>NW_028301604.1:11250000-11875000 GCF_987345545.1 Pholcus phalangioides
TTTACAAACATTTCAGATTCAATAGTGACTGAATCACTTTAAGTATTGTATACTCACATAGTGGGGTTCAGTATACACAGAAACACTCATAAAACCACAATACAGTGGCAGCGGAACACTTAATATGACTCTCATTTATACGACTTTTACTCATTCATGATACATGTTTGGCTTCAGTCGCAGTTTATTCCTATACACATATTAATGTTAAAATATTTAATTTATTCGACCCACAACATCAATTACACAGCGTTTTCATTTCAACTGAAACCCCAAAACTCAGTAAAAGTTTCATTTCTGTCAATAGGATTTCAATTTTTTTTGTTGTAGGTAGCAAAAGACGTCACTGAAATGAATATTTTTACGAATATAAAAGCCATAATTTTTAGTATGATTGTAAACGGATACATAGTCATTCATCGAGCTGATGACCCTTTTAAGTAAGCTCTATAATAGTTTGTTTATTGTAAGTTTTTGAGACCTACAGAGAAACGCGGCGAGCCATAAACAAAATAATTTACATTTGTGAAAAGGTAACTATAGTAGATGTACAGACCATACTTCTTCATATACTACATGTTCCTTCCGAGTTTTTCCATTGTGTTAGTGCTTCGTTTCCCAGTGTTATTCCTGAAGCATTTGCAACTGGTCTGCTGGTGAAAAACAAGTACAATATATGAGTTCCTTTCATTTCCAGTAGAATTTCCTTTGGTTGTGGTATCTTGCTTGCTAGCTGGCTGCGTAGAATCAGCTGTTCTTTTAATTTCTGAAAAAAAGAAAAGCCCTCCTCCCCTTCTTTCTTGAACGTAAAATAAAAATTTCGACAAAAAAAAAATCTGGATCTATGAACGAATGAAACTTGTGAAGAAATTAAATATGCCGAATTATTTCAGAGACGGTTGCAAAATATATATATATATATATATATAAATATGAAAAATAAATCTGTAAATACAAACAGTATTAAATAGATGAGGTTTTTCTCTCTCTCATGACCATCATTTGATAAAAATTGTTTGTTCGGGTTCGAAGACTGTCGTTCATTTCAGTTGAACTACTCAACTTTTCCAAACACCAGTGGTTGGCATCATCAGGATACAATTGATAAAACTGAACTTTTGATGCTTGCGGTCTAGGCAGATGATAGAACAAATAACAAGCGTATAATATAGGACTTGAAAGTACGTGAATAGAAATATGCGAAACCCACCCTCCGGAAGGGCCCTTGGTTGGTCCAATGTTCCCTTCCCACATCCTGCAACAGGGCTCCCCCAAGTTGAGATTGTCAGTGCACACAGGCCCCTGTATAGTGAATTTATTGTGTGAAAAAATAATTAAGAATTATCTTGGGCCACCGAGCTGGAACCCTGTCAGCCCCTACTGTGCTTCCCTGCGTGAGTGTATGGGTCATTGACTGTCGGAATCGAAAAATCATCGAGTTATGTGTGTGCCCTCACACGATGGTTTCCTCTCTTGTGAGCAACGTTTTCTCCAATTTTTTACCTTTGGTGATATGTTTTGTCTGTGCTTGGAAATGCAATCAGTAAAGAAATGGGCTTATTCATGCACATTCTATTTAGATGGCATTTTCTTCCGATGCACATCACTATCTAGTGATGAGTGTCGGTTTCGACCACAAACCACCGATCTTGGCAGTCTGCGCTGATCGTTGAAACAAACTACTACAACTACTAAACCACACATGTACCTCGTCCATATTCTTCTGGGAAACTTCTAACTTCTTGGTACATGTTGGAATGTGTGTATCTGTCTTGTGAACCTAACAGGAAGTTTGTTATAGTGCTGCCATCTACCACGTATTTTCCAAACTATGAGGGAAGTGTAATATTTGAAGATTTTAGTGTTGTGGGCCTGTTGCTCTCTGCAGAGAGACTTTTTAATGGGGAGATCAGCTTGATGAAACAAACTGCTTGTTGTAACATCCCTTAATAGGGTTACGTGCCCGGTTCAAATTATCCAGTTAAAAGCAGACAACAAGCAGGAAACAAACAAAAAGTTGTTTTGTATCACTTAAAAAGGCTTTATTACATTAACGGTTATTTTACATTAAGTTAGACTTTGTTCATTAAAACAATTTTTTTTGCATTAAAGTCAATTATTCTGATATCAATTTTAGTTATAAAAAAGTGTGGATCTCACCACAGAAGTTCATGTCCATTCAACCGGACATCACCTTTCTTCTCGCAGACCAAGAGATGCAAGTGCACTAGATACGATAGCGATGTAGATTCGTTCACGTCGTTGGAACCAACCAAAGAGCAGTGCCCCAAGTTTCAGAGCAAGTCATCAGCTACCAGTTTCCAGGTAGACCTCCCAGCAATCATCAATGACAGTCCATCAGAGCCCAGCCAGTTGAATGTCGAAGACAGAGGTACTGGATGTTTCTATAGCGTTAGACCATAAGTTTCATCACGAACCAAACCATTCAAGGTTTCATCTGTCAGAGGGCAACTAGTCACGGGTTGAACTGCAAGACTCGTTAATTGGTTATTTAGCTTTTATAAAAACATCTTCACTGGACCCGCCGGGAACAAGAATAGTAGTTATTTAGATCATAACATTATTTTGAAATTTCATGACCGAAGCCGAGAACAAGCTACTCAAGTAGCCAAAGCAAGAGGTGAATACTTGAATGAATGCGATTAGTGAGATTGAGAGACGCGCTTTTATACATCATAAACTGGCTTTAACTTTAGGACCATTCGCCCACCGGCAACACTCCGTCTCTCGATAAAAATTCAACAATTCACAAAAATAATTTGCATACAATCGCATGCTGGCAACATCACGATTGGCATCGATCGCTGCCACATGACCACCGCCGCTGACGAAAAACAAGTAAACATTTATGTGATGCTGACTTCGGACTTTTACGCCGGGGGCCCGTGGATACGTTACTTTGTCACTCAACGATGTTCTAGGCTGTTTTGCTGTTCTGAGCCCACTATTGCTATGCATCACAGCGCTTCAATACGCAACACGGACATTATGCACACGGCTTAAAATGGTCAATAGTTATGAACCCACAGGACGCGTTTTCAACGTGTACGAACGCCTCCGCGAAACTTGTTTCGGAAAGTTTCATCGTAGGTGCCAAAGGAACTCTGATATGACGAAAACATTACGGAGGGGCCAGAGTCTGTATATATGACCTGCAAGGGCATATGCAGGGATGGATTACATTGAATATTCATAAATTACTGAGGGTTTAGGCGATCTTTTAAAGTCCCTTGGGGCATGAGGATATGGGGGTGGGTGGATGATCTCCCTATTGCTCCCCCCCCCCGTTTATTAAAAAAAAATTGTATTGGTATAAGCAAAAGAGCAGGGGGGGGGGGACAACCTGTATCCGCATATGTGGCTTGAACCCTTACGATCCTGTGGGGGTTGTAACTTTAAATTGCTTAAAAATGATTGATTAATAAAAAAGTTTTTCTAAATTTAAAAAAAAAATTGTTTTTTTTATTGTGGTCGGAGGGGGGTCCCCCCTCCTGGTGAAAGTAAAAATCTAGTAAATATATTTACTAATATTTTTCAGGCATGTAGAATATTGATTCTGGCATGTATTATTGTAATTCACATGCCTGACGGGCCATGTAAATTTTTGGAGATTTGTCCAGCTCTGATCTAATAACAGGGGGAAGAACATTTGGTATTTCATTTGACCATGTGTATCATAATTTTATTTATATACCCACTCGTGCCAAATAGAAATTAATCTTATCTAAGCACTTTAAATGATCTGCCTGGTAGCTACCCAAAAGTAACAATATGGACGCAGATCTGAGAAATATTTTAAAACTATTTGAAAGCATTGCATTTTGTTGATTAATATGTGCTATATATGAATGACCATCTAACAGCTGAGGTGTCTAATATACAACCTCTGACAATAAAGTTCGGTGAATAGTCCTGTAACATTAACGTAGATGAAATGTTAACAAAAGTTACCTTACTGTCCTTCGAAATAGTCACCTCCTATTACTATGCACCGCTGAGATCTCCTATACATGTCCTGGAAACTTTGCAAGAAGTCTTCTTTTGGGATGGAGTTCAAAAGCCTCGTCACGTTTCGTTGGATGTCAGGAATATCGTCAAATCTCTTTCCTTTCAAAGCGAGTTTGAGTCGTGGGAATAGGAAGAGGATTGAGATCTGGCGAGTATGGTGGATGTTCAATTTGCACCAACCCCTTTTTTTCCGGGAACTGTTTGACGATATTGGCTGTGTGAGGGCGAGCATTGTCGTGAACAAGAAACCATGAACCTTGTTGTGCGTACTGAGGTCGTACCCTGCGTAGACGTTTCATGAAACGGGTCAAAATTTCGATGAACCTTGCAGCATTCATCGTCGTTCCCTCAGGTAGAAATTCCTTGTGGATAATGCTTCCACTATCAAAAGAGGTGATTAGCATCGTTTTGATGCATGACTTTTCTGCTCTGACCTTTTTCTGACGAGGTGATGCAGGAGAACGCCATTCCATGCTTTGCCGTTTCGTTTCAGGGTCGTACCCGAGACACCAGGACTCATCCTCAGTGACAATACAGTTCAAGAAATTTGGTGTTGCATCCGCCGTTTCTACAAAATCCTGTGAAACCTGTAAACGTGCCTGCTTCTGATCGTCAGTCAAGTGATGTGGCACAAGACAACAAGCCTTTCGCATCCCTAAATTCTGGGTAACGATTTGTCGCACGGATTCACGGGTAATCTGCAGTTTGTCAGCTATCATGCGCACAGTTAATCGACGATCTTTCGTGATAATTTTCATCACTTTCTCAATATTTTTGTCACTGACGGAGGTCACCGGTCTTCCGCTACAGGAGTTGTCAGAAACACTTTCCCGGCCTTCTCTAAAACGGGCGAACCACTCATACACACACTTCATGGACAGTGCTTGATCTTCATAAACACGTACCAGCATGGCGTGAGTTTCTTTCGGTGTCTTGCCAAGCTTAAAACAAAACTTTAAATTGATCTTTTGTTCGTTCATTTTCCTGTTCTCAGTTAAGAACCAATGCACTAAACAAGCACTTTGTAAAACAAGTCTTTCACGGAACACAAACGACGCTCAACTGAACAACGGTGGCGGCAGATGGTCAACACCTGCCGCTACGCATATGCAGTGTTTTGCTTCGCCAGTGTTGCCAGATCGGCCGTTCTGACTTCATTCACCGAACTTTATTGTCAGAGGTTGTATATACGAACATGTTCAGTTTAACAGGACTGGTGAAGTCATTGGAGGTGTTTCGAACCAGTGAGTGTTCACTCATCTTGAGCTTTATATATAGGAAATTTCAATGTCTGAATAAATTCTGGGGTGCTGAGACCTATGGCACCTATGAGTGCTCGAGCACCCCTGGTTTCGACACCACTGAGGACTGTTTTCTAATTCTCAGTTGCAATTGGCTTTACTAGGTTTCATTAGAATAAACCATTGTGGGCACAAAATGACTGGTGCTGCAGAAATTTTTCTCAGTAATAAGACTGATAGAAAAAATTTATTTCTGTTCATGTTGTAAGACAATGCTTACTATGGGTGGAGATACATGGAAACATGAAGGGGTTGCAGCCACTTCCCCCCCCCCCTGCATCAAAGATTTGTACAGTCGATCAAAATACATTGTGTTGGTGATGTATTGACATCATCATGCCCCATGAAAAAGTTACAAAAGATTAAAATTATCATTTTTTATCATGTTTTTATTATGTAAATTCACTCACATTCCCCCATTTTATTAACAAAAATCCCCCTAAGGGGTTGCAACTTGCAGTTTGGGAACCACTGATATAAAAAAACCGTACAGCATGGTTCATTATGTCGAATGAAAAAGGTCACGGAAAAAGTCACTGAATTTTGTTTTTGGTATGTGGTAAACACCCTGGAGTATCTGGCTGTTCTGACCAGATTTATAGGTGTTAGGATCAGTGCTGTCTTAACACATACCTTCCCTTTTTTTTTTTCCTCCATTGGACTATGGTTATGTTGTCTTTAGGAAAGCACAAACCTCCTGACAACATTCATCACTATTTAGAGGCTTCATGCCAATGTTGGTATGTCTAAATATATAAGGTGGAAAATCACTATCATATAGACTACTGAAGGCTAATTTAAATAGTTACTCTCTTTTTTGTAAATATGAAGTGTACTCTACACATGGGTTTGAGCATTTGGGTTGTCATTTGATTGAACCCTGGGAGCTTTAAGAGATTCCTATTATATCTTTGCTGAATTTTGCCTTCAGCTACAGGTCTCTACTAAGGACTATTTTTTTGGGGGGGGGGGGAATAGTACAATAGACCTCCTTTCGCAGTGCCCACCCACCCCTATGTCTGTCTCTCTAAAAGCTGATTTATGACTGACCGACTCAAGCCCACCCATAAGATCCTATACTAAATCCGTAGTTTCTACTGCCCCCTAGACTATTCCATAAAATTTAATTTTTCCTAGAGCAGCATCATGGCAGGTTTTATTTTGTCGACTTTGTTACAAATGACATCCGTATATATCAGGACTATTTTTGCATCACAAGCATCATCAGGGGACTGCCCAGATGTTTTTTGCAGGGTCTTGTTTGCATGAAAATATATTATTATGAACACCCTGGGTGATTTGGTAAAAAAAAAAGTCAAATTTATAGTTTTGTTAATAACACCACATATTCATTACAATACAATTGTCTGCTTCTCTAATTGAATTTTCTTTTTGTCCCAAAGTATGATTATTATTTATGCGATATAATATATATAAAATGAATTTATTCTGCATTATCTAAAAAAAAAAAAAAAAAATTCCAACAGCATGTATAAAACTTTATTGTAAAACTAAATGCCAATTTTTCATTTTTACAACAGAAAATTAGTAAAAATATGTACAAAGTTATATTTATTATTTCTTCTTTTTATAATGATAAAAAATATCCACTGGGAAAATGGAATGTTTAGTATTTTGTGATTACCAATACAAAATCATCTATTTTGTAGGAAATCCGATTTTTACTGGAATGATGGTGAAGAAAAAAAATGATAATGTTCAACAAAAAACAGCAAAAGAAATCAAATGAACTTAATTACATTTGAAACTAATGCAAAAAAAGCAGTTTGAAATATCAGACAGACTTGCATCAATGAAAAAAGAATAAAGAATACACAGTGCAACACAGGTGAACATATGAAATGCTTCATCATCCATCATTATTTGACATGGTTGATGACATCAACATGAGCAAAAAAAAACAACCTAAAAAAAGAAAGAATTTGCTTTGTTTCAATTTTAAATTCAAAAGGAAGAGAATTTTAAGTTATAATATCATTATATGTTTTCTAGCTATTATATATTTTCAGGATGTTAATTTCATCTAAATATTAACAAAAATAAAAAAATAGCAATTTGAGTGCTTTATGTCTTTTTGATACACGATACCGAGTTTGATCCTCAATTAAAAAAAAACCTTTTTTTACACACAAAAAAATAAAATAAAACACTTACCAAATTTATAATGCTCAGGGAAAAATTTTCCAAGCTTTAATGCTCAAACTTCGCAGGGAAGATATGTATTGTCTTCATTGTGCTCCTGAAAAAAAAAAAAATATATATATATATATATATAAAGGGATTATACTGTACTAAATACATGGCTGGAATTTTGTTCAAATACTATCATTTGATCATTTTTGTCGCACCATGGTAATTTTCTGCACACTAGGGTTAATTAGACCGGGACCTACAATTTATTGCTGATTCCAAACGGCAGCCTTTTTTATACTCATCAAGAAGTTGGTGCGCTAACCCCTCAGTGTGGGACTTCCTGCGGTAGCAATCTTTTTCTGTGGTCATGTCACCATTTTTGTTGTACCCCTGTGTCAGGAGAGTTTCTGGACGAACCGGGTATCAAACTCGCGACACCTCTAAACATCCTTTGGTACTTTAGGCGAGTATCTTATCGACCTGAGCTACCTGGGCACCCCAAACAATATCAACAAAAACAGTTATATGTACATTTAATGCAAAGAGCAAAAACAAAAGAAAAAATAAAATGGAACATCATCAGATGATGTAATGAGATTTATGATTTTTCAGTATAAATATAACTCATTATTCACATTACTGATGATTAGGGTTCAGATTTTTATGACCTAAAAATCTTGGAAATATGACCTTATAATTTTTCTCCCCAAATTCCTGAGGAAAAAAAAATCCTTTAACTTTGTTGCTTTGTGAACACTTAAATTTAGGCAAAGCTAAATCTATATCCAAACAACATTGGGGGGAAGGGGGTGATGAATTTTAACAATAAAAATGAAAAAAAAAATGTTTACTTCAAAACATACTGCAGAAAAAACTCAAGAGTTTTGGAGTTTTACAGTGATGGAGGGGGCTACTACTCCTTAACCATACATGCACCTTATAAACATTCCTCGGGAGGAATTTCTAGTGAATTGGTGTGTGCCTGAACGTGCGTTCTGAGTCTACATGTAAGTCTAACGTATTTATTTTGTCAGAGTTACGTGTGTTATGTGTTTTAGTTGTGTTGCGATCCGTAGCAACCATATTTTAATAGAATTCCAGTGCCTTCCATACTTTAAAGCGAAAATGACAGATGCCTGAGCTTTTATGTCATGTATGTACTGTGTCGAAAGTCTGCCTGCTCCATGCAAAGAAATTTTTTCAAATGGGAGACCAGCTTGCATTTGTGCTTCAAAGCTGGAAACCACAGGAAATCAGTTGACCACCACCATTGCGCTGCCAATGAAGTTTGAACCTGGACCATCTATGAGAGTCTCACCTGATGCCCCACAATCACACAGTGGCAGCCACCTCGTTGGGCATTTTGCCTGTTGTGGCGTTGTATTTGTATTTGTATTTGTATAAGGAAGGCAGCGTTGCAAAATCAAGAATAGCCCTCCTGATAAAGAAATATATATACTAGTATCAGCCCTGACTTTTTTTGGCATGATGAAAACACATTTAACTTAGTTTTTGTGTGTACAAATGAATTAGATGTTTCACATGTGCAAATCATGGTTTCTCTTCAGAACATAGCAACAGGGTTTGCGAAGCAATTTTTTTTTCAAAAAAAAAGACAGGAATTCATTTAACTACGTAAGTGAGACTCTGAAGGAAATGCTTCAAATTAAAACTTTCATTGATAAATTACCAAATAATACTGCCAATCACTTGAAAATGCATAAAATATGACCAACAACTTGAAAATGCCCAAAATATGACATATAATCATAAAAATCTGAGCCCTACTGATAAACAAGAACCAGAAAGAGTAACTATGCATTCCATTTGAAAACACAGCAAAAATACATTGTGCAATAATTAGACAAACTACTGAATGAAGTTCATCAAATAAGGAGGAGAAACTTTTTTTTTCAAAAAAAAAAAAAAATAAATAAATACATATATGTATACAAACAGTGAAACTTTCATAAGCAGCCACCTCTATTCTGTGGCCAGTTTTTCTCGAAATGTACAATAGGCTTCATACACATAACAAAACACCACTCCCATTCTGCAACCACCTATTATACATATATGGTCACTATATATATAATACCACCTACCATATACCAAAAGCAAAATTTTATGACTTTTCTAGTTCAACAAAATGAACCATGCCTGACTGTTTTCTTATATCAGTGGTTCTCAAACTGTGAATCATAATCCCCCTACGGAATTTGTGTTTAATAAAATAGGAGGAAACATGAGTGAATTTACAAAATAAAACATTCGCTAAGAAATCAATGCTAATCTTTTGCTGCTTTCGGTGGGCCACGATGAGTGTGTCAATACATACAGTCGAATCCTATTATAATGAACTCCAAGAGACCGGAGAAATTACTTCGTTAAATTGAAATTTCGTTATAAAGGAATTCCATGTTACCTAGCATTGTTCTTATGTAAACTTATTTGGGGAGAAAAGTGTTCGTTAAAATGAGAATTTTGCTATAATGGTATTCGTTAAAACTGGATTCAACTGTATATACACATATGTTGCAATTTATGTTTTTGTGTAATACATATACATTATAATTTATATTTTTGTGTAATGTGCGTATACATTGTAATTTATGTTTCTGTGTAATATACGTATACATTGTAATTTATGTTTTGTGTAATACACGTATACATTGTAATTTAAGTTGTGTTGAAATCTCTAAAATAAATTTGATGAAGTTCAGTATTTGAATTATTAATGAATATGGGAAAATATGTCCTGTATAGAAGTCACATTTATAGATACATAGATACAAGGCGAAGCACCAGACATATATATAAATGTTTTCTTTCACCATTAGGTACCAATAGAACAAGACAAGCATTGCTTCAATGTAGTGAGCTCTGATTATACACAGACATGCCAACATTGACATGAAGCCTCTCAGTAGTCATGAATGTTGAGCTTCACCACAGAGGGGGATCTTCAACCACAATAAAAAAAACTCAAATGTTCTTTAATTTTTTAAAAACCTTAAATTCAAAGTTCATTTAAATACAACACCCCATAGGAACTGCCAGATGATCCACAGAGTTTTTACACACAGTTTAGGTGAGGACTCCTGCAGAATTTTGAAACTGGACTTATAGTGCCATTTTAGTCATTTGCGACCTTTTTACTTCAATGTGGTTGTAACCATGACCCTTTTACTTCTAAGCCACACACACACACACACACACACACATTTTGGGAGCAAAGATGCCTGCGAAATAGGTCTGCCAATTTTTCTTGGCAGCAAAGTTTTCCCCATAGGAACTGGACCCCCCTAAGGGCCCAGGCCACATAAGCACCTTACAAGCATAAGCAGCAACAGATTGTTTCTCGGACTGGGGAAGACAACGACAAATGTCAAACTTTGTCCTTCCGCCTATGCCAATAACACAATTTTTTAATGAACGGATGGAAAGCAATCGTTCCTATACCCCCTCCATATTCCCCCAAGCAACTTTGGGAGGTCGCCTAAGCCCCCAATAATTCCTGAATATTCAATGCAATCCATCCCTGCATATGCCCTTGCAGGTCGTATATATGAATGCCTGGCAACTCTAGACCCCCAATGTTTTGGTCGAATTAGACTTCCTTCGGCACCTACAACGGAACATTCTGAAACAAGCATGTACGCACACACACATTAAAAATGAGTCTTGCGAATGCAAAACTACTGAACAAATCGATCGTTATTAAGCCGTGTGCATAACGGCCGCGGTGTGTTGCAAAGCAATGAAACACATATAGCAATAGTGGGCTCAAAACATAACAAAAGAGCCAAACAACGTTGAATGGACTGAGGTGTTATTAATTGAGTAGTTTGTTCTCGATCAGTTCAATGATCACGCAGACTGCCAAAATCGACAGTTTGCCATCGGAATGGAGGCGTATCGCCAGACAGCAATGTGTGTCAAAAGAAGACACCGTCTAAATAGAATATGCACGAATGAGCCCATTCTTTAACAGATTCCAAGACCGCGCACACATAAAACATATCAGTGCAAGTAAAATAAAAACATAATAGAAGAAACGTTGCTTATGAGAGCTGAAACCATTGTGTGAAGATACAAATGCAGTGCTGGCTGATTTTCCAATTTCAGTCAGTCAGTGCTCCAGACCGAGAACCCAAGATAATTCTTAATTTTTTTGGTTTTTCTCACTCTAAATTCACTGTATGGGGGACTCATGAAAAATCTGGTCTGGACCTGCTGAAGATCTCAGCTTATGGGGCCCCTGCTGCAGGATGTGGGCCATTGGACCAACCAAGGGCCTGTCTGGAGGATGGATTTCACATACTCCTTTTCCCTATTAATTTCGAGGTCAGATATTAGATGCTTGTTATTTGCTCTATTGTCATGCTCTGGTATCTACCTAGGTTGCAAGCTTGTCTGGTGGTTTCTCAAACTTTTGTCACCCGCGGCTCCCTTGCCTAATACGTGGTTCATCTGCTGCTCCCTAGAATACTTTTGGCAGATATTTTTCCATATAAAGAACCATTTCAAAGCATAAATAACACACAAATCCAGCTCACCGCAATGCCCCTAGAAGCTGTGATGCACACTTTGAGGAAAAACTGCAGTATTCCTTCAAATTCGGCCTAAATGTTGTGTCGCAACACAATTAATGGCAAAAGATTGCCCAATTAGATCACCGACCAAAAGTCTGATATTTGTCTTCTCTTAAACTCTCTCGTTCTGTTTCATACGCATACTGTACAACTTTATTGCTCACTATAGTTAGTCCGTAAAGATCGACACGGGGAAAAAAAAGGATGACAATTTAAAAAAAAGTAACTTTCCTCATTTGCAAAAAAAGTTGATGCCCTTTCTCATGGCTCCCACAAGGGTGGGACTGACAGTCCTGAGGCCCGGCACAAAAACCACCACTGTTTGTTTCTTCAACCTATAAATTTATTACAGAGCCTCCCTCCATGAAAACTCTGGCTTGGGGACCTGCCAAAGATCCTGTGCCCGAGCTGCGCAGTGGTAAGATGCTCATCTTCTACTATGAAGGTTATCATCAAGGTCCATGGGTTCAAATCCAGGCGTAGAACATCAGAAGCAAGTTCTTTACCTACTAAACCTGGGGCGACCGCCGATGTATGGTGCCTTCATTTTCCACACAACTTCACTGGTTGGAAATTGCCATATGGCGATATATGACCGGAGTTGATGTGCAGTAGAGCGCCAAAGATTCCACAGCCTAGGGGCCCGGGGGGGGGGTCCTATCCTTTCTGTGGAAACCAATATTGTTCCCAAGAAGACTCCAATCCCCTTTCCCTAGGAAATATCATGATTCTGAAAATACTGCTTAAGGTGAATATTACAGATGTTGTGAAAGGTCCGGACAAGCAAAGAAAGAAAATTTATTTTTTGTTTATCCAGTCTAAATAGCTTTTTCTTCTCCACCAATATAATGTCTGCCCACACATTGGCAGATAGCATTGTTCTTTTCTGTTGCTACTCACCCATCTATCTCTCCCCCCAGGCAAAAAGTAGAAAAGAAACAGAGAAAAGGAAAAAATATTGAATGCCACAGCCTCTCAAAAGCCTAGATTTTATGGGAAAAATCTGTGACCTTTCCCTCAAATTATGTGACTTTTACGAGACTTCCGTGACCTTTTTCTCATTCTGTGATTATAGACACTGTGGATTTTTTTTCTTAAATGCATTAAGACCTAATAGTTCTTTGTATAACTTTTTTTATAACCTTATAATTTTTATGTATCAGCATAAATACCTTTTCAGATCAATCAGATTTTCTGTTCATGTGTGACACTATAGGGTTAAAAATGTTTATAAATAGGATGGCAAAGGCTAATGCTATACGATTGATCGTAGCTGATAAGGGAGTGTAAAAAATTGCCTCGGGGGGGGGGGGGGGGTGGAGTAAAAAAGACAAATAAGAGATTGAAAAACTAAAAAAAATCTGCTACAGAGAACTGGGAAAAAGGGTGGACTCTTCCTCCATGGATGTGTTGGAAAAACATTGCCTCAGCTCAAAAAATAAAAATGAAATTGTAAAAGAAAAATTCAGAATAATGACACAACCAAAAATTCTTGACTTCATGAAATGAAAATTTGTATTACACATATCTGTATGCCGGAGGTAAAGGGCACCATGTCATAAAAAGGAAATTTCAAACAGGAGTTTAATGATTTTGTTGTGTGTGTGTGTGTGTGTCATTCTATAGAGCTTGCTTGTTTTATAAAGTGAATGTCCCTATTCTTTACTGAAAAAGGACTTGGTGTCCTATACCTGTGTAGTGTAACAAAAGTATAGCAAATTAATAGTGTTATTCTAATATTGACAAAAATGGGGAGAGTGCCCTATAGACTTCAGATACATAATTCATATTGCAAGAGGTTGTACAGTATAGCTATTAAAATATAAAAATTAATCTTTTATACAGACACCCTGATCTCAAAAACCCAATTAGGAAGTTGCTGCCTGTCTCTCCCGAGGCCAATAAAAAGTTTCTAAGAGTAATATTTGCTGGGATAGTTGAATTCACAAATCAGAGGAAATATGGGAAAGAACAGCATAAACTAATGGACAATGCTTTCTTCCCATTTATATGCTGTTCTTTCAAAACTTCTTTTCGATTTTTGAATACAAATGTTTCAGCAAATACTGCACTAGGAAATGCAAAAATGTTTTCATTGGCCTCAGAAGAGAGGGCAAAACTTTCTAATAAGGTTTTTGAGGACAGGATGTACGTATAAAAATTTAATTTGAATAACTCTACAACCTCTTGCAACACAAATGACATATCAACATGTTATCTGGATATGTTTTCTAACTGGAAATATGCCCCTAGAATTAATGGTTCATCAGTAAAATGTTGCAAGGGAACTATGAAATCTCCCTGTATATCATATATATGAATTGGTTTTTTGGACATTGTAAATAAATTGAGCATAAGAGTTTTTGTGACATCGAAAATTGTTATTGACACATCCCCCCCCCGAAATGTTTTTTCACTGTCTACAATCGTACAACTTCTATTTGACAGCCACATTTTTATGGAACATTGAGTGGCCATCTTAGAGAAGTTTTGCTGAGTATATCTGTAAGCTAGAGGTAAAGGGCATCATGTCACAAAAGGTAAATTGTAATGGAGAAAGTAGTTTTTTTTTGTATTTTTCTATACAGCTTGTTTGTTTTATAAAGTGAATACCTCTGTTATTTATTGAAATAAAACATAGTGTCCTATATATATATATATACCTCTGTAAAATGCAACGAAAGTATGCAAATTAAGAGTGTTATTCCTATATCAGCAAAAATGGACATGGTACCCCTTCACCTCTGGTATACAGATATATAAAGTTATGAAAATGCACAGGATTCAAAATAAGAAAGTAAAATTCAAACCTCATGAACTGCAGATGGGACAACTGTATGTTTTGACATTACAATCATTGTTGTTTTCTTATTTCTCAAAGGTCTGTCACAATTAACATGATTGGGTGAAAAATTCACAAGCCTTTCAGCAGCTCGCACCACATCTAAGACTTTCTCATCAATAGTTCTTTGAGAATGAATGGCTAAATGGTGATTGGACTGGAAATAAAGAACATTTCAGAATAAAACATGAAAAAATATCACTATTGTAGAAATGGTGTCAATTAATTGCTTTTAAATACAAATATAGTATGCCTAATTGGACTCCTCTCTATATTGCAGTGACTCTTTCCCTAATCAAAGCTTATCTGAGGCTCTCCAGAAAAGTTTAACAAAGAGTATCTTTGAAAAACCTATGTCAGAGCCGCAGCGGTTCAATAGTAACAATACTCTAGAGTTGGTAAAAAAATATACCCAAACTCCATAATAACAGAATTCAAGGGACTAAAATTTTCATTTGGTGTATCTAGAGGTTCATTGCCAAGTTCGACTGAATTAAGATTGACCTTATTGAAGATTGACCACAAGATTGAAAGTGTTTCAATCTTGTTAGATTGACCTTAAATACTTTCAAGACTGAAACGCTTTATTTTAGACCCTAGCTAAAATCATCTAACATAATTATGTGTTTTTTAGTTGAATATCTGATAACTAAATTTGCCACAATGGTTCTTAACAGATTAGCTACTTAGAGTCTATATCTCCAATATATTTTCTAAGTGATTTTCTCAGTTGGTTGTAGCAATTTTGAACACGGTTATGTTGACACAAAGGTTTGTTTTCAACCAACTAATTTTTTCTTTCTCATCATAAAGAATGTCTATGGGTAATTTTAATTAAACAAATAATCATGTAGTTAAATGAGGGTGTTAAAGTCATATTGCTGTAGGCCAATTTTCATCAATTCTGACTTAAGTCCAGAAATGCTATCTAGAAGTACTAAGCTGTTGAAATAAAAAAAATGAACCAAGTCTCAGCTTAGTTCACCACTAGATTGTGAAATCAAAAACTTTTTTAACATGGGAAAGGGCTATGACAAAACAATTCTAGTCAAAACTTTTTTTTTCTCAAAAGGAGGATTACTGACTTACACCACTCTGACGTTAACCCCCTCAAATATTGTCAAACTTATTAACAAAAGATTAAAAATAAAGACACAATGAAACCTAGCTACAATGATACTTGATAAAACGATAAGTCCCTTTGAAATGATACTTTTTCAAGTCTTGTTTGGAAATGTCTAATGTTAAACTGCTGCCTCTCAATATGATGATAATCCCTCTGCAACAATATTTTTCCTTGGTCTCTGTAGAGTATTGTTATATCAAGGTTTTAATAGTTTCACACTCTACTAGATCAGATGTACTTTGCAGTTCACTTAATATATTGATTTTACTCATATAAGATAGGACCATAACTAGCATTTTTTTTTGGGGGGGGGGGGGACAAACATGATTTTGCCACCCTCACCACTACAAAATTCAATGATTTTATAATGGTATTTGTATTATTTCCTAAAGTTTGCTAGCCCCATTTAAGCAATCTTTTTGTTAGGCCACAAGGCAATCAAATTACCTACCTATTTATATTGTATAAATGAGTAGCAAATATAAACATACTTACTGCTTGCACATCTATGAAATCTTCGTCACTATCGACACCAGGTAATGAATCAATTGTAATTGAATTAGATTCTGGAATAGGACCATATGAACTATTGTGAGAAAGGTTTCCATGATAACCATTGCACACAGTCATATTTATTCTGCCACCAGAACTTTCCAGAGCATTACAAGCTTCCAAATAAGTAACACCAATGAATGATATGCCCTGAAACTGTTTGGATTAAAGAATTTCAAAAATATGCTGAAACTCATGAAAATTGAAAACAGTTTGTAACAGTTTTATACAACTGCTTAAAATAAAGAGGAAAAAATCAGTAAGCATTAATGAATCAAATAATAAAGAGCCATGATGATATTATTCATTCATGATTATTAATACTTTCAGAGAATCAATAATAGTATTAGTTAAAGCAGTGTTTTTCAAAGTGTGCGTTGCATCTTTTAGGGGCTGGACATCAGGCTGAAGATATTGATTTGTGCGCCTATTTATGCTTTGAAGTGGTTCTTTTATAAGTGAAAATATCTACTAAACTATTCTTTGAAGCAGAAGATGAGTCTTGAATTGGGCAAGGGAGCCACGGGTGACAAAAGTTTCAGAACCACTAAATTAAACTGATTTATATTAAGTTACACAAAATTGAAGGACATACATATGACTTACGTCTATTGTAACAACTGAATGAATGGTATATAATGAATTTTAGATACATTCAAATGCCATTGAGTAACTAAGAGGTGTCAATTGCTCTAAAAAATAAGTCATTACAACAATAATCTCCCAGAACAAAAATATACTTAAAATTACACATTATTTCTTGTAAAACAAAATAGGGTATCAGAGTGTTAAGAGAACACCATCTATACCAGAAGGCCTCTGTGCAAAGCTTGTGATATCACTGAAGGTGGTCATCTCGCCTACAGTCATTGGACATACGTCACAAGTTTTGTGCGGAGGTCTTCTGCTACAGATGGTGTTGGTTAAGCACGATAATATACAGACTGCTTAATATAGGGAGGTTCCTTTGACCTGAAATAACTTGTAAACAGAGAGAAAGCTATTGCTATACAACTTAAGATACTATAGTAAAATGACTATGCCCAATCAGACATATAAAACAATAGCACTCAAAATAATAATGGGGGAGGGTTTATAAAAATTTATATTTTTATACAGCCCAATCAAAAATTCCAGTAAGTAAAATTTGGACAACTCTCTATAATACTAAAAGAATGTATCAGGTCAATAAATGCGCTATCCTGTATGCCACGGGTTCTCAAACGTTTTCCACCCATGGTGCCCCCTTCCCCAATCAATGCTTATCCACAGCTTCCCAGAGCAGTTTAGCAAAGAGTATCTTCGAAAAACCTTTGTCAGGGCCATCATTTCAACTTTTTCCAGGCGGGGACAGATGGACAAAGAACATATACTCAATATATATATATTTCACCTTGTTTGTCTGTTTTTCTTGTATTTTTTAATTTTTGTAAAATTTGGGGGGGGGGCAATTTCCCCACCCTGACCCTTCAAATGATGGGCCTGGCTCCTGCCAAGGGTTGGTGATGCATAGTTTGAGAACCTCCGCTATATGCATTTGAACTTTTAAATTCAGTTGTATTAACATATTGTTCACCAGTCATGAGTTAACTTGTGTGTTTATACACATATGTAGTCGGTGTGATGAGTGAGCTTTCCCTTAAAAAACTGGTACATAATATATTAATATAAACATGAAAAATTTATTGTATTGTTTAGCTCAAGATAACTCTGCAAATCATTTTCTGATTTTCGGGTAGCAGCACCTGATTATAATAAAATATAAAAAAAAATAAACTTGAGTCACCTGGAAATGTTGAAGGATATGTGTAACAGGCTTTTTCTTTGTGGTGTGTAGCACTTTATTTTCTCTAATGGCAGACAAAAGCAGATTTGTGAAAAAGCGGTACTGTGCACCACCAAAAGCATGCAGATTCTTGTCCCAATGTTCTTTTCAGAGCCAATTAACTGAGTGGACAATCTGAACTTTATTAACCCCCTAGCTAGGATTTCATAGTCAAATTGATGAATTGCAATTTCCTTCCCCCCGCAACTGAATGTTTCTTTCTACCATTTGGCAACAAAATATTTAGGAAAGAACATCTCTCTTTTATATGCATATATTTTTAAAATATTGTGTCTGCCCTGTATTCTCATGGGCAAAAAAGTTGGCATGGCTGAATTTACTATTGCACACAAATAAAATAATACTATTAATATTGACTTTTTTTATGCCCCTCCAATTATTCCTGATGCAAGTAACCTGCATTGCTTCAAACTTCACCTTCATTTGGTATCTATCTAGTCTTTCATACTTTGTACTATACTAACCCATAGCAATCTATCATGTATAGGTAGAAATCAAGGCAGAACAAAATCACAAAAAAATCTAGGTACCAGAAAAAATATTTACCCAAAGAAAAAGGTCCAAAATAACACTTCTTTTCACTTTTTCAATGCATAGTGACCCTCTTTCATGTTAGCAGATATGCTGCGATAAATCCCAAACATTCTGTGCTACTCTCAGCCTGCAATTTAGTAACTACATAAAGAAAATTTTAGGCACCAATACCAATTTTTTAATCGCCATGACGACCTGACATCTGGTATTTGTCCAGCCCTGGTATAAATGTCATATACGCAGGGTGCATAATTAACAGCACAAACCACAAATTACTGACTAACCATTCATCTTAGAGCAGGGGTTCTTAACCTTTTTAGTTCCACAGACCCATTTGTCTCAGTAGAGTCAAGACAACTGAACCCCTCTATGCACCCTGTACGTACATTTTTTTTTGGTACTTTTTATGATTGAATAAATTTTTTATGTAAGAATTTCTCCCTAAAGATCTGAAACCAAGAATACATAAGTCCTTTACCTCTATTAGACGCATACCAGTCTTCAATCTACCATCTCTAGCAGCAACAGAATTTGACACAATCTGAGTAAGAATGAAAAATAGTATTGAAGTATAATAAGTTTATAAGTTTATGACTCTGATGTTTTATTAAATGATTTAACATCATTTGGAAATTCATTAGTATATCAATCGCAGAGACTAATAAAGCATACTATTTTTAATGTATTACAAAAATTAATATTTTTTAATGTATACAAAATTTGTAAAAAATTACATTAAATTCATATTAATTATTATATCAAATTTTTGTATGTCGCATATTAAATTTGTGTATGAATAACTTTTAATGTATTGCAATAAAAGAAATGTAAACTGATGAAAAATATAAAATAAAAACCAATGTAAAAATTAAAATTTGCTGACTATGCTCTATATATATAAATTACCTTAATTATTTTTTAACTCAAGTCAGCATGCTAATATACCTATTTAAAATAGTAACATAAATATACATTTTAAAATGTCTATCAAAACTCATGTTGGCAGAAGGCAATTTCCAGCAAAATTTTAACCTACTAGTTAATACTATAAAGACGGGCAGGGATCTGTGTGACCCCATAGTCTTTCCGGCAATTTCTGAACAATTTAATTTTTTTAGAGCATAGTTCCCCAAACTTTTTGCTCCATCGCCCCTTTCTCTAGACATTTTCTTCTCTCATTGTCTCCCCAACTAAAGTGAGCCCATAGTATTGTATGTTATACCCGTAGCTTCCATCGCACTTCCCCCCCCCCCCAGATCGTTCCATTGCCCACTTTGAGAAACACTGTTTTAGAGCATGCTATAATATTTTTATTATAGAGTTATTGGATGAAAAATTTTTATATATTTCCATTTCTATCATTTTTTTAAGAATTCTGTGCAAATGACCTTGATATATGTGAGTGTAGAGGAAACTCGAGATTTGGGGATTTTAGTATTTTCTATATTCCTGATAGGATTTCAGTGTTAAATCACCTTTAGGTTTTGAATAAGATAAACAAATGTGATCTTGCTTTATTTTTTTCACAGTTGGAAGCACTTGATGATGTTCTTTCTGAAGGGATTGAAGCTTGTTGATTTCAATTTGAAAAAATTCGCATAATTCCAGTGATGTGAGATCAGTATCTGTAAGCAACGAGTTTCTTGTAAAATATTTTGGAATCCTTGACGTCCTATTGATGAGGTCGTCTTACAATATTTCATACAGTTTCATCTGCAGCAGTTTCTTCACAACCAACAAATGGCACATTATTTAAATCTCAGATTTTTATGGAAATCAGTTGAGGTTTGGGTGTAGGGAAAGGTTTTCATTGATAGATTCAAAAACAAATTGTGGTTTATGTTTACTGTTTCTAGTAGCATTTCATTTTGTATCAGCTGAGTCATCGTTTGAGATACAATTTGATTCTGATTCACACATCCGTCCTTTACATGTTGCTTACTTCACAAAGGTTTTGCCTAGAGTAGTTTCATTCTCCTCTGAATTTTCATCACCAGCACCACCGCTTCTGGATTTTTCTAACAAAATCTTTCCCAATTTCTGAAAAGTTTTCATTTCTGTGAATCTGTCTTTTTTCGATTTCTACAACAATTATAAGCATGTGGATATTTCTACTTTCAGAACAAATAATTTATCAGACAATTACTTGACAACAAAAGCTGAGACTCCTGCTAACCTACATCTGCAAATAAGAATGAAGGCAAAAAAAGTCTCATGAATGGAGATTACCATATTAGATGCACAAAGAGACTATCAGAAGAATTTTGGCCTTGCAAAATCAATTGTGACAATGCTGGTAGTATTATACGGTGAATGTGTTCTAAAATATAGGAGGGTCAGTGTGACACCCCATTTGTCTTTCTAGTTTTATATGCAACAAACAATACCTTCATCTTTAAGAAAGATAATGAAAAAAGCTTTATACAAAAATTGCCACGTTTTCAAGACAAATAAAATTTTATTGGTCGAAGCGTTTCGGCTCTCCATTGAAGAGTCGAAACGCATCAACCATTCAACCAATTAAATTTCATGTCTTGAAAACGTGGCAATTTTTGTATAAATTAAAACCAGGCAAAGTTTATAATTTTTGTTATGAAAAAAGCTTCAGTGTACAATAAGAACATGATAATTCAGGAAAAATGAAGAAATTTTTAACTTTTTGGTTTATTCTTACTTGAGATATGGAAGCGAAAAGAGCACACTGGGTCACACAGACCCAGTTCGTCTTTCAAATATTAAGCAAGAAATAAAAGAAATATAGACTGAACTGATGAGTTTTTGCCATCATTTTGAAAATGCATAAAAACAATAATCATACAGTTGAAATTTTTAAACGTTTGTTGATAATTATAGTGCAATCATTTATTGAAATCCAAGCTAAAATATTCAAGATTATTCAAAACTTTCGAACATCCAGAATCGCATTTTGGAAAAGTAAATCATGTTGCATAGAATTTCAAACAAATTTACCTTTGTAATAAAAATACCCTCATCCTCATAATCAAAAGGATTTGCACAAGGACCTTGCACTCCACCACTAATTTCCAAGCCCAAAATTTCATTAGGCATGACTGTGAGAATCATTTCCTAGAAAGTGATGGATATAAATAATAAAAATAGTGAAAACAAAGTTAGGATATTGAAATTTGCATTTTTTAAAATTCAGAGTTGATAATCTCATGCATTCATGAGCCATTAAATATGAATTATTAGTATTTAGTATTAAAAAATAATTTAACTCAACTTCACACCTATTAACCCCTTTACTAACATTAACAAGATATCTCGTCTTGTCTTCTTAAAAGCCTTAAATTTTAGCAACATGATAAGCCCAGATATTTTGTAAAGTTGATTTCTCCATGGAACCCCCCCCCCCCTTCTTCTTTTTCATCTACTGAACATCAGAAGAAAGCCTACTTTATAAAAAAAAGATATGGCATTTACGGGGGGGGGGGGGGGCTCAGTGATTTCTGCTATGCTGGTTAAAAGGTAGAATAAGAATTGAAAATATCAAAGAAAGAAAAAAATCTTAATAAATTCTAGAATTTGTAATGAAATTAAATAGTCCTAACACATTTAGAACTATGGTTTTTACATTCTGCATGTTTATTACTTCACACAAAACAGGTGGCAAGTTTTGATTATACAATGACTAAGAGCTTGTAATGTGATGAGCCGGATTGTTATCTGCATCTTTTTTTTAGCCACCTCGTTGGGCATTTTGCCTGTTGTGGTGTTGTATTTGTATTTTAGTATAGTATAAACTAGTTCTCTAAAAATAAGGTGATCAATGTATGCTTTGCATACCTGCTGCTTCCATTCACTTTGGTGTATCTTTGAGGATTAGCCTAAAAAATTGTGAGCTCCTTTGTATATAAAAAGACTTTATTGCAGTGGAGATTAGTTCAGTTAATCCCTGCTCTACTTCTATTGACAGCTTGTTCTTCTAAAAGAGCTTAACTTTGACACTTGTTTTTTTAATACTAAAAAAATGATTTTTCATGCAAAATAATTTTGTATGGAGAAATCAGAATACTTTTCCTAATTAAAACACAATGAAGAAACAATCATCAACAGCTGCAACAGTGGTGACCAGAAGAATGCATCATAACATACTGTGCAGTAGAGCCTTTTGTACATCGATCAATGTCCTAGAATCAGATTAGTGTATGTGTTGGACGATGCTAATATAATGGTTCTTAGCGCTTAACCTTAATGTATGTTAGCTCTTCATTGTGAAAATAACTTTTTGATTCAGTCAATGCCCTCAATTTTGAAAGGTAATCTAACAACCTTTCATTGATGCATACCTTATGATTAATTTATAAATACGAAAAATTAAAAAAAAAATACAGCCAATGCCACTTATTAGAATTATGGACAATGTTATAATTTAGGTATTATTATAACTTTTGCAAAGTACGGAACGGACCATATCATAACATGGGGAAAAATTTGTTCATAGTTATCAGAACTTTGGTTTATATTACCAATTTTTTTCATCATCCATTTTCCCCCCAGCATTTTGCATTTTGAAGTTAAGGTTTAACCAGGTGAATTTTTTTCCATAAGTTATCATTTTCAACCTGCAAGACTATGTAAGAGGTCAGAAGGTGTACCTCTCCTTGTTTCTAAACATTACCGTACTCGGTTCACAATGCCCTATTTGATCAGCAGTAGTCGCTATAATCCATGTAAGCATGAAGCTACTTTCACTATGGCATATCTATAGTGGAGATATATGTAATGTAAAAACCCTTAATTCAGTTTTTGGTCAGTTTCAGTTTCACAGTTACTCAGCCAAAAGACTTTCTTGGAGAATCTATGGAACGTACCATACATTGAAACTTATTTCGTAATTCCTAAAGCACATTAGACAGTGTCAAACTCCTTATTAATGACTGAATAATAATAATAAACACACGATTTTATCTTAAAGCAAAAATATCCTGTTTTAGAACAATATGAAAAAAAGAAATGGTACAATTGAACATTTTGCAACCACTTATGTGGAACAGGAACACTGCATTGCCCCAATTGGTTTTTCAATCTCTTTTGGATGCAGCTACCAATAGGTTAATGTTATAAGAAACCCAGAGTAAGAGCTGTGTACTGTACTTTATATTTTTATAACAAAGTATATTTATATGTTGAACACCTAAAAACATAATAACTCCCAATCACAAAATTTTAGTAAAATTACAACAATTTCCACAAAACGTAAGCAAGAATAAGTTCCCATACTTGCCAACCATCTGGTAGAGGATCATGCTGAATCAAAAGTGTGATTTGATTTGTTGGTAATGATAAAGCAGCAACAGCTTCATGGTGCGTTGCACCACGCAAATTAATCCCATTAACCTGCAACAAATATAAAAATATAGTGAAATCTTGAAAATGCAGATAGTCAAAAGGGAAGTTTTATATACAGCAAAAGTCTGTTATAATGAGTACAGTCAAAGAGTTAATGCTAAAGATACAAAAAATAATAATTTCATACAGTATAAATGTAAATCAGAACACATTTGCTATAATGATAGCGTAAATTCTTGAAAAGCATGTTTTTCGTTCCCTTTCTGTAAGAATTATACATAAAATGGAGATTATAGAAAGAATAGCATTTTTTTTATATCTCTTCACCCTGTTTATAAATGGGCCATGTCAGTACCTCTCCATTTTAAAGACCACACAAGCTATATCTTATCTTCTTGTTATCTATTTAGGAGGTGGAAAAACACATCCTTTTTATCGATAGGGGTGTTGGGCAGATGGGACATGACCTTTGGTTTTGACAACAATGTTATTTTCCCTTGAAAAATTCACCCCCATCCCTCTTTTTTCTTGGAGTCATCCAAAACTGGCACAGGGCAAACATGTCTTAATCATTTTCTGTGCCTCAAGTGTTACTGGACATTTTTACCAGGGAGGTTTCCCTGATCTAGGGGAATAGTAGCTGATAGTTTCAAGTGTAAGGGGTGTTTGGATAGGGCAAGGTTGGAACTCGAGGTTGAAGCATTACAGGAGAGAGTTAGGGTTTAAGAGGCAGGGCCGCAACTAGATGCTTGGTCACCTGGGGCAAGTGAGCATTTTGGCGCCCCCTTGTAATGTTGAAGGAGAGGTTTGAGAATAAAATTTGCACCCCTCTGGTCTAGGGCACGAGACCTGCCTGCTCCCCCCCTAGATGCGGCCCTGTTATAATGGAGCCACTTGTGGTCAACCCACCTGTTGATGAAGAAGCAATCTCCACGAACAACGACAGTTTAAAGGGTGAATAGGTGGTCGTGGATGAGATAGAGAGGTATAGTGATAGGAGTTTAATCATCAGCTATTCTACGGTTAGGGAACTGGGGAACAGAATGTGTAGGGATTTTCGAGGTTTCGAGCGCTGTTGTCTTCCTGGGGAAGGGGAACATTAGCAATGTTCGAGACGTTTTTAATCATCGAAAGCTCCCTGGGCAAGTAGTCCTATGGGTAGGAGCAGATATTAGTGAGTCTCTGTCAGAGTGTGTACCGGGACTTACTATTATCCGCTCAAGAGAGGGGTTCAAATGTGGCAGTGATTCCAGTAATCTCAAGAGATAGCAGCGGGTATAGGAGTAGGATCCACCATTTCAATTTAGGCCTGAACAACATTTGCTTCTCACTTGGGGTCACGTTCTTGGAGCTTCCCGCATTTACCGATAGGTGGCTTCGTTCGGATGGGATCCATCTAAATAAGAGAGGGGTCTGGGAGGTTTACGATAGTCTTAGGTCAGGTTTTTTACTCCCAGACCACGTAGTCGGGAATGCGGGTTAGTTAATGATAATCACAACAGTACTGACAGGGAATTACCCATCTCTGACTTGGATGGCTTCTCGATTGACAACAAACCACCGGGCAAATTAAAATGTGTGTTAATAAATGCCAGGAGCTTGGGTAACAAGAAAGATTTTTTAGAAACTATGATAGTTGTGGAGGACTTGGATCTTATAGCCATTACAGAATCTTGGGCAAACGATGGGGATGAATCTTTCTTACACATCTCAACATACGATACTTTTTTGAGAAATATATCTGATAGGAAAGGGGGTGGAGTGTTGATATACGTGAAATCATATTTGAAGGCTAGAGAATGTAACATGCAGAGAAGTGATATTGAAACTATATGGGTCAAGCTTGAAAACAAAAGACATCATAAACTTATTGTTGGGGTTTGTTACAATCCACCAAATAGGGATCAAAACTACAGGGTGGGCAAAAAGTCTGTAGAAACTTTAAAAATGAATAAAAACCAGAAAAATAACCAAAATAAAAAACGGTTTGCAGGGTTAGCATCACTAGGTCACTGGGATTTTTTAAGGCAGGAAATAAAAAAAACCAAACTCAAAAACGGCCGATAGGTGGCGCTGGTACGAGTGACTTCGGTGGAAATATGCAAATGAGATGGTTATAAGAACTTGCGCTCCTAATCCACAACCAGTTCACCGTTGTAAACCATGTATGTGGATCTGCTGCACTCTGCTGTTGCTGGAATTGTGACTCGCCTGCAATATGTTATCCCCTGTGGTGGTGGTGGTCATGTGGAACACATACTGCTGTAATAAACGATTTGGAGACATTCTGTTTGTTATGTGTAACTTTTCTTTGAATTGTGTATGTCAGCACTACCTATCGGCTATTTTTTTATTTATTTTTTTTTTTTTTGTGTCTAAAAAAAATTCTAGTGACCTAGCGATGCAAACCTTGCAAACCGTTTTTTATTTCGGTTATTTTTCTGATTTTTATGAATTTTTAAAGATTCTACAGACTTTTTGCCCACTCTGTACATGGCCAAATTTCATGATGAAATTTCCTACATGTGTAAGCGTAAGAGGGTTGTCATAATAGGGGATTTCAATTACCTGGGTATCAATTGGGAGAACCTTTCAGCTAGAGATCAATATGAAAGAGACTTTTTTAAAAGTTTGTGCTCGATAATTTTTTGTATCAGCATGTATCAGAAGCCACTAGGGGTACTGCTTTTTTGGATTTAGTTTTTACTAGTTTCGAGGATCTTGTTGAACATGTTTTGGTGGAGGACAAGTTTTTTTCCAATGATCACTGTGTCATCAGTATTCACTGTGACTTTTCTTCGGGTAAAGTTGATAACAAAAGACTGGTTCCTTGTTTTCAGAGAACTAACTTTGATGTTAGAGAGAGGTCAGTTGAGAGAGAGGTCAGCGGAAGTTCTCAAAGACCGGTTGGAATCAGTCAGGGTGGTAAGTCAATGGGAAGAATTAAGTACAAAGCTGCCCTCTGTTTTGCACGACATCATACCCTTTGTTCGAAAAAAGTGTGTTAGTACATCGCACCCCTTATGGTTCACGTATAGCATGCGTAACCTTTATCTTGAAAAGAGCATTCAGAGAGTATAAAAGGTGATGAGGTGACCTATCATTCTTTACTGATAAAAGAAGAGCATTGAAGGAAGTGATAAGGGAATCGTAAAAAGGAAGTTGAATCTAGGTTGGGAGAAAACATTGGCTCTGACCAAAAATAATTTTTTAGATACATCAATAATGGATGTAAGGGGACAGTTAGCCTCCTCTCGATAGGAGGGTCTAGGGTACAGAGCGATGTAGGCATGTGTGGTGCTTTCAATGACTTTTTTGCATCTGTTTTTAATAGAGATGATATTCAATGTACGGGTGTTACATGGGGTAATAAAATCCTCAACGATATTCAAGTGGAAGACGTGGAGGTCCTAAATCTTCTAAAAAATGTATGTGCAAGCAAAGCACTAGGACCAGATGATATCTATCCCAGGGTTGTCAGGAAATGCGCTAATGAATTGTTGAGGCCAGTCGCACAGATATACAGAAGTAGTGTTGCTCAGGGTTTCGTTCCCAAGGGATTGGAGGCTTGCTAATGTTGTTCCTATATTTAAAAAGGGTAGTAGAGAAGCTGTGTCCAATTATCGTCCAGTGAGTTTGATGAGCTCCCTCTTCAAAATTTTAGAAATTATCAAAAAACAGTTAGTGAAGTGGATAGATGAGAATAATGTATTGTCAGATAATCAGCATGGGTTCAGGAAGGGAAAGTCATGTGTGACTAACCTCCTTTGCAACTATGATCATGTGACAAAGGGCAAAAATGTAGATATTGTTTACCTTGATTTCCAGAAGGCAGTCAATCAGGTCCAACATGGTAAACTCGTGAAGCGTTTACATGAGATTGGAATAGGGGGCAACTTGTTGAATACGAATAGAATCATGGTTAAGAGATAGGGCACAACGAGTTATGGTGAACGGGTAATTCTCTGGTTGGACAGCATCACAAGGGGAGTTCCTCAAGGAAGTGTCCTTGGCCCCATACTTTTTTCACTTTTTATCAATAAACTCGATCAGGATATTGATGGGATTGCTAGCAAACTCACAATGTGACATGAAGCTAATGGGGGTAATCGGGAATCAAAGCAATAGGGAGTTGCTCCAGACCAACTTAAATAGGATTGGAGAATGGGCAAATGAATGGATCATGGCGTTTAGCGTTGACAAGTTCATGGTCGCTCATTTTGGTTCGAATAACACACGGTTCTCTTACGAGTTGAATGGTGTCACTATCCCGGGCGCAACTAGGGTCACAGATTTCGGAATTCTCATTGACGAGCAGCTTAGGTTTTCTGAAGCGGTGGTAAAAAAACAAATAGCATGCTCGGTTTTACTTTCAAAACGGTCTCCTCGCGTCCACCTAAAGTCATTCTTCCGCTTTTTCGACGCTTAGTTCGTCCTGGACTGGAGTATGCTGTAAGGTTTTGGAGACCATACCTACAGAGGGACATAGACTTGGTTGAAGGGGTGCAGAGAAGAGCTACGCGTGTCCTTATTGTCACACGGGCTTGAGTTAGGAAGGGAGACTTCATTTTTTAAATATGTTTACATTGGAAGAACACAGGAAATGTTGGGGAGATATGATCAAAGTGTTCAAAATTTTCAACAGGATGGATAGGATGAGCCATGAAGTATTAATATGCCATCAATCGGCTGCTTTTACAAGGGGACACCAGTATCGATTGATAAGGGACAATGCGAGGTTATGGTGCTGCAGGGAATTTTTCACTAATAGGGTTGTTAAGAAATGGAATAACTTACCACCAGGGGTTGTAAATTCTAACACAATTGACACATTTATAAAAATAAATATGATAACATGTTGGGGTAAATCAAGAAGCTATCCATGATTAGAATAAGACAACCATAAGTATTCTTTATGGGCATTATATAATATTTTATCATGTATATATATTGTTTGTAATTGCATTTTTAATTAGGTTGCTATATTTTTGAGAAATATATAACATCCATATTTGTTATGGGCATCTTTTTATCAGCCACCTCGTTAGGCATTTTGCCTGTTGTGGCTATGTATTTGTATAGCGCAATGAATACTCTAGTTGCAGAAACTGCTGCATTCCTTAAAGTTCAAAATTTCATTACACAATCAACATTGTGTATGTATACGCAGCTAACTCTAGATACATACTCCAGCAAAAGTAGCTCAAAATAAAAATAAAAAATAAGGTAAATTTATCCAGTTTGTTCCCTCCTCCCCCCCCCCATTTCCTCATTTACATGTTTCTACAGTGCAGAAAACTAAAATTTGTTTATAACAAGAAGTTCGTTATAACAAAAATTTTCTCTATGATTGTGAACTGTCCTTATAATGAACTATTACTGCATAATCCTGGAGACTAACTAATCTGCTTGCTTTCTAAAATTAATGAATAAAAATGAAGGTAATATTACAAACTTGGCCCTCTTCAAGACATTCAAACCTGAATTCATTTTATTGTCTACAGAAGGGGTTCTAATAACCATATTATACCATATGGAAAGAAATTATTGGTTTGAATATATTGCAATGTAAATCTACTTATAAATTCCCTGTATTCTATTAGTAATTTCATGTTAACAAGAAATAAGCATAATTATATTTTAGCAAATTATTCAAGAATTTTTTAAAATAAAAATATGCACCCTAAGAACCATTACATTAGCACACCATCATACAAACACACTTATCTGCTTCTAGGTCATTCGATGATACATAAAATGCTCTTGGTTACCACCTATTGTAGCTGCTGGTGAATTGACGAAAAGTGTACCAGCAATTGATATAAACAACGAGTAAGAGTTGCTGCTATCATTTTGCATCAATTAATAATTAATGGCTTGATGATCGTTTGTTGTTTCTTCAGCTTTGTCAACTTTTTGCAACAATGGTACGTGAACAGCCCACCAGGTGTACTGTTTCTGAGATGGACGTTCCAAGACCTAGGACCATCACAGCTTTATCTCTATTAAAGTTTGTTAAATCAGATGATTTACCCATAGTACAACCTGAAATCTTACTTACCAAAAGCTGATTCCCTGATAATTCCTATATAAATATGGTAGCACGAGTGGCGACTATGTTATTTTTCTGCTTCCAGGCATACTCTTGGCGTTAAGCATTGGTGGGTGCTAGGTACGGCTCTTACATGTGAGTGGTGATTTAGAATGTTAAAAAAAAGTGACATTAATTTCTATCATACCTCAAGCAACCGGTCTCCTACCCTGATCTTGCCAGCTCGTGATGCCAATCCTGTTGGAACAATCTGAAAACAAAATGAGCATGAACATGAAATTTAAATTTAATGAAACCGGAATACAGGTGATATAATGTGTAGATATGCCAACATTGGCTTGAAGATTGTCAGTAGCGACGAATGTTCAGCTTTGAATGCCCCCCAGGACAATATAATAATAGTATAATTTGAACAAACACTAAAATATTTTTCAGTTTTTTTCAAATCAAATCAAATTTATTATCATTACACAAGTACAAAAAAAAAGAGAAAAATATGGGAAAAAAATTTGCCAAGGGGTCAAGTAGTAAAAAAAAATCCATTCTGGTAAAAATTAGTATGGAAAACAAAATTTTGAATGGATAGTACTGGATATATATATATACGATTCATGGCAACAGAGTGAAATTTAAAAACAGTTTTATATGTTGCATCAAAAAAAAAAAAAAAATTGGATTATAATCAAAAGCAAAAAACAACTAGATGCAGTATGTAAATAAATTCAAATGTTGTGTTATTTAAGAGTTATAGGAGCAACAGAAAAACATTAAAAAAAAATTTCTATACCATTAAGTGAAAATATGAATTGCTTGACACATTTTTAAAAAGATGATAAATTAGTATTGTGAGTGGTAATGTATTACAGAATTTTTGGATAAGTAAAATGTTTCTTCAAAAGTGTTTTTTATGAGGTAATGGAAGTGAATACAAATTATTTAGTCTATTTGAAAATCAAGATGTATTTAAAGGTAGTGAGAACTGACCTTTGAAAATAAGGTGAATGGATTTATAGAAATATAACTGACGTAATGTAAGAGCATTCTGAGATGTTGATGAAGTTGTATTGATGGTGTAGTAAAATCATTTGTGATAATTCTAATTATTCTCTTATGGAGATTGAATATAAGGAAAAGGGTTGAAAGATAGTCAGAAACCTAGTTAGGCCATGTATTAGGAGCGAGTAGAATAAAGAGTTAGTAAAAAAGACTGGTGGTTATGGTAAGGTTTGAGATAGTAAAATTTATAAGTTGCTAGCCGTAGTCTTTTTTGCAAATACTTAACATGAGAATCTTCCATTTAAGATTGTGATCAATGTATATGCCAAGGTATTTAATTGTAGTAACTTGTTCAAGACGTGAACAATTACAATCAGAACTAATAGTATAATTCTGATGTGATTAAACATTAAATTAGGGTTTAAATCAGTTATCCCAACATGGGTGTTAACGCCCCCTGGGGCGGTAGAAAATATGGGTATACAGGATCCTATGGGTTAGATTGCGTTGGGAGAAAACAATTTTTGAAGAAGGGGGTGATGGGACAAAAAAAGGTTGGGAAAATATGGTTTAAATGAATGTTATTTTGGGAAGAGAAATTTATAAACTTAGTTTTTGATGTGTTTATCTGCAGGTCATTAGAAACAAACCAATTTCGAATTCTAATTAAATCAGTATTGATTAAGTTAGTTAGAGATTGGAAATCATCAGCTGATTAAAATAATACTGTGTCATCGGCGAAAGCAATTATAATGCCACATATGTTTAACTTGCATAAATCATTTATGAATATTAAATATAATAATGGTCCCAAAACAGAGCCCTGAGAAATGCCTTTAACTATATCAAATGGGGTGCTATGGCTATTGTGAATTTTGACTGATTGTGTTCTATGGGTTGAATAAAAAGCATTATCTCTGATTCCATAATTTGACAACTTATTTAGTAGTATATAATGATTTATTCTATCAAAAGCTTTTTTTATGAAATATTGCAATAGTTTTTTCTTTTAGATTTATCAATATTTTCAGCGATAAATTTAGTAAATGTAAGTAAAGTAGTTTCAATTGAAATTTCATTAAATACAGCACCCCATTGGCACTGGAACCTAGAGGGCTCAGGCCACATGATCTCCCCCAATGCAACTTTCTGAGGTCACCAAGTCTCTTAATAATTAATGAATTCATGAATATTCAATGCAATCCCAACCTGCATACATCCTTGCGGGTTGTATATACAGACGTGTAGCAACCCAAGACTCCCATCCCTGTTTTCTTTGTATCAGAGCTCTTACGGTATCTATGATGAAGCATTCATTCGACACAGGTTCCATGAACTTGACCATGCACTATGCAAATTAACACAGCGTGGGGCAGTTTCGATGGGAAACAAGTTTTTGCATGTCTAGGCATCAAGATCATGATCGTCTTCCATGTACATACAAAACAGACCAGCTGTTTGTAAAGGTAGATGCAATTTAAAAAATAAAAATAAGTAAAACACTGCAAAGAAACTCAAGGACCTGATTTTTTTAAACAGATTTCTGTAGTATTGAGAGTATCTCCCATAACTCCATAGTTTATTGCAGCTGTCCATAGAAATTATGGACAATCCTTAGCAGTTGGCAACTCTGAATATGTGATATATAATATCAACATTTTATGTATTTATAGTAATTTTGTTGAAAAAATATAAGCACAAAAGATAAAGCAAAATAAAGAAAAAGACATCTCTTTCTTTGATATGTTGTAGTAGATCAAAAAAGTAAAGATGAAGACAATTTTATTTTTAAGATTATAAAAACAAAGTAAAGAAGATAAATTCCAAAATGCATTGCTTTATTGAAAAGAAATAAAGTTTTTTAAACCAAATAGAAAAACCAAAAAAAAACTCTTTTTTTTTTTTTTTTTTAAATAAGACATGTGAGAAAGGGCTCATGAAGACAAGCTTAAGGCACGTGAATATGGCTAAAAAATATGAAATTCAAGACACATTATTAGTGATTTTTGATATGAAGGCGAACATAGCTAATTCAAGCTTGGTTAATTCTAATTTTTAGGTAGTAAAATTTTAGGAATTTCCCTTGAATTTACTATTAAATATAATGCTGAAATAACCTGTTTAATTCAAATTTTTTTTGTAATGTTTTGGATAATTTGAAGTTTGATTCAGATGGCATTTACAAAATGTCTCTTTCGGTCTCTCTAACTTTCAGTCATCTTTCTGTTATTCTGTAGTTTACTGATTTTTTCCAGAATATAGCATGTAGCCTTAATTAAAAAGTTACAATCAATATAAAAAATTTACTTCTTTTTGTTTTGGCTCTAAGAAGCGCTGATTCCATTACTATTTTCACACACTAGCTTTTTTTCTTCTAGCTGCAGTTGCCGTTTTACCAGTTCTTAGATAACTTCATTAGCATCAACCAATGTCTGCAGATGCAAATGCTACTGTATTTAAGAAATATGAAAGTTTTTGAGTGTGATAATCTTTAAAAGCTGGAGTGCTGAAATCGCCGTTTATGGTCTGGTGAAATGAGTTGGAGATTCATGTCTCTCTAGCATTACTGTTAGTTTACTTTGGAATACCAAATGTAGCTTACTAACATTTTTTACCATGTCCAAACAAAGTTCAAATACTTGCTCACCTCTGGAAAACCCCCTTAACAACTGGTACCCCCTTAAACAACATAATCATAGAGCATAATTAAAAAAAAAGTCCTCAAAAAAAATTTTTTTTTTCTCATTTGAAAAAAAATTCATAGCAGTATTTCAGTGTCCTATACGATTGACTCAAGCCAAAGCAAAATGACAGAAATGACGGTATCAAAATCAATTTTTTGCCAAAACAGTGTACTAGCAACCCGAGATAATTCTTTTGTCTCTTCTAATATAAATTACATTATTTTTTGGAGTCTTCCACAGTCCATTCTGTCAACTCTATTCAACAATACACAGCAAATTATGAAGACATGGAAGATTTTTAAGAATGACACTCTTTCAAAAGCACAGTGCAAATTACAAAATGTGCACCATAATTTTAAATGATGAATTAACTGTCCAAGACCATGAAGTAGTAAATACAAAATTATTTTTTCTGTCCATATAGTAGGTTTTAATGACAATTCTACCTGTTGAACCATCAAACTAAACAAAAATGAAAAATTAATAAAACTAATGGACTACATACCCCCCCCCCAAATAACATTAAAAGCAATACAATTTCTGCTTTGGCAGAATCATTAATTGCAATCTACTACATTATTTGGCAATATATTGATGATTTGCTCCTCAATTAAAATCAATTACATGAATTTTGTTGATAGGATTTGGTAAAAAAACGTAGGAAAAGTAGAACAAAACTGAGAAAGCTGGGCGATTGGTATATTATACCAAAAAGTTGGAAAAGTAGTACAAGTAGGAGCCCTGGTTATGGAAATCACTGTGATTGCCAGAAAATTTTCCAATAAGCAAATTTATAGGTTATTTTTTTTTATATATATATGTGAATGGTGGAATTCATTGCACGTGCTAAAAAAATTCAATAAAGAAAAATAAAAAATATGCTTTCATTTTTCTCCCTCATTCCATTTCAGGTTCAAATTAATATTATTTTCATTTTCTGATTTGAAAAAAAGAGAAAAGTTCAGAGATATATACAATCTATTATCAAGGAAAATATATAACTGGATAATAGATATGCTGGATACTTAGAAAGAATCAGTTTTACTGTATTTTAATTTTTTATACTATTTGGCTTGATAGAGAAATTGAAATAAGCAACCCAAGGAATCAAAATAAGGAATAGGAAACGGAAATCATGCAAAATGAAAAATTAGATAACACTATGACAATATAAGAGAAAAGCTAAAGAGAGTTGATAAGAGCTATAAGAGTTGAGCTAAAAATAGCTTCTTTCAAAAAGAATTTATTCACCTTTGATATGAATATTCCTGGATTCTCTTTACCAAATGGAATACAGGATTGTTCAATGCCACCAATTATACTAAGCCCAAGAGGACCACCTTCTTTTGCTAATACCACTTCCTAAAAACATTAAAGACACATGGAATCACCAATTTTATTAATGCTATTGAATTTCTCTGAATTTTTCTTTGAAGAATTTTAGAATGAGAAAAAATGTCTTCAAATAATATAAAATATATAAAAAAATGAAGTAACTAATATATAAACTAAAATACTGTAAGGCGAGTATTACACTATAGAAGTTTTATGAATGTTCTTTTATAAAACTTGAAAAATGCAACCAATAAATTTATTATAGAAATGAGAAATGAATTACCTTTTGGGTTTGATAATACGATTGAATAAGCGACGTTTGCGTGTACCCAAAATTCCAAAACGAACACAGCTATACGTGTTTCGGAACTATATGAAGTTCCTTCATCAGTAGCAGAAACAAAGAAGAAAGAAAAATATTGAAACTCCTTATAGCAGCAGTTACTCGTTGTTGTAGACAAGAGTCAAATTCAAAATGAACCGGCAACAAAAGAGTAGAGTAAGAGGACGGAAAAAATAAAAATGGTGGAGCCAATCGCAACCGAGAACGTGATAGTGATGCTGATGGAGATTCCTCTTGTAGATTCCATCAGCATCACTATCACGTTCTCGGTTGCGATTGGCTCCACCATTTTTCTTTTTTCCATCCTCTTACTCTACTCTTTTGTTGCCGGTTCATTTTGAATTTGACTCTTGTCTACAACAGCGAGTAACTCCCGCTATAAGGAGTTTCAATATTTTTCTTTCTTCTTTGTTTCTGCTACTGATGAAGGAACTTCATATAGTTCCGAAACGCATATAGCCGTGTTCGTTTTGGAATTTTGGGTAGACACAAACGTCAATTATTCAATCGTAATAAATTTATTGGTTGCTTTTGCTTTAATGTAACCGATAAGCTTGTTAGTTGCATTTTCAAGTTTTATAAAAGAACTTTTATGAAACTCTTACAGCATAATCCCGGCCCCATTCCCTGCTTTTAACACTTCTTATACAAGTAATTTTCAGCAGTAATGGTAAAACTGTTATATTGTTCATTTTATTACTTCTTGGAAATGATTTCCAAACTTTAGATATAGTTAAACCTATATGTGAAAATTTGTAGCTTCATGCACAGTGAAAAATTAGCAAACTAAAATAATGCACATTTATATGAATAAAAAGTAAAATAATGCAATACAGTGAATGATATTGAAAAAAAAGTTTTATACTTTATCTAAAATTAAATTAAAAATTCAAAGAAATAAAATACACACATACATAAAGAAAAAAAAAATCCTTACTTCCACTAATGGTTTCACTTTGAGACCATTGTTTGTAGTGAGCCGTTTCGTTGTAGTTTCAGTATAAGAGGATGTTGTAAGATACTCAACAACTTCACTAGAAGTTTTTGGTGGAGGAGGAAACTCTGGTTTGAGTGGAACATAAGGCTTAGGATTTTGAACAGTAACAGTCACTACTGGTCCTTCATAATGATCAGGTGTATCACATGATGCAGAGCGAACAAGTGTGGTGAGAGTTGTTGGCTGGATGAGATCAGGTATATTTTTACTTGATGATCTAGACAAGCTAAGAGGTGTTGAAGTCATTTCAGGTTCAAAAGAAGACATAGGATTTGACAGATGCACATTAGAATGAACTCCCTCATGAGAAATAGATTTTGAATTTGGTGCTAATGGAAGCCCACAAACATTGATGTCAGACACTTTGATATCAGCACCCTTATGATTAGTGTCCCTCGCAACAGCTGATGAATGGTTCTCAAGTGACTGCAAAATATGTGAAGATCTTCTATCCAGAACATCTACAGTTTTGATTCTTTCTTTTTCATATGGTTTCAGAACCAAATATGCAGATTCTGCATCATCTTTTTGAAGTGGACTGTCAATGCCATTGCACTAACAATAAAGAGAAAAAAAACTTCATTGAACATAATGAAAACTAACACTCATAAAAAAATTTAATGTGATTAATTATAAAGAAATTAGACAATCAATTATAAGCACACAATACTGTGTAATTTGGAATTTGATTTCAAGTTAAATTTAGAATTAAATTCCAAAATGAAATTACAGATAGATTTATTTGCACAACAACACAGATGAATACAAAACAAAAAAAAACCCAGGGATTAATACTCAGCATTCATTTTATACATACAATATCGACAAAATCATCAATTAATTAAGCAAAGACAAAAACTGTCAGATTCATGGAGGTGAGCGGGAAATTCACATAAACCAATGCTAATGAATAAAAAAAGAAACTTGATCATGATTATTTTTTATGCGAGTGTCATTGAGCTGGCAGAGGTAAACAAGGGCAATTATATGCCTGACTGGTTCCCACTGTCATGTTTGGCAACAATGAACTCCAGGATTAAGAGATCTTAAAATGTTACAAATAAATTTAGCCAAAAGAGAGAAAGGCTAGATTTTTTCTCAATTTCCAGCATTATACATGACTTCATTCCAAACAAGGAAAAAAAAAAAGAAAAAATTATTAGAAGATCCAAAATAGATATTGAACATGTTTTGCGATATCTATATTAATTTGTAAAAGCGTTTCCATTGAGTAACCATGTTTTTAAATGTTTCCTGAAAATTGAAAAGCTATTAAGATTTCTGAGACTGCTGGGGAGTTTGTTCCACATCATCGGACCAAAAAAATTTAGACTGCATCTCATATATTCGGTTTTGATTTGGAGTGGTATGAGTATGTTATGATTCCTTGTGGCGTAGTTATGTTGTGAGTTGTTGCATATGATGATGTGATATCTATTCATTTTAATTCGTTAAAAAATTATTATACATATCTTCAAGGCTATCCATGACAAGAAGATTAGTTTCATTTGTGTTTGGGCGATTCTTTTGATTATGAGATCATGATCCCATTTCTGAATAGAGTTTCATGAATCGGCTCTGGATTCTACGAAAATGATCAAAGCAACTGCCATTAGGATTACCCCACACAGATACACAATTAATGTGAGATTGAACATGTGATGATAAAGCATTGAAAAAACTTTTTTGTTCATATAATTTTTGTTACAATAAAAAACTCCAGATATTTTCTGAAATTAATGCAGAGGTTATGTATATGCATTGTCCAGCTTAGATTATGTTGCAAGGTGATTCCAAGAAATTTAATAGAGTTAGTGATTGAGAGAGTATGAGTCAGTGACAATGCCTTCAAAATTTATAATATGTGGTCCAGCATAAAACAGCATGCACTGGATTTTAGAGGGATTAAATTTTAAATTATGATTTTGGAACAATGAGATATATGATGGGAGAATAAGTTGAACGTTTCTGCGAAGAGTATCAATATCATAATTTTGGAAAAGAAGTCGTGTCATCAGCATACATGTGAACTTTGACAGAATTATTCACCTTAAAAACATCATTAACATAAAAAATAAAAAGTAACTGTCCCAAAATAAAGCCCTGTGGTGCACCAATTTTAACAGGGAGGCAGCTTGAGGAGATGCTCTGAATAGATGCATATTATTCGCAATCACTGAGGTACGACTTCAGTAAATTAAGGGCAGGTCCACGTATGCCACACAATTATATAGTTTTTCTAACAGACTACCCGGCAGAACTGTATCAAATGTCTTGGACAGATTGACAAACACCCCTAAGGTAAATTGACGATTGCAAAGATTTTTTTGAACATCTAGAAGCCCATGAATGACAGTTTCAGTCAATCTATGCACACAATCCATTTTGGTTGTGATGGATTAGATTAAATTTTTCCAATAAATTATTAAGTCGTAGAGCAATGATTTTTTCAAAACTTTTAGCGAAAATTAGAAAATTGCATACTGGTGTATAGTTACTCATAACTGAAGAACTACCTTTATTCTTATAGATTGGAGTAACTTTGGCAAGCTTGAGCACCTTGGGAAAAACTGAATTAGTGATGCAGCAATTGAAAATTTCAATTAAAATGGTTAAGAGAACATCAATCACACATTTTATGGCTTTTGGCATCGAGCCATCAGATCCCAGGCCTGTGTCGTACCTCACCATCTTGGATGCTTGCACAAATTCTTGAGTACTGATCATTGGAGATTACTATGGCTATTGGAATTCGAGATATGTACACCGTTTTAAGCTGAATTAGAGTTTAAAAATTGATTAGAATCAGTAAAGAAACTTTTAAAACCATAAGCTATCTCTTGTTGTTGATTGAAATAGAGGTAATAGGTGCTGTTTGGGTGAGTTTACCTGTCAAAATTTTAACACTAGTACAAACTGTTGTATTGTTATTATGCTCATAAGCTGAAAAAAAAAGTTACATTTAGCCCATTTTATTTCAATATTCAGCTTATTTCTAAATTTGCAGAAATCCCTAAAATCTTCCATACTGCGCGTTCTAATGAAATGACTGAAAAGTTTGTTTTTTTCTTTCCAATTGCCTTGTATATGTGCCAATTCATCCATGGTTTTTTCCATTTATTGTGAGCTGTATCAGCGGAAAACAATCGTTATGAATACTACCAAGTTTAGCACTAAACGTATTTATAAGCAGTTTCTGGGTCACTAAAGTCAACAGTATTTATCCAATCAACATAACATAACAGAGCTTACTTTATCTCTAAAGCTAGAAATTAAATCAGGATTGAATTTACGGTAGAAGTATGAGTTATTATACATTTGTTTACAACTTTTAGTGGGAATCAAAGTGAAAATTGGAAGGTGATCACTGATGTGGTAATCAATCTCACACTACATTTATCTATATTTACGTTAGTGAAGCACAAATCTATCTGTAACATGACGACTTAGGATCATTCACAAAGTCTTTCATTTATTTCAATTTAATTTTTAATTCTAGTTTAGGTTTTATCTAGCTTTAGCAATAGTGTTAGTATGCCTCGACCTCGACTAGTGTTGTGTAGAGCTTGCGACGGGAGGTTTCCCTGGTCTAGGGGTATAGTAGCTGATAGTTTCAATTGTAAAGGGTGCTTGGATAGAAAAAGGCTGGAACTCGAGGTCGAAGCTTTACGGGAAAAAGTTAGGGTGCTAGAGGGCCCGGTTATAACGGACCCTCTGGTCGTCGAGCCACCTGTTGATGAAGAAGCAATCTCCACGAACAACGACATTTTAGAGGGCGAATGGGTGGTCGTGGATGAGGTAGAGGGGGATAGTGATAGGGGTTTAATCATCGGCGATTCTATGGTTAGGGAACTTGGGAACCGAGTGTGTAGGGATTTTCGGGGTTTCGAGCGCTGTTGTCTTCCTGGGGGGAAGATTGGCAACGTTCGAGACGTTTTTCATCGTCGAAAGTTGCCCTTGCGGGTGATTCTGTGGGTGGGAACAAATCAGGTAGGAGCGAATATTAGTGAGTCTCTGTCAGAATATCGGGATTTACTATTATCCGCTAGGGAGGGGGGTTCAGATGTGGCAGTGATTCCAGTGCTGCCAAGGGGTAGTAGGGGATATAGGAGTAGGATCCACCAGTTCAATATAGGCCTGAAGGACATTTGCTCCTCACTTGGGGTCACGTTCTTGGAGCTTCCCGCATTTACCGATAGGTGGCTTCGTTCGGATGGGATCCATCTAAATAAGAGAGGGGTCTGGGAGGTTTACGATAGTCTTAGGTCAGGTTTTTTACTCCCAGACCACGTAGTCGGGAATGCGGGTTAGTTAATGATAATCACAACAGTACTGACAGGGAATTACCCATCTCTGACTTGGATGGCTTCTCGATTGACAACAAACCACCGGGCAAATTAAAATGTGTGTTAATAAATGCCAGGAGCTTGGGTAACAAGAAAGATTTTTTAGAAACTATGATAGTTGTGGAGGACTTGGATCTTATAGCCATTACAGAATCTTGGGCAAACGATGGGGATGAATCTTTCTTACACATCTCCGGATACGATACTTTTTTGAGAAATAGATCTGATAGGAAAGGGGGTGGAGTGTTGATATACGTGAAATCATGTTTGACGGCTAGAGAGTGTAACGTGCAGAGAAGTGATATTGAAACCATATGGGTTGAACTTGAGAACAAAAGACGTCATAAGCTTATTGTTGGGGTTTGTTACAATCCACCGAATAGGGATCAAAACTACATCGCCAAAATGCATGATGAAATTTCCTACATGTGTAAGCGAAAGAGGGTTCTCATACTAGGGGATTTCAATTACCCGGGTATTGATTGGGAGAACCTTTCATCTGGAAATCAGTATGAAAGACTTTCTTAAGTTGGTGCTCGAAAAATTTTTGTATCAGCATGTATCAGAAGCCGCTAGGGGTACTGCTATTTTGGATTTAGTTCTTACTAGTTCTGAGGATCTAGTTGAACATGTTTCGGTGGGGGAAGAGTTTTCTTCCAGTGATCATCGTATCGTCAGATTTCACTGTAACTTTTCCTCGGGTAAGGTTGATAACAAAAGACTGGTTCCTTGTTTTCGGAGAACTAACTTTGATGTTTTGCGAAGAAGGTTAGCGGAAGTTTTCAAAGACCGGTTGGAATCAGTAGGGGTGGTAAGTCAATGGGAAGAATTTAGTACGAAGCTGTCCTCTGTTTTGCACGACGTCATACCCTTTGTTCGAAAAAAGCGTGTTTGTACATCACACCCTCTATGGTTCACGGATAGCGTGCGGAACCTTTATCTTGAAAAGAAAAGAGCATTCAGAGAGTATAAAAGTGGACGAGGTGACCTATCATTGTTTACTGATAAAAGAAGACTGTTGAAGAAAGCAATAAAGGATAGTAAAAAGCAAGTTGAATCTAGGTTGGCAGATAACATTGGCTCTGACCCAAAATCATTTTTTCGATAAGTCAATAATGGATATAAGGGGACAGTTGGCCCACGCACGATAGGAGGCTCAAAAGTAGAGAGCAATGTAGGCATGTGTAGTGCTTTCAATGACTTTTTCGCGTCGGTTTTTAATGGAGATAATGATATTCGATATACAGGTGTTGCATGGGGTAATAAAACGCTCAACGATATTCAAGTGGAAGACGTGGAGGTCCTAAATCTTCTAAGAAATGTATGTGCAAGCAAAGCACCAGGACCAGATGATATCTATCCCAGGGTTCTCAGGGAAGGTGCTAATGAATTGTTGGGGCCAGTCGCACAGATATACAGGAGTAGTGTTGCTGAGGGTATCGTCCCGAGAGATTGGAAACTGGCTAACGTTGTTCCGATATTTAAGAAGGGTAGTAGAGAAGCTGTGTCTAATTATCGTCCAGTGAGTTTGACGAGCTCCCTCTCGAAAATTTTGGAAATTATCATCAAAAGGCAGTTTGTGAAGTGGATAGACGAGAATAATGTATTGTCGGATAATCAGCATGGGTTCAGGAAGGGGAAGTCATGTGTAACTAACCTCCTTTGCTTCTATGATTACGTGACTAAGGCTTTGGGTAAGAGCAAAAATGTCGACGTTGTTTACCTTGATTTCCAGAAGGCATTCGATCGGGTCCAACATGGCAAACTCTTGAAGCGTTTACACGAGATTGGAATAGGGGGCAACTTGCTGAATTGGATAGAATCGTGGTTAAGAGATAGGTCGCAACGAGTTATGGTGAACGGGGAATTCTCTGGTTGGACAGACGTCACAAGTGGAGTTCCTCAGGGAAGTGTCCTTGGCCCCATACTATTTTCACTTTTTATCGACAAACTCGATCAGGGTATCGATGGAATTACTAGCAAATTCGCAGATGATGTGAAGCTAATGGGGGTAATCGGAAATGAAAGCGATAGGGAGTTGCTCCAGACCAACTTAAACAAGATTGCAGCATGGGCAAATGAATGGAGCATGACGTTTAGCGTAGATAAGTGCATGGTCGCTCATTTTGGTTCGAACAACCCACGGTTCTCTTACGAGTTGAATGGTGTCACTATCCCGGATGCAACTAGAGTCACCGATTTGGGAATTCTCATTGACGAGCGACTTAATTTTTTGAACATTGTTCAGCGGTTGTCAAAAAAGCGAATAGAATGCTTGGTCTCATTTTCAAAAAGGTCTCTTCGCGTTCTCCTAAAGTCATTCTTCCGCTTTTTCGAGGCTTAATTCATCCTGGACTGGAGTATGCTGTAAGGTTTTGGAGACCATACCTACAGAGGGACATAGACTTGGTTGAAGGGGTGCAGAGAAGAGCTACGCGTGTCCTTATTGGCACACAGGGCTTGAGTTATGAAGAAAGACTCCATTTTTTGAATATGTTTACATTGGATGAACGCAGGTGTCGAGGAGATATGATCGAAGTGTTCAAAATTTTCAATGGGATGGATAGGATGGACCATGAACTTTTAGTACACCGCCAATCGACTGCTTTTACAAGGGGACACCAGTGTCGATTGGTGAGGGACAATGCAAGGTTATGGTGTCGCAGGGAATTTTTCTCCAATAGGGTTGTTAATAAATGGAATAGCTTACCCCCGGAGGTAGTAAATTGTAACACAATTGACACGTTTAAAAAAGAAATACGATAAACATGTTGGGGTAAATCGAGAAGCTATCCATTCTTAGAATAAGACAACCATAAGTATTCTTTATGGGCATTGTATAATATTTTATCATGTGTATATATTGTTTGTAATTTGTGTTAATTGTATTTTTAATGGGGTTGCTGTATTTTTGAAACATATGACATCCATATTTTTATGGGCATCTTTTTATCAGCCACCTCGTTGGGCATTTTGCCTGTTGTGGCGTTGTATTTGTATTTGTATTTGTATAGGTCCCAGGGACCTCTCGGTTACCGGAAATCACCTGGGGTACCTGCTGGCATTCCGGCTCAGGCCAGTTATGTTTGCGAAGTCTGGCAGTAGGGGGTGGGGTCTCCTGGCTGTCGGAAAAGAACGGGATAAGAGGTCAGGCTACCGATGTCCCACATAAATTCCGCTTACACCCGTGTGGAGGATCCTGAAGCTTGTCATATTACCTTCCTCTCCTGATCCTAGGGTCCCTCAGATCGCTGGTGGGGATCCTGCAGAGTCGTCGTCTAACTCTGTATGAAGGATATGAAAATATAATTGTGCAATATCAAATTGTGATGTTTTGAAATATAATTATACATGAAAAAGTGTGCAATATTCTACCTTGATGCTGTTAGTGGGGCTGCAGACCACATTGTGGTTAATAACATCATGAGAATTTCAAAGTGTAATAGGCCTAGTGTTATAGACCCTGGCCAGGTTTCCAATGTTTACATTCTGTATGTTGCTAATTTCTATATGTCAAAGTTTTGTATTAGTGTTTTATTTTGTATAAATATGCAAATGAGATGTTATTTGTTGAAAGATTTATGATAATTTCAGTGCCGTCCATTCTCAGTTGTGATTCATTCTCGGATAGCCAATGAGATGAAGGGTTTTTCCATATACATCAGCAGTATGTTAGGTATCGATACATTCACACATTCTCACGCTTGAGTTCTATAATCAATTATGTAGAGGTTTGTTGCTGAGTCATCTGGCCTCGCTCTGTGCGAAGGGTTCCTCTTCCTTTGTTGCCAAGAGTTGACAATTAGTTTCCTGTGATGCTGCTAGAGTAGATTTGCCTCTCCTCTCGTTGGTCGTCTCCCTATCCGTTCCAGTGGTCTGCAAGTGAAATCAAGAGGGGACACTCTCTTGTTGGTGATGGAATATTGCTGGCAGACTTTGGGACATGCTTACACCCACACAGGACCCCCTGGAGTAGTATACTTCTGAACTTTTGCCTTCGAGTGAAGACTTGAACTGATACAAGATTCATCGAAAGACAGTACGTACGGTGCCTTTCAACATATATATACGCTCCAAGGTTGAAATATTCTATCTGCTTCCATAGCTTAGATGGTAGAGCACTCGTCCAGTAAGCGAGAGACCGGGGTTCGAGTCCCCGTGGGGGCAGTGATGAATTTTCTTCCTTGTAATCTTCATCTCCACAAATAACCAGTCTTTTGATGAATCTTGTATTGACAAGTGGAGAGGACGTTTCTATATGCACTTGAACTGATCTTCAGTAGTTGGAATTGTGAGAACAAAGTATACCCTGTTGGACAGATTCGGTGAGGATGTTTCAATAATCCTGTGATATTTTAGTGTTAATGTTTAGAAGAGAGAATTGTTGCATCATTTAATTCAAAAAAGTTTTAACAGATTTAACGTTGTTAATAAACAATAATATTAGTGGAAAAAATTGTCTTTCATTGTTGTCATTCTCAATTACCAATTCTATGTTGGGTAACAAAAAAATAACCGGGAATGTACTTTAACAGTACATATCGTTGTTGCACTATGTGTAGTTATGCGCGTAGGTTGTGAAATACAATTTTTAAAACCATAAGGAATCATAGTATCGAGAAAGGATTTGTGTTGTGGTGTATATACAGACACATCAAATATTAAAATCACCTGTTATAATTTTTATTTTATCACTATTATTATGATTTAAGATGCACCCAAGGGATTCCAAAAATGAATGAATATAATCATTGTTATGATCAATTAGACCAGCGGTTTTCAATCTTTTTTTTGGAGCCCTATCTGGCATATAATTTATATGGCAGAGCTCCATAGGCCTATTTTTTATTTATACATCAAAGTTACTGATTTATTTTTATTACTAAAAAATATTTATAATTATTTTTTTTTAATTTACTGTTTTTTATTTTCCTCAAGTAGCCGCGGAGCTCCTGGGGAGTGCACACAGGGCTCCATGGAGCACTGGTTGAGAACCGCTGAATTAGACTATATCATTCTGCATGTGTGTGAATTGCATAAGATTATTAGTTATAAAATACAACTTCCATGAAAATGTTTTTTCATGAAAGTTTTACTCTTATTTAACTAAAAAAAGTAATTATTTACCCAAATAATTTTATCAATCATGACAATAACAAATTATATGATCTATCAAGTTTGTATAGCACATTTCTGTAACATGAGTGCATCCTTCAATTCAATGAATAATTTGAGAAATGGTTGATTTTGAGTGTTTTTTTTGTTACTTCTTTCCCTCATTTCAATGCAACAGCAGCAAGGTTGAAGAAACATAAAATTTTAAAGTAAAAAAGATGAAAATTCTTATATAATTCAAATAGGAAATATACTGGCATTTTTTTTCTTAAAAATAAAGAACACAACACATGGAAAAGGAAAAATTCCAGTAATGATCCTAATACTCAAACTCACAGATTTTGTAAAAGTTAAGAAGGGGCTGAATTAGACATTTATTTTAGATTCTGATTCATAAGTTTCTTATTTCCGTTCTCAATGCTCATCCTTCTCTTCCAGGTGTTGTGTCCCCCTGCTCATTCATAACAAACCTCAAGAAGTAATCACATAATAATGAATAAAATACTGCCTACCATGTTTGAAGCTGCACGAGTACTTCTTTCACGTAAAATTGTAAGTTTAATATTATCACCAGCATTTTTCAAATTCAGCACAGCTGCATAATGGTCAATATCTTCCATAGATACATCATTGACCTGTGGACATGATAATTCAAGAACATAATGAAGAGACAAAAACAATCATAAATAACTGAGGAAATTCAATAAGAGAACATGCAGTTTGATGAAAAATATTATAAACAATAAAAGGATTTATAAAATGTGAATCAAATATATATTTTTAACTCAAATAATAGAACAATTCCAAAATGTTAGATTTACAACAAGAACTCAATTTGCATGAACTAACCCAAAGCAGTTCTGCAACTAGAATTTTTGTGTTATTTTGCTGCCCGGGGCAAACATGATTTTGGCTCCCCAACCACTTTAAAATTAGATAATTTTATAACAGTATTCTTTGTTCCCACCTAAATTTGCCACCCAGGGCAGCTGCCAGCTCTTTCTAGTTCAGGCTCTCATTCAAAGTATTCCTAATGAAAAAAAATTCCATACAGCTGGACTTGCTTATAACGAATACAGATATAAATTTTTTACATATAATGTAGTTTATTCATGTCCAGCAAATTTTGTACTGCTTATCTGTGTTATTTTGATTGTTTATAACATTTAGTTTTCCAAACATTTGATTTCACAACCCCTTTTCCACATTTTTTTTCTTTATCACACCTCAACTCAAGCCACCCCATAGGATCCTATACTAAACCTATAGCTTAGATGGCCCACTTTGGGAAATACTGGCTTATAATGAATAGAGATGGGACGAATATTCAGATGCTATTCGGTATATGGCCAAATGATGCTTAGGTACACAGATTTATTTAAATATTTGGCCAAGTACATCAAACTAATTAAAAAAAATTATATTAATTGGAATTTTTCTCATAAATTAAAAATTTACTGATTATATTTTGTGTGGTGTGTATCCCTTTTTCTGAAAGAGGTTATGTCAGGATGAATTTCTGGGATAAGGGAAACATGAAACCGAAAACATAATTCTACTGCAATAAAGTGGAAGTGAGCATGAATATACAGGGTTCATAGGTAACAGGGCATATGGCATTTTACTGGTGAACCGTTGATCCTAGAAGCAAAGTTTTAATTAGAAAAAGTATCCAAATAACTTGTGGTACTCAGATATGTCATTCATGTTGCAAGGGGTTGTATAATTATTTAAACAAAATAAGCTTTTCATACAGTCCCCACATGCTCAAAAACCCAGTTAAAAAGTTGTTGCCAAAAAAAATCCACTTTTTTAAGTGCATTATTAGCTGAGATATTCAAATTCAAGAAACAGAGGAAAGAGGAAAAACAGCATTAAAACTTGGTAAACCGTTTTACCCATTTTTAATGATGTTTTTTTCCCTAAATTTCCTCCATTTTTCAAATTCAAATATCTCAGCTAATAATGCACTTAAAAAAGGTATATTTTTTTTGTTAGCAACAGGAGAGTAAGGGCAATGACTTCCCTTACTGGGTTTTTGGGCACACAGGGACTGTATGAAAAGTTAATTTTTTATTTTAATAACCATACAACCCCTTGTAACATGAATAACATATTTGAGTACTACACGTTATTTGGATATTTTTTCTAATTGGAAATATGCCTCTAGGATCAATGGTTTGCCAATAAAATGTCATACACCCTCTTACCTATGCACATGTACAGTACAGTGCAACCTGTATAAAACAGAAGGTCAAGAGACTGAAATTATTTTCCGTTAGAGACCCTCTAGACAGGTGCACATAAAAATATAAAATATATGCAGTGATTTATTTCTATTGTTTATGAAAGTTAAGTTTTGAGAACATCACCCTAACTTCTATAAACTAATGAGTGTTAAACAGAAACATGCATACTATTATTTTGAATTTTTTCATGTTTTTCTGTTTCAAGTAACTATACATCTGAAATTTCATATTTAAAATGCACTAATATAGTTAAACTTCAATATAAAACGTTCTCCTGAATAGAACTTACTTCCTGAATGAATACTTACTTTTGTCAGTAATGAAATTTTTTTAATACGATGGAACCTCGATATAACAATATTCTGCGGACCAAGAGAAAATATCATAGAGGGATTATTGTTATATTGAGGCAAAATTATCCTAATGCGTGATCAAATTTATGCTGTTGTTGTCATCTTTTCTACATTGACATTGTTAATACCATCAGAAAATGTGCTTTTATGCATTTATTCATAACAAAAAATTCACTAAGATGCATTGCCTCTGTAAAAAAGTTTACCACACACACACATTGCACTTTCATGTCCTACACAGAAAGTATCAATACCAATAACTTCCTTTAGCTTTCTGTGATGTTTTAGTGCAAAATATTGAAGTTATCAGATGCCTTCAGAAGAAGTAAAAACAGTGACAAAGTTAAAATTAAATTCAAAACGATTTTGAACAAAATATAGAAAAAATATAGTGGTTTCCAAAATTTCCTAAACATATCATTATAGAGAGATTTGTTGCAGTAAAGGATATTGTTATATCAAGTATCGCTGTAGCAAGCTTTCACTGTATTTAAAATAAAAAATTGAGAAATTGTATACCTTTTTAAAAAAACAGTGACAATGAGATCAACAACCAATAATGTTTGTGAAAGAAAAGATTCTACATATCTGTAACACTTAAATTTTGCTTTTTTATGCCTCTACGAACTCCATTTTCGTGTTCAAATTGAATAAGCGTTTCTTGTTGCTGGTGACCATCTCTACACTGAATGAAAATCTCTGAAGTAGCCAAAACATGGTATGGCTAAATTGTCTCTCTTGCATAATACTCTCTCCTGAAATTATCAAACTTTTTTCCAAGAAATAGGAGTGTTTTCTAACAAAAGTCACCATTTCCATCATAAATTAAATGAAAAACAAGCTTTTACTAAATATCGAATAGTAAATCCACTTTCAACCCTCAGAAGAAGTTCAGATAGATAAGTATTCATAATTTTTCCGAGAAGTGAAAGAGTTTGCCTAACAAAAAAGATCAGAATAACTTCATTTTCCTCCCATCCAAAGGACAAAAACTTGCACTTGGCCAAAAATTCTTTCCATTTTAGCAAGTTTTGTATCTACAAATAGACTAAATATGCCTTCCGTTTCTACATTAAGCAGTTTCTGTCTTGAAGAGATTTACCATGATTGAAAAAGCATTAATTATTCCCAAGACTATATATTTGTTCTGGTTTAAAACAGGTTTCCATCTTATACAGTGTTTGCCTTAGACAGGTTTCACTGTATATTACAAACTGAAGAAATGCACTAACTGAAGGGGGGAACACATAGACAAGAAATGCATTAAGCTACTGAAAGAGGCAAAAGTGGCAAAGAACATCCGAAAAATAAGAAAATAATTCATAAATTTTATGATGCATTACTAGTTGAGAGTAAATAATGGTTGACATTTTAAATTAGATATAAAATTGGTAACAAAAGTTGAAAAAAAAATTGATTCTGTAAGTAATATTAAAATACAATACATAGTTGTTAAATTTGATTGTCAGTCTAATGGCATAAAAATCTTTCAATTACCAGTTTTTTAACATTAATTAAAACAATAAATTGCATAATTAAAATTCAATATCAATCATTTGAAATTACCAATAAGTTTATTTTCAATTAAAAACACAAATTTTATTTATAATTGTGATGAATTTGAAAAAAGCTGATATTTGGCTGCCGAATATTCGTCCCATCCTAATAATGAACACTGATGTCACCAAAGTACACCTATAACAAATTTTAAACCAGTTTTCATCCACTAATCATCAAAATTCTTTTTTGAAATTTTATCCAAATTTTATCTGTAAATTTACATTTTTACAATATAGCTACAACTGATGATATATGAAAGGCATTCTATTAGGACATTTTTGAGTACTTTAAAATGCTCATTGCTTAAATTTTTTTCTTGGTTGAGTCCTATTTTGCTTGCAGGGAACATTTATTAGTTCCAAGAATTTAATCAGCAAAGCACTGGATGTGAATTAGATTAGGATATTGGTTGTGATGGTTTTATCTTATTTGAGTTAATTTTGGGAATGTATAAGTGCAAAATGCCCCCCATTGCTTCAAAAATTGCAGCTATACAATTAATTGAAAAGCAAAAATGGGAAAAAAAAGTTAGGTATCATAAAAGCTATGAATTCCTCAAAGTTCAATTTCCACAATTTCGAAGAAGAGAGTTTTTCCGATGGTGAACTGAACATCAACAAGAGATTTAGAGAAGAAGCTCATAATGATGTGGAAGTAGTTCTTTTTAAATTATTCAAAGAAGTTTAATGCAAAATGTTTGATGTTCATGATATAAGGAAAAAAAAAAGATTGACACATATTTTCTGCGATTAATGAAGTATTAATGAAGATTTTAATTAAATTTCTAATTTTTCTTAAAATATATTACAGTTGGACAAACTTATAACAAAGTTTAAGAAAACAGTGAATTTTTTCATTATACGCAAACTTTGTTATATCCGTACTGGCTTGGAAAATGGTACGATTAAGCAAAATGAAACAATTTACAAGCACATACCCATTTTCTAATAATATAAGTACTATTTAAAAATAGATTGTTATAAAAATTAATTCTGTATATTGAAAAAAAAATTTGATTGAAGTTTTACATAATTAAATAGGTGAACAAAAAATATGTTAACCGCTACTAGTTTATTTTTCCTTCATATGATTTAAGACATTGAACGTTTTGTATTAAAAACATATTTGCCTACTAAGCATGTCAAATGTAAAGCCTTTTAGTAGGATCCTGGGTCAGTGCGGAACACACGCGGAACATACTGTATTTCCTTCTCACTTTTTTTTTGAAGAGCTTCTTCTCTGAATCTCTTATTACAGATGTTCAGATCACCATTGAATTTTTTTCTCTCTCAATTGGAATTTCTCTTCAATTCCTCTTTGCTCTTCAAAACTGTGAATAACAAATTTGGAGTCTTTTCATCTTCTTTTTTTGCTTTTGGTGTTGCAGGCTTTTGACACCTTATTTCAAAGAGCGGCTGTCATAAAATTTTTCACACTAGTCTATTTAAGATGACGCACTATTTGCTGTCTGGAACAACAGCAGTTTAAATGGCTAAAAATTTTCTTTAACATTTCAATTTTTTTTATACACAGAAAGAAATTGTTGCAAAATGGGAGATAGTTTCGGAAGAATCAACACTATGTTTGGCAATTCAGCGCTCATTATTTGGTAAGATTGGAAATTTGACACTTATTATTTGGCAATATTGGAGATTTAACACTCATTATTTGGCAATATTGGCAATTTAACACTCATTATTTGACAACATTGGTGATTCAATGCTCATTATTTGGCAAAGTTTCTAAATTAGCATATTCGTAATTCAGCGGACTTGCTCTTTTATTCCCGGAATGAAATTTTTTTTTCACGAAACATCAGGATTTGACGCAATGATGATTGACTATAGTAATTTCTGCTGCTTGCAGTGGTGTCTTTTTTTTGAAAATGGAAACTGACTCACATTTACGCTTTAAAGCTGAAAGAACATTGCCAACCATCTTCAGCTGCAGGATCCTGGATATTATAGGGATTTCATGATGAAAAGCCTGATAAGGGGCCGATAGTTTAAATAAGGGGCCGCAGTTATCCTAATCTGATTTTCGGGGACAAAGACGAGTGTGGGAACTTGCCAAGAAAATTCCAAAATTGATTCACAAAAAAAAAATCTGCTACCTTCCTTCTAATTTCGCAAACCTTTCTGAACTTCCGGCAACTATTCCAACGAGAGACCAGATGGATTATTGGTTCGAAATGTTTGCAGTGCTTTAAAAAAATTGTCTTGGAGTAAAGTTGTGAAGGTTAAATAAAAATTAATACAAATACAATACCACAACAGGCAAAATGCCTAATGAGGTGGCTGAGAAAAAGTTTCCCACAACAAATGTAGATGTCATATACTTCAAAATTACAGCAACCTAATTAAAAAGGCAATTACAAAAACTAGAAACAATATATATACCTAATAAAATATTATACAAAAAACTAATTATTAAATAAATATTTTTTGATTGAAAATTTTTGTTCAAATGTAAAAATATCTTTGTAGTGCTTACAAAGCATGAAAAGCATCCAAGCATCCATGGTTAGCCCTTAAAATTCTTTCCAACACTGTACTTTACAGTGTAGTCAAACTACTTCAAACAGAGACCACTTTTTGTTCAAGGTCACGAGATAGCATGACTACAACAGATGGGAGGAGGTGGTGCTGAAAAGTACAGAGGAATAAAACACGCTCTTCTCGGAATCGTTTTGCAGCAGCTCAAACTAAAATTTTTTGCTGTCCTTTCCGAAATTCCAAGCATACTGAGGTAAAATTCACTATTTTGGTTATTTGGTGCAGAAAAATATGAAAATACACTACTGGAGTAGGATGGCGCAATTGGCGTAGAGTTCTTACCCCTGGTTATGTGGTCTTAAGAATAAAATAACCTTTCCTTTCTTTTTTCTAAGACCTTCTTCAAGCAAAATAGGACTCGATAGAAAACAGTGTAAAAAAAAAAGAAAAGATTTTACAATAAAAATACTAAAAAACACACCAATAGAATGTCTTCCAGGAAATAAAAAACAAACACATTTTTAGCTGTACCTAAGCATTGTAGAAAGGTAATTACAAATTAATTCTCGAAAATTCTTGTTTGAAAACCAGTTAAAAATTTGCTATAGGTGTACTTTTCTAAAATTGCTATTCGTTATAAGAAATCAAAACACAGATAAGCAATACAAAATTCATGGGACATGGAAAAACTGTTTTATGTGAAAATTCACAATATCCATGTTCGTTATAATCAGGTGCAACTACATTTTAATCTGTTTTAAGAATGCTCATATTATTAATAAATGTGCACTATGTACGTGAATTATGCTTTATTTTGATTAAAAACACAACATTTTTCAAGCTGATATTGATGTAACAAATAGTTTTGCTGTTTTCAACTTCATTAGAAGTGGGTGTGATTGTATTTGAAATATGCAACTAAACTTAAGAAAATAAGTGGGCACTTAAAGTAGAAATATTAGAGATTTTTGTTTACAAATACAAAATCGAAAGCCAGAACAGGCAAATTGCTCAACAAGGTGGCTAGGAAAAAAAATAAAGAAAAAGGTAAAAGAAATAAAAAAAAAAATTAAAAAATAATATTGAGTAAAAAAAAAACTAAAATACACTGCCCATAAAAAAATATGGTTGAAATTCATTTTAAGTATGGATAGCTTCTTTTGATTACTTCCACCCAACTCATTGTATTTCAACTTGGTGAAAAGTGATAAATTTGTTGTGTTTTCATAGAAATAAGTAAAGAACAATAAAAAAACATGTTTTACTCAAGGATTTCTAAATGACCTTGATAAAATTTTCTCACACAAAAACATAATAAAATGTCAAGTAATTTCATGTGACACAAGATATTCTTTTTTCATACAGTAACATAAAAAAATATATGATTAATTTTCCCATTTATCTGATAGAGATGCTGGCATCAATGACACAAAATTTTGAAAATTTATAGTTTTACACCAATAAAGTAAACTTTTAATTTAAGCATCTCAATCACCTTCAGTATTTTATCTTCTATTTTCAAACCAGATTTTTCTGCAGGACCACCTTTTGTCAACTTTGACACAAATATTCCCTGAAACAAACAACAAAATAAATATTTATTAATAAAAAACACATACTTATTGGATTTTATATTAAAAATAATTAATATAATTCCATAAAGTTATGACGTTGAATTGATTGTATATGAAGTTAAATAAATAGATAAAAAAATTCTGGTTCGGGTTCTGGAAGGCATTCTATTGGTCACAATGGCATAAAATTTGAATAACAGACACTTAAAATGACATGCTCACTATCTATCATATAAACATAATGAAGAAATTCTCTAATAGGTGAGTGTCATCACTGCTTCACAAATCATTTTTTAGATGTTTGATGTGTTTCTCTTGGATTTCAATGTCTTCCATTCTTGAAATCCTGTTTTACACAGCTCGATTGCAGTAAGTCTATATCTCAGAACAGGCAAAAAAATGCAGTTGTTCAGATGTGTTAAGATTTACAAGTCATTTTTAGTAGAACTAGAAATAGAAAACATTGTTTAAAACCAACAGAGACATATTGAAAGTTCAAGAAATGATTTGTGAGGCAGCGGTGCCTCCATTAGAAAAAAATTTGTACTTTATTTTCATTTGATAAATGGTAAGAGCATTATTTGAAGTGTATGTTGTTTAAATTTCAAAACCATTGTAACAATTGGAACATGTTCCTGAGCCCTCTGAGATAGGAAAGTTTAGTTTTAACAATTCTGTATCATTGTATATAGTCAGATTTCTTTTTGAAATATATCTATTTATGGAAAAAGTTAACTGCCATTCAACTAATATTTATGACAAAGTTCATATAGTAGAACCCACTCAAATTGAACATATGCATAGGCTATATAGCATGTCCAGAAAGTCTTTAGCTCGGCCATTTTCTTCTCAACCATTAGGCGTAGACAAAAACTTCCAATTGCAAAAATGTTTTAACCCTTAAATGCATAGCTTTGCCGGTGTTCAAAGAGTCCTTTAAACATTCATTACTGCAGCCAGTTTGAAGATAAAAATGCAGAATCACCTTTGCATATAAGGTGAGGTCATATTCTTTTCATTTTATATTTTTAATTTGCGCTGGTAGATGTTCCAATAAACAACAACTCTTTGTTTGTAGCAGAACATGCATAGCTGTAATTTTACTAATTTGTTAAAAAATGTTTTGTTTGCTTTTTTTTTTTTTTACTTTCAAGTTTGCAACCCAAATTTATTTTGTTATAATAAATTGAATCACACACAAAGAAGGTAGTTATATATTTGGAATGTAACATTACTTCAATGCATTTTTTTATGTGCAATTATGAGGCTCTGTAAGTCCTCTTCAAAGTCCTGTGTAAGCAGTGCAATTCAAAATAGATTTTTTTTGGCTTTCTATATACACCTGTTATTAACTATGAAAAAAATTATGCATTTCAATATTAAATAAAATAAGCATTCAGACTATCATACTTTTACATAAAGAAATTAATATTAGATAAAATTGTAAAATTTAACTTATTTTTTTCCTCACAGATCTACATAGTCAGAAAATTTTTTTCCTTGTAATATATAAGGAAAAGAACTGCTTATGAAGCATGGAATGACCTTGCTCATTAGTTCACATGGTTCTTTTCTTCATTTTCAGCAATTTTTTTAATTCAAATATCTCAATGAATATTGCACTTGGAAACATGGAGTTTTTCTGTTGGGCTCAGAGGAGACAGGACAAAAACTTTCTAATTAGAAGTTGAAGAATAGGGGGACCATATAAAAAATTAAATTTTGTATCTTGGTACACATACAGGCCCTCAATAAAATAAATGACACATGTAAGATGGGCAGGTGTTTTAATACTTTTTCTTATTGAAAATATGTTTCTATAGCCAACAATTTATAAGTTATTTGAGGTAAACAGACTTTTCACCCTATATAGGTGTCCCTCACTTTACATGATTGATTGGGTCCACAAAATACAAAATAGTAGTGTGGGATGAAATCCCATAAAGTGAGTTGAATTTAACATGGATAAGATGGGGGGCGTGTTCCTTCAGAAGGATAAAAAATAAACCCCACTTTTAACAATAAAATAATTTTTTTTAAATGAACTAATTATTTCAACTTATAAATAGTCCAATTCAATTTAGGCCATACATATAAATTTAAACTCGCCCCCCCCCCATCTTTTCACTACTTTGGATTTATTCTAGTGAACAGATGCTTTCTTTCCTGAAGAGCCTTATTTGATTTTTTGGCATCGTTGGCACTTTTTACCAAAAGACGTTGATTAGCAAGTTCTGATCAAATGGATTTCAGTGTTTCTTCCACATTTGTCTCATGTACATCAATGAATCTAATGGATTTTGTCATTTTAACTATTTCATATCTCTAATTCGTATGCTCATTTTCAGGAGTGAAATCAAACTACAGACCAAATTTTGCGGGTTGCAATTTTTAAAATTAACTTCTCAAAATTACATTATAACGAAATCGCATAAAGCAAGAGATATACGTATATAGTAGAAATGAGAATGAATAGATAAAATCCTTTATGTTTTTCACATGGAATCATAATTCAATGCATATTTATCCCTTGATATTAAACTAAACATTTCTTTTATATCTGCTCAGTAGTGTTTCAACTAAACTGAGTGAAAATGTGCTCTTCAGTCATCAAATTTTATTACATATGAGAAGCGTTATTAAGTGGGGAAAAAAAAGATTCATTACAATTAAATTTAAATGTTTTTTTTGGTAAAGCAAAAAAGTTCATGCAGTTGATAGCACGTGAATACTTGCAGTAGGAGCACACACATTTCAAATATAACACATTACTGACATCTGATGCTGAATAAAATTGATAAAAAAATAAATACATAAATCAAACAGACACATATCATCACCTCATAATGAAAACCTTGTACATAAATTTTTTTCGAACATGACTTTTGGACAATTTTAGATTGAGAACACCATCTCACCAATTACAGCTGTTAAAAAAATAATCAGCTTTGATCTACTTTCAATGGGGAGAAAAAGTACCACTCATGTGGGGGGTGGTTTAATGGGACATCCCATCTTTTTTTTTGCTCTTCCAGTACAGTTGGAAAATTTTTATGTACAGGATTTTCATTATAAGGTGAAAATATGAATATATATTCACATATCGTTTCTCACTTCATCTTCTCCTTTGAATGGGGTTGATCCTTTTCCTCCAGCAATACTCAATCCTAAACCACTGGATTCTCGATGCAAAAAAATTGTCAAGACTTCTGTGATCAAATGTGCAAAGTGGTTTGCTAATGAATGAAGAAAAGATTGGTATAAAAAAATAACATAAAAATGACTGTTTAAATTTTTCTTATTTTCATTGACAAACAATAATTTCATATCAAAATTAATTTCAGCAATGAGAGAAGATATTTTTCACCATTTTTGGAACATAACAGCTGGGGAGGTATAGCATGCAAGTTATGTTTTGAATCACCATCAACTGAAAGGTCAGCTTCAGATGTGTCATCCAAAGATTTTTCCTGAAATAATGTTATACATAAGGTTTTAATGAAAGAACTCAATAAATAATGTCTGCATAAAATTTAACAATAAAGACTGAAATTTTGATTCCTCTCCCTAGGGAAAACTGTATATTTTTCAACCCTTATCACAGTTAACATTTGCAGAGTGACATAAACTAGTTTACAAAGTTTACAAGGGAACACAAAGGCATTCTGACATTTTTAGAGATGGAAACAGATTTCATTTAAAAGCCTTTGATAGTTGTTTACACATTCATGGATCAGATGGTAATGAGCTGCTTCCATTCTGCATATGCCAGCAACACACACAGCTATTCTCTGGGAAGCGATAACTTTTCATTCCTGCACATAAAGGGTGTTTCTACCTCTGGAAGTCTGCATTCCTATTCATATGGGTTCAACTTCTCATAAGATTATGACTGGTTATCTTTTATGTTAATTTTTAGGCAAAATAAATGTTGCTATGCCTCAAGACATTGATTACTATCTTGTAGCTTGGGCATATAGATATGTCAAAGATGATAGTGCTGCATATTAGCCATGATACTAACTTTGCTATCATGATTTAAACATTTCTGATCACAAAAGTCCTGATCATGAAAAACAAGAGATATTTTTGATATTCAAACTTGGAATAAAGTGAGCCTGGAAGGGGCTAATGATGTTCTTCCTATTTTTTTTTTCTAGTAGTGTATGAACATCAGTTTATGCAAATAATGTGCACACAATTGAAAAATATATATTTCTGAAGAAAAGGAAATAATTTCTAATAAAAATAAAAAACAGCATTTTCAAAAGAAGAAAGTAAGAATAGGGAATGCACAATTCAACTACAGTAAACAGGGTGTAGGTGAGTTAAGCTCATCCTGGACTATTTATAAAAAAATTGCAATAGTTAGAAAGTCCATTTCACACTTTGTTTGAAAGTAATTCTAATAATCTTCTCTCTCTGTGTTGGAATAAACATATCAATTATATCTACCAGAAATGTCTCAATAAACTATTCTTTCTTCACTGCAACCTTAAGCATTCTACTCGCGATGTTAGACTACTCTGTAACCATACCTATATTTTTCCAGTTCTCTCTTATGCTTCCGAAATCTGGGACACCAACACTGCAAGTAATATAGAGAAGCTGAGCTGGAACAAATACAAAATAAATTCCCCTAGCTATATCCATGATAGTTGGTCCTCTTTTGTGTCTTTTTTCTGAACTAAAACGCAAACTTAATCTTCTCCATCTTAGTACAAACCATTCTTTTTTCTTGATTAACCATGCTTTTTCAAATTCTCCATGGACATCTAAATTTTGATACTTCTAGTACTATCTACAAGTCAACACATATCTCTAGCACACTTGACCATCCACGTAAGATAAACCCTATCTCTGCTTCCACTGATTACTTTAAATTTAGTTTCTCAGGGATGCAAGTGCCACTCATCCATTTTGGAGCAGCAAATTTTCATTTTTGGAGCAGAAATTTTGAAAATGGAGCAGGAGTAAAAATGAACTATATCTACAATATAAGAGGTAATTTCCCCCCAAAATGCTGTAGGTTTTGCTAAAAATGATTAGAACAGATAATTTTAAATAAATTTTCTTCACAAAAATTAGTCCATTAAAAATTTTTCTCATGTCACTGCTAAAGCATGCAATACTGAAATGACAAAACCCATTATTTGACTTTTCCTAAAACATACACATGCATGCTGGAAGGCAAAGCAAGAATTTCTGCAACCCCCCTCCCGACAACATATAGCACAATAATTTATTTTATTTTTTTCAATTTACAAAAATTTTAAAGTTCATTCAAATACAACACACCACAGGTACTGGAACCTAGAAGCTCAGGCCACATAAGTTCCCCACCCCCAAGCAACTTTGATAGAATTCTGATGCTCTTAAATAATCCATGAATATCCAATGCAATCCATCCCTGCATACGACCTTCCAGGTCATATTTTTGGTCGTATGGTAACCCTAGACCAAGGCCGTAGCATGCCTTCTCGGAGCTCTGGAGCAGACTCTTCCTTTGGGTCCTCTTTGAAAGGGTTATGAAACATTATTATGCAAAATAAGTGCACATTTTCTGTAGGAACCCTCCATTCAGCTCGGGGCTTTAGTTGCTTCAGCTTAGTTACGGGACTACCTAGACACCCCTACCAATATTTTTGGCGTATTAGAGCTCCTTTTGCACATACGACAAAACTTTCCAAAACAAGCTTTGTGGGAGCAGTCACTGAAAATGCGTCCTGTGTGTGAAAAACTCTTGAACACACTCGGGTTCACACCGGCGCTGTAATGCTACGAAGAGTAGTAATAGTGGACTCAAATCAGAGCAGAAGAGCCTAGAACAACGTTAAATGGAGTGGGGTGTGAGCGATCGAGCACCTTGTTCTATGTGAAGCGCACACTGGTAGCCAACCAATCATCATGCCAAACTGCAAAACCAGTCCAAATAGAATGTGAACAAATGAGCCAATTTCCTTACAGACTGCATTATTCTTTATGCTGCAAACAAACAAACAAACAAAAAAGATCAGAGCTGGGTAGAGGGAACATTGCTTACGAGAGCTGAAACCATTGTGTTAGAGTACAAACATAGCACAAGATTTTTGATTCTGACAGCCAGCGCACCATTTACACGCACAGGGAGGTGAACCCAGTAGATGAGGTGTGTACACTGCAGGAGATTTTCGCGTGCGTGGAAGCACTCCTTTGGACACTCCAATTGGCACAGACTGTCAGACAAGCACAGAGTCAGGACAAGGTGTCAGGAGGGGTGATCTATTTTGTGTAGGTTCTTTTGATCATCCCACATTTTACGGGCCAGACCAATTGTTCCCATATTATTTGGCTCTCGGGAAGGGCGATTGCACCTCTCTATATTCCCTCCTGCTAACGGAATCAGAAAATCTGCCAACACTTTCAAAACAACCCACACCACAAATCAGAATTGGGGCAAATGCGCAGGGATCCGGCGCTCCGGCTAATCTTGCAGCAACAGACCCGTTTTAGCGCAGTTTGCTCTTGCATTAACTAGAACATACTTCCTCCACTGTCATTGACTCACCCACCATGCTTTATATTTTTGAAAAATATAAAACATTACTTCCGTCAACATTATTGTATAAATAAGTAAATAATGGTCTAAAATGGAAACATTCTTAGGACTGAGAGATTTACCACTTGACTTTGGTTTTCACAGAATGCAACAACTTTGGAAGTATTTTGGGATTTCAGGATAAGATTTTCTGAAACATTTGTAACTCCTTTTACTATTGTAGAGTTTACATCTGCTTTGGAATGTTCCTTTGTTTCTTCCTTTTGACTAACACCTACATCTAATGAGAGAAAATATATTATGTTAGTAAATAATAGATAAGGCAGAAAAATAATAATTATTGCACCTAATTTTCATTTTATGAGCACTAAAACATCAGTTCCACTGATTAGCTTTTCATTTTTTTGCATGTAATATTATGCAACATCAAAATTAATGAGCCACAAACAATAGTATAAAACATTTTAAGACAACTGAGATCATGTTTAAATCAAGTTACAGATGAATGCTAGTACAGATGCCTCAAGTACCATAACTGCTTAATGCTGGTAAATAGGATGAACTTCAGAAAATAAATTCAAAATTAACATTGAAATATTTACCATCATTTGAAATTTCATTTACATCCAAAAGCCGCTGAGGGCGAAAAGAATCTGGATTATTTTCCTATATAAAGAAAAATACAATCAAACACAAACTGACTTGATACAGAACAATACTTAATAGCAGAAGAAAGGAATGGAATATTTCTTATATAGGATTTCAGAACATTCATGAAATATTGTGAATCATGCACAATGAAGAAAATGCAGTGCAATTTGAGCTAACTCGAACAACTATCAGAGAACAACTATCAACTTAACTACAGAGTTTTTTTTTTGCAATTTCTTATGATGAATTGAGTGAGTAAACTCCAGTATTTAACTGTCATGACATAAAACAACATAAGGATTGAAAGCAAATTTCTCAGTAGTAGTATATATAATGCTTGAATCATTTTATAGTGAATATGAATATACTGTGATCAATACATTTGATATACAGGGTGATCAGCGAGTAAGCCCTTATTTCAAAATTAAATATCTCTACAATAAAGATCAATAGAATTATGCGGTAAACGGTACGTTTATTAGCAAAACTGTAAGAATGTTGTACAGAAATTTCGAAAATTTAGTTTTTTTAAAAATTTTTTTTAATTTTTAAAAAACAAACAAAACTGGAGATTTTGGGATTCCGAAAATCCTCATTTGTGTGAAGAGAAACCACTGCATTCGCCTAAAGTTACTGTATGGGCTGCGGTATGCGCCATGTGTGCTGACAAATTGTTCCAAAATTGTAACGTAACGTTCAGTAGTAATCATTTCTCGCCCGAAGAAGGGGCCGATAATGCCTCTGGCGCATACCGCAGCCCATGCAGTAACTTTAGGCGAATGCAGTGGTTTCTCTTCACACAAATGAGGATTTTCGGAACCCCAAAATCTCCAGTTTTGTTTTGTTTTTTTTAAATTTTAAAAAATTAAAAAAAAACTAAATTTTCGAAATTTCTGTACAACATTCTTACAGTTTTGCTAATAAACGTACAGTTTACCGCATAATTCTATTGATCTTTGTTGTAGAGATATTTAATTTTGAAATAAGGGCTTATTCGCTGATCACCCTGTATATACATATAAACTGTTTTTTCCAATTAACTAGTAAATCTTAGTTACTGGTAAGTGATTATATATATATCACCTGTTACTATATTCAGATTTCTATTAGGCCAAGAATTTATTAAAAGCACTTAGCACTTATACATACATGATTTAAAATCGTGAGAAAACTTTTTTTATACTAACTTTATCAGCAGCAATTAGGACTTGGCCATCAATATCTTTGAGTTTATCAGCCAAAAGTTTCATTTGCTTCATTTTTAATTCTTTTATGTAGGGGGTAGCATGGCGAACTAGACGTGGCTAAAGTAAAGAAAAAGCATGTAAACATCACTAATAATTTTAATTTTGACAGTAAAATCATAACTGTATAAAAACTGCAGTAACACAAATTGGGTATTTTAGATTGATCTAATGTTACAAAATTTTAAAAAATTACTTGCATGTGAAGTCATGACAGTAAACTGCATAAAATAGATCGTTTTGGCACACACAAAAACCATGAAAGTGCAAAAAGTTACTTTTGAGAATAGCACATTCAAAGGTTCGATTGTCTAAAAAAGTCAGGATTTCAACGTGGGGGAAAAGAAAAATCTAAAGGTTTAGGCTCAACCTTTAGATTTTCTTTCCCAACTGTCCTCTGCTTTTTGAATTTAAATATCTCAGCAAATATTGCACATAGAAACATGGATTTTTTTTTTGGCCTTAGGAGAGACAGAGCAACAACTTTCTAACTGGGTTTTTGAGCACAGGGTGTCCATATAAAAAGTTTTTTATTTTATTTTATAATAACTATACTTAGATTTGCAATATATATCTACAGTACCCTTGCAATATGAATGACTTATCTAAGGTCTACACATTATTTGTGTGGATATTTTTTCTAATTGGAAGTATGCCTCTAGGATCAATGGTTCACCAGTAATTTGCAATTAGTGCTGTTAACTATGCATCCTACTACTACTATTAAACCAGACATGCACATTGTCCATATTCCTCTGCAAAACTTCTAACGAATTGGTACATGTTGGAATGTGCGTGTATGTATAGTGAACCTTTCATGAAGTTTGTTTCAGGTGTACTGCGTGTTATGTGTAGTGCTGCCATCTGCAATCAATGTTGTTAAACTATGAGTTTTTTCTCAACTTATAGTGAGTGAAGTGTAATGAATGAATAATTGTAGCATTGTAGGTCTGTTGCTCTCTGCGGCAAGAACTATGCACCCTATGTAACAAAATTTCAAATGTAATTAAACCATTGCATTGCTGTAACATTTTTCTTTAAAAATTGTAGATTGGGAGACAGTATTTTCAAAGAGAAGTTACATTAGTATAATTTTCGCATTCATATAATGTTTTCATGTGGCCTCTTGAATATTCTATAAACAGGGTTTCACTGAAGTAAGGATTTTACGTTATCTTTCATCAAAAGCAATAAAGATTGCATCACTCCTTGACCAAGAAAAAATATCCACAGAATTAAAATTCATATAATCAGGGGTGGGAAGTGACAAAGTCCATTTCGGAGCAGCAAAATTAACTTACAAGAATACTTTCGTTAACACCCCTCCCCCCTTTTCAAAATAATACACCTGCATTGTCTTTTGTTATCAAACATTTTTTCATCAGTTTGTTTTTTGTTTTTGGTGTGTGTTTCAGCTTTTGACACCTTGTATCAATAAAATTGCAGTCATAAAATTTTTCACACTAGTCTATTTAAGATGACACACTTTTTGCTTACTGAGAGCACTATTTGCTGTCGGGAACAGCAGCAGTTTAAATGGGCTAAAAGATATTCTATAAGTTTTCAATTTTTTTATACTCTGAAAGAAATTGTTGCAAAATTGGAGAGAATTTCGGAAGAATTAGCATGATGTTTGGCGATTTAGCACTGGTTATTTGGTAAAATTGGAAATTAGACATTCATTATTTGGCGATATTGGCAATTTAACACTTGTTATTTGGCAACATTGGTGATTTAACGCTTGTTATTTGGCAAAGTTTCTAAATTAGCATTCATGATTTGGTGGACTTGCTCTTTTACTCCCGGAATGAATTTTTTTTTCACAAAACATCAGGATTTGATGAAATGACGATAGACTACAGGAATTTCCGCTGATTGCAGTGGAGACTTTTTTCTTTTTTTGAAAACGGAAACTGACTCACATTTGTGCTTTAAAGCTTAAAGACAATTGCACACCATCTTCAGTTGCACGATCATGGATATTATTGGGGTTTCATGACGGAAAGCCTGATGAGGTGCCAATAGTTTAAATAAAGGGCCGCAGTTATCCCAATCCAATATCTATGACAAAGTTGAGCGCGGGAGCTTGCCGGGAAAATGCAAAAATTGATTCACAAAAAAAAAAAAATCCTACTACCTTCTCTCTAATTTTGCAAACTTTTCTGGACTTCTGGCAACTCTTTCAACCAGAGAGATTATTGGCTCAAAATGCTTGTAGCACTTAAAAAAAAAACTGTTTTGGGTTAAAGTTGCGAAGGGTAAATAAAAATGAAATATTCTTCGATTGAAAATTTTTGTTCAAATGTAAAACATATCTGTAGTGCTTACAAAGCATGAAAAGCACACACAGGGTTAGCCCACAAAATTTCCAAACACTGTACTTTGCAGTGTAGTCAAACTACTTTCCAACAGAGACCTCTATTTTTTCAAGGTCACGAGATAGCATGACTACAGAAGATGGGAGGAGGTGGTGCTGAAAAGTACAGAGGTATAAAACATGCTCTTCTCGGAAGAATTGTTTCGCGGCAAGAGGAACAAAAATTTTTTGTCGTCCTTTCCGAAATTCTGGGCATACTGAAACAAAATTCAATATTTTGGCTAATTGGTGCAGAAAAATACAAAAACACTATTGGAGTATGATGGCAAAAGATGTTAATTTTGGAGCAGTGTTCCCACCCCTGTATAATACATCACTTAAAAAACTATGACATCATCATATGAGTATAGGCAGGATTTTATCAGGGGAAGGAATCATAATTTTTTTTCTTCTGAAAGAATCTCAGCTATCTGCCCCCCCCCCCACATATATATATATATGCCAGTGAACATCACCATTACTTCAATCTAGAATAATTGTTTGCTTTGCTTATTGGTTTCTGTATCTAAGAAAAGTAAATAATACAGCAATACCCAGACTTACGCAAAATCTGAGTTACACAATTTTGCGTGAAAATGCACATAACTCAAATTCAAGTGTAGTCACTAGTCATAGGATAATTGCTGAATTGGTAGCGATTAGTAAGTTATAATCAAGTAAGAAAGTTTTTGGTCGATCATAACAGTATATGTGCTGACCTGCGCTGATTTTTGAGTCTACAGTATATATACGAGTGGTCCGAAGCATACAGAGGAATTCCTCTCTTGATACTGAAATAGATAAGTCTACAGTATAAGCTGGAGAAGTGGTCAAAGATGAAAACTTTGTAGTGACTCTTATAGAAATGTTATTCTAAAGCTTGGTAGTGCCATCTGCCATGTTGCAGAATGGTCATTTCATATCTGAAGTCCAACCTTATTGCCAGCCTTAAAAAATTTGTTAATGCTCATCAATGATATTTCACTGGGTCTGTATCTTTTACTTAATTTCAACTCACAAGTGAATGCTCTTCCTTGCCCTCCGAAACAAAAGATTTATAAAAACAATTCAAGCATACCACACATGATGTAGGTTTGCACATATTACAGGGAGTATAGACTTTTTGAAGCACCTAATTGTGGCCATGAGGGAACTTAGATTTCATGAAGCCATCATTATCAAAACAACTTTTTACTTTACATTTAGTACACTGATCAGGGATAACTATTTTGCATTGTGATTTTTACCAAAAGATAGGTGATTTTTCTCAAATTTGGGTTGCTATTAACTAGTATTTATATGCAAAATGATGCCTAGACATGCACAAATTAAACTTACCAGGCTACCGTAGGTCCCACCTATCATGTAACTCCAGGGTATTATTGTACATCAAGTCCATTTCTTTAAAAGTTTTCTAAATAAAAGAGCATCAACATGTTGCCTATTAGCAGAACAGCACCCTCCCAAATGCTTTCAATGCAGTTTCTGACCTTCCAGAACATTGTGCACACCGGAAAAAAAATTCCAAAAGGACAACATATGGTCGTATTTCAAACAATTGAAATCCACTTCTTTGGTGCTTATTGTGTCTGCTGAGTTCTGAGAAACAGGTAATAAATAATTACAATCTAATCTAAAATGATCATAGCTGGTTGAATGTTAATTATTGTACCTGTCAGTAATCATCCTATGGTTTATGGCTTTTAATAGGGAAAAAACATGCTTGAAAACTATAACAATGACACATTCTTATAATATCAAAAATTACATGGATTCGATGGATAGAAGTAATATCATTTTTACAAGATATACAGAAGACTGGATGTTGTGAAGATATTTATTATTAGAGATGTTAATTTTTTAAGGAAGGAAAAAACTCATCTCTGCCTCTACCGGGAGTCGAACCCGGTTCCCTCGATTGCCGGACGAGTGCTCTGACCACTAAGCTACAGAGGAGATAGAGATTTTCCTTCGCTAGAGCGTATATATGCCGAACGGAACCGTGCAATGGACGGTGAAACCGATCAGCTAATAGCTCATGGACGACGAGCCACCAGATGGCCATATATATCACTTTTCAAAGATTTTAGGTTTGAGTCAAAGTGAAAATGTTGAAAAATTGAAGTAATGCATCACATGAATGAAACATTTTGATATTGAAATGCACAGGGATAAAATGGGAGATGTATAAACAGGATTTCACTTTATAAACAATGTTTTTTCCCATATTTTTGTTTTATATATATGGCCTGTACTTATATGAAAGAAAGTGGATAACTACTACCTCTGAACTGCACACGAACTTAGCAAACATTCCTTTGAGGAATTTCTAACAAATCAGCACTTGTCTGAATGTACTGCATGTGTTTTGTACCTAATGTGATGTTTGTTTCTGAGAAATGCAGGTTATGTGTTCAAGAAGTGCTGTCAACAGTGATAACTGATAATACCAGAATGACAACATTATCTTTGATTCTAAAGTAAGTGGCATGTACTGTAACTATAAATATGAACTTTGCTAGGATGCTGATCAAGGTTGAAATCACAAGAGTATATATTTTTTCTTTCTAAGATAGAAACTTACCAAGTTTTCAGTTTCCCTGTTATCTTCATGAAACATCACTCGCTGTTCACAAACAGATTTATTTTCTACAAAATCATAATTCACAGCTGAAAATTAAAAATATATCACAGTGAGATTTTCATAAAAAGTAAATAAAAATACAACTTCATTACATGAGATCAAAAGGCAATTTTATAACCTGTATGTTGCTTTTTGGGGAGTTTTATAAAATCAAGAGTTTAAAAAATAACTGACTTGTTCTGAGCCATTTACAGCCTTAATTATCAATCAGAAGGCTATGAAATTTTCAGGGTGACTTCATGAAAACATGGGAAAGAAATTTAGTGTGAAAAAAAAGTTTTACCATATAGTGCACATAATATTTTATAAATATGTGGCCAAACTGCTCAAGCTTTGTGACAGGGTATTAAACATCTTCAGCAGAACTATTTTAATTTCTTCACTAAAGAGTATGACTTTGAGTATACAAGAACATGCTTTACGGTTGAAATTCTTCTATGAACACAGTGATTCTGCTCCAATAGCCATGTGGATATGATATTTTTTATTTCTTTAAAAGAGCTCCAAAGATTTCTTCCATCCTTTCATTGTGTTCTTAAAGTTTCATATTTTCTTGATGGGTAGTTGTTGTAGACAGCTCAGAGCATGCCAATTTTAATTACAAACACTGTACAGCACATGTACAGAAAGATACACTGGTAGAGCAGTCTTAATACAAGGGTGGGGCGGGGCATGTCCACTGGTTCTCACAGCATGAGACCCCCCCCCCATAACATTTAATCTCAATTAACATTAATTGTGGAAAGTAAGCTCTTGGTGGGCCTGTGATGTCTAATATGGCCTGGCTCTATTATATGAGTTACATTCATAAGCAAAAATTCCTGACAAAGCCCCATTTTTTTAGGTTTTATTTGAGTCATCAGCACATGTGTAAGATAGTTATCTGTGGAATGAAATTGTGTGGCTCATACAAGTGCTATGCAGTAGTCAAAGTGCCAATAGTGTGGAGTATCATTATTTTAGTCTTCCTGCAAGTATAAGTTTCAATTTTATCACTACAAGTAAATGCAACTTTGTGGAGTTGACCATTGAAAGAAAAAGGAAGTCATTGACTGTTTGTCGAGTAGCAAGAGCTGTAGGAAAATTGTAGAAGAATTTCAAACTCTACACTGTCAAACATAAACAATAATGGAACATCAATGACCAAAGCATAGGGGAAAAAATTACACTGGACAACAAAAAAGAATGTGTACAGCTCAAAATGATAAAATAAATCATAAAGTTTTAAAATTTTCTAATCTTGTCAAAGGAAGAACATCCCTATCAGTGGCCAAAAGAGAGATGTTAAGTTTATGATTGTTAGAGACTGACATACAATCGCTGAAAAAAAGACATTTAAAAGAACAAAACAATGTGTGAAAATTTTTTTCGATAGTACATTGCATATATTTTCTGTATTTAAATTTAGTCATTTTTGAATATTGTTAGCAATAAAACTTAGATAATTTATATACAGTCATATTCTAACCCACATTCAAGAGGGTAATGCTTGTGAATTTGGTAATTTTTTATACAAATTCTATCAGTTAGATCATAGTTTCCCAAACTTTTTGTTCCATCTCTGTCCCCTTCTTCCAAAAAATTCTCTCCTCATCGTCCCCGAATCAATCCAACCCATAGAATCATATACTAAACCCAAAGCTTCTACCATCCCCTTCGAAACTTCCATTGCAATATTGCTCAGTTTGGAAAGCACTGAGTTAGATAATAATACTGTAAAGCAAACTCTATCAATGATGCTGTAAAGCAAACTATAAATGATGCTGTAAAGCAAACTATAAATGATGCTGTAAAGCAAACTATCAATGATGCTGTAAAGACAATAGGCATCCATCTTAGGTTTCATTGTGCGCGCACCCTTATTTTTCTTTATTTCTTGTTTGTGATTGTTTTGTTGTTTATCGCCTAATTATAACTCGACCATTTTGAGATTTGTTAATATATGACATTTTAATACATAAGAATTATTGATTTACATCAAATCAGAACAAATATTAAACCCATAACACTTCAAACGAAGTGGACTTTGGTAAAAAAAATTCAAAATCATCTTAATGTCCTGCAGATGGGTGATGCATACAAAAAGAAGGAATAACAATGACTTACTCATAGAGTCACCAAACTGCGGTAGCAAATAACATGTAACAATGTTTTTCTTTGTCTTTGAATCAATATCTTTTTGGAATTTCAAAAGAGGTTGATTCTGAAAATTTTGAGAAACAATAATGAAATTTCATTTCAAATGTTTCACACACACATAATATACCACTATGATGGAAAGCCAATTTTTTCCCCTTCCTAATCTGATTTTTTTTTCCAATATTTCTCTGGGTTAGCTGTGTTGTCAAACATCTGTCCTATCTTTGGAAAGAAAAGCATCTGAAAACAAACAGATTGAACATGATGATGAACAAAGAATGACATGTGACACAAGAGAAGCTTAACTAATATTTTGTTCACAGGGAAAGAAAAATGCCCACTTAAAAGTATCCACAATCATAAAATATGCTTTCTCATTTCATTTTCCCCCAGTTTGAATAGAATGCGGACATCCCGTAGAGTCGGAGGTGCTGTGGGTGTTTGAGCACACCAAAGTTTTGTATGACATGACAGAGTACCTCAAGAATTAATTCAGAAATCAAAGTCTCTAACGAAAAACTCAAGTTAAGCACCCACAAGTCTAAAACATTTCCTTATGTGGAACAATGAAGAAGCTGGCACTCCATAGTTGCATGAGGTGATTTCCATTTTTATAAACTGACTCTAAAAATAATCACTCAATAAGATCACTCAGAAGTTTGAAAACTTAATTTAGTAACAAAATAAAAATGGTAAAGCTTAGAGGTACATGTTGAAAGGCAAGTAAGGATCAGCAAGCAAAAAATGTTTCATCAACTTAATTTCTCCCATTCTTTCTTATGCAGCTGAGGTCTGGCACCCCCACACCTCTAGTAATATAGACAAACTTAAATCTATCCAAAATAAATCCATCCACTTTATTCAAGACTGCTGGTCCTCTTTCAGTTCCATTTCTGATCTTAAACTTGAACTTAATCTCCACCCACTCCCTACTCACAGAATTATCTCCCGCTTAGCCATGCTTTATAAGATTATTCATGGCCATCTAAATTTTGCTATGTGAGGTATTCTGACTAAGCCTTCCAATAGACTTGACCACCCCAAAAAATTAAAACCAATTTTTGCCTTTACAGATTTTTAAATACAGTTTCTTTCCTAATACCATAGTTGAATGGAACAAGCTCCCCTCTTCTATTGTTAACTCCCCCATGATCTCTGATTTCTTGTCAAATGTTACAAAAACATCTATGTGTAAATCCACCGCATCCTCTTGTATAGGCCCTTGAAAGCCCAGCAATATTGCAAAAATAAATAAATAAAACTGCATTTTTACACATTTTTCAAGTGTGAGTAAGCGGTGATGCAATAATTATAATTCCTACAATTACACTTCATGAGACATCAAACCCAATCTAGGCTAACAAGATGGAAAAAGAAATTAAAATTTATTCTTCACTTAAATTAAAAACTTATTTTTGAAACGAATTATATATATAAAATAATATATATATATATATAATATACATATAAAAAAAAAAACCAACAACATTAAATTGTAAATCACCTGATTTTCTGATAGCCAAAGTGCTTTCAGATTCAAAGAAAGGACCGAAACTGGTAAATATTGAAGCCTATGAAAAAATGAACAGAAACAAAACTTCAGCAGTGGAACAACCACACAAGTGAATATAATTGAAAAAAAAAATGGTAACAAGTATAATGTACAGAGTGACAATAATCAATGTCCCAATTTTAAAATGGTCTGAAATAAGAACTAATGTAAATAACTAATCATAAGGTAGTAATGTTTTGAAATTTTTCTTTGAACTCATGTAGCAATGGATATTTGTCACAACAAACACCCTGTATTTATTTGTTTAGAAATTGGAATCTTACACAAATTCAAATAGTTTAGCTGTTATTATTATTACTTGCATGCTTGACATCATATTTTGGATTGAACTTTATCTTGAAATTCAACAAAAAATCATACAAATAAAGTATAATGTACTAACAATGGCACTTTCATGACAAAACTTACAAACTCTAAAGCGCTCTTTTATTCAAGGCTTCTTCAAATAACTATCAGCTAAAAGCATTAATCTAATTTGAGTTTACTTAAACTCCAAAACACATACCTGTTACCAGAGACATCTAGAACTTGTAAATCTCTAAGTTGTCCTATTCCATCAGGAAGAAAATTCAAACAATTGTCCCGAATAGAGAGAAGACTGAGTTTCGATAAAGCACAAATTTCATTGGGTATATTCAGCAACTTATTGTTGTCAGCATTTAATACAGTCAGATTGAACAATTTTCCAATTGAAGATGGCAAAGTTGAAAGATCATTTTCTTTCAGCATTAGTTCCTGAATTTTAGAACATTTACCAATGCTAGAAGGCAGATAGGTAAGTCTGTTGTTGTCAATCTAAAAAAGATGCAAGTATAATTTTTTGATAAGAATTATAATCAATCCTTAAAATTTGATCATTAAAAATCATATATTTTGAAAATAGAGCTTCTTATCCTTATATATTTTAAACACTTATTAACTAAGATTTGTCTCTACATAAATATGGGAATTTTTATATAGTTTTATGCAGTTGATGTACAACTTACTGAAGAAAAAACACTGATTAATTGTATTTTTTTCTTTGTAGGAGAGTAAAAGTCAAGTCAGAAAAATGTCCATCAGTGTGTTTCTATATGTTTTTTTTTCCATGTACATTTACAGGCTGTGACCAATTTCTGATAAAATTTGCTAAAAATCAGAACCAACACTGTCTCAAAACGAGCCAGACAGATGCTATTACAGCTACAGCCTTGCCAGGCTAGAATGAAAAATATGATGTTCAAAACACAGCTGTGAAAGAGGAAACCATCTATTTTGAGAATAAGATAATTTACTTAACAACGGCTAAGGCTGTGCATTGGACATATAAAAATATTTTTTAACAAGTTCAGAGACTGCCAAACAAACGTGATCAGTCAGGATTCACACCAAGCTATTAAACATTATTTTGACAAAATTATCAAATTTGATGTTGTTTTATATATTTTGTCAGCATTTCCATTGAAATTTTCCCAAAACTCAGTTTACAATCACATTGAAAATCATTTTGTGTATGTATATTTACTACTGAACATAGCAATTTAAATAAATTGGTTTCTTTCTAATAGCAACATATGAACATGATACAGGATTTCAAAAATACACATTTTATTCATGGAACATTGGCTTTCCAATATTGGGTTGCTTCCATATTCTCGTTTGAGCTGCTGTTTATTTGTGGAAAGTCACCATGTGCATAGGGGTTGAATCCTGGGTAAGATTGGAATCCAGATGGATGTGTCTATGACTCAAGATGTGTTTACTTCATATTATATTATTTATTGTACTATTATTGAGTTGTGTTATTCATTAAATGCCATTTTATCAGTCATTTCTATGTGAATGAAAAATTGTGGAACGAATCATTCAAAAAAGTTTATATTATATCCTATTGGAAAGTTTGATTTGATATATGAAAGAATCAGATTACAAGCATGCTCACGGAAAAAATTATGCTTGTAAACCAAAGTTCTACTGTATGATGTGCACTTGTACTTTTTTGGTTAGTATGAATATACACTCTTTTGAAAAGAAAATAAAGCATCCAAAATTATCTCAAAATTTTGCATGCATATTCCTTTATAACAAGTCTACAAATGAATTTTCATGGCCAGTGAGTGTTAACTTCAGTTTCTACTGAGTAATTGGAATTGCAAAAAGCAAGTGAAAACTGCGTATGATTTGTATTTTTTAGTTTTTGGCATTATATTTCTCTGAAGACACAACAATAATGCCATTACGAAGTTGTTGAGGACTTTATCACCTATTAGACACTTTTGAACATGATTGAATAGTCAAGATGCGTGAAGCTGGTTGGTCATAACAAGCAATAGGCTGCCACCTACAAGAACAGACACTGCTGTGCAAAGGTGTTGGCAATAATTGTTACTGCAGGGCAGGGCCATAGTTCCATAGTGGGCCTTCTTGGGGCCCTGGGACAGACTTTTTTCTTGGGCCCTTGAAAGGGTTATTATTATGCAAAATAAATGTACATTTTTGTGGGAGCCCCCATTCGTATGGCTCAGGGCACTGCCACAGGACCCTGGTTGTCCAACCTAGTTACGGGCCTGGCCCACTATCGATTTTGGTGTCCCATTTCCTATAATTTTTAACAGAAAAAGAGTGAACTCAGCACCCTTTCAGGTTCAGCACCCATGGCACAAGATCCCAGTGTCCTCCCTAGGTTGTGGCCAGGCCTGTAACTAGGCTGAGGCAACAAGGGTGCCCAAACCCTCCTTTTCTGAGCATAACATTTTCAAGGAGTCCCAGGAAAAATGTCTGCCCTGGGACCCTTTCAGGACATGCTACAACCCTGGTTGCAGCTCCAAGGGGCATCATCAACCTTTGCCAGGGACATCATAGATATGGCAATACTCATGTGTCTGTTGAGTTGCTTTGAAGTACTTCTTCCTTCGATATTTTGGGGAGCCATGGGTATCAAAAAATTTAATAACCACTGGTTTACAGGGTAACCGACAAAGAGTTTTGAACGAAAGGAGAGTAGAAATGTTTCTTTTCATTTACAATGATATAAGATATATCACCCCTCTTCTTTGCATGTGAAGAGTGAGCAGCCCTAAGGTTTACATCTCATCTACATTTTTAATATTTTATGTACTCACAGAATTTTTTATTTAATTTTGCTCGTTTATGTGTTGAAATTACTTCAGTTTCTTGCATTAAAATCCATTTTTCATGTAATTAGACTTCCGATGTACTGCATGGCAAAATGTAAGGGGGTCAAGTACTTATGTTTAAGCTCTGCCTATAAGTACTCCCAGAAACATTTTGCCTTTTGGCAGGGTAATCCCCCTGACCAAGGCTGCAACTAGATGCTTGGTCAGCCGGGGCAAGCATGCATTTTGGTAAGTCCTTGTAATGTTGAAAGAGAGATCAAAGAATGAAAGATGTGCACTCCCACCTTGTCCAGCGTACCAGACTCACCCCCTAGTTGTGGCCCTGCCCCTGACAACGAACCCAACACCAGATTTGAAAATTCTTCAATTCAAAACGTTTTCAATTTTCAAGATAAATATTTCAATTTGAAAATTTTGAAAAACTCTTTTCAAATCATATTTTGTTGAATTCTACTACATTTGTTTGTAGTCTTTGAGCTAATTATTTTGAAACTATATTCTCTTTTAATATCTTTATTTATATGTGTATATATATCAGGGTTGATAAAATCACAGTTTTTAAAAATACTCAATTTTTCTTGTTTTAAAAATCAGATTTTTTTGAATTTTCACCTTAAAATATTAATGCAGAATAAAAACAATCTAATTTTTATTTTATTAACAGTTATTGGTTTAAATATTGTCTTTAGAAAACCCCCACAAGTTTTTGTGGGTGAGCTGGGCCCACTTTGCCAACCATGATAGGAAATGAGAGTTATAGCAATACCTTCAGTATTACAAGGTTTTCAAGACAGCCAAAATTGCTGGGCAACATCTGTAAAAAGTTCTGTGATGCATAAAGGTCAGTCAAACTTCTCAGATTACAAAATTCATCAGGCAGAGACTGAAGATCATTTTCTGTGAGATCAAGGCACTTCAAACTCAGTAATTTCCCAACATCCTTCAAAAAATAAAATTATAAAAATATTCAATATCACTAAAAGCAAAAGGATTCCTGACAGCTGAATTACGCTCCAAAACTCATATCAAAATTTTAAAACAAAACTAACATGAAAAAAATGCTTAACCAAGACATCAGCAGATAAATTAAGATAAAAAGAAGTTTATTAAATGTCATAAAAAAGGGAAAGAAAATGTCACATTAAAATTTTTTCTTGTGCATGAATATGAGAAAATTAGTCTTGTTGAAATTTTTTTTTAACTGGGCTGGTGATGGGGCTGTGGCCACAAGTTTTCACAAGAGCATAGAACAAGACTGTTATTTAGTTATCTTGCAACAAAATATCTACTCTGTACTGCTTTCAAAATTTAACAACTAGAACCATTTGACGGTGCATTCCAAAAAATCATGGTAGATCTGAGAAACGGGTTTTGGTAGCATTTTAGACCTGTATGTTTAAACTTAGCTACATGAGGAATATGTTGTCCATGAGGATAGCTTTGATATCATTCTTTCAGGTTGCCCAATTGTCAGGTCCAAGCAGCTGAAAAGATCTCTTCAAGTGTGTGAAGAGAGAGAACCACTCATAATTGCATTAGAGGGAACTATAACAGTCAAGTCACAATTGAAATCTCAAATTTCATTTTCTTGAAGTTTCAGAATTTGCACTTCAAAAGTCCCTATCAGAAGTATATTCTGGTATATCACTGCATTCATTCAGGGACATGGCCCATAACCATTGATGTAGAGATGAATACAATGAATGATACGAAGTTCAAAGAATAAATTAATATTTATTTCAAGCAATGATGTAGTGTTTGACTCAGCATCTTAAGCATAATGTATGAAACTTAAAGTTACAAAAGGTAAAATGAAGGTCACAACACCAAGCACACAATAATCACTTGGGAATGATTCTATTAAACATGTAAATTTCCTGAAAGATTTCCTCAATTTTTCAACGGATTTCATTAAATACTAATTTAAGACCAAATGAAGAACCAGCAACTACTACTACTGGTTTGGGTAACTTTTATCTTCTACTATCACACTGTACATGCGCCACTAAAATAACTTGTTCCAGACTCTGCCACGAAGTTGTGCTGGAAGAGATCTCAGCAACGGGGTAAGTCCAGTAGCAAAGTTCTGGCATTCATTCATGTACATGTACCACTTAAACATTCCTCGAAGGAATTTCTAACAAAGTGGTGTATACTATAATTTTTCATGTGTACATGTTTGGCTTTGATGTATTTATGATGTCAAAGTTACATGAAAGTTTCCCATTTGAAAAGTGCTGTCATCTGTCTTCCATATTGGAAAGGAAAGTGGCAAATGCCTGAATTTTTGTTATGCAAATATCATGTTTAAGGTCTGCCTGCTTTTTATAGAGAGACTTGGCAACTTGTATCTGTAAGTATGTTTATTTTTAATTATTGATCTACCCCAAAATAACTGAACTATCAAATAATAATGTGTGAGTAGGATAAAAAATAAGAAAACACTCACTTTAGGTATTATGCTTATTTCATTGCAGTCCAGCCAGAGCTCTTCTAATCTTAGCAATTGGCACAAGCATGATGGCTGTAAAAAATTAAATACATACACAGATATGTGTGTAATTGTACCTTTTTAAAAATATTTTTGTGTTTGTGTTCTTTTAAATAGACCATTATTGCACAACAAAGTCGAAAACAAAGGAAAATAGTGGCAAAAATTAAAAAATAAACAAATGTTGTCGGTTAGTGCGTCCGTCGGTCTCTTCGTGCCAGAGTATAAAGGAGATGAAACTGGTTCATTTTCATTGGACATTTATTCTTGATTAAATAATATGGAACTTTTTCTTACACACATATGTATATATTATATATATTTATATACTACACTATATATTACGCATACTGTTCACGTTGAAAACTGTGAAGATGCGGACCGAGCATTCCGCCCTTCTCTCTTTCTTGGAGTTCTCTGTTTGCCTCCTCTCTCTCCACCAGCCAAAACTCCGACTGTCTCGCTTTTTTCACCTCCTCTCTTCTTTTCTTCATCCGGGGATGACCTTCAAAGGTCCTCCCTCACTTTGGGCAACCCCTCAACCCTTGGGGAAGGTAAGATTTCAGACAGTTCTGACAAACATGAACCAAAAGAAAAACTGACGTTTTCCAAGACCAATCAAACATTACACCATTACAAGACCAATGCAAGCATTGTCATAAAGCGTATACCCTGTACCAGTGAACAGCTTCAGTACTATTGTTTTTCAAAATATTACTTTCATTTCAATATTTAATATGTATATTATGTTTACAGAAAAATATTGATAATCTAAATCAGTGGATAACTGGAACATATTATTAGTGACATTTTCAAATGAACAGTAAAATGAAGGTCAAATCAAACTGTAACTAAAAATACTAACAGTAAAACACAAATCAACCTTGTTATAGCACACCTGGTACACTAACATCTGGATATAACAAAGTTTTTGGTTCTGTTCCATGGGATTTCCTCCTATTAGATCTATATAAGGTGTTTCAGAACTCTACGCCAAAATGAGAGGGCTTATAGTACACTTCAAGACAAACAATTTTTGTCATGGAATCCAGGGACGTGAATCCCTTTTTTTGGTAAATGTATGTTAACATGCAATTTAAGATAGCAGCACTCATTTCTAAAAGATGTTTATTAGTGAGCTCTGATGTCAGAATTTTTCATCCACATTATCTCATCTACTTCTACCAAATCAAAAAGATTTTTTTTCATTTTTAATATGCCATGTCTTTTGCAAGCTCATTTTCAGGATTAAAATGGAATCAACCACAAGGCAAAATTTCACAGGTTGCAATTTTTTTAAACCAGCATTTCAAAATTGTGTTCATAATTAAACAAGTGAGGGATATATACAGTCAAACCTTGTTAGTGTGTCACCCGGTTAACCCGTCACTCCGCTTACCGGGTCACTTTTTGGAAGTCTCAATTGTCCTCTATGGGGTACTAATGTTATTGAACTCCTGATAATGCATCACTCTACTCCGCTTAATAAGTCACTTTTGCGAAAGCACCCTTTCGAAAATTACCATTCAAATCCAAAACTGCGTACAATATACACGGAAGTTCGTCGTTCACTCTTGCTGTGTCAAAGATTTATTATACCTATAGCATTTCTCAAGCAGAAGCCACTGAAGCCCTCTCCATTCCCCCATCCATACCTTTTACTACAGGCTTGTTAACAGAATCCTTCTGTCAACATTAGGCTGTTTCTTATTTGGGAATGGTTCAGCAAGAATTTTTTTTTAGAAAGTTGCGGTTTTTGGGCAGCATTAGCTGAAGAAGATGTATCCATGGCAAAAATTCGCCGAGGTTTTTTTTTTTTTTTTTTTTTTAAGGGGAAAAAACGTTTAGTTTATAGGACGAATTCAATATTTTTGACTGTTTTTTGACGTTTGAAACAAATCTTGGCTAGACGATTGTAGAGCATCTATTAACCATGGTGTTCATTACAGAAAAAAATCATGAAGTTTATTTTTCTAGTTTTCATCAGACATACACAACATAGTTTTCTGTGTCCGCTCTCGTCCTACTGTCAGAATGTTCTCCAAATTAAAAAAAAATTCGTTCATTATTAAAAACAAAGCAGTGTTAGTGGTTGAGTATGAAAAACCGGGAATGACAAAAGTTGCATTTGCTAAGATGAAGGGAATACCCTTCATACTTTCCTCATAATAATTGGCGTTGCGTTGCGAAGCATAGAAACAGTGGGCTCAAATTACAGCAAAAGAGCAGAACAACGTTGAACAGAGAGAGGTGTAAGTGATTGAGCACTGTTTCATTTGTTCCATCGGTTCAGCGATCGGCGTCGACTGCCAAAATTGACAGTTTGCCATCGGAATCAGTGCACATCGCCCGACAAGGATGTGCATCAGAAGAAAACTCCATCTAACTAGAATGTGCATGAATGAGCCCATTTCTTTACTGATATTGCATTACCGTGTGCAGACAAAATAAAAAAATTAAAAGAAATGTTTCTTATATACGAGAGCTGAAACCATCATTTAAGGGTACAAACATTGTCCGGCCGATTTTCCATTAATAAAGGGAATACCCTTTTTTACATAAGGAGTTGATTATTTCGGCAGTGCATGATGGGGTTACAAAGCGCAAGAGATTTCCAGATTCGGAAAGTAAAAACATATCCGATGACGAAATGGACGAAGAATTACCTCCTGAAAAGATGCCTTCCAAACAAGAGGCCAAGGATTCTATCGATCTAATAAGAAAATTTGTATCGGGACTGGAAAGCACAACAGACTGACTTCCAATTTCTTTCTTCTTTGGAGAGAAGAATCACTTCTTCAACCACCAATTCCATACAAACAAAACTCGATAGTTTTTTTTTTCAGTGTAAAATGAAGAATTTTTTTCCAACTCATAGATAAAGAATATGTATTTTGTTTTCATTTATAATGTTCCAGAAAAAGTAAACTGCTATACAAGAAGACAATATTTTGGTTACCATAAATATGTGGAAAAATTTTTGAAGTCTGAAAAATCGAAAAGGTACTATTTTTGTGTTTTCAAACGCGTAATTATGTAGCAAATAAACATTAATTAATTAAGAAACTCGAGTAATCAATTTTCATGATTGAGCACGTTTAAATAACTAAAATTTGGCTTTTCCTGCATGAATACATCCATAGGAAGGCAGGAATTGGCACAGCTATGGCTTACTCCGTTTAACGAGTCACTCCGCTTACTAAGTCATATTTTTGCTCTCCCAAGAGTGACTCATTAACGAGGTTTGACTGTATATTCGCACATTATTTACATGATAAATGGAGTATGCTATTTGTTTGCACTTTCAAATGTCTGCAGCTATATTAAGTACAACAATGGGAAATTTGTATTTGTGAATATGCATTTTTGTTAGATATTTTTTACACTTAAATCATGCAATAATAAATCAATGTTGAGCAGTAAAAATAAATAAATAATTGAGCCATTCATTACTTACCATCTGTTCAAATACATTATTTCCTAGATCAAGACACTCCAGCTTTGAAAGAGAAACGAAAGATGATGGCAGGGATCTCAAACTGTTGTCTCGCAACTCGAGGGATTTTAAATGAATGAGTCTGTAACATCAAAAATAAACAGAATAGACCATATGCATGAAAATGTACAAAGCAAAATAGGGTAAGTTTACCAGTTTTGGCCAAACTAGACCAGCTTGTCCAGCATTTAGCCTGTGATTTAGATTTACCCAATAAAATATATTTTTACACCTTCTACAAACACTACTTTATCATTTACAATCTCATTGGTTAATTTATTCATAGTATGTAACTTGTAAGAAGAATATATGCATGAACCTGTAGTATATGCTCACTAGTGTTTTAACTCATTTTGAGGAAGATTTTACAAAATTTATCATCAGGACCTCAGAAATGTTTTTGTTCTAATTACCATAATTAGATTTTGGAAGGTAAGCTTTCTTCTCCTTCTAATTTCATATCTATAAATTAGTTATTTTTAATAATTAATGGTAGGTGGCCAAAACTGGTGTTCAAAATTTACTATATGTGACAGTTTTAGCCATGCAAGTGCCAAAATTAGTACAATACATGTTCCACTTTTGGCCATGATTCATTATTGTGGGTTTTTTACTCATTAAATTTATTTAAGAGCATCCGGATAAAATGAAAGCAGCTAATTTAGGACAGGGTGTCTATCAAATACCAAAAGCAAAATTCTGTGACTTTTCAGAGACTTTTTGATGACCTTTTCTCATTCGACAAAATGAACCATGCTGGACTGTTTTCTTATATCAGTGGTTTCCAAACTGAGTAGCGACCACCTAGGGGTGTTTGGGTTAATAAAATAGGGGGGGTCTTAATGAAAGGGGAATGCGAGTGAATTTACAAAATAAAAACATTTGATTACTCAATCAACTATTTTAATCCTTCGAAACTTTCCACAGAGCATGATGATGATGTCTGTCAATGCATATACGCAGATACAGACATGCCAACATTGGCATGAAGCCTCTCAGTAGTGCTGAATGTTGAGCTTCACCATGATTGGGGGGGGGGGAACAATCCCTCCAACCACAATAAAAAAAAACTTCAAAAATTTTAAAAAACTTTTAAATTTCAAGATTTAACACCCCATAGAAACTGGACCCTAAGGGCTCAAGCCCCATAAGCCACCTCCACAAAAGCATACAAGTTGTTTCTCAAACGAGGGGGGGGGGCAATGTCCACCTTTTGCCTATGCCAATAATTTTTTAATTGGGGGAATCGTCCTTATTGCCCTCCCTCTATGTATCCCCACCCATGCCTTCAACCAACTTTGCGAGGTCGCCTAAGCCCTCAGTAGATCATGAATACCCAATGCAATCCGTTACAGCATACACCCTTGCGGGTTGTATATAAGGTCATCCAGCAACCCTAGACTCTCTCCTCCTCTGATACCTATAACAAAACTCTCCAAAACAAGCTCCACGGGCACGGCCGTGCAAGCTGAAAATGCGTCCTGCGAATGAAAACTACTGAACACACTATTGATTAAACCATCGATATTGAACCATGTACACAACAGCTGCATTGCGTTGCGAAGCATAGAAACAGTGGGCTCAAATTACAGCAAAAGAGCAGAACAACGTTGAACAGAGAGAGGTGTAAGTGATTGAGCACTGTTTCATTTGTTCCATCGGTTCAACGATCGGCGTCGACTGCCAAAATTGACAGTTTGCCATCGGAATCAGTGCACATCGCCCGACAAAGATGTGCATCAGAAGAAAACTCCATCTAAATAGAATGTGCATGAATGAGCCCATTTCTTTACTGATATTGCATTACTGTGTGCAGACAAAATAAAAAAATTAAAAGAAATGTTTCTTATATACGAGAGCTGAAACCATCATTTAAGGGTACAAACATTGTCCGGCCGATTTTCCAATTCTGACAGTCAATGCCTCATTCACCCGTGCAAGGAAGCACAGTAGGGGGATGAAAGGGTTCCAGCCCGGAGACCCGAGATAATTCTCATTCTTATTTTATGTAACTATATTATAAATAACAGGAGAATATTCTCATCAAGAACTTATATTCTCAAGTTATTTATAATAGTAGAGAATATTCTCAAGTTATTTATAATAGTAGAGAATATTCTCAAGTTATTTATAACAGTAGAGAATATTCTCTATTCTATCCTACCAGAGAATATTCTCAAATATTCTCCTCGATGAGAATATTCTCCAAAAGATTATTCTCGAGAATTTTACATCTCTAATCCTGAGATCTGAAGCCTTTCACCTAGAATCATAGGAGGGGTCAAATGACACTAAGAAAAAAAATCTATTCAACAAAACATGTCCATTCACTTTTTAGTTATTTACTTTTTTGTGTTTTGTTATTAATCTAGTATTGACTGCATTCTTTATGTATGCCAATCAACACTTTCCTTTTTAACTTTTTTCTCTATAACACTGTTCTAAAGTGCAATAAATGGGAGGTGTAAAGACTTCATTGCATTTCTTATTAGCTCAACATTTTCCCATGCACCGGAGGGCATGAATGAATGCTGAGTGAAGCATAGGTGCTGGAATCTAGGAACTGAGGTCATTTGAGCCCCCGAATAATTTTTTAGAGAGCAATGTAATGCACTCTCCCTCTCCTGTGCACTTGAGTTCCATACATACGGGAGGACCAGCAACTTTCTCAGCCCCCCCCCCCAATGTTTTTTTTATGTCAGCGCCTCTGGAATGAAGGCACTGGAGGGCAAAGAATAGGAGAGAAAAATGTGAAAAATAAAGATCAGGGATAAATGTATATATATAAATATGGCTGAAATACACCTTGATGAATAAAAGGCATATCTAAGATCTACATAATATTTGAATTTGAAGAATAATATGATCAATAGTTCAGAAGTTAATAACGTATAAGAGGACTTTACTTTGCATACTATATACTGTATATTATTGATTGATTATAGCAGCATACCTTCCAAAATCCGGGGGCAGTTCCACAAGATCAACATCATTTAGTCTGAGATCAGTTAAGCTTTGAATGCATATAAGGCTGACTGGTAGCCTGTTGAAATAAAAGCACAATTTAACTATACAATCCTATGTTACATCTAAGAAAAGCAAAATTTATAATGAAGACCGTTTTGATAAAAAATGTGCAGGAATCCCATGCAATAGAAGTAAAACTTCTAGTTGTTAAATCTAACTTTCTTTCTAACCAAGCAAAACTCTAATCTATCCCTATGGGCAATTTATTACCAATTGAGTTGTGCTGGAAGTGCGCGTGTGGGTATTGAACAGTCTGAGTTCATATCTGGTTTTGAGTGTGAATTTTTTCATTTATATTTTAAACTGTGAGCGAAGTGTAATGATTGAATATTTATACCATTGTAAGCCTGATACAAATTATGGCGAGACTTTTTAATGGGGCAATTGGCTCTCATTTGCTCTTTGAAATTAGGAACCACTTAAATCTAAGTAGTAACCTGTAAACTTGTTGGTTTGTGCTAACTGCAATAAGATATAAAAACTTATGATTCTAAATATTGCGTCAATACAGGTTAAACAGGCATTTGATGCAGTTGGAAATCCCGCAAACTCAAACTTGTGAAATGATGTTTAAAGCATGATTTTGACATCACTTATCTAGACAAAATTAATTGGGATTAAGACGTGTCGGAAGTGTATATGCACCCGTGAGTGTGCAATACACTACTGTTAGGCACTTCAGTAAGCACTGCAACCCTGGCACAATCGGGATCCCTGAGTCTAGCCCACGGACATGAATTAAACAGAGGGCTAAAAAACTATAAGCTTTCACTAATTTTGTAATTGTCTTTCATAAATTCTGAATTTTCATCAATTCCATAAGTATTTCTCTCATTTTCTTTAATTGCTTGTTTTATTCATTAGTTTTGAATTATTTAATTCCAGGGTATGAAAAAAATAAAAAAAATCAGATTTTTTTAAGTTAGATTTTTTTTTGATTTAGGTCAGATTTTTTTGATTAAAATTAACTGACTGCTTATTAATTCAAACAAATCTTGTTAATCATGAAGAATGCATATTTTCATATAGCCTAACTGCTTTTCCCCCCAATCACTCAAATTTAATTGAGCATTAATGAATAAACTACAAGCAAAAAATATGAACACCAAAAATCTGTGTTTATGTAACATGAAAGGTCATTGAGCCCAAATTAACTTCATGGATTTACATTTTTTTTATAGAGAAAAGTGCTTTTATTTATGAGCCCCCCTTCCCATTAAAGAGAATGAGTGGTGTCAACTCAGTATCACACATGATGCAGACATCTCAATTCACTCAATGCACAACCAAAGGGCCATTCAGCATCAACTAAATAAAACAAATTCTATTGACAAGATTATTTCTTGCACAATTAATAGATGTGTTTCTGACTTGCATGATGTTGCTTAATAGTTTACACATTTTTATTCTTTCATAGGTTTAATGGGTTTTGGTAAAAAAACAAGGAATCTCAAAATTTCAATATGGAAAGTAAAGTCGAAACGCAATGATATTTATGTTGGTACAACATTTATTATTATTTTGAATCAGCAATTAGGGCATAGAATTAAAGGATTTATACAAAAAACAATTCTTCTGTTTTTTAATCAGAAGAACTCGTGCCACATTGTAATGCATTGAAAATACTTGGTGCAGTTTAGCTAAGTGCTAAGTTCAACTCCCTATATTTTTCTGCAATTTTTTCCATACACAAAATCTAGAAATAGAGCAACTTTCCTTCGGCACTGTATCTAGGGATTAAGTTTGTCTATACTTCTTTTAATAATGAACTTTACCACATATCAGTAACACATGCATACTATACCAGGTTACTTTTACTTCAATATCATTGTGAAGTTATGTAAAGAAAAAACAAAAAAAATTTAATTTTTTGATTTAAACTAATGATTAAAAAAACAAGTGATTTAAATTGTGATTTAATTCAAACTGATTTAAATTGGCATACTCTGTTTAATTCCCTAATATTTGCTTTAATTTTTCATCAATTTTTAATTTGTAATCATTAATTCTAGAGCTAATTTTTAAATTAATTTTAATTTTTGATTAATCTTTTATTTAGATATTTTTCAAAATTTCTGTAAACATGAATGTCACATGGGAACAGATGTGATAACTGGTGATGTCTAATTTCTTAAAAAAAAATTGCCATTTTGCCACTGGCTAATCTCCACTATTATTTACACAGAAAAAACTACCGGCATCACGGCTAGAAAAAAATATTTACAATAATATATACAGTAATACCCAAAAGTTACGTGATAGGTAGGACCAACTATAATAGCATACACTGGAATACAATTTTGCATACAAAATTACAAAGACAAAGTTAATTATTACACACATTAGTTAATTCAGAATAAAATTAAGGAAAAACTTCTATCTTTAGGTAAAAATTTCAATAAAGAAATCAGTTATTTCATCATACCATGCTAAATGGAAAGTAAAAAGTTATTTTTATAATGATGGCTTGATAAAATTTAAATTGCCTCATGGCCGCAAGTCCATATTTTCTGAAAATCGGTGCAAATAAACATCATGTGTAGTATGCTTTAAATGTTTTCATTAAACCTCGATTTTGAAGGCAAGAAGTAGACTTTGACTTGTGGGTTGAAATTAATTAACAGTTGCAGATTCGATGAATTATTATTTATGAGCATTGCACTAAATGCATTTTTTTAAGGCTGGCAAAAACATTGTACTTCAGGTACGAAATTGTGACCGGCCTGCAAAAATGGCAGATGCTATAACAAGCCTTGCAATAACGTTTCTAAAAATCATGGTCAAGTTTTTACTTTTAACAACTTTCCCAGCTTATACTGAAGCCTTTTCAAAATCAGCGAAAGTTATTCCAGTTACATTTGGGTTTATCCTAAAGCTTAATAGAATGACTTGTTATTTTAGGTGAATGCTCAAAGAAAATACCACTAACAAACAGAAAAAAAAATGGTGGTAGTTGCCATATATGGTCAAGATTGAAAACTTTCAGAGACCACCCTTGCACAGAAGCATGAAGTGATGTACAGAATTTATACTTTTTTAGGGGGTTACAGCTGAAATCTGCAATCTGTAACTCCTTCAACAATTTCAATTCTTCTGGTATTTCAGGTAAACCTGAAAAAAAGGAAAAAATCAAATATATTTTGCTCTTAAAATGTTATATGTACAAATCCACCAAATTTTTTAGTTAAAAAAATACATAGCTACAAAAACTATCAAGCTTATATATTCTTCATCAAAAATAAGTTTGAGCTAATGAATATTACTTGGCAATAGTGTTTTTGTTGCCACATGAGAATCAGGGATCCAGCTAATCACAACAAAATACATCTAGCAGAGCCAATAAAAGTTGATAAGGAAGACACCTTTACTGCAATTGGTAGCAGCCTTCAGCTCTGAAGATTGATGCCACAGTTGTGGGTAAAATGCCAGAACTAAATGAAAGCCACACCGCCAGGTAAGCTCTTATTTTTCATTAGATGTCAGTCACGAAAGCCTATGCTAATGCAATATTATCTTCATTTGTGATGTTCTTAAGTTCAACAGTGGGTAATTGGCACATACACCACTAGTCAGCAGTGAGAGTGTAAGAAAAAAATGTACCTAATACAAACACACCAACCCAAACAGCACATTATTCTGAGAGAGGGAGTGATGGATTTTCTCAATGCATCAAGGAAAGAGACTTTCTGAATATTAATGCTGAGTGAACTCAGTAAGAAATGTCTTCTGGTCTCCACCAAGAATTGGGCCCTGGTCCTCTTGTAATCAGGGCAAGTGTGTTACTAATATACAATGAGAGACACAACATTGCTTTCCTAAAACCATGCACACTAGCATGACCAGTAGACTTTTCTTTTTTCTTTTCCAGTTCACCTTGGCAGGAAAAGGATTGAATTACTTAATGTCTAGAAAGCCTCTTTCCTTGATATGTATTGGGCTGAGAAAAACCATCTTTCTCCCTTTACTGTTGCCACTTGGGGCCATTTGTGGAAGTTAAGAAAGGCTACTAAATCTCTACTTCAGCACCTCTCGCTACTGTGTGTGTTATAAGAAAAGCAAAGTTGTGACTCTCATGGTGTATTGGTAGAGCAATTGCCTGGATTGCAAGAACACCAGGATTTGATTTCCAATGGGGAACAGTAGAATTTTCTTTGACTAAACCTCTGCATCAATATCCAAAAATTCTCTTTCCTTGATGCACATTCTTCTGTCTGGAATCTCATCTTAAACAGGATTTGCCCTCTGACAAATAAACAGCAGTTCAAACAAGAATATAAAAGCAGCCTACGACACTTCAGATACTGGACAGGAATCCCCCATTGAAATGCCAATGTTCCATATAAATGGAACATTCATTTTTTTAATGCATGTAGCATGTGTTCACGTGTAGCAGTATAAAAAAACCAACTGATTAACTTCAATAGATATATTCCATGGTTAAGACACATAAAATGATTTTTACTTTAAAATTGAATTTTTGGCAAATTTTAATCAAAATGCAGAAAAAATGTCACATTTCTGTTAAAATAATTTCTAAAAACTTCAAGAGTGTTTCTGAGCTTTTTTCAAAAAATACTTTGAACTGTTATCTATACACCAAACAAAAAAAATGTTTGAGTCAATTTTTATCTGATGTTAAATAAAAACAGTGTTCCATTTGGCAGTTAAACAGTTAATACTTTTGTGGATCAGGTTGTGCCAAATACAGATGTCATTAGATGCCCCCGGAAGAAGAAAAAGCTAGCGAGTTGTTTAAAAATAGATTGAAGGTAATTTTGAGCAAGATATGTAAAAAAAAATTTTGTAGCAGTTTTAAAATTTTTCAAAAATATTCTTACAGAGATATTTATCACAGCAAAGTAGTTTATTGGTGTTATTATAATACTTTCCAGGCTACATGAAATATACACTTTCCGAATGCAGGAATAGAACTACAACTGTTTCTTACAACAGATGAGTACAATAAATATGGTAAGATGTCACTAGCTCTGCTGTCAAAAAACAAGAGAGGAAGAGAATATATTTTGCATAGTCCTGCACTGGATGAATACTGCAGACCCAGTTGCCAGTGTAATGGCTTGATCTATTATAGGCAGAGGCAAATTGCTTTCAGTAAATAGGTGTCCTCATTTTGGTATTTCAGAATGTTGTAACTCTATACAGACCTTGTTCTAAGAATAACAGTAATTTATACTGCTTGATACCCAGCTTATACGGAGGGGAGATCTGGGGCCCAAACTCGAATATGCTTGATTCTATACAATTGGCATTTATCAAAAAATGTTATAGTATACCATTTTATGTTCCATCATATTTGGTTTATACTGAATTTGGTAGATTGCCAGTGCAATTCACCATCATAAAAAAAGTTATGAATTTTTTATATAGGTTAACTCGGTCGTCGAATAATGGTTTAAGTATATTTTGCATTAAATGGAGTTTTAATCATAAGGTGGGTTGGAGATTCTGCGTTGAAGTCCTTCTGAATGTCATAAATAACCTTGATTTATCTACATCCTTCTCCGAGTGGTCCAAGGCCAATTTCGAATATGTCACATACACAATCGCGGAAAATTTTGTTGTCAGTTTTCGAAATAGCATTGAAGAAAGCAATTTTAACCCATATTATAAACATATTAAACGTTTATTTCTTCCCAAGGAGTCCCATATATCAGACTATTTTACTACAAGCTTGTTGTAATTTTATTAGGGGCCTAAAATAGTTTTTCTAACCGATGTCAATGATGTGATTATCGTGGGGAAATTGATTTCGTACATGTCATTGCAAACTGCAGTCATTTTGCTGGCTGTCTCACAGTTTTTGGCTCAGTCATTATTGTTATGTGATTTATCCAATATTTTATGAGATGAAAGGAAATTCATTGTTTCAGTTCTTTATTTTATGTAATCTCAATTAAGTTACAACCACACTAAAACTTGCCACGAAATGAGAAACATCAATGGTTCATCTCATATTCTTATTCTGTGTTTTTTCCCCTCTGCTCTGTATTTCTTTTTTATTTACTTATTATTTTTTAAGAGTTTATATTGCATTCTGCATCTAGATGTTCATCTGCGTTGTCCAACCAAGCGTTCCTTTTTTGTAATAGCTTTTTTGCATTGTGGGCTCTGGCCTAATGCGCAATAAAGACATTATTATTATTACTGCTTGATATATTATGCCAGAAAATATTACAATCATGCGATAAAAAAAATACCTTAGAATGATTAAATGAACAAATAATGTGAATAGTGCTTATATTGTTACAACTTTTGAAAAAAAAAATTCTGTGCAATTCAAGGCAAAACCATGATTGAAAGGGAACATTAAAATGAAATTCAGTTGTTCTTACCATTCTTACTAACATCCAATTCAACCAGATGTGTCAAATTACTGACAGCAGATGGTAAATGGACTAATTCATTTTCGCTCAAACTCAATTTCCTCAACTTCAAAAAACGAAACAAACCCTATAAAATAAAAGATATGAATTAATTCTTGCATGTTATGGTTAGATATGAAAAGTTTTTAAAAAACATTTTTGATTTTTTAAGAAAAAAGTTAAAACATTGCATACACATGATGAACAACAGTCACTCATTAATTACTTTGTAAAATACAGTAGATATATACAGACACACTGTGCACTGCCTGAAGGCAACACTGGTTTTCATTTTCTGTGAATTTGGGCAGAGATTGGTTGAAGCATGTGAATAGGTGTGAAAGAAGAACAATCTTCTAGTTCTTTTTAAGCTGCATGTGTGACTGGTGAACATTGTGTACACAAGGGAGAGTTTTCAGATTAAACCCCTCTTCCTTAAGCCAAGATTTTAGTGAGAAACTGGAAAAAACAATCTCCCCCCCCCCCTAATTTAAAATTATAAGCCATTTCATTTTATTTTGTGACCTGGGTCAGCTATAAAATCACTATTTATAAAATTATTTTGTTAGCCCATGCTCTCTTAAAGGTTGCCCCACTTTAGCACATTATTTGAAATCTTTATTTAAAATCAATATCAATTTATCTCAGTGAAACTCTTAATGTAGCCTTACAAATTTCATGTGTGTAAAGTTGTGTATTTTCATGAGAGTGGGATATACTTTTATTAACACTAGAATGACAAAATTTTGAATTTCAGTCAAACCTCAAAATTTAATGATTTCCTCGATTTAACAGTAAAGTTATATAGTCTGAATATTTATGATGTAATATGTTCCCTGATTTAAGAATATATTCAGATTTGGTCATATAAGATATGTATATCATGTAGCAATATACATAAGATATGTGTTGTGAGGAGTTTTTGTGCACAAGATTTTTGAATAATTACACATAAGACATAAGAGGTTGGGGTGACCCCTCTGTAACATAAATAAATGTTGAATAAAAAAATTTTCAAACATAATCGCTGCATCTGTGTATTTTCTGCACCTTCCCAAAGGATGAAATTTAATTTTTATGTAATTACTGTTTCCTTGTATTCTACACAAAAATATTCATAGAAAATACTTGCTAATGTTCAAAACCGGTCTTGAGCAATTGCAATATGATTCAATTAGTTGATATTTTAATTCTATACTATAATTTCTATAGAAAATTTCTTGAAAAGTTTTTTTATAAATAAAACTTAATAAAAGCACCACAACAGTGTAAGCGCCATAAGCCTCCAAAATTATGTTTCTAAAAATGTAAGAGTGATGACAGTTAGGCCATAAAGACAGTATATCAATTTCATAGTTTCTTTTTATTTATGCCGAAAAATAGCTATTTTTGAACAATACTTGGCCTTTCATCCATGTTGTTTAAAATTTTTTGGAAATATCTAGGTAAAATGGCTTCTTCGGGAATGTGAAGAGATGCTAAATCAACAATAACCAGCCTATCAATTGCGATTGACCTGTATATTGTGAACCTCATTTTGATTGATCACAGGATCAATGTTTTTTTCTGAAAACAACATGATTATTTATATTACATCATCAATTTAACAATTTATGAAAGGGTAAATTATGAAGATATTTATACTTTTAGTTGCATTTTATAATTGGTTTTACTCTCATAAAAGACAAGACCTAAAATAATTTGTTTGTAGACTTTGGTTATAATATATTCAAAGATGAGTATTTCATCATCAGTAAATATTTCATTAACAAAAAAGTCATCGAGTAGCTTGCCAGTAAAATATGGTTATTGACTCCTGTAGCAAAATAACGAAGGGTTTGGAGAAGATTTTTGGTAATTTTTCATAGTATTATGAACATTTCTAAACTAAAAAGGTGAGTAGCCTATATAATTTACGTTTTCTAAATGAAGGACAAAAATATAACTCAATATTACTTCTAAAAGGAACTTGGTATTATGCATTACAGAGCCATAGCCAGAAATGTATTTTGGAGGGGGACAACTGACATTTTGAGGGGGAGGACCAAGGATATAGAACAGAGACTTGAGCATGTTATTTATATATCAGCCATTTTCTAACATTTCAGGAGGGAAGGGGGGCACGAACCTCGTCAGACCAGAAACATCCCAGGCCGTCTCCTCCGGGATATAAAGGGGCGAACCCCTTGGTCTCCCTCTTGCTACGGCTTTGGTACTGTATGCCCCACACACGAAGTAAATAATTTAATAACGTAAAAGCAACCCACAAACTCTTTAATCTTGCTTCAGGTATTCTTGAAATCATGGACAACACACTAAAAATAGTGTATGATCAAAATGCACGAAAACGGAAGACATGCTACTTCTCCAGGTATTTTGCCACACATGTACAAATAAATGCTAAACCAGGGCTTGACAAATCGAAAAAGTACCAAAGAATGTTTAGAGGTGTCACAAGTTCAATACCTAGTTCATCTGTGTCAGAAAATTTTCTGATACAGGGGTACAACAGAAATGATAACACAACCACAGAAAAATATTGCTACCACAGGGAGTCCCACGTTAAGGGGTTAGCACACCAATCTCTCAATGAATATTAAAAAAAAGTATTCTATTTTACTGTATAATTATTCTTTTTTTTTTGTGATAATATCTAGGTATTATTTTTGGTAGCTGTATTTTGATATACAACAATATCTCAAAGTTAAGCGATACGCGGGACCAGTGACAACTGCATAAGTCAAATTCGTGTAAGTCAGGGTAGTTTTCCCATAGAAATATTAACTAATTGAGACCAGATTTTAGGAGAAAAACATGTCTTTTTCTTTCCTACTATGACTATAATACTATGGTGCTCTTCTGTCACTTCATAAAATCTAACTTGCATTACAACTGCAATTTGGCTTGGTGTTCACTTTTTTTAATATTTTTCTTTATTTTTCTCACGCAGATGTATGACCTCGGCGCTCCGTGTGTCCAAGATAGTGTGTTACCTCTGTTTCAAACAAATGGTAGATTGTTTTTCTAATCAATTCATTAAAGTTTTTTTTTGTTTAAGCATGGAATTCATTGTTTCACAGATGTGAACAGAACAATATCCTTTCATTATTTTTTGTTAATCTCTAAATATGTTCTAGAAAATTTATTAAATGAATATTTTTGGAATTCAAATCAAAGCAATAATTAAAAAAGCAGTGGAAAAAAACAATACCATATTATTCTACTTATTTATTACTTTTATACATAGGAAATAAGGCGCTTTATGGGAAAGTTTGATTTGGGTAGAAACAATTGCAACTTGTTTCCCCAGAATGAAATCAGAGACTGAATTTCTAGCTGAGCATGATAATTATTCAGAATTCAAACAAGAAGAGTGTTCATAATTGCACTTCATCTGTAGGCCAACATATAAAATAACAAGTCCTGACTGACTGATTCATCATTGCTAAGTCTAAACCGCTGAAGATATGAATGTGAAATTCTGCAAGTAGTTTTAATTTATCATATAGAAACTCACTAAGAAGGGATTTTTCAAAATTCAACCCCTGAAGAGGTCATAAGGGAGTTCAAAGTTTATATGTAGAAACCAAGCTTTTTTTTAACACATTAAAAAATACACACAGTATAGAGAAAAAAAAATGTCCAGTTGTGGGCAATAACATTTTGTTGTCAATCATTATGACTCTCATTCACAGTGTTGGATGCCCTTTCTTCAAAGTGGCCCACCACTTTGAATTTCTTATAAAATGGCCTTGGGCAAACTGAAGATATAAATATGAAATTTGGTCAGTATTTTAATTTTATAACGTTGAGGCTCACCAAAAAGGGATTTTTTTTTAAATCCCCCGAATTTTAGGGGGCAATCCACGAGAGCGAAGCCGCTAGTAGTGTATATTATCTCAGCCAACGCCTAAGCATTCCTAAGAATTTAACTGCATTCAAAATGTCCTCCGGAACAACATTCCACGAATACACAAAAGAATGAGAGAAAAATAACAAATGAAGGATTGTTGAACAATTTTTAATAAGATTTAAATTAAAATTTCGAATAACAAGATACCCGAACATTGAAGACATACCTTCGGCAAATTTCTTATATGATTGGAATCTAGAAGGAGTTCTTCCAGAGTTTTACTTTGTATCAATATATCATCAGGAATTTCTTTTAAGTTACTCTGTCTTCTATCAACATAATAAACGTTTTGATTGATTCCACGAAAAAGAGAAATCATTTTCGAAATGTAAACAAACCCTTCATATCGAAATGTAAACAACCACTGTTAAGTGAGTTGTTATCATACACTAGTTTTTATAACAATGCTTCATTTTGAAAAAAGTTTTGAATGTCTTCCCTCCCCCACCCCCACTTCTATGAAGTAAAACAAATAATTAAAACACACAATGAATTGTTTTATTTTCAATTATTCTAAATTGATGCTTTATATATTGATATATACCTTATAGAATTCGTGGCAGCAAATAAGATTTGCAACATTCATAACTTTCTTTACCACATGTCCCGCTTTAGAGAGGACAGTGACAGTCCCGCGTTTCTTTCATATTTTTCGCCCATTCAGTCATTTTGCTGGGGAAAAAACTAATTGCGTCTCGCTCTTTTTTGCATTTTTTAGAAAGCTGCTGACTTAATAATATCATGAATTTTTTATATCACTATTCACTATCATGGATACCAACATAGTCGACCTTCGGTTTGCGAACAATTCACTTTACAAATATGTAAAGGAAAAAAAAAATTGGTTTTACGAACTTAATTCATTCCTGAAGTCCGTTCGCAAACCGAAACGATTTCTCCCATGGGAATCAATGTTAAATTAATTAATCCGTTACTAAGACCCCAAAATTTTCTAATGTAAATTTTTACAACAGCTCCTGTGCGTAACGTTAAACCAATGACAATCATAAAACTAACACTGAAAAAATAACCATAGGTATGAAATAGATGAAATGACAGGGCCATGTCCGTTGTCATCTATAATCTTTGTGATGAAGCCCTCAAAATCTATTCCAGCCAAATTCATGGTTCTGTGAGACACTTGCTGCCAAGTTTTGTTAATAAAGAACTAAGCAATGTAGGGCATTGTAATAATGTTTTCAGAATTCTTTTGAGTGTTACTTAATTGCATCTTTGAAAAAATTCTTTGTTGCAGAGCTTCTGAAAGTTTAAAATGACCTGTTGATTCATGGGATGGAAAACAGGAGTCATATTTGGGATTGGGAGCTTTACTTTCATGAAATTTAATTATTCAACCAACTCTTCTGTCAAATAAAAAAAGTCTACTCAGATATCTGAATGAAATGCGACAGACATCTAAAATATACTTTTCCGAGATTATCAATTTTGGATGTTTATAAGGCTTGCTTTCCGCGGATTGTGTTCGTAAACCAAGACTATAGTTCTTAAACTGGATCATTTTCTGTTGTACGGTTCCACATAAAATGTGTCGCCGTTTTTAGTCGGATCAACAATGGTTTGCGTTATCATAAAACTCAACAAACACACTATCAGACTAAGCGAGTCAGGCAATTGAAGTAACTTAATTCATCTTTTTAACTTAACATTTAACTAAAATATCACGAACCAGCCGGAACAAATTATTGATGAACAATAAAACAGAACAATATGTGGGGTAACATCACAAAAATCAACTATTTTAAAGAGCACTTGACGCATGCGCATCACACGTCACAAATCACCGCATAAGCTGTGACGACGGAACATCTTCATTTGCATATCTGCCACACTGTTGTTCTTAAACCGAATTGTTCGCAAACCGAGCCGTTATTAAACCAAGGTAGACTAAAATTCGAAAGAACAAAAGAGAACTTGAGAAGTCGCTAAACATTTTTTTGACTTTTTTTTCAAGTTCATTCTTCTAAATACGACTCCTCTTATACAGTCCATGAATGAGCAGGTCGTTTCAAACTTGAAAGGTTTATAACAGAGATCTTCAACCTTTTTCTAGTAGCTAGCACTGCCTGTACCCATCATCGAAAGAAGAGCACCCTTACGGTAAATTGATATACGAATGCATGAAATCGGGATGATTTCAATCCTTGAATGCAATTTGTTCAAGGTGTTTAATTAGAACGTTGATCAAGTGCTCGCGAGCACGAAATCAGACACGAACATTGAGCACTTTGGGTGCTTTGGGGGGGGGACCATAGTGCTCGCGAGTAACGGGTTGAAGATGCCTGCTGGTTTATATCAAAGAATTTTTTCAGAGATGTTTTTAGCAATAATCTCAGACACGTAATTGAAACTCACTGACTTTTGGGGAGAAACATCATTTAAGATACTACATTGCTCATAGTTCTTATTGTTAAAGCTTGGCAAAAAGTGATTTACGCAATCATGAATTCTGCTTGAAAGCTATTGTGGCCAGATTGTTTGCAGGCAAAAATTTCGAGAGGGCTTTGAAACTGATATTATATAAAGAAACCAGACATAGGAAGGGGCCTCTGTCCCGGCACATGAAGTATAAGCCCATTATCTCGTAAGGCTGGGATTGCCTCTCTCTAGAGCTCTAGGGAAAAGCGTTTTCAGTGTCAGTTTGATAATTTCAATTAATTTTACGTTATATGTATACACTTGAGCGTGAAGCACTGTTGTTAAAAAGTTCACGCTAGAAATCTTCGGGGTCGCAGGATCAAATTAATCGAATTTGCATTGATTCCTGTGGGAATAATAATTTCGGTTTGCGAACAATTCGGTTTACGAACGGACTTCAGGAACGACTTAAGGACTGGTCGACTGTTCTTACCATGTGTAAGAGTGAAAGCTTTAAGTATACACCTTCTTTAATATGGTATCCAACTACGTTTAAAACGTCATTTTGGAAGAAAATATAGATTTTTTAACTAATTTTTTATGAAAGCCCCATTTTTTGAAATTCCAAAACAAGCCTTGTTTTGTTTATGTGATGCTTAGATCCGAAGATAAGTATAATTTAGTGTTTCGTTTTTACATACAAGTATTCCGTTGATAAAAACTTTAAACGCGTTTTACAAAGCATAATAGTTTTGACATTTTACTTTGTTTAAAACATGATTCCTTTTTTGAAGAACCCATACAATGTAAGACAGTCTTCTGAATAAAGTAGTCATGTAGTATATTGTTTCGAAAATCATAAACTAAAACGCTGCTTTTACAAATTTTGATGTGAGTTATACGACCAGTTTTCTTAGGTGCAAGATGTCTATTTTTTTTCTCCATCATTTACTCGTTCCCTTAAATTTTTACTTTGATGCCACATGATTCGAATTAGAGAGAAAAAAAAGTGGGCGAAAGCGGTCATTGCAAACATCTTTTAGAATTGCGTTCGAGTGCAATTTAACCTGTTTGGTCTGTTAACTAAAACTGAGGAAGTCTTCATATATATATATATATATGGTATTGTGGGATTTGTTTCAACGAGATCTATCTTTATCTTGTACATCCCTCCTGAGGCATAGTGTAAAATTATATCGTTTGGACGTTTGAAAATCATGTTTTAAACCTGAAATCAAAACAGGAAGATGCATCAACACCTGTGTGTGTGTGAGGTACCATTGAATTTGTATCAATGAATTTTTTTTTCTAATACACACACACACACCAAGAACGTTTATCTGCATCTCGTAACTACTGAGATATAGCGTAAAATAATTTCATTACGTAAGTATAATGCGAGCCTGGTACTAAAAGCACAAAAGATGTAAGGAAAGGAGAATCTTTAAGGTACCATTGAATTTGCTTCAGCGAGATGTATCCGTACACATCAAAATGGTCTATATGTGCCATATAGCCTACTTCGTGAGACATGAGCATGGTCCACATCCTGAAACAGGACCCCTAGGCTGGGATCTTTGGCTGTTCCCAGAACAGACTTTTCACGGGCACATTGTATAGTAAATTTATAGCATAAAAAAAAAACAAAAATTCTAGTAATCGTACCGGGCCCTCGGCCTGGAGCCCTGTCAGTCCCACCATTGTGGGGGTCATGGACATGAGGATTTTAAGTATTTCATTTCACCAACTTTTTGGGAGGCACCCTGTTTGGTCAGAAAGATGATTTAAAAAACGCATTTATGTTTCATCCTTGAGGCAGGGGTTCTCAAACAGTGCACCGCGGCACTCCGGCGCATCTCCAACTTTTGTTAGGGATGCCGCAGAGAGGTGACCCTGACAAAGGTTTTTCGAAGAGATTCTTTGTTAAACAGCTCTGTTGAGCTGGCAGAGCTCGCGGATAAGCATTGAATAGGGGAAATGGCGCCGCAGGTTGAAAAAGTTTGAGAACCCCTGCTTGAGACATTTTTCCTCACATGTGAAGGCATACCGGATTTCTCAAATACTTTTTATACAAAAAGAAGACAAAAAGACACATCTTACAAATTTTTTATATTCATTTTTATTTATTTCAAAACAATTATTTGGCAAAATATACCAATATATATATATATGTATATATATTATATATATATGTTCATTTGCTTTCGTATATATAAGCACTCACTTGCAATGCCCTTTTACCACAGGCAGTCATATACATGTCTTAAAATGCTCAATTTTCATAAAGGCAATTGGTGGCAACAGAGGCGAATTTTTCATCTTTCAGCAGAATAATCATAATTAATTCATCAGATTCCATGATTTCTTGATTATTCTACGAAATGACTATGTCTCTATAAAAATTGTACACAATACACACGTACTAATCTTAAGCTGCTCTTTCATATCTTTAGATACTGTAGGCAGACCATAACTTTTGAACAAATGCACTACAATGTTGTGCAATGGTGAAATTTCAAAGCACTATCTATGCAAAAATTATTATGAAGCAAAGAAAAATAATATATAATGATACTCGGGTATCACGGGAAATTTTCGTGTACTGATATAACGTTAGCATTCAGTGTGAGAAACTATTTGTTCTAAATATCAGGTGCTTTGTATATGAAAGTGCTATTCATTGAAACAACATCAAGCTGCGTGTTCAAAATGAACATAGAGTTTGGAAGATGATAGATTGAGTGACATTTTCACTGGTAACACGAAAGTATTTTCGTTATGAAATTTTGCAACAGTTTATTTAGAAAATAATTTTTTGTTCGTATAATTGTATTATAATAGTGAATGAGCTGTTTTGATAACACATAACAGCTATACATTCCGCATCGTATTTTGAGCCGAGTGATTTATGATGGTGCTCTATGGGCCAGATTTCATTCAAGAAATAAGGGGTTTTAAACGTGATCATATAGTAAAACTGAAATCTTTTAATAAACGTCTCGAGGAATAATAGAGTGAAGAGAGAGAGAGAGAGAATCCCAAGTTTTTCCAAATTCGTACTCCTCCACCTCTTATAGGCAGATTTTGTTCAGATTATTCCACTTCATACTCTTGGTTCATATAATAAAGCACCGGAGTAGTGTGACTTTTTAATTCGTCGATATCATGGTATAACAACTACATAAAAATGCCTTGGTCAAGTTCATGTACTCAACAAAAGCATTTCTTCGTAATTAATTTCAGATTTTCATAAGCACTACACGATCAAAATATTATAAATTTTTGTATTCTAACGAGTATCTTTCAATGATCTTGATCTGTGTTCTATTGATTATGGTACTAATCGTATGCATTATAGAGGGAGTTTCATTTCCGGAATTAAAAAAATACGGCTTCCCTTTCATAAAAAACGAATGAAGTATACCACCGCTAACATGGGCCACACACAATGAATCTTTTTTTCCCCTACCTGTCCTGCATAGATCTTCGGAATCCGTGTACCAAACTGAGGGTTCTTGTCACTTTGATTCGTGTGATCATTGAATTATCTCGGGGGAATCAGCTCAACAAAATTGAGTGGAATTAAAAAGCAAATAAGATATAAATATTTTTTTTTAGTTTGTTCAGAGTTTTTACACTAATGTAGCACAAATGAGGTATTAGCATTTTTACAACGTTGAATTTGATGTGCAGTGCATACACATGGCTTAACACCGTTAAAATGCATTGAGCTTTGTAGTGTAGGGAGCTTTCGTTAATACATCGTGAAATCTGCTTCTCTCCAAACCACTAGTAAACCAAAGAAATGCGTTACAAACGACAATTTTCATAACTTCCATTTAAAATTCAAGTTACGTTTACAATAAGAATATTTTCCTTCTTGAAATTTAAAAAAATGTATTAACTGCAATCGAATGCTATAGCATGCATAGTGACACTATTTCCATCAAATAATTTTCATGGAATTAATTATGATTCGTGAATCTAATATGCGCATAGCACACAGGAGCAATGATCTCTATGAAGAGCGAAAGGTTTTTCCTGGTTAATCTATAAATGTTGATGTTTTAAATATTTTTGCTATTTCGCTGTGAACCGTTAACATTTACAAGATTCCAGTATAAACAAGTATAAAAGAGATGGGTAAATAAAGAGCCTCTCTATTGTAGTATAAATACCAAATTATATTTGATATATTAGTTATTACTCCGTCATTGAATTGAAATAAAATTACATCGGAACAAAATTATATTGAATTTTAATTAACAATAAAAAAGTAAAAAGCTACTATTTATGAAAAAATACTGTACGCGCGAATGTTTGTTTCATAATACGCGTTTTCGTCTCAAAAATTTAGCATTGATATATCGAATTTTACAGAACGTTAGCAATAATTTTGTATAACTGCCGTTTTCTTCTAACCTACAATAACAGCTATTAAATAGGTCCAGTTGCATGAAAATATTTTGTCTCAAGTGAGAAATGCATTGCGGGAAAATGTTATTGAAGCGTACATCCTACTTACGTGAATACACAGACACAACTTTACAGAAAATCCATTGTAAAATTTTTACTGGAAAGCTACTTAAAATTTACAAAAAAATTGGTTTTTCCTTAGATTTATTCGAATTTCGTAATTCATAAGAAGTAATTTATTAGAGAACATGGGTATCTCTATATGAGAGCATATTTTGTATGTCATACAAATTTGGTTTCATCTGAGAGTAAAAAGGTATAAAAATGAATTATTACTACTTAAATTTTATAGTATGTCCATTCGCGTCAGAAATGTATATTTCTATTTATAAATGAATCCAGTATGTTTTGAAGATATTTATGCACTTCACTGTGTGAGAAAAATAGCGGGTTTCATTGTTTTCACAGATATTAATTGAAAGTTTTTGATTAACTAAACAGTATTTTTGTTTTGTATCAGGATAATGGTATTTATTATATAGTTGTAGTTTGTATTGAGGATTATAATAGCATTTGTAGGACAGACTTTTGGACAAAAAGGGAAGTAATTGATTTCTAGCCAAGTTTCTAGAGACGATTTTTTCTGATGCGAGGAAAACAAAATTTTTGATCGAAATCTCTTCCGAGCCTTGTCCGAAGCTCGTACGATATAAGGAGCACGCAGAATACATAATAGGAGCTCTTCAGTGGGTGACCTGCTACAGTCTGAAAAACATTTCGTTCAAATTAAGCTCTGTTCCCCTGGGACGTGGAGCACACATTCGTTCTTTTTTCTTTTAATAAGCTCATAAAAATTATATAAGTAAAGTTTTACAAATGGTAAACGTTTAAAAAGGAATTGCACTACCTTGATCTCTTCTTTGAGAGCCTAAAAAGCGCATCAACAGATGATGAATATCATTACAGCGAATGGAAGCATAAAGGAAAGAAACCAGATAAAAGCATTGTGAGAATAATTTTTCTGATCAAAATTCATCAGAATATTGGCCAAAACAATCAGTTTTTTTAAAACCGAAGTCATTGAACAAACATATTCAAGAAAAATATTTGATTATTTGGATGGTCATTTTTTTTTTCAAAGAAAAGTACACTCCTTCCGCCTGAACTTCGCTTACTTCCGATTCTTCTTCATCTTGTCGCGCGAGTGGCTTCAGCCTGAGAGCATCCTCATTTCCGATGGCAAAACACCGAACTGTATCAACATCTTTTTTTTTATGGTAAAATTCATAGATGAATTTTTTTTTTTGGATGAATATCAAACCCAACCGTTCTCTGTCATCAGTAAAGACCTGTCTTTATGAGGAAAATTGGAGACACTAGTTTTGACGAAGTTACTTGTGGTTTTATGCGGGTTGGACGTGTGTGCCAATGCGGCTGCAATACTGTGGTTTGCTGCTACAGCTTGCGCTCGAGCTTTCACAAGAGGCTCGTTGGTGTTGCGGCGAAATCCAGGCTTACTTGGTAGTTTCTGACTGCGCGTGGATACTAATCGTGTAGTTTCAGGCAGAGACTTTACGATAGCACCTTGCTTCCCAAATAGGCGAATCACAATGCTCTGTAAAAAAAAATAAAAAAAATTGGGGTTAAATTTTTTTTCAAAAAAACGTGCCTATATATATGATGCAATCGAATAACAATATTTAAGATTCACACAGAGTTATCCATGAATATTTATATACAGGGTGCATAGGTAACAGGGCATATGGCATTTTACTGGTGAACCGTTGATCCTAGAGGCATACTTCCAATTAGAAAAAGTATCCAAATAACGAGTAATACTCAGATATATCATTTATGTTTCAAGAGGTTGTAGTTATTAAAATTAAAAAAATTAACTTTTTATACAGTCCCCCGTGTGCCCGAAAATAAAATTTGAAAAATGTAGTTCTGTCTCTCTTGATACCAACAAAAAAAAATCTACTTTTTTCAGTGCAATATTCACTGAGATATTCGATTCAAAAACAGAGGAAAGTTGGGAAAAACAGTTAAAAAAATGCGAATAAACCACTTTACTCACATTTAACGCTGTTTTTTTTTCCCCCCAAATTTCCTCCGTTTTTCGAATTTGAATATCTTGGTGAATATTGCACTTACAAACGTGGAATTTCTTTTGTTAGCATCAGGAGAGACAGGGCAACAACTTTTTAGTTGTGTTTTTGGGCACAAGGGGACTGCATAAAAAGTTAATTTTTTTGTATTTTAATAATTATACAACCCCTTGCAAGATGAATGACATGTCTGAGAGTACTACGTTATTTGGATACTTTTTCTAATTGGAAGTATGCATTTACGATCAGAGCTGCCCTTAGGGATGTGTGACAGGTGTGGTCACACCGGGCCATTACCTCCTAGAGTGTCTAAGAGGTAACGCCCGTTCCCCGTGGTTTGTGGGGCCCCGCACTTAAGAGTAAAAAATACACATATCAAAACTATATATATATATATATTCAATTCTGGGATTTTTCTTTTCATTAATTCTGAATTTTCACACAAATCTGGGATTTCTCCCTCTCATTAATTCTGAATTTTCACCTCTCTGAATTCTGGGATTTTTTTCTTAATCTCATAATTCTGAATTTTCAACTCTCTCAATTGTGGGATTTTTCTCTCATTAATTTTGAATCTTAATGACCTCTGGGACTTCGATTAATTCTGAATTTGCATTGGTAAGTAGAAATTTTTAAGCATTCCTGTATATTCTGATAATGCATGAATCTTTGGATGCCGATTCCCATTCCTAATAACAGATATACTTATTTTTGTACTATACAGGGTGAATCTGACCTATTCTGCCAAACAAAAGGGGGTGATGGACAAGTCCAAGTGGATCATGAAACACCCCACCAGCCATGTCCTAGCCCAAACCGTTTTCGAGTTATGATGAATAATCGATTATAGAAAAAAATGCGTCAGGTCTCTGAAAAAACCTGAATTTGTGAAGTTTCTGAAAGACCTGTACGCAAACTAAGCACACACTTAGAAAGAGTAGAAAAAATGCTATAAGGAGACACCAATTTCATTGAAATATCTTGTTTTAATGGCGAACTATATACAGTATAAGCGCTGAAAGATAGGCAAAGTTAAAAATGTAATTTTGCGAAAATTTTTAATCGATAATTCTTCAAACACCTTTCTAGCTGCAATCAAATTTTTGTCAAAAACTTATTCATTCCACCAGATTTAGAGCCTAGAATGAACCAAATTGGTCATCTAGTTTAGGAGAAATTTAGTCGTTTGTTTGCAATACATCACTGAAATCTGCGTTCGTCGAAGTAATTTTAGTAGGCTTTGGGGCGACAATTCGATTTTTCACTACAGCGATCTCTCTCAGTGCTTGTAGTTTGTCATTAAATAAGGATATTCTGTAGATAGAGGTAGTATCACCTTATAGGACTTTTTGTGCAAAATCAAATTGCCGTCAAAATCTGTAACCGTCAATTCCTAATTTTCGTCGAATATCTACTTCTCGACAAACGCTAATTTAGTGATGTATATTGCAAACAAAAGACTAAATTTCTCCTGAACCAGAAAATCGACATGGTTTATTGTAAGTGCTTCGAAAGCTGGTGGAATGGGCGAGTTTTTGGCAAATTTGACCGATTGTAGCTAGAAGGGTGTTTACAGAATTGGCGATTAAAAATTTTGGCGACAATTTGATTTTGAACTTTGCCAATATTTCAGCGCTTTTTTTAGCTCGCCATTAAAACCAGATATTTCAGTAAAATTGGTGTCACCTCTTGTAGCATTTTTTCTGCTCTTGTGTGCCAAATGTGTGCTTATTTACGTATAGGTCTTTCAGAAACTTCACAAATCCTGGTTTTTTCAGACTTGAAGGAATTTTTTTCCAAAATCGATTGTCCACCATAACTCAACGGCTTGAGATAGGATAGGGTTGGTGGGATGTTTCATGATTCACTTGGGCTCGTCTATCCTTCCCTTTCGTTTGGCAGAATAGGTCGGACCTGTATATGCTACTTTGCTAGGGCATTTATGCCAAAACAATAAAATTGAATTGAATTGGATATATATTCATAAGTCACTTACTTCTACTCACAGCGTAAAATGAAAAGATTGATGATTGAAATCATCAATCACAAAATTAGTGATAGTAATGTCGAAATAACTGCTTGAATCATGCGTTGTCGTATATATTTGTTTCACAGAATAGTATGACCATGTAATAGCTCCGTTTTGTTCATGCAGTCAAGTGTTTACAAATGCATTTTCAAATTCGCAATCAGTAAATTGGTATTGCAAGCTGAAATTCGTCATTGAATTATTTTCTTTGAGGTCATTCAAACCTTGAATCGGATACCATATCTACTTTTTTCACATCGTACAGAATAATTTGTTTTTTGATGTTTGATGATGTCACGTCACATGCTTATCAATATCTCTTTTGCGTGCTCGCACGCGATCGACACATCATCGAAACCATGGGATGTCCATACAGTATACCTCATACTTAATTGGATAAAGTCCAGTCTAAACACATACTACCTTCGAAGTTCATTCATATTTAGTGCATGGCTAAAAAGTTTTATCGACCAATTTACGTTGCGAATTACACGAGATATTGTGAAGCCCCATTACTTATGCAGTTTCCTCTAAAAATTATCTAAAAATAACCTTTGCATGCTTCGCAAGTTAAGTGCTAGAAATACATTTTTTTTCACCATGTCTACGAAAGAAATCGAGCCATGTATTTTGAAAACTCCATTGTCGTAATAATTAGATGATAATAATTTTGTTAATTAATGATTAATTAGAAACTCCTAATGCTGCAAACGCTCAATTGGAAAAGTGATTAGGTTTGGACAAAGGAATTTGATAATACAGATCGGTCTAAAACTTACCATGCTGATCATCAAGCCAGCCAAAAGAAGAACAGCTCCCCACCAATGAACCAAAATCCATTTTTTGACTGATGCCATGCTTTCGTTCGAGAGGAGAAGTTTTCTTAAAGTAGCCAACGGTCCCGAAGGATCCACCTACATAATACCGAAACACAGGTTAAAGTGTTTTCTATAATACGCGTGTATTCACTATGGCACCTGGTGCCATAGTAAATACACACGTATAAGAAAACGAATTTATTGAGGCTTCTAAAAGGTTTTATTATTTCATGAAATAAAGATTTTTCCAGAACTTTGCCCCCAAATTTAAAGGGGTAAAAATACGCATCAAGACAAACGATTTTCGCAATGAAACCTTGGGTTATAAATGGTTTTTTTACTTAGCGCATGTTGACATGAGCCACTGGCACCAAAAAAAGTCTAGAAGAAACCCTGGGAGTCAAGAGAAAAAAATATTTCTTCCTATATATACATGATACAGTTAGAAAGGAAAAGGTTGCCATATTTTGGCGACTTCTGAAATGGAGTGATGCGCTTATCCCCGGAATATATATACAGGGTGCGCAGCAAACGGGTGGGGGTAGCATTTTACTGACGGACCGTTGATCCTATAAGTATACTTCCACTTAAGGGCCATTCAAGTATTACGTAAGCAAATTTTCAGTCATTTTTGACCCCCCTCCCCCCATCAGCAAAATTTCGTCAGCAGCTTAGAATATTTCATATCTTCAAAAAGGGGTGGTTGATGACGTAAGCAATCTTCAAAACCCCTCCCCTCCCACCCTTGTCATCAAAAGTCAGCAAATCCGAAACCCCCTCCCTCCTCGATGCTGACGTAATACTTGAATGAACCCTTATGAAAAAAATTTCAAATAGCGTGTAGTACTCAGATATGTCATTCATGTCACAAGGGGTTGTATAGTTACTAAAATAAAGAAATTAACTTTTTATGCAGTCCCCGTGTGCCCCAAAATCCAATAAAAAAGTTGTTTCTCTGTCTCTCCTGATGCCAACAAAAAATCCCATGTTTCTAAGTGCATGCACTTAGAACGCGGGTAAAACGGGTTTTTCGCAGTTAAAGTTGTTTTTTTTTTTTTACAAAATTCCCTCCGTTTTTCAAATTCGAATATCTCAGTGAATATTGCACTTAAAAACCTGGAATTGTTTTGTTCGCATCAGGGTGACAACTTTCTAATTGGGATTCAGGGAAATGTATAAAAAGCTAATTTTTTTATTTTAATAACTATACAATCCCTTTTTAAACATGAATGACTTATCTGAGTACTACACGTTATTTGGAAACCTTTTCTAATTAGAAGTGTACCTCTAGCATCAACGGTTCGCCAGTAAAATGCCATACCTCTGTTTGCTATGCACCCTGTATACAGGGTGGGCAAAAAGTCCATAGAAAATTCATAAAAAACGGAAAAATAACCGAAATAAAAAACGGTTTGCGGGGTCACGGGAATTTTTTTAAGACAGAAAAACAATTACTAAAAAAAAACAGCTGATAGGTGGCACTGACGTACACATGTCAAAGAAAGGATACGCAAACAACGAACAGAATGCCTCCAAATCGTTTATTACAGCAGTATGTGTTCCACATGACCACCACCACAGAGGATAACACACTGCAGGCGAGTCACAAATCCAGCAACGGCAGAGTGCAGCTGGTCCACATACATGGTTTACAACGGTGAACTGATTGTGGATTAGGAGCGCAAGTTCTTATAACCGTCTCATTTGCATATTTCCACCGAAGTCGCTCGTATCAGCGCCACCTATCGGCTGTTTTTTCCTGTCTTAAAATAATTCCCGTGACCTTTAGCGACGCTAACCCTGCAAACCGTTTTTATTTCGGGTTTTTCCCAGTTTTTATTCATTTTTGAAGTTTCTACGGACTTTTTGCTCACCCTGCATATAAGTGGGTTGTGACATTGAGCTCCATTGCGAAAATTGTTTGTGTTAACGTGTTCTCTCTACTAAACCCCCCTAAAATTCTGGGAAGCCCTGTGTATAGGCACTGGTTCGAAAAGTGTGGAATAATTAAAAGAAATACTTTTTTGCTGTAAAAGTTGGTAGCCCTATACTTATGGTAAAAATTATTTGATTTTTTGCTACATCCGTGCCATATTTTTTGCAATAGAACAGAAGAGTTCGGGACTATGAACTAGTGATTTGAGTAAGCGATAGTCGATTGAGCTCAAAGTTTAGACATCCGGAAATAATTTTTGAAGATTTGATAAAATTTCGAAAATTAATTTATTATTAATTAATTTAATTTAATTAATTCATCAAATGTGAAAGTTAATTTCATATATAAAAAATGAATCAAAGTCTTTTATACTTACTTCTCTACATTTTTGAAAGACATCACAGTATCCATTGTAATTGTCACAAGGTGTACCAGGTTTTGCGTAAAGATCAGGGACGTCATATGGTGGAAAATTCCAATCGAAAGACGATCTGTTAATTATGAAAATTATTATTTTTTCAAAAAAACAATGCAATTCATATACGTTGATTTTAATCATTATTTTCACGTCATGATCCTCTTACACACATTAGGGCTGATTTGACCGGGTTTCGCAGCCGATTACGTAACGGCTCGCGGTAGCCATATGCTTGTGTGGTCGTCTTAGTGCCATCGTTTTTTCTCAACGAAAATAACTAATAACCATAATGAGTGAAACAAACTGTGTGTCAGAAATTATTTTGATGAGATCTGAGAATGTTTCAAACACACGCAACTTCTGAACGTCCTCTGGTAAAATAGACAAGTTTTCATACCGACATGCGGAGTAACACATTAATAACGCAGGGAATAAAATAAATGACATAAAGATATTTGTATGGAGTTTTCATTGAAAATAAGATGACGTTCTGGTAGCGGCTCGTAAACAATACTTTATGAATACACATGCAAATATATTTTATCCGTACGACTATAGATTTGAAATAATGTCACATATATATTTCACTTGGACTATTTTTTGAGCAAGAAAATGAACCACAGTTTATTTTATAGCAATAATTTTATTTTTGCTTTCCACTCAGGCTGAAAGGCTTGAGCTTGTAAGTTACGGTAGAAGGAAATACTGAAAAAAAAAAAAATCTACATCTTTTTTTTTTCTTTTCTAGTATATCAGTCACACTGTGTATTGCTCGCAAAAGATATTCTATCTGGATAGAACCGATTCAACAATAACAAGACATATCATTATAATAAACTTGAATATTGGTATCGAAATATTTTTTAAGTAGCACATGCGTAACCGTCTAGCTCAGGAAATCTTTTCAATAACAAACTACAATAAAATGACAAGGAATAAGACTGCGAGAGAATCTACGCCATCATTTTTGACTAGGAACTTTGATACAATAAAAATGAATAATGATTCCTTAAAATCTTTTGAAAAATCGAAAAGCTTTTCAAAAGGCTTGTTATTTCTGTATCTGTATTTAACTTGAAGAGTTTCTATTCATATTAATTATTAATTTTTGAAAGCTGGATGATAATGCCAATCACTTACTCTAAAAACTTGTTTAGGCTGCGGTTATAGTAGAGGGAAGAGATACGAGTTAAAATAATTGCGACGAGGAAGGAGAAAATGCATAGGGGTGGAGGAAGAGATGTCCGCACATAGTAAACGAGACGGAGGAGAGCGAAAATGACCGGAAATGCAAGGGTGTGATGATGATGATGCCTCCGCAGAAAAGGAAGGGGAAAAAAGGGAGAGAAACGAACCAATCAGCAGATAGCGAAAATGCTCACCTCGCGGTAAAAACAAATCGGATTGTTCAAGTCGCGCACCTCATTGAGTTACCTCTTTCTCTTCTTTGTCTCGCGCTCGAGTATGTGAGGCTTGGAACAAAACAGTGCAACTGTTTTCGTCGCTCGTCCCCATTATGCACTGCCGTACCCCGTGATCGCGTGTTACTATGTGTTGGGCCTTATACAGAAGAGTGTATTCTTTAATATTCTTAATTATCAAATTTTTCTACTATACTCAAAGATCTGAATGAAAGAAACGTTTTTACTGACGTGAATATATCTTTTAAATCATCTGACGATATTGGGAGCATTCACAGTGAGGAAATTCTTTAGACGCTCATATCTCTTGAAGTACCCAACGCAAGTTAAAAGCTATTTTTTATCGTTAGGTGCACACATTGAAGAGGCGCATTAATGATATCACTCCGGTTTCAATATCTCTTCCCGTCTGGGCACCCGGCCCGCTGCCCTGATTCGTAAGAAATTATTATGCGCTATATTTCGATCAGTTCGCAACGAAAATAGACGTTTATTGGTATCGTTTGTTAGCTATTCCAAAGAAAAAGCCGATGATAACGACATAATTTTATTACGTCACAGCACCTACCACATGATTCAAGGCACAAAAAAACGTATTCACATCAAAACTTGCTGCCGTGTCTATGACACAGCCTACCCCAATTTTTTTTCAAAGAAAATCATGAATATCATCACCGAAATATGCATGATGTAAATAATTGAAACGAGAGTATGTAGAGGAATAAGAATAAATTCTATAATTTTTCGATACTCAAATATTTTGCTAAGTTTCATGATGGAAAAGACCGATAAGACAAAGCACTGCGGATGAATTTATTTTAACGTACTAATATAACGTTTATGAATTTTTTTGTACCGATAATTTACTGTACTAAGGATGAGGTAATCAAAAAACGCTTTCTGAAGAAAATGCACATGAGACAATGAACCAAAATTCCTTCGGTGAAATAACTAGTATTAGGGGAATACTGAAATGTCAATGAGAAATGCATGATAAATAAAAGAGAATATGAGCTCAAGACATTTATGGATCATTTTCTTTGAATCATTACGTTTTTCCGGAAATATGATGGATGAACAATGCGTAAAATATCTCGTCTGGATGACGGAAAAAAAACAGAAATGAAACACAACGAATTTCCCGTTATAATCACGACTTGAACGAGCTGTTCAACACAACAGTCTGATGAAATCACACTACTTATTCATAGATGAAGTGTACAAACGTGCCTTTTTGACTATTTTGGCTTTTGTTTCGAAAGTGCTGAGAAATAAGCTGAAGCAAGCTGGTACCAGTTACTACCTTAAACTTAGAAGAGACGAATCATAGAGCTTCGGGTCTTGATTTCTCAGCGCTCATTCATCACCAGACGGGGGGATGAATAGACAGGTTACTGGCTCTGTCTGTTTTTTGCATATTAACAAATTTAGACTGCACATTTATTGCTAAATACAGTGACTGAATCTGACAAGAACTTGTGAGGTGAGTTTCAGTTTTTAGAAGAGTTTGATATTCATGTCTGAGGGAAAAACTATTTTGGAGTTGGGTAAATTGTTTGAACTAACAAATGTATAGCATCAATATCGTATTATAATATCTTATATAGTATTATAATATATCTTATATAGTATTATAATATATCTTATATAGTATTATAATATATCTTATATAGTATTATAATATATCTTATATAGTATTATAATATATCTTATATAGTATTATAATGTATCTTATATAGTATTATAATATCTTTTTAGTCACCTTGTGTATAATGAATTGTCTATACAATAAATTTTTTTTACTTCGCTATTAGGAGAACGTACAGGTTGTGAGCATTTTCAGATTTTGAACTTGCAATTCACTTAAAGTGAATTATATATCGATAGAAACTACAGAACCATTGCAGAATATTTTATTGATATCACATGTTAAAATATTTTTATTGGTCATCTACAATGTTCAATTCAGTTTTACAACCTACAAAAGCATAGATATGTATTCAAAAAATATTTAATGAACCTTTGACGTTACTAAATTTTGTGAGTGCATGTAAAGACGAAAGAATCAGTAAAATGTCGATTGCTATAAAACACTTGCAAATTTGCTACGTTTTATTGCCATTTTTATATTCTTAAAAATGTCTGAAATTTTAAGAGTTGTAATGTCTACTTTTTTAATTAGTTTTGCTTAATTATTCTTTTTGGGCGCGGTAGCCCAGGTCGATAAGATGTTCGCCTAAAGTACTAAAGGATGTTTAGAGGTATCGCGAATTCGATACCCGGTTCGTCTTTGTCAGAAAAATTTCCTGACACAGGGGTGCAACAAAAACGGCGACATGATTGCAGGAAAAAATTACTAGGGAAAATTACAGGGAGTCCCTCATCGAGGGGTTGGAACGCAAACCCCTCGATGAGTATAAAAAAACAAGCCTGACGTTCAGAATCGGCAACACATTGTAGGTCCCGGCATGACGTCATTTCAACTTTTTCCGGGAGGGGGGGGGGAAGCAAAGAACATGTACTCAATGTATGTGTATATATGTATATACCATTTTTAGTGTATTTTCAAAAGCCAGGGGGGGGGGGACGGCCCCCCCCCCCAAATGACGAGGGGGGGACGCCCCCCCCCCCCAAATGACGAGCCTGGGTCCCGGTCTAATTAGCTCTCGTGTGCAGAAAATGACCGTGGTGCGACAAAAATGATCAATGAGCTTAATTCTTCAGCTTTGCTAAATGCTTATATATAAATATAAATATATATATTACATATATAAATGTAATTTCCTTTTATTCGTCTTATTTTATGAAAAGACGTCAACTTAACAGATTAGCGTGATCTATCCAGAAATATTCGATTTCATAGGTATAGTCATCCATGGCTCCATCCAATGGGATCTTAACGGGTTGACAACGGGGTCTGAGTCCAATTCGTGTCAATCAGGCACCTCAAATCACTGAAGATTTCCATTCATTTAATTTGATTCATTCTGAATATATATTGATTGTATTTATTAATTTTTATCTTACTTCAAGATTTTTTTTCTGTTAACACTTTATTTCGTTATTGGCGATTCGATTCAGTGTTTCAAGGCGCATTTTGTAAAGAAGAGTAAGTTTTGCCCCAAAACTAATTGTGTTGCGGGTCCTCGAACATGTACTTACACGTACTCTTCTAACCGGAATCAAAACTATCATCTGCTAATAAGTAAACTGTATGCCAAAAACTCAAGCAGAAGTATTCACTATAATTTGTTAGATTACTATGTAATATCATGTGGTCTAATTACATATTAACTTTCGGAAAATAAGATCTGATAGCAAGGCCATAGCCGAGAAGGGGGATCCCACGGGGTCTGCTCCCTCGAAATGCGAGAAAATGGCTGATGTTGGGAATCACATCATTAAATTTACCGTACAACCAATTTATTTTTCTCCGCCCCAAAATTTTTTTCTGGCAACGGCCCTGCTTTAGAGCATATAAGCATATAAGCCGCAGCAGAAAAATTTAATTCTACATTTTTATACATATGCTGCAGTAACGTAAAAATTCATTAATAACATTTAAAAAAAATTCATTAATAACATTTAAAAAAAATTCATTAATAACATTTAAAAAAAATTCATTAATAACATTTAAAAAAAATTCATTAATAACATTTAAAAAAATTCATTAATAACATTTAAAAAAAATTCATTAATAACATTAAAAAAAATTCATTAAATAAAATCTTCAATTTTTTATTAAATATTTAAGGTTATTTTACTGGTTCAGGACTTGAGTAGATACACAGTGAAATATCTCTATGGCAGCGGTTCTCAACCTTTTTTGACTCATGGAGCCCTTTTTGTCTGTAATTTCTATGGTGGAACACTTTAGGCCTCTTTTTATTATTTATTTATTTATCAAATTTGCTGATTTATTTCGCTGTCCTGGAGCTGCTACGGAACCCCTGTGAAGTGCATACGAAGCCCTAAGGAGTACAGGTTGAGAACCCCTGCTCTATGGCTACACTTGGCGTTCCCGAAGCTGGCCCGTTTGCGGAGGTGATGCCATGAGTGCTTGCTCATGGCAGAAGGGAGTAAAATAAACATTGTGAACCATTGACATATTAAATAAAGTTTTTTTTGATAAGCCATGAATTATAAAATCGTTTCACCTGAGCTTTTTTGAAGTAATCTATTTGAAATACGTAATTAACAATAATTTATGAAATTATTGTTATGAAGAAACCCTTAAGGTTTTCTTTTTTTAACCCGTTAGTCATGAAAAGAATAGCCTCGAGAATGCTGGCTACACTTATCTGTAGATGTGTTCAAGCACTGTATGCACCTTCCCTCAAAAATTAGACTTCATTGTGAATCAGAGGGGAGGGGCTATTTATCGGGACTGTAGTCTAATGCAGGAGTGAAGAGTAAGAGAAAAAAAAAGAAAAAGAAAAAATTAAAGATGAAAGAGAAAAAAAATTGTAACTGATGTGACGAGCCGGAATCGAACCCGTAACTTCTGGATTGAGAGTCCTAAACTCTATGGGGCCCTTCAAGTATAATGTCAGCAGATTTTTAACCATTTTTGACCCCCTCCCCCACTTGTCAGTAAAAAGTCGGCAAAACTGACCTCCTCTCTTTGTCAGCAAAATGTCGTCAGGTCTGTCCCCGAGCTCCTAATGCCCATTTGGATCAGAGACGTACACGGGGAGGGGCACGCACCTCCTCCATGCTCCCCTCCCCAGAGATCAAAAATTTATTTTTTTGATTACAAAATTTAAAAAAAAAATTAAAATATGGGAAGAAAATACATTGCATATGTGTTATCTTCTAATAAATTTCTGTTAATTTCAATGCTATTTGAAGTCTAAGAACTCAAAATTTCTCTTTAAGAAATTCATTGAGCTCAACCCATGGCCCCCCGGGGTTATCTGATGTGGTCAGCCAAATTAAACAAATTTTGTAAAAATGAACTAAATGGTACATTTACAGATCGCTTAAATGACCCGTGGCACATTTTCAGATCACTTGAGTGACCCGGAGCACAGTTCCACTGTGCCACATTTAAAGCTCCCTTAAGTGACAGACACAGTTTTAAAGTTATTAGTCAGTTAATAGCGCATTCTTATTAGTTATATTAATAGCGCGAATAAGTCACGAGAGAGAGAAGAGAGAGAAAGAGAGTATCTTGCTCCGGGCATGCGCTTTAGGATATTCATTGCTCCGTGTCCCGATCCATATATATATATATATAGCCACTACTACCCCCACCCAACTTTTTTTTCTTACACGGTCGAATGTCTGACGTCCTCCTCACCACCACCACCACAATCCATCTGCTTCTCGGAACTTCACACAATCAGTTATTCTACGGAATGGGTTTTGTGGGGAAAAAGAAAGTGTTTCACTTTTTCGTGATGAGTTTTCTCTCCCTCACCAACTTTCACTCTTATGTCCCTTTCACTGTTACGTCGCTATAGAAGTCTCACTTAAAAAAGTTAATGTATACGATGTGTCTTCGTAAATTAGAGCTATTCACTTACTTGCAACTGTAGTCATCACCAGGAAGTTTGCAGCAAAGTTCACAGGCTTTGGTTACAGGATCACCGGGACCGCGACGACACTGGCACGACTCTAGACCATATGCAACACATATCGAACCAGTGCATTCCTAAGAGATTGATTAGAAAAAAATGAAATCGGAATTTTATGGCAAAGCTAGGAATGGTTTTAGCAATTAAAACAAGTTCATAATCCCAATTTTCTTGCTTGGTTATATAGCAATATCGGCAATTCCGAATTTTTACCACCTAATTACTTTGCCTTTCGTAAAGATAGAATTACGCGAGGACGGGGCGCGGACGTTGCTATTGTCTTTAATAGCTCCATCCCTCTTCTTGAAATTCCTTTGGACTCCAATCATGAAATCGTTTGTGCCGAATGGCGTTACCCCAACTGTGGTACTCCTATTGCAATATTTTTCCTTTACCTACTTCCCACCCCATCTTCGGATCTTTACTGTTTTGTCGAACTAAAATCAATTTCAGATAGATTTTCTGATTCACACCTCTTAATTATAGCCGGTGATTGGAACCTACCCGGAATTGACTGGCACAAAATGAAGTCCCTTTTTTGCAACAGCAGCATTGATAATAGAATTCTTTATCTTTTCCTCAAATTTAATCTCGTCCAAAAACTATCCTAGAACCAACAAGATTCTCAAACCACTCTTACTCTACATTAGACCCAGTTGCTGTTTCCAATAAAATATCGATTTTCGATTTCTCAGTTTTTTAAGACATTTCCGATTACAAAATTCCTCTTGTAAATATTTTCCCCTCCATCACACCCACCCTTCTTTTTATCCACTGTAAAACTCAATTTCAACAAGCCTGACTTCTTCTTATGCAAAATATCCTTCTCACCCATTTCCCTGATTTCGTCTCAGCATCTTCCTCAAATGACATTCATATTCTCTGGTCTGGAGTAAATTTAAAGCTGTTATCGGAAAATGCAAAGCCACTGTTCCTATCGAAAATACTTCTTCAAAATGCCTCTTTAAACCCTGGATCAACCCAGATATTATCCATCTGAAAAGAAAAACTCGCCGATATGTCTCCAAAAAAAACCCAAAAAAACTCAAATTTAATAACTCTCCTCTCAGAAATGAGATATCAGTCTCTACACGTAACCTTAAAGATCTCATCTTCCATGGAAAACAAATTACTAATAAAACGAACTGCTTGCCTAACTATCTTAAAGCAAACCCCACAAAATGTTTGGATTTTTTTTCACCCAAAATCAGCCGATCCTTCATCTCTTGAAATTGCTAACATTGACCTAAGTTCCCACCTTCCCTTGATATTACCATAGTGTCTAATCGGGTTTTCTTTTGTTTTTTCCTCTGACCCTACTCCTTCTCAACACTCCTTTTCCGATTCCCTTTACGTCAGTTCTATTCCTTCTGTAAACTAGGCTTCTTGAATGTATAAAAGAAACTAAAATCCCCTTCTACTGGCTCCAATGGGATCCCAGATCATTTATTCTTAAATTTTGCGGAGATGAAATATCTAACTATTTTCGTATGATTTTCCACGTCTCATTGAATGCATTTGATTTTTCCTCTGTGACTGGAAAAAAAATTAATAAGATAATACCAATTCTCATAAATCAGGTTCTCTTTCACATCTCCTTAATTTCAGATCAATCGCAATCTCTCTCACCTCTACATGCTACAATCTCTTTGAACACATAGTTGCCAAGGAAATCCATTCACACCTGATTCGATATAAACTTCTTTTTCCCTAAATCAACACGGTTTTCGATCATCGTTATCTGTATCCACCCAACTAGATTGGCAATAACCTGCAAACTGATATAATTTTTCTGGATTTTTCTAAAGCTTTTGACATTTATTCCTCCAGGTTAAGTCCCCAGGGTGTCAATCCCCAGGGTTTGGTCCTCTCGCCATTATTACTTTTAATTTATACAAACGATCTAACTAATTCCATCAATTGCCACATTTTTTGCAGACGATTGCGTCATCTACCAAACAGTAAATAACGAATCCGACCAAGAATCCCTTCAACATAACCTCAACATTATATTCGAATGGTGTTTGTCCTGTCCCCAAAACACCTCAAAAATAGTTTCTATGAAACTCACTCGCGCACACACACACACACACAAAAGACTTCTTCTTAAATTTTCTTACACTATCAGCAACTCCATAATCACCGAGGTTTCTCGTTATAAATACCTGGGTGTAATAATTTCTGTTGACACCTCCATGTCGATTACATTTTTCATATATAAGTGTCTCTAAAAATTTTTTTTTCTCCTCCGAAACCTTAAAAACTCCACCTGTCACATCAGACATCTCTGCTTCAAAACCTATATCCTTCCAGACTCTCATATACCCATGAAATCTAGGACCTCCATACGCTCTCCAATATAGACAAGTTTGAGTTCATTCAAAATAAATTTGCCCTTTTTATTTTAAACTGCTGGTCTACCTCCGCCTCTGTTAATGATATTAAGAGCCAATTCAATATTCAACCGCTTCCCATCCATAGACATATCTGTCGGTTAACTTTCTTTCCAAATTCCCCCACGGCAATTTTCATATTGACACTTCCCACATTTTAACCAAATATTCACATTTTTCCAATAGAATTAATCATTTACCAAAAATTGAAATCCATCTTTGCATCCACAGATTATTTCGAATTTGGTTCCTTTTCTCGAACAATAACAGATTAGAACAACCTCCAATTACACATTATTGATTGTACAACAGTTTCCGATTTTATTTATAACAGACACCCTCACCTCTATCAAATTTGAACATCGCATTCTCTTGTATAGGCTTGTTCTTATAGACATTGACGTACTTATACAGGGCGCATAGCAAACAGGGGGTATGACATTTTACTGGCGAACCGTTGATTCTAGAGGTACACTTTCAATTAGAAAAAGTTTCCAAATAACGTGTAGTACTCAGATGTGTCATTAATATTTCCAGGGGCTGTATAATTATTAAATGAAAAAGTAACTTTTTATATAGCCCCCGTTTGCCCCAAAATCCAATAAGAAAGTTGTTTCCCTGTTCTCCTGATGCCAACAAAAAAAATCCATGTTTCTAAGTGCAATATTCATTGAGATATTCGAATTCGAAAAACGGAGGAAATTTGGGAAAAACCGCGGGTAAAACGGTTTTAACGCATTTAAGGTTATTTTTTACAAATTTCCTCCGTTTTTCGAATTCGAATATTTCAATGAATATTGCACTTAAAAACATGGAATTGTTTTGTTGTCATCAGGGTAACAACTTTCTAATTGGGATTCGGAGGACTGTATAAAAAGCTAATTGTTTTATTTTAATAACTATGCAACCCCTTGAAACATGAATGACATATCTTAGTAATACACGTTATTTGGAAACTTTTTTTAATTACAAGTGTACGACTAGGATCAACGGTTCGCCAGTAAAATGCCATACCCCTTATTTGCTATACAATTTCAGCAAATTCACCCAGTTTCCCGGAAGTTGAATTAAACCCAAAGCAATTACCATAAATGAATGTGAGCCACACGCTTCACTTACTATTTTGGTGGAGTTAAATTGTTTTTACGCTATACTAACATGGTGGAAATTTACCACCCATTTTCTTTCAGGAAAAATCTATGGTAAGAATAAAGGTCAAATAATATGTCTTAGCTATGAAATCAGCAATCTACTGATGCCTTACAACTTGATTCACAATAACTAGGCTCACGGCCATCTGATCTCCGTCTACTTCATGCAAAACGCTATTTCCTGATAATACAGAAGATTACCGTAGATGATATTGCAGAATCATCGCTCGAGATCTTAACTGCTCAATGGCGTTTATTTGTTCTGATAAACAGAGCTTCGACTTCAGATATATTCCTCAAAGATCCACATATTTTTGTAAATGCGAAATGATTACCGTATAGACGAATAACTTGATGCGTAAAGAGATTTGAACGAAATTAAAAAATATTATTACTTACACCCATATAGCAGACGAATTCTTCATTGCAGACTGTTTTGTTTGGCTTGTTCGTTGAAGGTGGACATTGTGGACCATGTCCAGTGATTGATGTTAACGATATATTAACAGTAATGTGCGTAAAAACATACATATAATGTAAGAATATAGCATGTTAGGGTTTGATCATGAAGCTATGAAGCTGTCTGGTGCCGGCACTGCATACCCATCACCGCGGTGCATAAAAATGACCGCGTTGTTGACAAAATTGAATTGAAAACTCATCACGAAATTGTATAATCAGATAAACACCAGATATCAAAGTTTAAAATGAAAAACTCTGTTGCCTATAGCCAAAAACTTGAGAATTGAGTGTGTAAATGATTAAAAATATTCATACCTTGCTAATTGCTGTCTGGTGTGTTTTATTTGGAGAAAACTCTAGTCATCGAAATAAACTATATAATCTTAACAGAAACAAAACCAATGTTCTCTTAAAAATTTATACAGTAATAGGTTCACAAAATAAAGGACATCTATCTTCTCTGTCATTCTGGGTGAATTTTTTCTTAAGGGTAAAATTTACTTATTTTTTGTAATCAATGCAGGAAGATCATGAACTTTAAAAAAAAAAAATTGAAAATAATAAGGTGATAAAATGAATGGTAAAACATAAAAAATAATAAGGGTGATACAGTGGTACACATGAAGATGAAACCCATTTGCGATAATTGCAATGAACAATGTACAGTAATAAAATATGTAACACCAAACATTTTTGGTTTTTTCTTACAATATAATCGAAATACTGTAGTTATACAAAAAAGTCTATCGCAAAGGATATTCGCAGTAGCTGGGACTACGGCACCCATTATCTCCTCTGCATTCATCGCCGACTTTGAGACTACAGTGATGCGAACAACAAGGACCTTGACTAGGACTAGATCAATTCAAACAAACAAAAATATATAAAGCGGTTTTTTTAAAAATACAACTAAACATTTGGTAAAAAATCTAAAACAAACTACGCATCTTTAAGATGTTAATGATTAGATATTAATTTCCCCCCGAAAGTGAGAATTAATTATGTTTTTTTTTATCTGAAACCAATACTAGTTTTACTGGTTCTGTTCGAACAAATGCTAAAAAATTGATTTCACACGATTTTTTCAGTATTTCAGTTACCATTTCAAAAGATATTTTTTACCCTTAAAATCATGTTTGACGTCTAGCTAATATGTGTTTATATAGTTGACATGCGTTTTCTTGCGTTACCTGCAGATCACATTAGGTCGAAGCATGCAAGGAGGTTCATCTCTCGGAGGATTTGTCCGCATAGGAAAACAACAGCTTTCTTCACAGTCTTCTTCCCAACCACAATCGCACTGCTCTCCTTTTTCTACTACCCCGTTGCCACATATAGCATCTTGAGGCTCTGTTAATGAAGTTGTAAAGCTTGATCCGTTAATCACGAAATTTCTTTTATTTATGAATTAATTAACACGCAAAACCATTAAAAAATCATAAATCTATCAGAAATTTTACATGACTGACATAAAGCAGAAATGACGAACAAGAATGTTGAAGCTTACTGCAGAGAAAATTCAGTAGTTTTCGACATTATCAGCATTTTTCACAATTTAAAGTAAAAAAAAAATATGACTGATAATCCAGTGTCGATTTATATTCTTATAAAACCATTTTATGCATGAATTAAATTTATACATCTACTTCAAAAATATAATTTTGGTATCGCTTCGAACTTCTCACCTTTGAAGCATCCTTTGAGACTCCGTGCTTTTGAATTGAGTACAGCGTTGATGCTTCGCAAGCTACAAGGAGAGAATCTATTATTGTTCCTCTTGTCACCAGAAGTTGCTCGGGCGAACATTATGTAATTTCCATTATCTCCACCAGGAGTGCAAACGAGGTCATCTTCAGGGTCATGCTGTTGAATGCATAAGAGTATTTGCGAATGCACATTTTCGACAAAAATCGATGGATAATAGTATTCACGTATAAAACATAAAAAGTTTGCTTTGATCTTTCTAATCATGATTCGAAAATTGCTACGCGTTAATTATCATGATCAACTCTGAAGAAACAAAACGCAAGTTTTGAATTAGCAACAAGAGAGTTTAGGCATGGCAACCATGGATCCTTTCATGACTGTAGTTCAAAAAATATATGCGTTTTGAGATAGAAAGAATTTTTCCCCCACTAGCTCAATAACACAAAACTATAAAAGATTCTGGCAGTGACAAAAGGGGGCTGGGCATTACTTCTCTTACGATCAGGACGATGAGTTGTAACTTTCATCGCCATCCAAACCATCAGAGAAGTTCCAACGAACTTATGCCGTTACCGGTAACTTGCATTGGAACGGTTTTACATCAAAATTTTAATACAAATCATGACAAATGATGGAAATTTTCGCCCTAAAATTATCATCTGCATTACGTTTCCGTGTAGAAGAGATTCAACTACAGACGTCGCCATGGAAGTTTTTTTAATAGATTCAAAATTAAAAGTAAAATATAAATATAGAAGCATGGGGGGGGGGCAGATACAAGGGGAGAGGGCGGAGGAGGTGATTACTCCCCATCCGTTCAGTGACTACTATACACATCTTCGGTGATTCTCTCCCCCCTATTGTTTGAGGAGCCTATAACCGCTTATATCAGCCATCTTCAACCTGTTGCACGCGAGCACCATGGTGCTCTCCGAAGAACAAAAATGCTCTATGCTCGTGTCCGATTTCGTGCTCGGGAGTAATTGATCAAAGCTTCAACTAAACAGACTGTGAAAATTGCGTCCAAGGATTACAATTACACAGATTTCATGCATACTTACGTCAAAGGTGCCGTAAGAATGTTCTCCTCGTTTGGTGATGGGCATCTGCAGTGCTTGCGATTCTGAAGGTTGAAGACACCTGGCTCTTATGTGCTACTGTCTTGCAATTTTCTGGCATCAGACGTTGATGGCCGTATTTAAGTATATGCAACACGTGTAGCGGCATAGGGTGGTAAAATTTAAATGTCGGCAAATTTTCATTTTAAAGTTTACAATAACTTGAACATCCTTAAGTTGAGCCGGGGGAATGTGCATTGGGAAATAAAATATTTGATTTAGGGGCGTAAGAGACCCCGAATACTAGCCTGCAGACGTTATCAGAAACTATATTTTGAAGCTCTCAAAAGTAGTTAATAAACATTAAGATGATCTACAGTTCAAATGATACTTTAAAGCTCGTTTCAAACGGCTGCTTAAAGACCTTCATAACCCAAATTAACACATAAAAGGCTACAACAAAATTCGAATCTGTAGACATTAATTTATATAAGCTATCAGCTTCTAAAGTAAAGATTATTTCATGTTAACAAAAGATAACGAATGATAATGAAACTGTTCACTAATTATTTATTTACTCTTTTAACCTGAAATTTTCGAACACGCGCGATTTATATATACTCCCTTACTAAAAAAGAAATAAAAATGAAAACATGAGTATCACCATATAAAGAACACAACACTTTCTCTGGGAAATTCTGTTATCCGGAGCAACTTCATAAATGAAATTAAGGTATTATGCACCACTTGCAAAAGCATTCCCTCAAGCGTCTTGTCATTACTTCAGCCAAACACACACACATACACACACAATTAATTGCCTCTGTTATACTAGAACCAGCAGCTGGAAAGAAAATCGATGGAAGCAACGTATTAGCGGCTAATCGAATACTGGAGGAAAAAGTATAATTCACGAAAAAAAAAAAAAAAAGAGATCAATTCCAAAAAAATAAAAGCTTGGAAAAAAAAAAAGGGGGAAATTTTTTTTTCTTCACTGTTTTCAGAAAGGGGGAAAAAGTATGTAATATGTTAGTGAAAGATTTCTCTTGAGAGACAAATAATAAAAAAGAAGAATGGAAAGGAATGAGAAAAAGAATGAAGAGAGGATCTCTTTCAGTTTTATTCTTTTTATACGTCTTCTTGCTTTCGTTATTCACTAATTGCTTCAAACCCGAACGTCAGAATAAATCTCTTTCTACTTGGAAAGCTTTCAAAACAAAAACAGGAAGAAAAGTTCTCCTAATAGGATAACTTTACGAGAAGGCAGACTTCAGAAATAAATTAGCGATCAAATAAAAACATCGACGCACTTCTTGTTGAACGACTGAGATTCCTTTATTTATTTATTTTTATTTTGCTCCGTTCTTAAGACCATGTGCTCTCTTATTTCCTTTATCCCTCCACCCAATGCTGTTTCAGAAACATCCGGAATTCTAAAAAAAAAAAAAAGGATAGCATAGGATAGGATTCGCAATTCTAACAGGAAACTGATTTCAATGGGAATCTAAAAGAAGGAATTGATTAGTATTTTGGTTTCCAGCAGCTTGAATACTATTTCTTCATTAGTTCAGTGTTCCAATTACTTAGTGTTTTTCTTTCACCGTTTATATGTAAATATATTTTGAATATGAAGTTATATAGTTTATTTTTTAATTTAAATCTTATAAATTTTAAATTACGCTGACCAGCTGTGACCGTTTGAACAGAAATATTTGATCAATTTTCGCAAAAGTTGAACCGACAAATTTTCATCGAATAATACAGGGTGGCGCGTGGTGTATCTATTTACTACAAATGAGAACAGAAAGAAAGGCGACGAGTGGTTTTAGTAACTTTATATAGTTATAAAATAAAAGTACACGCATAATTAATTGATAAAGTATACCTTAAGAAATTATGTCCACTAAATATCCTCAACCAGTAATGCTCACTTCAAGGTGATGTGAGTAAAGGCTTCCAAGACGCGTCTCAACGTAGTCGATTAAAGACACTGTTCGTTAAATTCGTAAATCGTTAGCAAACTTTGTGCAAAGATTTTCTACTCCTTAATCTCAGAAAACGTAGTCAGGAGCTGTTCAGTATGAGAAAAGGAATGGCCAGATCAAATCGCCAAAATGGTAAATGAGACAATTTTGAAAAATCTCTCATGCTAAAGTCAAAGATTTTTCAATCAACTGACATCTGCATCGGTCAACGGTCCATAGTGTATATATATATATATATATATATATACATACTAATTGCCCAACTTCCATTCTTCAAAAGATATTGGTATATAGCTCATGCGCATTCACCTTCATACACTGTAGTCAATTCAAATTGATAGATAAAATAAGCACCACCCTGTACAATAAATATACTGAAGTCAACGTATTTGACGAAAATTCAAAGAAAAATCAGATTAGAATGGAATGAATAAACTTTTGCAAGAATGTTTGCAATTGCTTTGTTTTCTTTCTTAGAGCAAAGAAAAATTCTCTTTTATAACACTGTATAATACGTGTGGTGTGTGTTCTATATAAGTTAAATGTATACTGTATATGAGAGGCACACGTTTTTACAGCTACATTTCATATGCTACTTGAAAAGAATTTCGAGACCTTATTAAAGGGGATACTATAAATTATGCAGATGAAAGAAAAGTGTATATTTAAGACTATTCCCAGGAGCGCGTTGATTTGTTTCACCAATTATAAAAAAGTGTTATTCTCTCAATTCGGGCATTAAGATCTCTATATCTGAATAGATAACACAGATTCTATTTATGGTATGAATTCTTCCTCTGTGTATCACAGCTCTTTAGCTGATAACGACGGATCACAAAATGGCAAGGGAAGATATCGCTGCAAGTCAACACTCTAGTGTGGGATCTATAGCGAATGACACTGAGTTCCGAGCATTGAGCATTGGAGAGGTTCCATACAGGTCTATAGTAAATTCATGTATATTAGATGAACAATGGAAGGAGAATGATCCTTTCAGAAAGCCATATGGTGAAACTCTTTGATGCGCATTCACTCTGAGACAGCCTACGTGTCACTTTAGACGCGGATCATTAACTGTGTTTGGTCGTATTAATAGGTAGCTATATAATGGATCCATTACTATAGCTTTACTCACTGGTGATCCAAAGTTATGGCCGATTTCATGGGCGAGCGTTATGTGAGAAACAATAGGAGGGACGTATTTGCCGTAGTTGAGTAGAGTAACGATCCCTGTATTTAAGCTCTTCAGACTTCCTCTGTAATGCTGAAAATAAAAATAAAAATACGTTATGGCCATGAAAATAAATGAACAATTAACTTGTGGTTCTCTCTACCAATAAAAAATATAAAGCGGAAAACGAAATGAGAAAGAACTACGGAGCACCTGTGCGTAACTATTGAACTGAATTTGAAATTGAACAATCAAAAGTTGACAGGAGCCAATGTTAAGAGTTGAACGAAAAGTCAAACATTCACCATATTAGTTAAGAGATTCCTTTGTATTTCAACACGTTTCAGTACAGTATTCAGTCAAAAATAAGGTTCTCTCGATATTTCAAAATACGTAATATGAGAACGAAGAAGTGAGAGTAAGTAAATTTGCTGAAGATGTTAAAACTAATGTAAGCTATATGAAGAGCCAAAGCTATTCAAATTTCTATAAATTCGTTATAATTTATTATTTTATCATTATTTAAGTAATGGGCAACTTTTTTCAGCCCCCTCGTTGGGAAATTTTCCGGTTGGGGCCTTTGTATTTGTATTATACAGAAAACATGGAGGGAACAGAGATGTGAATTTCCAGTCCTGAAGACCCATTTTATTCGCTTGGGAGACATTAATCGAAATTTTTTAGGGAATCTAGAACTTTTAGAGAAATATGATGTACACAGCAAGGAAATACGAGATACTATAAGATATTTCGATTCCGTGTTTTTGTGAGAATTCAATAATGTAGGTGTTCAGGGCCAGAGGCGTATTTGTGGTTTTGCCGCCTGTGGTGTATATGAATTGTGCCGTCCTTTTAGTCTAATTTTCTGGATAACTCTTATCTCGAATTCGTAACTTTGTGCTATAACGCGCTGGTCCCCCTCCACTCCTTCAATTACACCTGTGTCGCCAGGTCACTCTTTTGATCACTCACTGACATAGTCTCTTACTGTCTTGGCAAAGTCGAATTTACTTAGGGTAATATACAAATTTTGCCCCCCCCCTTCTCCCATTCTATTAATTTTTTTTGCCAGTCATTCCTTAAATTTGCCACCCCCTTTGAACTTGCCGCCCTGGCTTTAGCCTACTAAGCCCCCCTGTAAATACGCCACTGTTCAGGGCAGTAGCCATAAATTTATTTCGGAGGGGTATAACTGGTGTTGAACAATAGACTTAACCATGTTATTTCATAGAGTCATTTTCTCACATCTTAGATATGGTACCTCGCTAAGGCCTTAGGCAAGTGTTACTATACATGTGCAGTAGGATACAGTGAAATCTCGATATAAAGATACTCTGCGGATTAAGAAAAATATCGTTACACAGGGGTTATCGTTATATCGAAAGGCAGCATTATCATTACGCACCACCAAAATTTATGATGTTTTTAGCATATCTTCTGAACTGACGTTGTTAGGACCAGCATAAAATGCACCAAAAGTATTTATTCGCAGCAAAAAAATTTCAATTGATTAATTAATGAATAAAATTCAGTTAGTTGTTTAACCCTGTAAAGTGTTACCTCACAACGCTTTCATGTACTACACAAAAAGTAGCTTCACGGCAACTTCATTAACACTTTCGGCATGTAAAATGGTGCAAAATGCAGACGTTCTTAAACATCCTCGAAAGGAAAACACTAGTCAGGAATTTAAAAATATATTAAAGGTGGTTTTGAGTGAAATATAAAAAATATCGTTGTAGTGGGGTTTTCAAAATATTCTTAAAAAAATCGTTATACAGTATATAGAGGAATTTATCATAGTAAAGGATATCGTCATGTGGAGAGGAGTTTAACACTAGACTATAGGTAATTCCGAAGAAGATTCGAAAAAATGCCATTGTAGAGGAATCTATCACTACATCGATTAATGTTGTAGCGAGGTTTCACTGTATTTGAATTGAATATTTTCTCATTGTAAGTACTCTCTCTGGATTATCTTTGTTTATTTTATTTCATTTCGGGGTATCTCTATCTCGCTGAGTCATACATTTCACACTTTATCGTGCAAATCCGATGTATGTATTTTTTATTACCTGTGAAAGAAAAGCGAATTATACGGACTATGTGAAGTCTATCGAGAACTATAACTATCAAGAGTATATAACTATCAACTTATAACACTATCTTTACAAATCCGACATACGAATAATGACTAGGGGGCAGAAGCTCGAAATAAACTGAATTTTATGGAAAATATACACACAAGACTATACATTTTCTGATCCATACCTAAGCCAACGAATTAATATCTACCTATATTTCATGAAAATTTTGTGAATAAACTAGATGAGGATCAGAGAGAGAGCGCATTATTTCCATGCATATTCGTGTAAATCATTTATTATTCTATCTCCTTATCATTTCGTCTATTATTTATCATTTCTATTCTCCGTCTTTTCCATTCAGATGATAGTGTTTCAAATGATACTGAATAATAATCGATATGTAATGACAAATATTTATATAGACACTTTGACAGACTTTCGAAAAGGGCACAGAATCCATATTAAATGTTATGAAGCTTATAATTAACTCATTTACATCCTCCCACTAAATTTAATACCTGTCTCACTTCACTGCGTATCGATAAGGAAACATATTTTTACGTACTTTACAATCGGATTATTCCGGCTCGGTTAAAAGGGATAACGGATATACTCACAATTTGCGAATTATTCCGCTTAAGGATGGATGTAAATATTCAAGGATGTTAAACGTATCCATGATTCACGTTTATTGAAAGATGATAAATTCTATTTCTCTAAGCATTATCTTCATTATTTTATCTGTGGGTGAAATATTTTGATTCGGTCAGTTGAAGTTCGAATATTTATTATTTATAATTCAGTTAAAATCGAACTATTCAGACGAACATGTCAGAATAATAATGAATAATGGTCATAGGCGTAAACTTGTATGTAAACCCCCCCCCCCGCCTCCAAAATTTGTCACCATCTCCATAGTTACCTATGGAAATATTAGATTTGAAACCCTTCCCCCCCCCCAACAGCTCTGAGCCCTCCCACTATTTCCAATAACTTTACGCCTATGATAATGATACCATGAAATAAGCATGGAAAATATAGGATGGCGAGTTCTGACAATGCAGCGATCCGCTTCTGCAAAGAAAACCAAAAACCTAATTCCCGCAGTTACGATTACAGCAACAAAATTCCGAAAAATTCTAACAGCAACACTCAACTTTTATGCATTGCAAAGTAATCGGCGCAGTAAAAACCATAAATGACGTTGAAGCGGTACCTGCAGCATGATAAACGCCGGAACTAGACGCAGACAAAGAAACATGCAAAGTACCAATGCAGATCACATTACTGACACAAGTCCCCCACCGAGGGCTTAGCCAACACCATCAATAGCAAAAGGCCTCCGCGCGAAGCTCATGACCTGAAGTCATTGGGTATAGCAGGGCGACGCATGTGCCATCTTTACCCTTTTTGTAGTATATTCACACACGCACGCACGCGCACACGAACACACATGCATGCACGAGCTTCGCGCGGACGCCTTCTGCTACAGATGGTGTTGGCTTAGTTAGTGCCCTTAGCGAGATCTTTTTCCTTATCTACGCCTTGCGCCGGCATTCATGGTGATACAGGCACCGTTTCAACACCATTCATGGTTTTTCATTGCTCCCATCACTTATCAATGTATAAAAGTGAGTGTTGTCATTTGAATTTTTCGTAAATTTCTTACTGTGATCGTAACTGCGAGAACTTATGTTTTGTGTTTCCTTTCATTCTTGAGCGGATACTTTGAACCGTTGACTTTTGCTGCTGTCAGGGGATTGCAAACTTATTTTATGACCAACCTGTAGAAACCAAAAGGAAACGAAACTGCGGCAATATTCGGGATTAGTGTGCAGAACACTGTGTGCTTATATGTTATCGGAATCATTTACAATGCTATCGAAGATGTAGTTCAGGGAAAATGGTAGAACGTGATTTAAAAAATTCGAGAACTGAAAGTAGGTCCACCTATACGTTCACGATCTCTAAAACTTACCCCGTTTTTTTCACAAACACCCCCGGCATTTTTGAGATCTCCAGTCCACGCCAATCCTAGAGTTCCTCCTTCAAAATCTCTGTAAGTGAACATGTAAGCCAAGCAGAATGCATCGTAATCTTCTTCAGAAAAGAGCTCTAGAAATTTTTCTACACCATAATTTCCCGGAAATCTATATTCGGGGTCTTTTAAGGCTTCCATGGTGTGCACTTTGATCCTCTTTATAAGAAACGAAATGTTGTCGGGCCTTCCATCTTGATCAAAATCTACGGACAGAAGCAAATATTACTGTTACGTAATAATATTTGCTCGACTCTTAAATCTCTCTCAAGAAAAGAAAAAAGTTTTTTCATTTTATGCATATGTTGTAGATGTGTGTTAAATCTGGTGATTATGCATAATCATGATTAATATTATGCATAATCAGAGGCGTACGCAGGATGGGGGCATAAGGCATTGGTGTCCTCCCACCCACAAGCCAACCAAAAATTCAATTTATTTTAAAGAATTTGATTTAAAATATTAAAATATCGAAAGTAAATACCTTTTACATGCTATTTTAATCAATTTCTGTTACTTTATATGGTTTTGAGAAGATTGATAACTCAGAATTATTCTGGAAGAAATTCTTTGCGCTGCCCAAAAGGTAAAAGGTCGATCCTGCGTATGCCACTCTGCATAATCACCGACCATTTTGGTATGTTTCATAAATTCTGTTCACATACAGTATTGCGAATCACACTTAACGGTGATTATGTGATTATCCCTGATTTGTATACGCATACATGTGCACCTGCGATTTTGGTTTTGTTTGCACATGTTTATGCATGTAAAGTTGTAAAGAGAGTCAACATTATAAGAATGACAATAATTTTTATTTTTTATCTTTTCACTCTTATTTTCGCTTAATTTAATTTTTTATCGCAAAATACGTGTGACGTACATATTACGTACGTGGGCAAAACTAATAAATTCATTGAATGAAGAGAAGAGAAATTATAATTTTTTTTCACATTTATGAAACTTACCAACCTCATTTGGGAATTATGCATTATCGTTGGTGATCGTGATAGAAGTGGTGAAATTTATAAAACTTACCGAGACGATTGGTGATTACGCATAATTACCATTTTATCACATTTACTGTAACACATACATTGTAATTGTATGTTAGAAATAGATCTTGTAATACATTTCTTGGCAAAGTTACTTCTAGGAAGACGTCTTAGAAGAACATTGTTGGCATCCTGATTATCAAACATCATTTATGATCATTATTCAATGATAAATGCATTATTCAATCTATCAAGTGAAGTATTTTTTTCTTAAATTTGCGTTTTAGACAAATCAAAGATTTAGACAAAGATTAGACGGTTTAGACATGAAAAGATCAAAATACATTTTCAGGTGTTTTATGCACAGCTGTCTTTTTAAATGAAATATTCTGATTAACGTATAAAAATTCGAATTCATTCTCTGCAGCTGCAGATAAAACGCAGACTGATCCAAGCATATGGACAAGTGTTGGCAGTAAATTGCTGAAAGACACGCCAAAATATATTACGTAAGTTGTTTATTTATTTATTGTTTTATAGTTGATGATTTGATAGTGTCTTGGCATTGGCGAATTACTGTGAACAAATACAGTATACCATACTGGTAAACTAATGTTTCAATTGACCTTCTCAGGGGCATTGACGGGATATTTCACCACCCTAAAAGCTTCTTACTTTATCATTGGCAAGACCAGGCATTTTGTAGAGCTTGTTTCTCAATTAAACACTTTACCCTGTACCCTTATTTTGTATCTGTGGAAGAAAGCCTACTTCACTAATCCTTTGAGCGGTTTTTAAAATTTCACTGATCTGCATTATAACTGCCACAGTGGAAATCACCAAACCTTCTATAAAATGCCGTAATGTTAAGAAGAATATTTTTTGTTTGTGAATTTTGTGCAGGTGATAGTGCTTTCCACCAACTGAGAGAATAATAAAAAATATAACCGAGGAAGAGAAATACTCTGGTTTTTCTATTATTTATACTGTACGCATATTCCTATGTTGGGCGTAAATTATTATATAAAATATAATTTACGCCCAAGAAGGCGAGCGTCAGCTGTTTCACCCACTTCTGGCGGGTGTGAATGAAATGGAGACGACCTTCCATATAGGCGACAATTTATATCTTATTCCGGCGTGATTGCTTATACTGATAATCAATGAGATTGGTATATTCTGGATTGGATAAATTTAATTCAAGATTCTATCAATACAAGTAAAGATAATTGTGCGATTATCTACATGAGGACAATGGTGAGATTACGGACTGATTAACTGTGGACGATGTTATGATCACAATTTTTATTTCAGATTCCTTATTGTACATATGCATATATGAAATATCGGTGTTTGTTATTTTCACATAAATTAAAAAATTTCCGGATATATACAGTTTGTTATTTTTTTTCACATAAATTAATAAATCACACCCATCCTTCGAGAACGCTTCGATATCTCTTTGAGATGGGAAGTGGGGGTATGTCTGGTCTTTCAATGCTCAATGTCCGCATATTGCTATACTGTCCCGAAGGGAAGAAATACCGTCTCGCTGCTGTTAGCAACTTTGAACAAAAGCTGACTCCGCCCACGTGCCGTTGATATGCCAGGTTGGGGAGGGGATCGAGTTCATGTCCGCGAAAAAAAGCCTGCTTAACAGAAATATCTAGGCTCTGCATTGCCGCAATAAGGTTTTAAAGAGGCGAGATATCTCATAATTGCCGAAATACAAGACATTGAGGTATCTCGTCATTGCCACTGAGAAGGTTAAAAAAGATACGGCATTTTAAGGGGGGTTTTGGGATTTCTGCTATGCTGCAGAAAGAGTTAAATTACGGAGGTATTCTAGACCAAGTTGTAAAAAACTTATCATCTAAAACAGTGGCTCTTAACCGGGGATGCGGGAAATCATTTTTGGGGGTACGAGATGGAAAAAAATTACATGTTGACTGTGATAATCAGGTAAATTGAAATGATGATAAAAATTAAATTTTTAAATTCTTAGAAAATATGAATCATACCAATATTTTGACGTCTGATCTTCTGATTTTTGTTCGCAGAAATGCGCCATACGAATTTTGAGTTGTAAAAGTTTTTTTTTCGATTAGCGATCGTACTTATTTGCCATTTTGGCTGAGAAAAAACACCATTATTCACTTAAACTATCAAGTACAGGCAAACTAAGATAAAAATACCCTTAACCCCGGCATAATTGCAACAGAAGCTTTGTAAATAGTTTTTTAATCAGTTTTCGTTGCTGAACAACATACCAAAAATCAGACAAAATCGGAAAACGCGAACATTCCTAAAAACAGATTTTAAAATTCTGTTTACATGGTGAGATTGGGAATACCAAGACAACTTTTTCCCCTCGTACGGAAGAAAGATTTGTACCCCATTGGGTGAATTTTCGTGGTTCCTTACTCCTTTCCCATGATCGATTGCGATTTTTCTCTATTGCCAAATGAAAGAAACCAATTTTTTCATTTTCCATATAAACGGAGCTAAAATTGCGGGCAGTGATGTGTCCTGTCAGATTGTGTGTTTTTCAATACTCTTGCGAGATTTTCTGATTTTTTGTGCACATTCATAGTTCTAAAACAACTAATTTCCTGTGCAAGGATGACGTCACTCTCCGTTACCATACAAAGGTTTTAACAACTGGTTGTTGCGAAGATAATTTTTTTTTTGGAAAGAGAAAATTCAACTGTCTTTGCGGGGAATCGAACCCACGTCCTTTCACATTCCGGGTGAGACGGTCCCGTTCAGTGCACTCGAGCTCCAAGGAAAGATTGAGATATTCGTTGCCTCTGTAGTCTAGTGCGTTCACCCGGAAAGTGAAAGGACGTGGGTTCAATTCCCTGCAAAGGCAGTTGATTTTCTCTTTCCATAACAACATCCAGTTGTTAAACCTTCGAACTAATTTCCTGCATAAAAATGGGCATTACTGATATTTGTGTGGTTTGTGAACAAAAATTAGACAATGGAACAGACGTAGTTAAAGTTTCACAAAATGGAGCAAATGGTACCTCATACAAAATTTTCTTGATTGGGAAATCCTCGGTATTTGTCAAACTAATGAAGGAGACTGAGCTTCGTTCTGTTGCAAAAACATTTTGTTCTGATTCATGCCCACATTCTGATATCGCTGTCGCTTGGGAGAAAAGCAATGAATGCTTCTGTATTATGACTGCACTGCCAGTCAGTGGAATCCACAGATAAACTTCGTCACCAAATGTTGGTAGTGAAGAGAGCCGGAGCAAAATCATTTGTAACACCTGAACGCCTGCCCTCGACGGATTCTTCTACAAAATATCATAGCTATCGAACTTACAAATAAGTATCTGGAAAGCTACTGCGGAAAGAATCAAGCCAGAAGAATGGAGTTGTTACGTAAAAAATAACTCATGCTACCCAATACTCTGCGGCTTACCACCAGCCGGTGTCCACCCGTGCACGGCCCGGGGGCCTCAAGAGAAGAGGGTGCCTCACAAAAATGAGAACCGGTTGAAGTTTTCGAGAATTTGCTAGGTAGGGCTTCAGAAAAATCACTTGGCCCAGTTCCCATGATGCTCTTGAGACGGCGCACTGCCACCAGCTCCAGATTATCCTCTCAATAGCCGCCTGGCAGTAGAGTGGCTGGGAGCTAGCCTCTTACTTTGTAGGCATCTATGTCTACTAACATTAATAAATTCCCTGGACGGGATTATGCTGATTCCTTGGGATCACGTTGTTGTTGTTATTATTATTATTATTGTTATATGATTCAATATTTCTACAAGACAAACTGCGCTATTTTACGATGCGGATGTAAGCGTAAGAGACTGCTCTGTTCAACAGCTTGTGGGGTGTGCCAAATCAATGGATGTAAAAACAACAACCTCACTTCTAACTATGAATCTAATGAAAATGGTAAATTGAAGTTGTTTTGTTTCCTGAAACATTTATGTAATTATCTTTCTTTTGTCTCTTCTTTCGTTCTGTCATCTTTCTCGAGGGTGGTATTTTTTTTTTTTTTGGTAATTTTTTCTATCTTTTCTCATATTCCGTATTTGTATGGTAGTAACAATAAAGTATTTGAATTTAAAAAAAAAACCAAGAATTTAAAGCAGGAATTTGAAAGGAATAAAGGGCTTTTGTGTGCGCTTTGAAGATACTTCAATTTTAAGTTGTGAAAATAACGTAGAATATTTCCATTCAAAGCGTACATCAAGTTGCCTTTGCCTTTAGATCGAGAAAACCACTTCACCATTTAAAAATTCGTTTTTAGGAATGTTCCCGTTGTCCGATTTTGTATATATTGTTCAGTAATGATTACTAATTAAAATGCAATTTAAAAGCTTTTGTTGCAATTTTGCCGGGGTTCATTCACAAATTGCCTAGACTAATTTCGTTGTTTGTTTACATTGGTACCTCGTGTTATTAGCATATTGTGCTTAGCTTTGATATTGTCGTGAACACACACGATGTCAAAAAATTTAGTCAAAGTAACATTAATTTATAGTTTTTGTGGCTGGAATCAATAAGAGAAGAACTATTCAAGGAATCCTTTTTTCCAAATCTCAAAAATGTTAAAAAATAGCAACTTTTTTTTTTTAGTTTCGCGCGGTTTTGAATCAATTTTCAAAATAAATAAACCTAAAATGAAATATTAGTTATAGTCGAAAAGGCATTAAACAGTAAGTGATAAAATTCATAGAAATTAATTAATGGATAATGAATGGAATTGATTACAGAAAACAACTGAATTTTCTAACATAAAAAACGCATTATCCAAAGGGTGCGAGAAGGTAAGTTGCATTACACTGGAGGTGAGGGAAGGAAAAAAGGTTAAGAACTATATACTGATCTAGAAAAATGATCAAATGCCCACGTGTTCGATAATTATATTTCTATGGGACATATTTGACGGAATCATTCACGGAAAGTCAGGTTTATTTATGTTTTGTCGAAAGCTGCTTTCATCCAACACGTGGCTTAATAACTAAGATATAAACTGGTTCTTACGCACACAAGATGATATAGTATTCTAATTTGATCATGAAAAAGAAGAGGAATACATTGACATTGAGCTGAGAAAAAAAAAGTTGAAATAGTATTTCTTCTCATGGAAAAGAAAACGTCTGAAGGAAAACGGTTGTTTCTTGTTTTATCAACGTTACGCACGCAGCGTGTCATTCCCATAGTGAAGCAACACGAATGGAGGTTAGTAGTGAGAAAAAGACTTAAAATATATATTTTTTTTTTACGTATTGCATACATTTCACTTGAAGCGTGTCGAAAACAGCACGTCGGTTTTCCTCAAGGATAACGGGCGTTGCTTGGCGACCCAATGCATTTGTGGATTCGATCAATTTTACTTTTCACGCTGGATGCCCAACGGAATCTGAAATGGCTTTTAAAATATATATGTACATACAAAATAAAATGCAAAAAACCTAACAAAAATTTTTTTTGACTGTCACACAAAACCGCCGAAAAGATACAAACTGTTTTCTTTTTTTCTCCCTAGAAGTCTCTTATAACGTAGATATAAAAGTATGGGTACGAGTCAAAAAATGATAATTGGGAAAAGATATCACCAAACGTACCTAAGAATATAAAACGGGGAAAAATGATTTCTAAGATTTATCTTCACTCGAATGACCAAACTCCTGTGGTAGTAAATTACCTACGCTATGATATACATTTTTTTTTCTTTCTCGAGGATAATGGACTGCTTATTGAATTACGTTTATCATAAATTTCCGATAACCATTACTCAGAGAACTTTATATCTGAAGAGAAGCTCGTAATGTGTAGAATATTATTCTTATAATCTCTTTTTACCTGTGTGTAACTGGACATATAATTTTTCTTTTCCCGGATGCATGTTAATCTTATCTACAATCCATTATAAGGTGTTATTCTTGTGGTGCTTGTTTTATGGTATGTTTTAGGAAAGACAAATACTGTATCTGTATAAAAAAACGTTTCTTGTTTTTTTTTTTTTGTTTTTTTTTTTCAATGTGTTGTTAATATTTTTGCAACTCCCAGATAACTAGATAATATAGTATATATGGGGTGTGTTACAAAGATTGGCACGAAAAATATAAACATTTACAGTTGATTCTGAAGGTAAAGAAAAATATGAAGAAAGATATCAGAATCGGAGAAAAAAATTCAGCTATGTGATAGTGGCATCCTAATAAAATAATAGTTGAGGAAATATATATATTTTCTTATTATACTGGGAAAAAAATTAGCACGTGACATTTCAACTGAAATTTGTGGAGATAACGGTGATATATATTCTTGATTTTTCCAATTCTTTTTGCGTACTTTAACACCCGAGTCTCAAAAAAGTGACAAGAATCAAGAATTTCACTCATCGATATCTCGGCGAATATTCATTGAAATGTCTCGGACTGAATTTTTGTCTGCGCAATCTTTTGATTAAAGCTCGCATAAGAACTTTCATATTTCATCCTATTATTGTTTCACGGAGAGGCCAGTACCATAGTTGAATTCTCCTTTTCTTGCTCATATTATTTTCATATTTTACATCAACTTCAAAATTAGCCAGTAATTTTTTTATTCCTCTTCGTGAAACACGCCGTATACATAGAGTAAAAGTGTTGCCAATAGAAAAATACCAGGGATTCTGTATGTAAAACTATAAATGCTTGCATTTTAAATTTCTTTTTTTTTTCTCACTCCGGGGATCAGATTATATTTTCTAAACAAGGCAAAGTGGAGTCCATCCGTATATCCCAGTGTGAAAAGGGAAAACGCTATTTCGATTTAATTAGAATAACTAATACTACACTGCTGGCCACCGTAAATGCAAAACCCTGAAGGAAGCATGCAAATAATATGAAATTTACAACATGCATTAGCGGAGGTGAGATATGCAAATGATTAGAATTTCAGCGCATATGCACATCACGCGCGCCTGTGGCGCCACTTCAAAGCGCTATTTAAGGCTTGGAGATTTCGACGATTTGAAGTACGGCAATTGTGTTTTTCTCGTGGTTTTTTTTCAAAAAAACGATCAATTATGCCTCGTAGAAAACAGCGATCATCTTTTGATCAAGTATCCGAGTTCGACAGAGGAAGGATAGTGGCCTACCGAGATTGTGGATTATCTTTCAGGGAAATCGGTAGTCGTGTTGGACGAAACCAAACAACTGTAATGCGGATATGTGATCGTTGGATGCAGGAGGGTACGACGGACCGACGTGTTCGATCGCATCCACCTCAGTGCACCACTTCACGTGATGACAGGCGTATTGTGCGTATGGCAGTGACGGATCGCTCAGCCACATCACGAACCATAGCACAGCACATTCAGTCTGTACCGCATCATCCAGTGTCTGCGCGTACCATTCGACGCCGTTTACAGCAGAGTGGTCTGTCCGCAAGACGTCCATTGCTTCGTCTACCCTTGACGCAGAACCACAGACATCTCCGCCGCCAATGGTGCGATGAAAGAAGGATGTGGACGGCACAATGGAATGAAATTGTCTTTACTGACGAGTCACGCTTCTGTCTGCAACACCACGATGGTCGGATTCGAGTCTGGAGACACCGGGGAGAGAGGATGCTGAACAGCTGCGTTATGCACCGCCACACTGGTCCTGCACCGGGTATTATGGTATGGGGCGGTATTGGATATCACTCTCGCACTCCTCTAGTACGCATTGCCGGTACTTTAAAAAGCCAGCGCTACATCTCCGAGGTGTTGGAGCCAGTTGTCCTTCCTTACCTTCAGGGCTTGCCCACAGCCATATTTCAACAGGATAATGCGCGACCACACGTGGCACGCATTGTCCAAAGGTTCTTCGTCAATCGCCAGATTGAATTGCTTCCCTGGCCAGCTCGCTCGCCGGATCTTTCGCCGATAGAAAACATGTGGTCCATGGTTGCTCAACGATTGACCCAGATTACATCCCCAGCTGCCACACCAGATCAACTTTGGCAACGCGTGGAAGCTGCTTGGTCTGCTGTACCCCAAGAACACATCCAAAGTCTCTTTGAATCAATGCCGAGGCGTGTGGCAGCGGTGATCTCCAACAATGGTGGCTACTCCGGCTACTGATTTTGGCAGGAACCACACTTCACAGAAGTCTATAAATTTAATCATTTGATGCTTGGTCAACATGTTATCTACAAAATAAATATTGTTGCGATATCTCTTGTCTTTCTTGGTGTTGCAATTTGGGTGGCCAGCAGTGTATATTCCATTTACATGTTGAAAAATTAAATTTGCAAATTTGATCTCACATGTTCAATATTTTAATGTAGTCTAACATAATTACGCAGCCAAAACGAATAATAGACGACTAGCGAAATTATTTCCATAAAGAACTGAAATAAATGTGAAACTTTTTCGAGGTGGAAACTTTTGTTAGTTTCTTAGCGAATTTTCCCGAGAATTATTTTGTTTTCCCTGTTTAAATGCAAACGGTTGTTAGTTTCATTTTAATTGTTATCATTTCTGAACGTACGTTCTAATTTTTCCCATGTATTTTCGGTAAGGTGATTTCATCTGGCGGTTTTAGGTTATAAGAGGATTGCACAAACGTTCTTGTTAAATTAGTACGAACAGGAAGTGCTCCAGAGGACGCTTCTAATTAATGACACGAGAAGAGGAAGGGTTAAAGACCTTTTACTAACCTTTTTTAATTACTTCTTATCTCAGTAATGTGTGTGGGTGTGTATGTTGGAAAGATGGTGGGTGTTGTTTAACCGATCGTTAATTGTGAAATCCTATTTACTTGTTGAATAAAACTTTCTAAATCCCCTTTAAAGTTTTAAATTTTGTACATAATTGAATTTTTGCTAAATGGAAACATAATACATGGTTGTGCCATTAGATCAAATAAAAACAAATATATATTCAAGAGTCTAAAAATAAAGAGAAACTGTTTTAAAATTAAGTTCACCAGAAAAGCAATCGCTTTTATTTAATGCAAATCTGAAGGTTAGCGATGCCGAACAGACTATGTACTTATTTGTAATGTACTACAAATTCGTAAAATTTAAATCTACAAAGAGGGGAACTATTCTGAGAAGTAAATGGAGAAAGACAGAAATAAACTGTGGGAACCTCTTGACCAACCAAGCTTAACATTATTCTTTCGCCGAAAAAACATTTTCATCTCGAGTCTGATCTCGTCTAACAACCATCTTAGCATTGGAAATACAAGGCTTTTTTCGGAAAAAAAAATTTAACAAAGCAGGAAACGAGCGACTGAACGTTTCACGTTTGGTTGCTTTCAACTCAATGCTCTACTCTTTTGAATAATGAAATTGTGGAAGACCATTCTTACTCACACGAAAACACGAAAGATCTATTTGATCGGCAATCGCTGCATAGTTAAAAAAAAACTTCTTTAGTTCAATAGTTCGAACTCTTTTTTCCATTTTCATCTTCTTCGAAACGTTATTATCAGATGGACTAATTTTTAACCGAGTTTCATTTATCCGAAAGCACTGAATTTATGTTAAAAACTTCAAAAATAGAAAAATATCAAGTTTTTTTTTCGTTATCGTTAAAAAGAAAGAGTTGGAAAATTACCTGTGTTTTTGTATATATTGTTCACTTTTTGTACGTGCCGTGTCATGGTCTCTATGCACGCTTCCTCACTTCCCATCTTTTGGTAGAAAAGGTGATCGGCCTGTAAGTATAACATGCACGTAGTCTTTTGAGGATCTATAGCAATGTGCCTGCCATCTGGCCGGTCATCTGTCCAGTGAGTCCGCTGATTTGACCGAACACCGTATGGCTCCGAATCACCGTAGTGATCATAATCTTTATAGTGCAAAGAGTCACCGTCACGCCAATACACCAGTTCATTGTGATCGTGTTCGTTTCCACCATCATCTGATGACAGCAAAGTACGAACGATGCGGTGTTTCTGGCTTGATAATTGCCCAGCGCTTGTTCTGTTCAGTTTATGTTTTTGAGGAATGCGTTTAACAGCAGCTGAAGGTTTTCGCCTTCGCTTGTGGCGAAAATAATATTTGGATTTTAAATAAAGGCTGTTGTTAGGAAATTTAGAGTGTTCGTGCTTATATACACTATTCGGCAATAAACTCGCATGAGGAAGTGGCACGGCCGATGACGATGAAGGCGATTTATCTATCACATGTGAAGACTGACGCGACGCCTGATGGAAGTGATTTGGTGCTGATGAGGATGAACTGAAGCTGTTGTTCCCAATAGGAAAATGGACGTCAGAAAGTTTATAAATGACAGAATGAAATGGCTGAGGTGTATTGGAAAAGAAGCGAGATGAAGGCTCTATGAAAAACTCTTCCATTCTCGTTCTGATGATTGCATCTAACAAACCGTCGCTAGTCAGGACACCTTCCACGGAAGAGTCATCATCATCTGCAGTGGTGAAAAAAAGATGAGTTATGCAGATAAATGATTCGCGACGAACGATGCATTCAAAAGTTTAATAAAAAAAAATGGGGTAGGGGCTGTGTCATAGACACTGCCGCAAGTTTTGACGTGAATACGTTCCTTGTGCTTTGAATCGCGTGGTAGGTACTGACATAATGAAATTGGTATCATTGGATTCGTCTTCGGAATTTCTAACAGAAGACGCCATTGTCTTCTAATTGCAAACCTCCCGAGATGTAGCTTAAGCGATTTTGTTACGAATAAGGACCACGAGCCTGGTGCCTAGACCGGAAGACGTATCGAAATCAGAGTGGCATCATCGGATTTGTCTTAAAAATGCCTATCAGATGACACCATTGTCTTCTAATATTTGCTTTGCGAACCTCTCACTCGAGGTATAGCGCAAAATAATTTCATTGCGAATACGCGAGTCTGGTGCCAAGACCGGGAAAGGTATTAAAACCAGAGTGATGTCATTGGATTTGTCTTTACGAGATCTATCCGCAGTCATCAAAAAACGCTGATATATCCTGAATACTTCCTGAGGTATGAGCGCGTTTAAATTATTTCGTTATTCAACTTTTTGCGAATGTACCCAGCATCATCAGATGATTTAAAAGACGTATTCATGTCAAAATATACTTCGTTTCCAGCAATTAATAACATTGATGTTATTCGGGAAAACAAAACATTGCATTCTCTGAACACTGAAAACCTATTGCATTAGAATGTGATACGTGAAAAAAAAAATCTTAGAGAAACATGTAGCTTTTTCTTATGATCGAGCATCTTATGATTCAATAAAATTAACACTCTATACGCATTAAATAATTTAGTAGTGTTTTAAGATTTGTCCCTGCGTTAACTAACAAGTAATTTAATTGAGTATATAACCAAGAATGGCCAATGGATAAGTACGACGCCACGCACACTGGCGCTTGTACATAGTGCCTACTTAATCGAAAAAATTGACTGGATTCGCTTCTTTCTGTCAACTAACCACTAAATCGTCAACTTGCAGTTTGATAAATTAACAACTCAAAGCACTGTTTGCACGTTCTGAACACACTTAAAATTAAAAGTTGACCCCTAAATTTTACTTAACCCGTGTAAACGGGCCTTAACTCGGATAAAAACTTTTAAGGTATCCGACTACATTGAAAACGTCATTTTGGAAGAAAATATCGATTTTTATTTCTTATGAAATACCTATTCTTTGTGACTCCAAAACTGGCATTGCTTTGTTTATATGACGCTCAGAACCGAAGTTACGTCCACTTTAGTGTTGCGTTTGTACATGCAAGTGATGTTTTCGACATTTTTCTTAAGTTTATTACATGATTTCTAAAAATCTATTCATTATATCATTACGAAATTTCAATATGTTTTTTTGCTATATATTGGTGAGCTTAGGAACCAAAATCTAATGAAGGTCTATATCACATATATTTTTTGAATTACAGTGTTTTATAGATGAAATGTAGGATAACATTTCAAAAAAATTCACACGTACACTAACGTATTTGGCTGTAACTTATGAGCATATCATGCGCTCCTTTAAATTTTAGTTCATAACACCACTAGCTAAGTGCATTGTAAAAGTCACAAAACATTTCATTAACAAAATTTTTTGCAATCGTGTTCCGAATATTACGTGAACTTTGCCTAAAATTTGACATAAAAATGACTTTTTCATAGAAAATGACATAAGTAGACCAAAATTTGTTACTGTTTTCACCATTTCGAGACAATTTCTACCAAAAAATGCTATTAAAGTTCATTCCAGTACCATTTCATAAAAAAGTGCTCTCAAACGTAGTCGAATACCTTAAGTACGTTCTTACCGACATAGTGTAAAGGGTTTTTCCGAAACGGTTGAACATATTATTTTTAAACTTTCGAATTTGTAGATGGTAGCAGAGTGTGAAAAATAATAAATATACATTTCTCTAATAAGAACAAATCACAATAATTGAGCATAAAACTCTCAAAATGTTATTCAAGTAGAATGACGTTCCACGCGTGTTTGATGAATTAAAGGAAAAGTGCTGGCTAGACGAAACAATTGATGTTCTGGATTTATAGCAGTGTTTGTGTCACTTTCTATACGATGAGAGATGTTTGTTGTCATCCGTAAAACGTTGCATCACTTCCGTAGAATAGGGCTAGCTTGTCGTTTTTACTTTTCGTAACGTTTGTGACTCTTGTGTCCGTTAATTAATCACGTTGCCTACTCTTACCATGATTTCAGCATCGTTACATTTAATATTTTCCTGAGGATTCTCTCAACGGTATGCACGTTAGAAACCTGAAAACTGACTGAATCATTTATCACCTGTGAAGACGAGCGCATTGCTGACTGATTAAGTTCCGGTGGATGCGACATCGCTATAAAGGTGCATCTGATACATAGAATACAAATTTTTGTGTACGGTCGTCTTAACGAATTTCGAAACTCAAATATTCTTCACTTTTGTAAAGAAAAAATAATTAGAGCGATAAAACTCAACACTTGACCGAATAGCCAATAATACAGTATAAGAAAGGAATACATGTATGGTGATTATAATAAAAACTTTAGCTTATGTTTGAAAATCTTCAATGATCTGGAGACCTCTGATAGTGGAACGGAGCAGTTTTCAAGAGGTCCTATGTTCATGACATCACGGGCCAATTGTCTCATTATTTGATCATATTTTTATAAACATAATCATTTCACATGAGATATTTACGCCGGGACCAACAGTTTAGAGCCGAATTCGAAAGGCTCTTATAACGGTCTGGCATTCAAACTCGAGCTTGTCCTGCTCTGCGATTGAGCAAAAATGACCTCCCAGGCATGAGTCAGAAACATGTTCCATGCCCGATATTGTATAGAGGAGAGAGGGAGTTAGTTATCTGTGTCACATACAGTATATGAATTGGAAAGGTGACACACATTTAACTAAATCTATTTTTAATTTAACTAAATCTATCTAATTTTTTCCTCAAATTGCTGTTCTTTCCTTTTTCATAAGTTGGAATAAAAGTTTTGAAAACAGACTCCAAAAATTCCTTTCTTGGTGATTTTCTAACAGACGAGCTGAAACTCATTCGGTCAAAACAGCAAAAACGTACTCAGCTTTACGTTTAAAGAGTCAACATTTTCATGCAACATCGGTCACACTGTAGCCTTTTTTTCATCTAACGATAATTTTAAACAATTCCGAAGTACTTACCTTCCAGCTGCCCTCTGAAAACCTTCGTAACATCATAGAAAAACCGACCACGACTAGATGATTCAAAAATCACATCCGATGCAAACAACGCTGTTTCAGAGCGCATCCTCAACTTAAACAATCTAAAAAGAAAAATTATATTCAGTCAGAGAAAAACATCGTATTTCAAGCAATTTTCTTCTCACACTGAATTTCATTTAGATTGAATCAGTTTTTTTCATCAGTTACACGTGTTATTTCTTAAAAAAGTAGCCTACGTGGTGAAGTAAATTGTTTTTTTTTTGGCCTAAAATGTTACACATACACGAATATTTGTCCTTTTATCTAAAAAATTTTAAAAGCTTCTGAAGTTACAATGAGAGTTTGTTTTTCTCTCTTTACTGAGAACGCCAAATTACTCAAACTTTTCAATTTAGACTTGCATAAGTTGCGTTTTTGTTAACATATTTAATGTCATTATCTATTATGCATTTCCTTGCAATGTCTGAATCTTGACTTCGCTTCTCATTGAGTTATTTTTATTTTTAAATGTAATCAACAATAGACTTTTGGTAATCCGGCACGTATCAGACCAGGGGTACGCCGGATAACCGAAAACGCTGTATTACTGGAAGGTTTTCAAAAGAAAACAATGCATTAAAATTATTTAAACTACTGTATGACAGATTTTTATTAAAAGCCTTATAAAACCACATTATGGGGAAAAAATAGTTTATATCAGCTGTCTAGTTTTCAAAACCAGATAGAGATCACTTTTGTGACAACTTTTTCAAGATTAAATACGAATTAATACCGATTAAAATACTAATTAAAAATATTATTTATGGAAGAATTTTACCTTCTTTTTTTAAAAGATTGGTAATAGGTAGACACAGGTCTTAACCAAATTATAGCTCTGTAGAAATATGACTTTGAGAGAAGAAAAAAAACTTCTTTTGGATTTTTGGATCTATCTGGTTGTGCGACCAAGTTATGGGATCTAGAGTGTCCCACAATCGACTGACGGTTTTCAAAATGGGATAGCAAGAAAATGGTGACAGATATGAAAAAGTCATTCTTGCGGTTGTGTGTGGCCTTGTATTTGTATTTGGAGTACGCAATGGGGGACCCCCCAAGCTAAGATTATAGTGTTATTTTGCAGGAAAAAACGTAACCCCCCCCCCCTTTGAGAAGAAAAAAAATTGAAATTGAAACTCCCACCTTTAAGAAAATTTTGCGTACGCCTATGTATATTTGTATTTACACAGTAAAATTTGTGTGCATTAGCGGAAGCCCGAGATAAATGCAGTCTGGGCTCCGCTAGAATTCTGCGAATTGTGTCTCGTGTCCTTGATTGGGGGCCCTGGAATTTATTTGTTGGTAAAATGAATACAAGTGAAAATTTTTCGTGGTTCAACAGGACTCCAGTCTGGGGACCCCCCATGGACGGACATACGTTTTCTGGGGGTACTTGAATCACATTTGCTTTTTTTCCCCCTTAATGTTGTAAAATTCGTCAGTAAGTTGTGCTGCGCCCGAGTGGCGTGGTGGTAAGATGTTCGTCTACCATCGTGAAGGTTGCTGTCAGGGTCCCGGGTTCGAACCCAAGGGAGAATATACACTGGTATAAGAAATTAAGAGAATTTTCAGACTTGGTCGATTATCTCTAGAACTACTGTACCGATTTTAATGAAATTTGATATGTACATACATTGATACAATGCAAAACAAATAACCATTCAATAATTGTAATACACACGAATGATCGTGCGTAACACTCTTTGGAGTCGGAAGGTAGGAAACAGCGGTTGCAGAATAAACAAAAAAATGGGTTAATAGGGGGTATGGTCCCCTCTTACAGATATACAGGTCTCGCAGCGTGATTTCATACTTGAAATAAGGCAGTTTATCCTTTCCTGTGGCAATTGGTCCCACTCGTTCAGCAACGCTGTTTTCATTCCCTGGATGGTTCCCGGAGGGGAGTTGCAATTGTCCTCCCCAGAGCGTCCCAAACATGCTCTATAGGGTTAAGGTCTGGAGATCTGGCTGGCCAATCCATCCGGCGAATATCCTCACTCTCTAGAAAATCGTCGAGCAGAAAAGCTCTATGTGGCCTCGCGTTATCGTCCATTAAAATGAACTCAGGGCCAACTTCACCCCTGAAAAGGTGAACATAGGGCTCCAAGACATTCCTATACCTCACACCAGTCACAGTGCCTCTTTCAAAGACATGGAGAGGTGTGCGGCCATCCAACATGATGCCTGCCCAGACCATTGAACCTCCTCCGCCATAATGGTCGATTTCGCGGACATTGGAGAGTAGGTAGCGGGTCCCTGGTTCTCTCCATATGAACGTACGGCGAGAATCGGTGCTTAGGCTGAACCGCGACTCATCAGTGAAGAGAACGGTCGCCCATTGATCCATACTCCAATCTCTGCACCATGATAAACGGATTCTCCTGTCCGTAGAAGTGAGCGGGACGTAAACAGCAGGTCTTGCAAACAACCCTCTCTCATGAAGTCTTTTGGAAACAGTCACCCTTGATACACGGGTTCCTGTGGCTGCATACAAGTCACGAGAGAGCTGAGAAGCTGTAGCACTCCTGTTACGCCTCGCTATAATCGACAAATGGCGATCTTCACTGGCCGTTGTGGATCTTGGACGACCTTGCCCAGGCTTTCTCTCGATGAATCCGGTATCCTGGAACTGTTTCCATAAGTTACACACGACGCTGGGCGTTAAATTGAACTCTCTACAAATCTGGACTTGAGATTGGCCTGCGTCTAGCCTCCCCACAATTCGCCACCTCATTCAATCATCTAAACGTTGGTGGTTACTCATTTTTACTGTTACAATTTGAAATTAACCGATTGCTGCAAAATAACACCAAGAAATTCGCCGAGGTGTGCTAGCGAACGAAATGCGTCTTAACTTACGCGCGCTTATAAAGCCTGTTTCTCTACTGGCTCCGCCTACACACACGTGTACGCTTACGTATTTGACGTACAAGATTTGCATTTTTGTCTAGAAGCAGTGGTTTTACATTCAGTTCAGTTCTTTTCATGAAATTCGATAAACTATGCAAATTCTCTTAATTTATTTCACCATTTTCCCTAACCAACTCGAGGTGCCACCGATAGACAGCGCCTTCACTTCCAACCTGCCTCACTAATGGCAGCAAATTGCAATATAGCGATATTGCCAGGTTTGGTGAACGCAGTAAGCTGTGCTTTCACATGTCACTTTTCATAGCACTCTGTTGAAGTGCGGCGAAATAAGCAAGATATGTTGTGAAGAGAAAAGGGAGGGGGTTGGTCGCCAAAAGGAGGCGGGGGGAAGAGCCCCCCCCCCCCCCCAGTTCAAGAATAAAAATACAGTAGGTATGCTAGCACTGCTTATCGTTGTGTTTAAGTAAACCAAAGTTTTAAGATTTTTTTTTTCCGGATAATTCGAGGGGGCCTCGGTCCCATTCACTTCAGATTATCGAGACTCTACTGTATCAGGATTTGAAACTAGACGGCTCATATACGCTTACCGGATAGTAAAAAATATCGTAAAAATGTTAAACAGAAATTTATTCTTAATTATACAGTGGGACCTCCCACATCCAGACACCCATAATCCGGAAAACCCAACCAATTTTTTTTTCCAACCGAGAACTTTTGATGTCTTTTGTTTGCCCAAATTCTCTGTATGTGTGTTTCGGCCTTTTCTAATGCACCCGCCATTTTATTTCGTTTCTGTACCACTTATTGTCAGGTCCAACTAATTTTGAGCTCCTGGAAAACGATGATTGCAACTGTATCTCTCAATGAATGTGATTAGTCACATTTTTTTCTGATTATCTAAGTGAATTTCTCAATATGCAGAAAACGGATAATAATAAAACGGTCAAGTGATGTGGCAGGTGCAAGATGCAAATAGATCGTAGTGCTTCAAGTTTACACGGTGATTCTAAATTCATGGGATAAACTTTAAGAGGTGATATAAGACTCCTAAACAAGCATTTTTGGTCATAGAATGTGTGGTCGAATCGCAATGGCAAAATGCAGTAAAGGGTGTATTTAGAGAGTGCACAATAGCGCTCCACCAAAAACAAACATTCTATTTATTTTTCTGATGCATTTGCTGCAATAAGTGTAATCACCCCTTCGAGGGGGGTGCAGAATATTGTAATATGGTAGCGGTTCTCATGGGTACAACATGGGTAACGCAAATTCTACAAGTCATTATACCGCTTGATCATTGTTTGGCGCAGCATAACCTTGATGGTTTTTGCACCAATAAAAAGCAAACTCCAATCCAATCGAATGGTTGATAGCACATATCGCAGCAAATCTGTCGGAAAAATATGATATTTCTTTTTGGGAAAGTGCATTCCGAAATACCCTCTACCGCCTTTGCTATTGTGATTCGACAGCACATTCTATGACCAAAAATGCTTGTTTAGGAGCCTTCTTAAAGTTTGTCCCATGAATTTAAAATCACCCTGTATATGAGTAAGTTGAATGCGGAAACCAGTACGAATATTGTGCGAAAAACATTTTGGAATCGGAAAATCTAACGTTTACGATCTTCAGGAAAAAGAAATGTTTTTCAGTTTTTTTGTCGGATCCGAACAATGACTAAAAAAGAGTTTAAAGAATAAGGATTTTTTTGCATGGATAGCTCTATTAGCGTTATGTAATTTAGATATTATGATTTAAAACTAAATTATCTATTATTATATGCATATACTGTATATTGCTGAAGTGCTCAAAAATGTATATTAGTTTTGAATATGAAAACTTGGGAAATAAACAAAGCTGGATCCATAACCCAGAATTACCTTGGTCCCGAAGAATCCAGATTTGAGAGATCCTACTGTATGTGTTTATAATCCTTTCATTTTTTTCAATTATTTTTATTCATTGCAACGTCTTACAAAACATAAAACGATCTATTCGGAAGCTTATTTTGTAGCTCATCAGAAAGTAAATAAATACACGAGACGTGCCTCTTTTCCAACTGAGATATCATCGTATAATCGGTATAACGCAACCGTATATAGGAAACCTCGCTTTATTTCTGAATGCGTTTGACACTTGGGATATCGACGGATCTGAACCTATACCATCTCGTGCAAACCAATCCCCTCTACACCCACCAGACTCTCCAGTATCAACGCCTGCATGTGTGTCAGCATATGCAGATTTCTAACGGTATTCTGAGAATTTATAAATTTAAATTTTATGCAGATTTCGCGAGTCCTGTTTGAATTTCAAAATTAGAGGAGCATATCGCGTTGAGGGGTAGTGGGCTGTTGTTTTCCATAGCTTGAATTTCTTTCGGATTTTGCATATGGCTGTGGATTTTGAAAAGTTTTAAAAAATCATTTCGCTGTTTTGACCGGAACTTATACATTCCAGAAAATGACTTTGAAAATTCGAAAACAAACAGCAAGAGAGATAAGTACTGGGTTACATCCAGGTGCATATGTGTGTTTTTCACCAGTTTTCTCCTTTGGATGGTTTTTTTTTTTTACTTTTTGGTTTCTTTCGTCCAAGGCATTAAAGGAAGTTCTGAAAAGAATATTTAAATGCTACAGAAGTTTTACTATTAATGGTATCAAGCATATTATTTCTCAGCTAAAAGCATAGAATTTTGTCCTATTGATCATTCATGGCCAAGTCTTGCTCTCGGCAGAATTTACATACTTTTTAACATACTAAAAGAAAGTGCTCCGGGAAGAAAAATGGCTCAATAAACTTGTGTACAGAGTTACTACATCCGTAAGTGCTTTTTAAGTGCTCCAACTCATATTATGATGTTGGCAGATGCGTTTTTGCCTACAAATATCGGAAGTCAAATTTTATCCCGATCCAAATAGTAGTCCAGTTTTCACGGAACTCAAAGACTGAATTTTCTTCGAGTGCAACGCGTTGGAAAAGATCTAAAAAGTATCACAGTGCCGTGCTTAGTACGTTTGCACTGTTTGATATTATTCTGCACATAAAAAAATACCCAAGGACGATCTTCTACCATTTATTCTTAACAAGTATCTCATGATTAAAAGAATTCACGACAATTCAGCGTGGAATACAGTTACACTACAACCCTTGACGGTCTATCATTTCTTTTTCATGATAGTAGAAATTCAGAAAGTTTGTTAGATAGAGAGTACTACAGAGACAATGAAGAAGATTTACACCCCCCCCCCCGGAATTAGCAGGTCAACATGAAGAAATCGTAAAAGAGATCAAAAATTTTCTATATAGTCGAATCTTGTTATAACGAACTCCAGGAGACCGTTCAAATCACTTCGTAATAACAAAATTTCGTTATAAAGGAGTTCCAGATTTTCACATTGTTCCTATGCAAACTTATCTGAGGGATTAGAAAAGTTTTCGTTAAAAAGAGATTTTCGCTATAACGGTATTCGTTGGAACGGGAATCGACTGTAGTACTATGGAATCAGTTCGACGCCACTATTGATGGCTTAGAAAAAAAAAGCAATAATAATACTGTGAGGGCTGGCATAATTCGTTCAGTAGCACTATTCCATCATCCCAATGTTTGGAAACTCATAATGGCTCTAGAAAGAGGAGAAGCTAACAGAGAGAAATTAAATTAGAACAGAGTGTATCTTCGGTAAAGAAAATTCTTAGCGTCGTAAAAGAGTTGTGCACACTGAAAAAAGAATTTTTGAAACAGTTCAAAATGATACGACAATCGAACATCAGATGAATTTCTACGAGAAATAGCACATAATTTTCAGCTGCAAGCGTAACTACTTTCGATGGCATGATGATACATTTTTTATGACTTAGACGTATTTGTGTCAAAGAAAAAAAATCAATTCTAACCACATCTTATTTTCAAATTCAATTCCTTCGTGTTTTTTATTGAAAGTATAAAAACAGTTTGTATCATGGAGCAGGATGATGGAAGTCATTTTTACACAGCATATTGCAGCATTAACTTTCTTTTTAAATAGCGTCTAAGAGGAGTAATGTACGTAAACTTTGCTATCAAAAAAGATAATCGTTTGAGAGGGGCCGATAAACTTCCAGAATAGCATTAGTTCCATCTTTATAAGATCGTTTTTGAAACTACGCAAGCGAAAGCCTCTCGCGCATTGAGTTATCTATCATACGCCATCGATGGAAATCCTAAGGGAACATTAACCTGTATGTATGTATGTTGCCGTACAATATCTATGAGGTGGGAAAAAGAATTCTAAGCCAGTTGGATCGATGCCCAACTGCCCGTTTAAGTCAGAGGATTAGGCAGAATAGCCAGAGAAACCCATCGAATTAAATCCAAGTTCTTTCGCAAGGTTTATAAAGATTGTTTTGTCTTTAAAGAAGATTTTGTGCACGAAATAAATTTCTGAGTTTTCACCTTTTTGATTCATTTTTTTTTCGTTTCTCATTGTATAGTGACTACGAAAGTGTCTTCTTTTTCCGTCGAGTATTTTAAATGAACAGAATTTAATATTAGATGGCTTTTTCTCAGCCCAATATATCAAGGAAACAGATATTTCCTGGATTTTATGCCAAGAGGAACTCGAAAAGAAATCTAGTTTCCACTGGGACTCGAACCCAGGCTCTCTTTCATATCGGACAAGCATGCTACACCACTGGAGACACGACCTGCCTTTCTTATTTCACGCGTGAGGCGCTGAAGTAGAGGCATTAGTAGCCTCCCTTAACTTCAGCAAATAGCCCCCAGATGGGACAGTAGAGATAGAGACAGACGGCTTTTTCTTCCCAGCCCAGTATATCAAGAAAACAGATATTTTTTTATATATGAATGACATAATATATTCACATTTTCTATATGACAGACATACAAGTATAATGAAAATATCTGTTTGGATTATAATTTTCACAAGGATTCAAACATGAACAGAAAATATCACTCACACACACACTGACTTTGTGTATATCAACCTCTAAAAATAACAGATGAATAGATTTTGACAGGGTTGTGAATAAATGGAAAAGCTTACCCCCTATATTGTCGTGAATTCTACCACAATTCACACATTCAAAAAGAACTACGATGTTTATAATGGGATGAATCTAGAAGCTATCCAAACTTAGATAAGACAACGATAATTTTTTTATGGGCAGTACATTTTATTTTCCCATAACCATTAGTTTTTATTAGTTTTATTTTATTGTGCATTTGTTTTCCCACGATAATTGCTCTTATAATTGTTATATTTATGTTATATCGGACATCCATATTTTTTATGGGCATCTTTTTTCAGCCACCTCGTTGGGCATTTTCCTGTTGTGGCCTTTGTATTTGTGTTTATATGCATTTAACAAAAGCATCCCTTTGTCATATCTGACGTAAAATAATGTTTATTTGATGTTGAAAAAAATTATTTTATTTTAACGATAACAAAAGCTGTGAAGAAAAATAATAATACATTGTTGAAACATTCATATGAATTTTTTCTTTTTGAGATAGCAGCGAGTATTTTCGAGTATAAAACTCAACAAACTCACCCTCGATATAATACACAAAAGTCGATTGTGCGTTATATTCACTGTTTAGCTTTTCAGTAAAATACATAAAGGAAATTCCTAGAAAACTCTTTCCTATTATTACATTAAAGTATATATATATATGTGTGTGTGCGCGTATTTTTTTGAAAGAAAAAGGAAAGTGGAGCTGTCGGCAACAGCTATTGTGAGTAAAATTTATATTGCCTTCGAGGTGAGTGTACAAAAGTTAAAAAAAATAGTAAGAATAAAAAAACCTAACATTGCTAATACTTTGCTCCTGGACTCCGTCCTCCAAATTCAATATGTATTTTAATACAAGTTTTGGGAAAAGACTTCGTTGAATGATGTTAAGGGAACAAAACGGGATTAAGATACACACGATGACAGAGAAAATTACTTGTTTGCTTTGTCGCTTGAGTTTCGCCCTAGAATTTCTTTTTATTTTACCCTTTGCTCATGAATAAGGCAATATACCTATCGTCAAGTCAAACAACGTGAATCGCTTAAAATCCATTGAGAAAAGGTGTGAAAGTTTAGCTCGTGTTCTCTAATTTTGCGTTTCTTTTTATTTATGTATATATAAATGGGAAATTGAATAATTTATTCTGGGTAAAAGGAAAACAGCTATATTTTATGGTAAATATATGGAATGAAACTTACCTTCTTTCTCGTATGATGGTGTCTCGGAAAATATAGTTATATTACAATATATAGTTGTTACATATTGCTATACTATATTATAATGTATATATACCCAGCGGTCAAAAAATTAGAAACACCCTGTTAATTATCACTAATATCGTGTGGGACCTCCTCCGGCTTTGATGACAGTAGATATTCTTCTAGTTGTTGAAACCGTTGAGGAGGAATTTTAGCCCATGCTAATGAAATGATAGCTCTTAATTCCCTCAGATTAGAAGTTGGTGTTTCGGAGCTTTTAACAGACCTTTCAACCTCGTCCCACAAATGCTCAATTGAGTTGAGCAGCTTCGGAGATACTGGAACATATACTGTATATATTGTTACGCAGGGTGGTTACAAATAAACTGATAATATTCAGACATGTAGCGCTCATTCTGATGGAGGTATTTTGATGAAACTTGGTGTATAGAATATATGGACCCATGGGGAGAAGAAAGATTCAATTAAAAAACTAGTTGAATTTTTGACCACCATGGAAAAACTGGCGCTTTTTTATCGCTTTTTTAACGTATACAGTGTGTCTCACCACTAGGTTTACAAACTTCTTAGGTGGCGTTATACGGAAACGGTGGTTGAAATTTAATGCGCTTGAGATGTGAGACCTGCACTACAGCTCGGAGTTCACATTTTGGTCACTTTTGACCTCTGTTACTTTTTGACGCACATTTATTGAAACGCGTGTTCACTTACATGGTGTACTTTCACATCTGGTGTTTTCTGTGTATCCTACCGCATCAGGGAAGCATTTCAGACTATGCATTGCTATGTGATTCCAAGTCGTCTAGGCATTCCATACCCCTTCTAGAAGTTTGTAAACCTGGTGCTGAGACACCCTGTATAGCAAATTTCAATGGAATATGTCCATCACAATGGGCACTGTCTGAGGAACATATGAGCTATATTATGAGTTTCATCAGGGACATTCAGTGACCCGTAGTAGAACAAAGAACTATTGTCATAATGATCATGAGACCGTTCATGTCCGCATATGTCGAACATAGTTCACAGATTTCCGGTCTAAAAACACTAGCCTCACTATCATGCCACGACAAGGGTAGCCTATCAAATTAACAAATAATTCGCTCTAAGAGCAACTTTTAGGGATAATCCACGACAGGGACTATTAAAGAAAAGAATTCACCACAATAATAATTTTGACTCGTTTAACCTTTCACCTGGCACTTCCAGGATAGTGGGTGCGTGTCCAAACTGAAAATTAAGAAAGATGAGTAACCAATAATTTTAGAAGTTGCTGATTCCGCTGTGTTGTTAGCATTTACAGTTTCGACCATTTTGAAAGGTAAAATTTACCTAACCATCTTATTTACCAGATCTTGCTTCTACAGATTTCAATCTGTTTTCAGCTTGCTTAACCAGCATTTTTCATCTTATGGTCTGTACGACAGACTTTTAAATTTAATTCTAATTAAAATTAAAATTATTCAGTTGTATGAAAAAAAAATTAATTCAAGACATAGGTTCGAATAATATATTTGACCCAAATATTGTAGGTTTATGGTCTGTCGAACTTTGCCAGACATTTCACTGGTCTTGGGGTTCAGAAAGGTTCCGAAACGCTGTCTTATACCATCTTGACAAGAAAAAAACTGGGAAACATGGAGAGGATATACGGCAATAAGTGGACAAGTACTTTATCCAAACCACAGTTTTATTCGCACGTGATATTCAAAAACTTGTCGACAGGCTGCAGAGAGTTGTAAAATAAGGAAACAATCGTTGTGTGTTGTTCTAGGCAGGCTGAAGATTAAACTGGACATGGCTTCATCCTTCTTGAGGAAAAAAAAAGCTACTTTATTTATGGTAAAAATGACTTGACAGCTTTTAAGCTATCCATTTTCCAAATATATCTTGTACTTTTACATACCTTTAGATCTATGTTGAATAAAATAGCAAAACTGTAGAGCTGTCACACATGATATCGATTTGGAAGAGCGCCGTTAAATGAAATTCTAATATCTAACTATTTTTGAAGAAAATCGGATGCTTACCTGTTGTGTGCCGTAAACTGTAATCGAATATCTGTTTTTGGTGAACGCTTAGAACGGTGACTTTTTTCTTGTAATGTTTTCTGGCAGTAAAATAACGGTTCAAAATGAAAGATGAACGGATTAAGCCGAAGACCTGGAAGATATAAAATATGATATTCATAGAGTATTTTTAAATTTAATTCTTGAAAAAAATATGAGAGTAAAAAATTCTGAAAGTGAAAATGAAGTGGTTGTTTTTTTCAGACACACAAACGGCAGTTTTTACCAGAAATCTTCAAAAGTTTTAATTAATTTAAATTTTTGTAGTTATGTACGGTGAAATGAAATTGAAGTACACATTACACTTCGTTCATTTATTACAAATAAAGTAATTTATTACAATTTTTACGAATTAGTAAGTAAGTGACGCTTCGGATTTTAGTGTTAATGCAATACTTCACTTAATCTAAGCGTAAATTAACTAAAAATGAGACATTTATGGTAATTAGATGAACGTTCCATCCAGTTAAGACAGAAAAAGAAATCTATACCATCATTTATTCTTTGAAAATAAAAATAATCTCTTATTGTACGACGCAACGTCAATCGACCAAAAGAGGTGCAAACGTTTTAAAAATTCTCTATCCTTATGTGTTGAGGGAATCAGCAGTTTGCAATCATCTTTGTTCAGTAACAGCAGATCATAATCCTGAGAACTAAGCCAAATCCTTTTGGGAAATTCTTTTATTCAGTTTTCCCGGAGCATCAACTCCGATACATTCTTCCGCTTAATTATCTGTTGCCATAGGATATTTCCACTGACTCCGTGGTCAAGGACTGATTTTGCGGAAATAATTCTTTTGTGGTTGGCTCTTTGGTGAAGAGTGTAGATATTTATTCTGGGTTCCTGTACCTTAGCCTTTTGTGCGACGACTTTGATGTAACCATCTGCTGACTATTACTTTTACAAGAACTCTTATTTATTCATTTTTATTTTTTTTTGTTCGTTTACCAAGAACGTGGCATACTTTCATGTTTATTTTCGAGAAAAAGAGCAAACGAGATTCTTTTTTCCTTACGCATCACTTGTGTCAATCTACGATTGAAACGTAAGCACCAAAGTAATAAACTAAGTCATTAATGAAGAAACTCCATGCCTGCTCTGTGAGAATAATGTTTCGCTTTGTTTTCTCTTTGAGCTAACATCTCTATTGCTGGTAATGACGCAAAATGTCATAAAGATTCAAATGGGTCTTCTCTTTATACTATCCATTGGACAAATTCTTCCGTCACACAAAAACGCAATGATTTAATTACCACTTTCATTTACAAAAGTGAGACGTTCATCAGCAAAGCATTCAACACCAAAATGAACAAAACTATTTTCGCACATTATTGCTAATGGGTATAACTTCCAGGCGTTTTATTTATTATTTATATTATGTCTCTGAAAATCAGTTAATGACTTTAGACGTCTTCTATATGAAGAAGAAAATATATGAACATTTTTCCTGCTATATTTTTGTTACAGTGTCAAAAATTAGAATTGATTTCGGTATTTCAGTAAACGCCAAATATGCTGTGAATAGATAATTACTCGTAATTATGCACTTTCATATAATGCTCGCTTTTTTTCATCTGAGTAAATAATGCTAGTAATTTAAAGAAACTCTCTCTCCATTAGACTTACAGACGTAACTCTAAACTTTCTTTTCACACTTAAGTTAAATTTGAGTGCTTGAAAAATTCTATCCATTCAAATAAATTGTTTTCTATTATTTTTTGTTAATCATTAGAGTTACTCATCATAGTCCATATTACATTCGTAAATGTAATATATATTTAGAGTTATACAACTAAGGAATGTCTAAAACTATTTTTGAATCACTTTTCATCATCATCTTCATCGCATCCAAAAAAAAAAATGATATCTAAAGATCAATCGTGGGATATTTCATCATATGCAGCAGCTTAACATGAAAGCTCACTTTATTAAAATATATATTTTTTTCACTTTCTCTCTAACTGAATCAAATTTTCCCGCAAGCACATACATAGATATATCTTTAGAGAGCAAAATAAAGGAAGCTGCGATAGGAAGCGGCATGAAGAGAAGAATGGAAGCCCAAATTCTAAACGGATTCAAATCTCATCTAGAGCAGAGTTTCATTTTCCTCTTATCTCATGCACGTGATCATTCGCTCCTAAAACAAAGTGTTGAAACAAATTGCTTCCAGTCTGCTACCTGAAGTGAAGCGGATAAATTCAATAACAATATTGACTAAACGCAATGGCATTAGATGGGGAGAAAGGATGTTCTGAAGCAGACGTAAAATATAAAAAAATAAATAAATAAATAAAATAACGCCAGAAGGGTATGGGGATCAATAGCGGGGCTCTTGACGATAATCACCGAGTGCATAGCTCAAAAAGTTTTGCATAATTGAATGCTGGAAGTTCGAGATAATTGGCTACCATATATTGGTAGCCTCGAGGCCGACGCCCACGCTTAAACTCTTACGGTTGGTACCATGGCGACAGAGCGATCCCCCTAAACGAGCCTAGATCGAGAAGTATCTTCCTCATTTAACCTCGATCAGCAGGAAAAACAGCCTGCAATCGATTTCTGTAGACTAAGGCTTCCTCAGGTAAAGAGGCTTTAAGTGCTAGTGTTTTTATTGTTCCCATTCTTTTCACCCTTTAGGCGAGTATCGTGTTTAGAGAGTGGCTGCGATCGGAGTGTTTGAGACTCCATCTGCGGAAGCAACTGTTTTAAACTTAAAATTTGATTCGTAACCTGTTTCAACTCGAAATATTCGAACACGCGTCATTTGTTTTGATTAAACTAAAAGTTTCTGAAGAATTTTTTTTTAAATTTGAGATGCGCAGGACTTCCTCCCTTGAATAATTGCAGGAAGATCTGCTCATTTGAAATAGTATGTCTCTCGTTACAATTGAAATAGTATCTCTTCCAATCTGTCCGATTAAACTAGTGCCCGAGTTGAAAGCCTCTATAACAGTGGACGTATATATATATATATTTTGATTGAATCTTGCAGCTTTCAAAATACACCTACACATCATTTTTTGTATTGAATGTTCACAAGGTATTGCCGTAATCCCCACTAGAAAATAAATGTTTTATGCTATAATCAATTGGTGGATATTTCAACGATGTTATATGGCTTTTACGTGAAGAACAAAGGCCAGCGGGAACAACTACTGATGGACAAAGAGAGGCAAAAATTTTTCTTCATAACTGCGGTGGTTTTTTGTGATGTACTGAAGCGTGAAGTATGGGAATGTATGTAAAACACGATAGTGTGCATAAATTCGAAGATTCTGGCGAATTACGTAATAATTCATTTCGCCTTGTGTGTCCGGAAAATTATGACGCAGATGGGGACAGCGCAGATGTATGACGTCCATAATGACGCTGTACCTTTCAGTGAGAGCTTAAAAAAAAAATAGAAGACATACCACGCCGTCGCATTGTTGACGTCATAACACACATAAAAAACGAATGTTTTCGTATCGACCGTGGACTTGCTAGAATTCTATTACATCTGTTGGCTACTAGGGTTACGTACAGATAAAAAAAAATAAATAAAAGACGCGAATATCAAAAATTACGAAAGATCAAAACATATTCCTAAGGTCAACAACCAACAAGTCCGCTAGCGTTAGCCTGGAATGTGATGAAATAATTTTCAAGTTCAGACCATAAAGTTTTATGCGAATCGTTCAGACAAACTTTTTTGTGGACGAAAAAAAAAAACATTATTTTTTGAGAAAACTTCCCAAGAGAGAATTTTCGAAAGCTTTCTATTAGATTCATTTAATCGGAAAAAATGATAAAGCGAACATTTATTGGCAATGGCGCAGTCAGAAAATATTTTCCAACATACCTCATGTTTTAAAACTTCCGAGATTTTCAAACGATATAATAAATCGTTGTCAACTGCCTATCGTTGATAACTGTCTGGAAGTTATTTTTAAAACCAACATAAAATGGCGATTTGTATATTCATAAAGCATGAACATATTTTTAAAGTACTATTTGCTTATCGGTTACTACTGTCGTGACCGGTTGAAGGTGGTTTTCCGTGGTTCCCAACTTCGAGGCACGAATGCGAGTCGATCTCCCCGTTAAAAAGTCTCGCCACAGAGAGCAACAGGCCTACAACGCTACAAATGTTCAATCATCACACTTTAGTTATAAGTTTTACTGTTAGAAAAATTGATGACAGTCGGCGGTGATATATCAAGCATTACAGGAAAAACAAACAACGCGTTAGGTTCACAACACATACATGCACATTTTCCATCATGGTCCTGGTGTTCTTCGATCACCTACCTCCTTGTATCTCTTCATTGAGACTGAGTGGCTTCCATGACCTGGTTAGGAGGTTACTGATGTTCGCATAACGTGAGATATAAAACTATGTATACATTATGATATTCAGTATGAAAAAAATTTCCAGCTGAAAAACAAAATCGATTGAGTTGAAAAAATGTGTAAAGAGTTTTCTTTTGTGTGTGTATCCTATATTTCTTGTTTCTCTGTTATTTTAAAAATCACAAATTTATCCAGACTTAATATTTTAAGTCGGAATTACATTCTCATATTCTAATTTTTTTTCAATGATTTTCCCGCTTCTATGTTTGTGAGAGTATTTTACCCTGAAACTTTATCTACCTTCTTCGCCGTTTGTGGTAGAAAAATATAACTTTTCAGAATGAAAAATCATTAAAAAAGAAAAACTAAATTTGAAAATTTTCTGATTTCAACTGCACGCTAAAGCGGTGCCAAAGACTTTTTCCCCCCCCGTAGGTTGATGAGAAATTTGTGCATGGAAGCGACATCTGGTGCATAAAAATAACTTCTCAAAAACATAAGTTATGTATTAATTTAGACATTTATGAAGTAATTAGATAATAAAATGTTTTATACTACAGAAACATATTCTAAAACTAAATACATTTTTTGCCTTGGACTGAAAAATGTATAAACTATTTTATAAAGTTAGCTTTATAAAGTTATATATTCATGAATAAGTATAATGATTTCATATTCTTTACATTTCGAGATCCACATTCGGAAAAAAAAAATTTGACTCCGTAATTATTCTCAGCACTTTCCGAAGTTTAGAACAAACAGAATAATTTTTTTGACATAAATTAATTGGCAAACTATGGTGTTTGGTTTGTTTTTCGGAGACTGGAAGGTTCGAGCGGATCAAATCCTATTAAAGTAGAGCAAACTTCGCACACAGCCTACGTATATTTCTCCCGCTCTATATGTCTCGCCGAAATTTTTCAAATACAAAATGAGCTTCCGTGAAAAGTTGTAATTATCGTTTAAATTTTCCATTTGTCTAAAAGATGTTTCTGTTAATCGTCAGTTTATTGTTATTTTAATTAACATTTCGCGTTCCATATTTGTTTTTGAAAGCGTTTGGAAATAATTGAAATTGCTTGTTTTTTAAATAGTTTTATTTAATTTTTTTTCAGCGTACACGTAACATGCAAGATGTTTTAATGGGTTGAAAGAAACGAAAATTTCATTTGAAAACTATTGCCAAAATGATGACGGTAGTTGATGTTAGAAAGATAATAAATAAATTGCAATTAAAAATACTTATTTAAAACTTACGATGCATTATAAAGAATCTAGCTTTGTGTGCGAATCTACTATATTTCAATTTTGACACATCATGGTTATTTCATACAAATGAGGTCATCATTTCAACTCGGACTAAAAATCAACAGTAAATATATATAAAAGTATTCATTTATGCGCTGTATTAGATTAAACAACTTTCAATGAGCGATAATGATCACTAAAAGCAGATGTTACGCGTACAACTAATTTCCCTAATTAGAAATATTTGTGAAACAGTTAATTTTAATGAATTAAATTATCCAATGAGACTATGCCCAAGAAGTTTCCATCGCAGTTTATGGTTCATTGGAATATGGTAATTTAATAGGTGTTTCATGAATATTGATAAATTATCGTATGCTTTATATCATGCGATAATTTATCAATACGTTATGTAAATTACGGAAGTATTCAGACAGACATATGCGACAAGTCTCTTCCTTGTCATGAGAAATCCTTTAAATTCAATCATTCGATAAGCGAGAATAATTTGTTCGTCAAATCTTTAATTAAGTTGCTTGTGGTGCAAGTACACAAATTTAACTAATACAGTACTAAGATCATTTGGAATATTCTATCTTTTGTAATATTTAATTTCATTTGAAATACATCAGTTTTTTTACAATAAAATATTAAAAAAAGAAAGAATGTATATGTTACGGTCAATGTATTGTAAATGTGGTTATTATACATAATTACCAGTAATTACGCATACTTACCAAGCATTTTGGTAAGTTTGATAAATTTCTCTAAATTTACCACTTTTACCGGTGGTTATGCATAGTACCCAAGCGTCGCTGGTAAATTTAACAAGTAAGCGAATAAAAAATCATCACTTTTTCCGGCGATAATGCATAATACTAAACCGTCGCGTCTTTGGTAAACATGATAAATCGTACTATATGATATACTGTGCATGATAATTTGTGTACGTATTGTATCATTATATCGGAGTACGATCGTAAAATTTGTTATCATTGTATCGGGGTTCGACTATATTCATCGTGCAAACTAGAATCATTTGGAATTTTATATATATTCACATTTATCAAATTCACCAATTACACATGAGTATTATGCATAATCATCGATAAAAGTGATAAATTTATCTAACTGACCGAGACGATTGGTAAGTATGCATAATAGCTTTTTTTGTTTTTGTGTAGCTTATAAGTACAATCGATTACAATGGCTTAACAGGCTTAAAACACAAAAGCCAACACCTAGGGTGCCTTCTTCTGGAGGGGGAGGGGGGTGCTAGAAAGTGCGAACTAATAGTACCAATGAAGTTCCAAAAAACCTCTGTAAAACACAAACGGTTAAATAGCTTATCGAAATTCTCTCATCTTGTTATACATAGCGTAACCAAAATGAAAGGTAGGGGGGGAAGAACGGTTTCAGTGCACAAAAAATAAAATTTCAGGAGACTAAACACAAGCTGTGACGTAAGACCACAGTTTCTCCCTTATGCCGTATCTTTCTTCCTTTATTGCAGCTGACAGAAAGCATTATTGCTTTGGTGTGTTACGTGGTTGAAAGAGACGGTACTGAGCTATACAAAAGCTAACAAACATTAATTTCGGTTTTTTGGACTGAAAGCATTCTCCGCCGTAACCCTTCAAATAGTCTTAGCCGTCATCAAAAAGAGAAAGTATACGGCAAATGTCGCATGCCGTTAGTCCCCAAAGTAATCCCTGTCAACACATCAGGCATTTTTTTGCCATTGTGACTCCAATCCCGCAATGTGATGGAGGTAAATATCAGGTATCTTGGACGAAAAGAAGTCCATGGGTGCCCTCCACCGCAAGTTTTACTCCTTTTTGAAAGATTTCCTACGAAGGTGGTTATCCGAGAATGGAAGAGGTTATAATTTGTCGTCTCTTAACGCCCGTGAAGTACGGTGGATGACACTGTGTTTCCCATCTACTTTGCGTCAACAGATTAATCCCTGTTCCATTACCTGGACCAACAAACTTCATGGACAATGTTTCACAAAGTAGGCAGACTTATAACAAACACCCACGGAAAAACGATAAATGGTCTTCTAATCGGAGTGATAATAGATAACGAAAATGATAGGAACAGTGCTTCCAATATTCAAGCAAAAAAAAAAAAAAAATCACGCGCAATTAAAAGCTGCGTTCTTTATAAATAAGTGACTAGGTTAAGAATAAGTAAAGCTTATGGATAAGTAACTACACCTGAACTTTGTCAGCCTCCCACCAGGGTCGTCTTTAAAGGTGGCACACGAGGTTTTTCACCCGGGTGGCAGAAAAGCTTGAGTCGCCCCTACCCATGTTGCACCATGAGAAAGCCTACCACATTACAATACCCCGCACCCTCAAATGGATGATTGCACTTATTGCAGAAAATCCGTCAGAAAAATATGATATTTGCTTTTGGTGAGGTGCTGATGTGCACTCTATAAAAGCACCCTCTATCGCCTTTGCTATTGCGATTCGACCACTCCCTCTACGACCAAAAATGCTTGTTTAAGAGTCTTATATCAGCTCTTAAAGTTTGTCCCATGAATTTAGAATCATCCTGTATATGGCAGTCAGAATCAGCAGTTCCGAATGCTGAGCAGTTGGTTCGTTTGATTTAAATTTTGTATATACATGTATGCATGCATGAGTACTGAGTGATAAGATATCATATGAAATTTTAATTTACATATAAGCATTTGGTAATTTTTGTCCCCTTAACGGGTTATTTTATACACACTAGGGCTAATTATAACGGATCCTACAGTTTAATGTTAAATTTCACTCACAGGGATTGAAAATGATTAGTGCGCTATCCACACTGCTGTCAAGAGGCTACATCTAATGCGTCATCAAGTTTATCGTACATGCAGCGTCGTCTTAACGCAAGGGCTCAACCAAGAACCACCCGGGGGCTCATGAAAATGAAACCTGGTTAAATTTTCGAGAGTGTCAGCATATTAATTGGTGAACACAAATTTATAGTCAGGTAGGGTCCCCATCAGAACTTCTAAGCCCGGAGAACTTCATTATACTCTTAAGACATTATAAAAAATGACTAAAGCATTTATACAGGATGCAAAAGAAGTCCTTATACACTCTTTTAAACCGTTTGATCATAAAAATATACATTCAATTAAAAAACTATTCAAATAACGTGAAAAAATTTCTACGTATGAGTTATAGGCATGGCCCCCACATCCTGGAATAGGGCCCTAGGCTGGGATCTTTTGCGGGCCCCTTTATGGTGGATTTATAGCGTGAAAAACAAAAAAAAATAATGAAAATAATCCCGATCCCCAGGGCTAGAATCGTGTAAAAGAGTAAAATTTGTATTTCAATGCATACTTAGGTATACAGCCCCTTGCAAAATAAATGACATATCTAAAGTCTACAAGTTATTTCGAATGTTTCTTTTAGCTGAAAGTATATTATTATTATCAATGATTTAATAATTAAAAAGAGTATTAAAAGAACCTCCACATCTTTGCTGACCACTGCACCCATTTATGGCCATAATGTTACCTGGTCATGATGGCTATTTCCAGCAAAACAATGCACCCTCCCACGGGGCTGGAATTATCTTAGATTGGTATGAGGAACATGATTCAGAGTTTCAATTGCCTCAATGGTGCCCTCAGTCACCCAATCTCAACCCTATTGAGCATTTGTGGGAAGAGGTTGAAAGGTCTGTTAAAAGCTCCGAAACACCGCCTTCTAATCTGAGGGAATTAAGAGCCATCATTTCGTTAGCATGGGCTAAAATTCCTCCTCAACGGTTTCAGCAACTTGTAGAGTCCATGCTTAGAAGAATATCTGCTGTCATCAAAGCCAAAGGAGGTCCCACACGATACTAGTGGTGAGTTGCAGGGTGTTCCTAAATAAAATAGTTTAAAATAACATGTCCTGACTGATTGACTGAATGGCTGATTTAAAATGCAAAACTCACTAAGAAGGAAATTTTCAAAATTCAAGGAGGTTTGACCCTAAGGGGGGTCATCGGGGGGTTCAAAGGTTACAAGGATAAATTATCAATGAGCCGAAACCACTGAAGCTATAAATATGAAATTTGATCAGAGAGTAGTTTTATTTTACAATGTAAGGACCTTTCTTGTCAATTTTCTTTAAAATGGTATCGGAGTGAGAACCTTAATAATATTTTTTTTGATACACACAAAGTATCTCCCTGAAAACAATAAAATTTTTGGACTACCTATGTCATCTTCTACTAGTCTATTTTGTATCAAATTTTTAGCAAAATTCATGTAATATTCGAAAACCGATTGCGAAAAATTCTATGAATGGAATGTTTTATTATTTTTCCAGTACATTTAGCATGTAATTGTGCAGGTTATGAACAAAAAGTTAAAGGATTGCATGGTATGCTCATAAGTAATACTCCGATCTGTTAATGTACGTGTGATTTTTTTGAAATTTCACTTTACATATCGTCTATAAAACACTTTAATTAGACAAATATATGTAATAGACCAGTGGTTCCCGACCGGGATTGCGTGCCCCTCTAGGGGTTCGGGAGAGCATTTGGGGGGGGGGTGCGAGATGGAAAAAAATTACAACATGCTGACTGATTATTCAAGAAAATTAAAATGATGATAAAAATTGAATTTCTCAATTCCTACAAAGATACTGCTGGCCACCCAAATTGCATCACCAAGAAAGACAAGAGATATCGCAACAATATTTATTTTGTAGAAAACATGTTGACCAAGCATCAAATGATTAAATTTATAGACTTCTGTGAAGTGTGGTTCCTGCCAAAATCAGTAGCCAGAGTAGCCGCCATTGTTGGAGATCACCGCTGCCACACGCCTCGGCATTAATTCAAAGAGACTTTGGATGTGTTCTTGGGGTACAGCAGACCAAGCAGCTTCCACGCGTTGCCAAAGTTGATCTGGTGTGGCAGCTGGGGATGTAATCTGGGTCAATCGTTGAGCAACCATGGACCACATGTTTTCTATCGGCGAAAGATCCGGAGAGCGAGCTGGCCAGGGAAGCAATTCAATCTGGCGATTGACGAAGAACCTTTGGACAATGCGTGCCACGTGTGGTCGCGCATTATCCTGTTGAAATATGGCTGTGGGCAAGCCCTGAAGGTAAGGAAGGACAACTAGCTCCAACACCTCGGAGATGTAGCGCTGGCTTTTTAAAGTACCGGCAATGCGTACTAGAGGAGTGCGAGAGTGATATCCAATACCGCCCCATACCATAATACCCGGTGCAGGACCAGTGTGGCGGTGCATAACGCAGCTGTTCAGCATCCTCTCTCCACGGTGTCTCCAGACTCGAATCCGACCATCGTGGTGTTGCAGACAGAAGCGTGACTCGTCAGTAAAGACAATTTCATTCCATTGTGCCGTCCACATCCTTCTTTCATCCTTCTTTCTTGGCGGCGGAGACGTCTGTGGTTCTGCGTCAAGGGTAGACGAAGCAATGGACGTCTTGCGGACAGACCACTCTGCTGTAAACGGCGTCGAATGGTACGCGCAGACACTGGATGATGCGGCACAGACTGAATGTGCTGTGCTATGGTTTGTGATGTGGCTGAGCGATCCGTCACTGCCATACGCACAATACGCCTGTCATCACGTGAAGTGGTGCACTGAGGTGGATGCGATCGAACACGTCGGTCCGTCGTACCCTCCTGCATCCAACGATCACATATCCGCATTACAGTTGTTTGGTTTCGTCCAACACGACTACCGATTTCCCTGAAAGATAATCCACAATCTCGGTAGGCCACTATCCTTCCTCTGTCGAACTCGGATACTTGATCAAAAGATGATCACTGTTTTCTACGAGGCATAATTGATCGTTTTTTTGAAAAAACCACAAGAAAAACACAATTGCCGTACTTCAAATCGTCGAAATCTCCAAGCCTTAAATAGCGCTTTGAAGTGGCGCCACAGGCGCGCGTGATGTGCGTCTGCGCTGAAATTCTAATCATTTGCATATCTCACCTCCGCTAATGCATGTTGTAAATTTCATATTATTTGCATGCTTCCTTCAGGGTGTTGCATTTACGGTGGCCAGCAGTGTATATGAATCATACCAATATTTTGACGCCTCATCTTCTGACTTCTGCTCACACTAAATGTGCCATACGAATTTTGCGTTGTAAAAGTTTCTTTTTCGATTAACGATAGTACTTGTTTTTCATTACGGTTGAAAAAAATACCATTATTGCCTAAACTGTTTCGTGGTTTGTTTACATTGGTACATCGTGCTATTAGTATATGCTGTACTTAGATTTAATACTGCCATGAACACACGACTCGGGAAAACGTCAAAAAACTCAGTCAAGTGTCAAAAAACATTAATTTATAGTTGTTGTGGCTGTAATCAATAAGTGAAGAACTATTTAATGAATTTTTCTTTTCCAAATCCAAAAAAAAAAGGTTAAAAAATAGTAAGTTTATTTTAGTTTCGTTTTTGATATAATTTTCAAAAAAAAAATCAAGATAAAATTAAATATTAGCCAAGCCAAAAATATATTAAACAATAAGCAAAAAATTCATAGAAATTAATTACTGGATAATTAATCTAATCACAGAAAAAAACTCTGAATTTTTTTTTAAAAGATAGAAACCGTATTATCCAAGGGGGTGCGGGAAGGAAAAAAGCTTGAGAAGCACACACACTCTGATAGACCATAGATTTTGGTTCATTAACATTTGGTTCCTCAACAATTATATATATAACAGAATATCATATTAAAATTTCGTAATGAGACAATGAATAGATTTTGAGAAATCATGTTTTAAACCTCAATTGAAATGTCAAAAATAACATTATTCGTAAAACACGTTTAAAATTTCTATTCACATATTACTTGCATGTAAAAATCCAACACGTAACTTCGTGGACGTATCAAGTGGACGTAACTTCGATTCTAAGCGTCATATAAACAAAACAAGGCCTGTTTTGGAATCACGACAAACAGGGATTCCATAAAAATAAAAAAATGAAAATCGATATTTTCTTCCAAAATGACGTTTTCAACAAAAGGGTAAGGGTCATAAGGGAGTTCAAAGTTTATATGGAGAAATTCTGAAGAAATGAAAATTTGGTCGGTGGTTTTATTTTATAATGTAGAGCAGAATATCATATGAGAGTATGAGTATATCGTATGAGACTCAATAAGAAGGGATTTTTTAAAATTCAACCCTTAAAGGGGTATTGAAGGGGAAATTTTTCAGATTGTACCAAATCCGTGCAAGTGAAGTCGCAGGTAATAGTTATTGTGTCGATTCCATTCAGAATAAATAAATTTAATTTAATTTATTTGCGCTATGATATGCTAACAAGATTTCTTTCGCCCACTGTTACTGAAAGCTTTTTATTTATGAAAATTATGTAATAGTATTCTGTAACGTTAAGTAAGAGTTTTTAGTTTCCAAGTGATCAATATTATAAAGGATTCGTATTGCAGTAATTGATAGAACGTCTCGTTATATTTTGATCTCTGCTCGTAATAGCCGAGTAAAAAAAAAGATATATCAGTCACTTAAAGTCCGTAGAATATTAATTGGTTTCCATCAGTTAATTGATTACTAATGTTAGTTAATAATCATATAAATAACATGTAGTTAATCTAAAAATTAACCTTTTCACTCCCATAGGGGCAAATATTTCTCATATAGGTTCTAAATTGGTAGTGAAAGGACTAATTATTTATATTGAGTATTTATTGTCTAATGAATGAGTAAGCTTTAATGAGGCCATGCCCTCGATTCGTGGAAATTTAATTTACCGGACCGTGGTCTCGAAAATGTGGAGAACCAATGCTATATTCAATGAACGTTAAGAATGGTACTTGGTAGAAAAACGAACTATCCATCGGAATAAATGAATATTTTATTAAATAAGGTAAGTGAGCATGCTGAGCTTCAGTGATTTTTGCTGAGGTCTCTATGATAAATTCTGAATAACGAATAATGTTAAGAAATACTTTGAACAGTTATTAAAAGACAGAAAATGATAATCCACGGTATATCTCAACGGATAATATGAAAAAAAAAAAAATTTCAGAGTCTACCTTTTGGCCATACTCCCAACAGTGAAGGATAATATGGTCAATGAAGTACTCAATGTGCATATCTCAACAAGTTAACGGGCATTTTCGCGAGAACTTTATTGGTTTGAAAAAGTTATTCAACTAAGCAAAGTTATAATTGAAAACTAAATACAAAAATTAATACACTTCAACCTGAATATAAATTCCGTAAACTTTAACCGAATCAAAACAATGAATCAAAAATTGAAAATTTTTTAAGGGAATCAGTGATTCATATCTCGGTTAGATAAATTCTTTTTCTTCCTTCTTATTGAATAGAATTTTTTTTTTGGGGGGGGGGGGGGCTGGAAACCTGGTCACACATTAAATTTTCAACAAAAAATCTGATACTCGTACATACGCAGTGAATATAGCATACCTGGCCACAAAATCAACCTGCCGAATATTTTAAAGAAAACTATATATGAGAGACAGAATTTTATAGTATTTTATTGTAGATTGAAATATTCAATCAACTGCGCCGCTTCCGCATTCCACATGCAGTTGGAAAAGTATTAAAAACTGTACACGGCCATGATTAACGAACTGTTTAATAATGGAACCTGAGAAGAAATACAAATGTATCGTAAGAAAATAACAACGTGATTTTCCGAATGACAATTTCGGCACAATATGGTGAACTGTCATAGAACTACGTATCACCCAAGCAAAAAAAATTAGGTCAAGTGTCCAATTATTTTATTTATCATTGTTATTATTCATAGTTTTTAGTTATTATGATTGCATTTGTAATTGAGTTGCTGTATTTTTGAAACATACGACATCCATATTTGTTATGGGCATCTTTTTCTCATACACCTCGTTGGGCATTTTGCCTGTTTTGGCCTTGTATTTGTATTTATATAAACAAACAGCTACGTAGTATAATAACATCAAATTTTTCGAATTCCATTGGAAATAAAAAGAAAATACAGAAAATTGGCCATATATTGCCATCAGATAGCTTAGTTTTTCACGCATAATATCCAAAATTCCTCAAATCACAGAGTCTAAGAAAGATATACGAGACAAAAATAATCTGAACTAAATGAAAGGTATTACGGACAGAATTTTAAAAACCGAGGTTTGCGGATACGCGTGGCAGCTGGATCTAATTAGAACGCATTAAAACTAAAATCAAGAGGAATGATAGGCCCGAGTTCATTCGAGCATTAAGAAAATTTTGCAAACTCATTACTGAAAAGAAATTAATTAGTACCGATCTCTCTCGCAATGACTACTTTTCTAAATAGAAAGACAAGACACACTCACATAATATGAAAAGAATATGAACGAAAAAAAAAGGAGATTCCATTCCCTTTCTTTGCATGAAGAAGATTAATCGATTTAATTAAATCTTAGATGGGAAGAAGTGGTGATCCAAGCACGTCACTTATTTTCCCACAGCAAGGAAGACGATGAGTAGATAAGCGAAACCTCACCCATTTTTCTTTCTTTTCCCGTGCTATGAATAAATTTTTAAACTCGAGTGTAAGGTTAATAGGTATTAATTTCCAATTCGAGGAAATATCCTATCGAGTCGCATATCTAATGAGAAAAATAAGCAGAAAAAAAAAATTCCATCAATAATTGAAGAATGTCAGTAAGAAACACGGTGAAAAATGACTCTTAAGGAAATATCAATTTATATTACCTACTGATAAATTTTTACGTGTCGACGAATAGTGAACTACAGGGGATTTGGAAACTTTATCGAAGAGATTCCATTTGAGAAATGGATATAAGGTTATAATATTGTTCGAAATCATAAATATATATTTTTAAATACCAATAAATAACAGTAGTGAGAAAAAACTAGTACTGGTCTGATTAATCAATGAATCGGTCAATTGTTAATCGCAGTTAAAAAATTTAGTCGAGTTAATCGACAGAAATTCAATAAATTCGATAAAAACTCGATAAAAGTTATTAAAAATTTATAATTTAACTTGATTTATTTGACTAAACCGATTAGATGTGTCTTAAATTATGCTCTTATACATAACATTTTCAAGTAAGTGACCATATTTAAAAATATTTGAATCAATATTTTGATCAAATTTTTCGACATGAGTCGATCCAACGACAACTAGTGATGATTTCAGTTCTAATTCGAGTTTTATAGGAGTTTTAAAAGACAAGACCAAAATATGTATTGACTCCACTGTGAATAGCACTTTTCTTATTCAGGAAACATCAGCTTCCCTCCCCCACCAGTATCATTTGAGAGCAGTTTCAAGAATAAAGTAACAATATAAAAATCGAAATCATTTTCGGAATCAGTGATTAACCTACAATAACTGATTGAAAAAAAAACGGGAAGATCCAAGTTAAGAAACTTCAGGATTATAACAAGTATATCAGCATATTAAATAGCTTCAAGCGGGTGGCCTTTATTTCTTAATCCACAGGGTGGGCAAAAAGTCCGTAGAAACTTTAAAAATTCATAAAAACGGGAAAAATAACCGAAATAAAAACGGTTTGCAGAGTTAGTATCGCTAGGTCACGGGAATTTTTTTTAGACAGGAAAAAAAACTAAAAAAACAGCCGATAGGTGGCGCTGACGTACACAAGTCAAAGAAAAGATACGCAAATAACAAACAGAATGCCTCCGAATCGTTTATTACAGCAGTATGTGTTCCATTTGACCACCACCACAGGGAATAACACATTGCAGGCGAGTCACAAAACAAATCCATCAACGGCAGAGTTCAGCAGGTCCACATACACTGTTTACAACGATGAACTGATTGTGGATTAGGAGCGCAAGTTCTTATAACCGTCACATTTGCACATTTCCACCGAAGTCGCACGTACCAGCGCCGCCTATCGGCTGTTTTTTGAGTTTTTTCCTATCTTAAAAAATTCCCGTGACCTAGCGATACAAACCGTTTTTTATTTCGGTTTTTTCCGGTTTTTATTCATTTTTACTTTTTGCCCACCCTGTATTTCTATATTCCTTTCTAGTCCCTGTATTCTTCATTTCTCGTTTCAAACTCTACGTAAAATTTATGTGTAGAACTAAAAATATTACTTCGTTAACCATATCAACAGCTGCAACAATAATCTCAATTAATGAGGAACGATTTTTATCAATACTAATTGTTTTATGACACCTAATTTTCGCGGCTGATATTATTCAAATTATATTATTGTTTAGTGTTACCCATTCTGTTAAGTGTTCGTCCAATTAATGTGTTGTTTATATTGTGCTTTCAACAAATCTAGTGTGTGTGAGAAATATCTTCTTTCGTCGTCGTCGTCCCCCCACAAAAAACATGATTCTAGTTATCTTATGATGTATCAGAAAAATAATGAGCAGTAGAAAAAACATCGATCAGAACACAAGAACACACACTCTTATCAAGTAGCAATAAATGTAACTGTGGCACTAGAGAAAAGTCACGTACCAACGGCTTCTGTTTATTGTTATCTATCAGTTATCGGAAGTTTTTTCTTATGAATACAAGAAGTATCAAGACTACATATTTCTCTCTCTCTTTCTCTCTCACTTCCATTTCCTTCCGTTTGTCTCGTACCCTTGCCCGAGGGCACCACTTGAACTGGAAGATTCGTTATTATTGCTGTCAAAATTTGACCTTAGAGATGTAGTTTATTTTATCCGTTGATTAGTCATATCTCGTCCCCCTTTTTTTACTACTCGTTTTATCCGTTGCTGCAATCTCGTTCTTTTCTTTCAGTTCTAACCCTTTGCCTGGTCATTATTATAAATATCAATTATGTCATCTGAAGTGGTATCTGATACAGCTGCGTTTCTACACTGAAAGAAATGACCTCCACTCCTTCCTACGAGATTCGATTCCGATTATCAAGTCAGGGATCCTGATGCTATTGGTTATTGATGCACTTGTAATAAAAATGAAGAACGCATATGCATATTTTTTTACTATTTTCTCACTAAAAAAAACAGCAGAAACGAAGGTTGTATTGTCATAATGTATCTTCTACAGCAGAGCCCAATCTGTCTTCGTTCAAGTAAAATATATAAATAAAATATTCCTCTTCAGACGTCACGGTAATTTGCCCTTGTCCTAGTAAAAATATATATTATCTTTCTCTTTTCTGTTGCTTTCAATTCCATGTGAACGTTCATTATAGTGATGGGCTTATTCTCTATCAAATTTCTTCTACTTTTGATATTCAAGCTCATTTAGAAAAATATTTCCAGTAAAAATATATATTTGTAGAGCAAAGAGAAAAATTTTATTTTCCGTCGTTTACTTTGGCTCTGAATTCTACCATGCAAATATCGAACAAAGACTTGTGGAACGAAATGCCGAAAAATGAAAACAAACTAGCGAGAACAGGGAATATTTTTGAATATCTGTTGGAAATTGGAAAGAAGAGAATGTGTTACAAAAGCCATGACTGTTTAGGAGAGCAGCTGAATAATTCAAAAACTTTACGATCTGCGACTGAAGTGAAAGATGAAGCTGCAGGAATGAATAAGACGATGAAGTGCAATAAGAAACGAGAAGAAATGCATTTCCACTACGTCCGTCTCTGAATAAATTTCTTTGTCACTGAGAGGGCAATAAAAGAAAGCAAAGACCATTTTTCGGTTCCTTCTTGCCAAACTTGGAACTGGCTTTTCTACTTAGCCATTTGTACGTGCTTTTTCAAACATTTGCATCTCATCACGGTAGAACTCACAAAATAAAATGAATGGTGCTTTACTTGGGGATGTCATGATTGCAATTACACAGACTTGCAGCTAGGTAATATGTCATGATCGCGATTCCCACCTTAAAATATTTAATACAAGTCAATTAAAAGTTATAATATTCTGCTATCGTATATAGTCTCACTTCAAATATGCATTTTCTTTCACACGCTACGAATACTACTACGCAGTCAAGTCCAAATCGTTTGCTTAAATGACATAAAATCGCCAAGTCATAATATACCTTATTTTTTTCATGATATCTCTGCAGTCAAAAAGAGACAAAAGACAACTAAAGCTTATTGAATTACCGCTGATATCAGAGACATTCCCAAACTCTTCCTAAACAATCCTCAGCTCACATTTTAGTTTTTAATTTTTGGACCAATCATAAAATCGGATTCCAATCAGGTAACTACCTCAACCAATTAGAGAAGTTGGACTCAGAACAAAAAAACCAAAAGTGAAGTTTTTTTGTTCCATTTGGTTACGAGGGTACTATATCCACATGAAATTGTGTCACTGAAATCGTCTTTCATGCATATCCGTGATTGAAATTATGGTAAAGTGCTAAAATTTATGAAATTTTATTGTTATGATGTCGGTTTTTTTTGTTTTGTTTGCGACTTCCTCAAAAAAAAAAAAGGCGCGCGCTTTGACTGACACTTAAAATCAACCCGCAATATTACCTCAACTTTATTTTGTGCTCAAATTTTCAATATTTCTCGTGCACCCTTGGTGAATCCAGAGGTAATGTTTAGATATCTCTGTAATAAGTTCAAAGGTTCTCGATTGTATTTTGTCGGTTTGAATTTGATTTCGATCGGATTTACTCGGTGAATTACAATCCAAGTGTCTGAATGGTGTCTCACGCTTTTTCAACTAATTTTTCACAGTTTTAAACGAATATACTCTAACATTGTAATTCTGGAATCACATTTTCGTCTTCAAGGAAGAAAAAAATTTTTTTATGGGTGAATACATCGTTTTATGTATGCTAAAATGTTCATTTAATTTCTTACCCTAGTAGAAAAAACCCCAGATTCAATAATCAGGTATAAAAAACCTCACAACGCTTCCTTCTGAGGCTTGCACAGTGGGTGCAGTAAAATTTGTTAATTTTTTTCCAGGCAGTGTAGCATATGAAATTAATTCTTCATTAAAGCAATCGATTTTAATATTGATTTTATTTGAACATAATTATATGTGAGAAGAAAATCTTTCAACACTTATTTCAGGGGGTTGGAGAACGCAAATTGCCCAAAAAAAAAATAGTTTCGAATTTTTCCGTTTTCAAATACTATGAAATTTTAAATTTTCTGCGTCTAACTGTGTTCAACTTTTTGTTCTACCCCCCCCCCCCCTTCCTCCCTGTACTAGAAATATTTTTAAAATACTTTAATATAAACTGCTGGCAGGCATTATATATATATAATACATATATGCTAATGTTTTCCACTAAAATTCCCTTTTCTCAAAACGAAGTTTTTGTTAGATAAGGAACATTTTTTCGAACACCACTCATTCAAATATCTTGAAACTTTGTGTGTTTCAACACTATGATGTTACATACTTTAACAGGATGATTTCCTATTAAAATTATTTTAAAAAAATTTAGGGCACAAAAAATGTTATGGGTAAATTTTGGCGATTTTTGAAAAACTTGCATGTTGAAATTAAAATTCGAGAAAAAATAGTAATTCTAAATGCTCTTGTTAATTATATAAAAATAATATCCATAGTATTTGACAGAAAAAAAATTGAGTTCCTGAACTGGATAGAAAATTTTTAAATGCTCCTTGAAAGAAGGAGATTTTTCCCACCAGAAAGCATGGGAAGCCAAGATCGTGATTTACCACACACTGATTTACTACTTTTCCCGTAATATTTACCTGTAAAAAATATTTTGGAGTGCAATATTCCAAAAGCATTCGACATCCTAGTGGTAAAAAAAGTAGTTGAAGGAGTTAACTCTCTCTTTTGAAAAAGTAGAACTTGAAAGTAGTAACTATGCAATGTGAATAGAAATGCCACTCAATTCCCCCCTGTTCGGAAATGCACCTTGCGGATCTCTCTCTCTCTCTCTCTCTGTCTATACACCAAAACAAATACAAAGACCACAACAGGTAAACTGCCCAACAAGGCAGCTGAAAAAATGTGCTCATAAAAGAGCTGTTGCTGAAAAAAAAAATCAATAATAAAAATCATAGAATGCACGACAGAGATGCCAAGAGTATATATCTATTTCCATCAACTAATTCTTTCAATTACATATTCGAAAAAAGCCAAGAAATACGTTGAAAATTAAAATAAAAGGAGCTACAGAGCTGGTCCAATTAATCGATAGATCGAATTGGTTAATCGATCTATTGTTAATCGCAGTTAAAAATTTTAGTTCAAGTTAATTGAGAGTCGATCAATCCGATAAAAATTCGATTAAAATTTTTATTAAAAATTTATAATGTAACTTGATTTATTAGATCGAATCGATGAGATGTCTTAATTAGGTTCCTATACAGTGCGCGGCAAAAGTTTACACACTAGTTGAGATGACAGTGTCTAAAAACTACGGTACTGATTGCAAAATTCCAAATTAATTACCACTCTTTGGGGTGCAAATGTACTTTATTTTCAAAGTAATAAAATTAGACTATACAATTCATAGAAAACATAATGACAAAATAAACAAAAATAGCAGATAAACAATCGACGCAAAAGTTTAGACAAAGACAAATTTTAAACAAAATGAAAAATCTGCTTGGATGCCCTTTTTCCTTAGTCAGTACGTTAATGCAGGTTTCCATTGAAGAAATTAAGTCTTGCATTACCCTTGGTTCAAAATCATGCCAATAACTCTCAATGGAAGCTTTAAGATCTTTTACAGACGAATACTATCTATTATTTTCATAAGCCTCTCGACAAAAGACTACGAAGATTCTCAATAAGTTTGAGATCGAGACCACATGTTTTTCGGTCGAGAACTTCAATAAGTAGAATTTCGATCGAAAATCGAAATTCACATGAAAGTAGGTTTTTGCATGACCTGCTGTATGCACAATATGCCTACGACTACGACCTGCCTGCATTATCTAGCTTAAACTACCGATTGAGACCAGCGAGAGGTTCACCAGATAGTAATAGATATCATGCTCTAGTGTCTAAGCATTTTGGCGACCTCTAAGAGAGACTGCTGATACCTGCCAATGCAGCAGAATGCAGTGGAAACTATCAGTAAAGAACCACCTTGATTATGACTAAAGTTAGTCCGTGGTTCCTTGCGCAAACAGTGAAAATATTACTTTCATCTATCTGACCCATTCACTTCTTCCCACTTCTCATCACTGTGAAAATAACTGGATAAAATTTGGTCCATATGGCACACACTTGCGAGCCCACTGTAATCTTTGTTTTGTGTTCAAGTTGAAACCTGACAGCAAAAGTTGGTTTTTCATAATTTTTCGGAATACACAGTACCTCTTTCTCGTATACGTGTATAAATCATATCCGTACACACTGAGAGTCCAAACGAGCTTTTTAAATTGGCGCGCAGTCATCTTTTGCGTAGAAAGCAGTCTTTGGATTCTGTGTCTAAACTTTTGCAAACACGACTTTCACTCTTTTCGCAAAAACTTAATTTTATCACGGAAATCTTTTACTGCTTTTGATATTCAAGTGCTGGAATAATATTTTTAGAGAGAGAATTATATCTGACAATCTTTATTAGTCAATAATTCGTTTTCTTTTTAAATTTAAGAGTGAATTTAAGTAAGTGTTAAACTTGTGCGGAGTACAGTACGTAACATTTCAGATTAGTGACCATATTTGAAAATATTCGAGAATCAATGTTTTGATCAAATTTTTTCAACATGAGGGAAATACAAGTCGATTCAACGGGAACTATATAGTGATGATTTCAGTTCCAAATCGAGTTTCATGGAAGACCAAAATTTATTCTCTCCACTGGAAAAGCACTTTTTATTCAAGAAACATCCGCTTCCCTCCCCCACCAGTACCATTTGCAACCAGTTTCAAGGGAAAAAATAACAGTATGAAAATCGAAATGTATATAAGTTTCGAAATCGGTGACTATAACCTAAAATAACTGATTTTTCATTTAAAAACGACAAGACTCGAGTTAAGAAAATTCCAGGATATGAGAAGTATGTTCAGCATATTAAATAGCTTCAGGAGAGCGGTCAACTTTCATTCGTTAATCTATTTCTATATATATATTACATTTTTGTTTTATACTTTGTTGCATTCATTAGAATATAAACAAAGAAAAATGAATTGAACATATTTTTATAGCATCAATCAATATTATATAGTTACCTATATATATATAACGAAAGAACGTTTAATATGAAATATGCACTTTTTTGGTCCATAACCAAATTTGCAAGCATTTCATATGAACTTTATTGCTGTAATGTAATATGAAATATTAAAATAACTAACTTTATCTGTTTAAAAAATTATTAACTGGTCTGTTCAATACATAGTAAGAATTTGTTTCTTTTAATTGAATATATAAATATCATCTCAGTGTGAAATATTTTAAAGATTATCAAATCCGATGCCCATAGACAACATAATCTTTCAAAGATTATGGTGTCTATGGACACCGGGTATGTAAATTGCAGCTGAATTAATGAGGCTCCCATATTGTAAAATAACCTATATTATCATATCAGTATTTTAATTGATACAAAAATGTGTGAAAGAAAAAAAATCATTGATATTAGAAGTTTTAGACTTTCAATTAAAAAACTCATTATTTTGAAACCAGATCCCCAAGGACTTCAAGAAACGAATTGGTTTTTGCAACGTAGAATGGCAAATAGATGTTGCAATATTGACAAAGTGCCAATTCAAATTGATAAAAATCAAGCAATTCATTACAGCCAAAATTTTGATTGAAGATATAATTTTGAGAAATGAGTATCTGCACGAAAACAAGAAATTTGTTGTCAAATGATAATTTTATCGCTGTTTAATGAACAACTAACCATCTCGCAACCCTACCTTAGTAGGTCTGCGTTTAAAATTAAACTGCGGATTGATGATTAAATCTGAAGGAGAATGTTTGAAACCGTAGAAGACTTCGTGAACAGGAAAAATACGCACCAATAAGTATTAACAACGCTCAAGTAAACGTTCGCTCCAAGAAACGCGAATTGATTGAATTCGAATAAATTTTCACTAACCTTGCGAGAAATGAGCGTGATCAAATAAATTGATATTTGTTAAAGTAGATCTTGAGCGTGAGAAAGAGGCTTAAAAGTTTCACAAACGCCGTCTACAAGCAGCAGCTTGATCGATACGACCAAGAAAGAAAACAATTTTCTTACATGAAATTGGCAAGTGGATTTACAGGTTCGAGTTTGCACGAAATTCATCATTTTTGAGTAAAAATGTTCGTGTCTAATTCATTTTTTTTCTTTTTCGAAGGTAATTAAACGGCAGTTTGCAGTGCTAATTTGCTCAGCGTTTCACCGCCTGATTAAACACGCTTACTCGTGGGATTATTAAATAATAATTCATCGATAATAAAAATACAAAAACTAAGAAAACAACCGCACCGAGTTTCGTGAAATCAGATCTGCATGAGTGTGTATATACTCGGATATACCTATAGGTATGCGTGTGTGTGGGAAGAGTACTTACGCTCCGTTAAAGTAATTTTCGAAAGACTTTTTAAGAAGGGACGCACAAGTAAATCATCTTTAATTGGATTGAAATATTTCCTCCTAGAAGCGGATAATCATTAGTTCCCTACAGAAGGATAAAGGGAGAACCCCTTATTTGAAAATATTTACCATTTGACTGCTGCGGGTCAGATTATACACTTTTAAAATAAATGGAAATTGCTATTCTCTTATCAAAATTAATTGCTGAAGACTTTAAATATTAGATTCCGAATGGATTTTAATTGTTCTGGGTTTTGAGGATATTTTGAAGTTTTTGATTATTTATCAGTTTTTTAATACCCAATATATATTGGTTAAATTACATTATCTTACTGACAATATTATTGAAAGCCAGATCTTTAGATTCTTCGCTGGAGCTCAAATGTAGAATACAATGATAGTTTTAAAAAAAACACCGCAAAAGAGAATTAGTTACACATTAATTGTTATTGTGCTGTTAGACAAAAATTAGAAAGTTCCGACTAATATGATTATATTTCTTTGCATGAATGCATATTGCACCATTAAATGTATAATTATCCGCTATTTGAAACTTAACATATCTTTGTTATCACTGTACGTTAAAAATTTAATGGCGTGAGAAGACTTGAATTAAATAAGATAAATTGCAATAACAAAGCTAAGAATAGCTCACCAGTAAAATAAATCAAAAAGCGCAACTCTTTTTGAAAGTATTTTCACAGAACTAAACTGAAGTGTGTTTTTATTAAAAAATGTTTCGTTAACTAACTAGAAAGAAAAAACAAAAAAGAAACATTTGTTTTATGATGAGAATTTGGATGAAAAAAAGAGGATTAATATCCAGATTCTTAGAAAAAACAATTAATTGAAACTTTTTAACTCTCTTTTTTTTTTAACTTTTCACCACTATTATTCGTTAAAAAAACAATATAAGAATTTTGATGTGTGAGTGTACATATAAAGTGTGTATGTGTGCGCGTGCGTATATATACTTATAAAAGATACAATAAAGCGGCCATTTAGGAATGATGAATGTTTTGTGCTCGAGTTCCGAAGTTGTCTTAAAACCCCCTAAGACCGTTTATCATGTAGTATGCTTAGCAAGACAAAATTTAGTTCTGTCAACAATGCGCTGTGAGTCGCGATGGTGAGCTGTGAACATAATAGCTGTAGTCATTCATCCACAACTCCGCTCAATCTAGCAACCAACTCGGTCGATAGCGGAAGAAATAGGCAATTGAAAATGATACTACCCATTTCCTAAACTTTGAAAACTGATGCACTCGATAAATTTTAAATTCCATCGAGCTCAAATTCTTTGCACATTGAATAGCAACGAAGCATTTAATGCACGTTGCGAGCACGGCTCTATTGATAACCTGTAGATTGCGGGAATAGATAATGGGATTTTGTGGCAAGCTGGGCGAGAATTCATTGCAAGATACGAAACATTCCTGGAAACTGAAACAAAAGACTCTTTAAAACCCAACGACAAATAATTCAATCAATTGGTTGGAAACTTCACTTTTTAAAGAAGGTACAATGCGGAAAGATTCAATTACGATAGTAGAAGTAATGCTGCGTTCGGAAAATGTGAAACCCGGTTATTTGTAATCACTTTAAAACATTCGAATCGCACCGGTTTAAATTGAGTTAACGTGACAGTTTCCAATGCCGTGAGGCGCTTCTTGAAATGCACATCCGACGAGATAAGAATGTCTTATCTCCTTATCATCATCATTATCCGGGCAACTGTTAGTTAGAGAAAACTTCTTTTTTTTAAATATTATACAAAGTTAATTTAAAATTTCAGATAAAAATTTTCTTTAAAGAAGTTTCCAACGGTTTATTTAAATGCCTTTTTTTTTTAATTGAACAAATTCTATTCAAATTTATTTTCTTTACCGATAAGGTGACACCATAACAGGAGGCATGTTTTAATCAACCTTCGCAAATTTTCTGGGTTTTTCCTCCGATGCGTGAATCCATTCGATATTCATTAAATTTACCAAACTCGGATTTTTTTCACTTCACAGGGAATTCTTAATTTAACATTTTAAAAATGCATGTATTATACTTGATAAAAAAATTTAATCATAGAATCTCTCAAAAATGTATTTGTCATATAATTTAATGAAGTTATCTTGCTTTTCGTGATACGATAGCACATTTCTCTGAAATTGAACTTGCGAATTTTGATATTTTATGATGGAGCATGATTAAAAATCCGAAAACTTTTGGATTCTTGAGATTCTATTTTTAAAATTTCAACTCTATTTTTTATTTATTATATATATATTTATTGTCGAAATGTGCTGCATATACCACATTTAGTGCTGTGTTTTTTGTTTTTAATTTTTTTTCGGTGTTTGAATTGAGACGGAAATGATGACTTTTTATTCCTATATACTCGTGCATTCGTGGTTGATTACAATAGCTTTATTCTTATTTAATGCTTTATACTAAAGATTCTTAACCCTTTGTGGTTCATCCACCATAAAAACGTATTGGAAATTTTTTTTTACAAACACGGATGCAGATAGATACTGTTAGCATATTTTTAATTGAAACAATTCATCAACACAACAATTTAATTAATTAGGAAGGGGGAGTAGATTTTTCAAATGGTTACAATGGCCAGTTGTTGGTAAAATATGGGGAGTTTGCCTTTATTTTACTGATATCTATAAACAGATAAAATCTTGCTTAACAAAGTTCAAAAAATAGATGTTTCCTTGAATTTTATTTCCGATTCCCTCAATTAAGTGCGATTTTATAAATCTCCAAACACGTTTTTACGTGTTTCAGCAGTTCTCAAAAAACAACACCGACAAGGAATCAACTCTTTCTAAATTGAAAAATAGTGTACTTATATAGCCGTATTTTGTACCGAAATAACACTAAAAAAATTACTGAAATGACACTACTACTTTCTAAAATAACAAAAGAAATTTTTGAGAAAATAAATTGATATAATGAGTTTTTTACCATATATTTGTCATGTCTATTCAAATATATACTGGACCATACAAGGTTAAATATGAATTTCTCTTTCTCAGCAAGCGTTGCTCATAAATAACTGGATCTAAACTCTCTCGAAGAAATAATCACCTAATATATTTAATTTCTGGAGCATTTGCTATTCTAGGAATTCCTATATAAGGAATTTGCAATTATTTTAAGATTGAAATATGCTAGAAACCTATTTTTTAAAAAGTGGCAATCAATAATTTTTATAAATGTGGTGATCTCTATTCCAATTTCCCACTTAAAAAAGCGGAAAATTGTGAAATTTCAAATTTGTTGTGGAAATGCAAGATTTAAACGTGGTGAAACAAGTAAAAAATTTACGTCCACGTTAAGAAAATCTCGGCGTTTCGTGATTAATCATAGTTTTTACTCCTTCATAAATGGTTATTATGTGGAAACGTATTTATTTATTGACACTAATATACGTAACGAAATACTCATTTCCAATATACTATTTCTACGAAAATACTCATCAGACCAATCGGGAGAAATTTAGAAAAAGTATTACTTTATCATCAATATATATATCACAATGAATGCCTCATATTCCATCCATGAACTGATGAGGGAAAAATAGACAGAACTGTTGTTTACCAATATATATAAAAGCGTAGAAATTTTTATCAGTCTTGTAATTTTTTTGCTTTTTTCACACTTATCAACATTTTTAAGCATAATCAATATCATCGAATCCATCATTTTAGACTGAAGTTTGAGCAAAATGTCCTGTAAATTTAAATGATTAATTGGCGATTTATCATATTTACCAATACGAGTTGGGGATTATGCATAATCACCGGTAAATGTGATAAATTCACAAAATTTTTAAAACTTACGAAAATGGTAGGTAATTATGCATAATAATAAGCAATTATGCATAATAACCGGATTTATCCATTTACCGTGTAACATATATAACAAATAAATCACTAAGTTAGATTAACAATTAAGCGTTAAAAATTAGTTGAAAGTATTTATATATCTTGATTAAGTCAATTGTAAGCATGTGTATTTAAATGCCTAAATACTATTTGAAAACGTACGGCGAAATATTTCTTTCATCCATTCCTACATAGCATGCCCGAATAACTCGTCTCTAGTCACTAGTTTTTGAAATATACACATATATATATATATAATCTGAACTTCAGTAATATACTACCAAAACAAGAAATTATTAATTATTGGAAATTATGTTTTAATAATAACAATAATGTTTTCTTTAAAGCTATCTCGCATTTTATATTAGTTTCACGTATTTTCAATCAAAAAGATTATCACAGAAAATTATTACTTACATGAAGATTTGATTTTTATTTCATTTTATGCGATGTTACTTTTTTTAAGGCTATTTATTTAAAATATACATCTATCAATAATTGCAAATTATTTTCATTTCCTCACTAGCTATTAAATGTGCCTCTATGTTTATAAGTTATATTGCACAGTGGATCACGCTTATAACGTTTTTCGAAAAATCGTCATGAAATAACGTTGTAAGAGGGAAATGTTAATGAGAATTACTTAGAGTTGAGACCACGAAAATATGTCGTACTAAGCGGGAAAACGTTACAAGTGGGAACGTTATAAGCGGGATCGACTGTATAAGTACATTCACAGAAGGAAAAAAAACATATCATGACACTTAATTGCATGCGTGTGCGTGTATTCTATTCGGGTATTTTGAACAAAATATTATTAAAATTAGGTCGAGCAGCAAGAAATGAAAGCTTCCGAATGTTTTCTAAAAGCTGTCAACAAAGTTGAAAATAAATTTCAGAAAAATGTATGAATCATCACAATCCATTGAAGATGAGTAATCTTTGCATTTATATAACGTGAAGTACTACGCCCTTGTTATTGACCGTTTACAAATAACATATGTTTTTAGTTTTCGGTGAATGTCATCAGAGTAAATGAAAATTTAAACAGCTTTTTTCATCCATAAAAATCAAATGAAATATCAAACATTCTTTTATAAATGCCAAATTATATTATTAATTACCGACGTAAACATCGAAACAAAAAATTCATTTTTAATAAATCACACATATTCATATATATATTTATTAGCTGGTTTATTGATCGCAGGTTTTTCTTTCGATTTTGTAATTAGATATTACTTTCTTTTTTAATTAGAAAGTTTGCATTGCGTTTGACGGAAATTGTGAAATTTATAATATATTATAATATATATGGTGTCCAGATGCTTGAAAGGAACAGGTGTGAACGTGTCTGAGGGAATCAATTCTTACCTGATGTGAGTAAACAACACGCATGAAGATGTTACTGAGAAGCAATTTTTGTCCGATTAAAAAACTTAAATTATAATTTATCAAAGACTAATGTATTATAAACGCAAAGAAGAAAACTCACCTGTTTTCGAACTTCGGCAATCTGACCACAAGAACATGAAAGCAGCCACTAAGATCCAGAGCAGAAGGTCTACTCTGGGCATTTTTTGGCTCTGTCAAAGAACGTCAACAATACAGCTGAGGCGAATCCACCGTCACAGCTGCTCAGAGTACCATTTTTGATGGTCCGGTCTCTGTTCCCCGTGGCATAAGGGACACGGGGTGGTCCCTCTATTCAAACGTCCCCATCGAACAGCATCTGACTGCAAGAGGACATCGTTACAGCTGACATAGCTGTCTGACGGCGAGGCTGACATCAGACGTTGTTGCCAACCCGATGCCTTTTTAAATCGGAGTCGCGCAGTGACATCAGCTACAAAACAGGTAGGTTACAAGCAGCCTCATCTGGTGCGGCTTCATTCAATATTTCCACGATATTTGTTCCCATCGCCACCAAGTTACAAGGAATAATAGGTATGTTTAGCGAATACTCAAAATACTGAAACAAATACTAGGAAAAGGGAGGCGTCAGTCTCATTTTTTTTTCTATCAGTCTCCTTCTGAGAATATTCGGCGATGTTTCTGTCTATTAGAGAGAAGCGCAAGAGAGAGAGAGAAAGAGCACGCGACTTCGTAGAATCTGGACGAAAACACATCGTTTACCTTAATGCTCTTAGGGGACAAGGTTAGGTATCCGTGTGCAGAAAGTGATTTCACGAGGATTCGACATCATCGCAGCACCTCCAGGAGAACGATGCCGAGCATCCCTCTCAGCTGTTCGTTTTGGACCAGACTCGCTCTTGATCGATCGAAACTCGGCAAAGCTGCGCGAGATTACTTTTTGACGAAATACGCGCACAGAATAACGGAATTTCCCGCTTCCCGGAAAAATTACGTGCTCAACAAAATACTTACAATAACTACAAGGATTATCATTTCACATATGAAATGACTTGCCGAGGTTCGTTAAGTTCTAAGAATGAGTTTTACCTTTCGGCAATACGCACCCAGTAATCAAGATCTTTGTCTGAAATGGAACGCGTCGTTAACGGTTACTGGAAGGGGTTCGAATGTTTACATTTCTCTTTAGGTGCTTCCCTTCCTCGTACGCAACATTCCCTTCGTAGCTTTGCAAGAATTACACAGAATCCTGTATGAAATCATATGTACAATAGCAAAAGAGATACCTTTTTTGATAATCACTTTAACTGAGTTTAAAAAATTCATGGAATACTATAGTTGTTCATAGTAATATGGTATACATTACCATTAGAAAAAACTGAAAAGTAATTTTTTTTGTTTGTATGCAGACAAAAACAGAGTCAAACTCGGTAATAATAACATCGAAGAGTCTACGAAATTTTGCCGTTATAAGTAGTTAAAATCGAATATGACGTTTTGAAGACTTATTTTGACGAAAAATATAGTGTACTCTGTGTATGAAGTTTTTATTTCGTTATGGTGACCATATTTGATTGAGGAAATTCGGAGAACTAATACGTGACGTCACCGATTCTCACCAAAAATGCCAATTGGCGGCGAAATAAACAAATAATGCTTATAAATAACCCTTGGCAAGAAATGCATTGCTACAGCAAGTCTGCTGAAATGTATTTCACGGGAAAAAAATCGAACATGGACAAATACGTGAGATGAATATTTATAGTTATATTAATTATGTGGATAATTGTAAAATTATGCCGATTGCCTTTATTCCCGACTCTACCAAAGATTAGGAGTTAATGTAAACTTCGCTGAGAAAAAAACGGGACATTTTTATAGGGAAACAGTCAGGAAGGGCAAAATATATGTATACGCGGAATGTTTTGTGTATTGGTCATGTCAGTGAGAACGTGCGGAGCTTCAAATATGTAAAAAAAATTATTTTAATGTTAGGTACAAGCAAAACGACAGATGAGCATTCCTTGAATGTGATCAGCTCTAAGCTTAGGAATTTCTTGGGAAAACGTAATCGACAAAAGTGAAGAAAAATTTGTTGTTATATCCGTGGTGGTTTCTTTTCATCGACGTTATAAGCAAGGTTCATTACCATTATTCTCTATGGGAATTCAGCCGGACAGTCAATTATTGACGTTTTAGCCGTGGTGTCGTTACAACTGAGCTCGTTATAACCGAGTTTGACTGTATACGTTTCCTTGCCGGGTTTTAATCTTGAAGATGTCCGGAAAAACCATAACATTTTTTTTTCTGCTCATACGCGTCTGGCTTATAAATATTTGTCACAAAAATATATTCTGATTTAACCCTTTGCAGAACCACATTATGAAAAAATGAAATAAGTATGGTGAAAAATATTTTTGGTAGGTCATTTTAGTTGTAATTAAGGTGTAGAAATGAAAAAAAACAATATTTTTTTATAAAAATTAGTTCGTATATAACGAATTGATCAACGTGGTACACTTAGAATAAAAAAAAACAACACCAATTCACAAATATGTTGAGCAATACAGTTGCAGGAATATTTAGGCATTTTTACTATGGAGGAAACCATAATTTGTCTCATATATTTGTTAGGGAACAACACTTTTATTAATTAATCTATTAACTTTTATTTTATTTATTTATTTTTTTGGTGACAAATATAAATACCAACGGTGGTACTAACAACTTGGATTTGGAACATATATCAAAAACAGGATAAATCTGGTGGACCACTATGATGATGGTCTGCCTCCCGATACAACGATAATCCCTGTAAAGATTTTCTTATGGTTTTCGCTTAGTCCACAGAGCAGCGTTAGAATTGAAAAATAAAAGTCACTTGTATTTACTGAAGGTTCTTGTACTTACTGGTGTAAATACAAGAACCCACTGGTCCTCAGACATCATGAGTGGTCAGCTGAACGAAATCTGCACTGAATAGTAATTCATTTTCTCTAAATATATCAGACAAGTATTACTCCTAAAAATATATTGCAAGTAATATATTACTTGTATTATTTAGAAGAACATGTGTGTGATATACCACAAAAGGGTGCAAGAAACCATAACAACAATTAGAACTGCCGTCAATCGTTCGGCGTATCGGTGATTCTCCCATAGGAGATTCTTCCGCGATCGATGTATCCTCGCCGAAGGGGGGGGGGGGGGGAGTTTTCGCGCTGTGGCTACCACCACAATTTTTTTTCTCGGTGTGGTCCGATTATTTAATCAGTGGTCTCGGACCAGTGGACCATTAAAGATTTCGAACGCTGCACAGAGTATCGTTATATCGAGATTTCATTCATTAGCTCTAAAAAAATCAGAAACCGCATGTTCAAATTATAATGGAATTGCAATTCACCATTGAGAAGCTTATTTTCACAAGGGAACACATTTCACTTTTTTAACGGTTATTGGTTACTTTTTTAACGGTTATTATTTTTTACGGAGTATATTGGGGGGGGGGGGGGCTGTTGATTCCGAATTCGGCATTTGCTTTGTCAGATTGGCTCTAGTTTTTGAGATAAAGTGAAAATTAAATTTCAATGATTTCAATACATAAGCAGCGTACAAATCCCATTTTTGAGATCATGCATTATCCCAAAAACTAGAGCAGTTCGGCAAAACCAATGCTAGATTCAGAATAAACGCCCAAAAATGACTCTAAAATCACTGAAATATCTTTGCCAATGATTTACTCTTTTTGTTTATAATGCACAGTTTCAATGTGATTTGTACTCGTGTGCTGCTTAAGGCATTACAATTGAAATTTAATTTTCACTTTATCTCAAAAATTAGAGCCAATCTGACAAAACAAATGCCAAATTCGGAATCAACAGCCCCAATATACTCTAAAACCATTAAAATTTCTTTATGGAATAAATTCAAACAAGTTCCTCTGTTTTCTTTTCTCTCTCATCATCGCGAAGCTTTGTTGTAACCCTATAACTTTTTTTTATGTTGGTTTTTTGTATACCTTAACAGTGATTTTTTTCCCACATATGATGCATCTTTCTTATAAGAGTGAAGGAAAACAAGTAGGGTGAGGGTGAAAAGAGAAAAACCACTTTGTACCTACATTCTTATGATCATATCTATTATACTGTTTTACTCTTTCATTTGTTTTTCTTTTCCTTCCTCTTCTCTTCTAGTTTTTTTCCCTTCGACTTTTTCTTTTTTTTTCTAACGTGCGGTTAGGTTAGGACAAGGTTACCATATTTATCGCCGATTTGTCAAATAGAGAGCATCCGAATTTCTTGCCAATCGCTTATTAACGTGATTTGACCGTTTTCGAAACATGACGATTATGCAATCATATAAATGTGTACGAAAATTACTGTATTCTCCGCCGGCATGCCGGAAAAAGCGAGGTTCAATAAATATCATGGAATGCGTTCAAAAGACCGATAACAATTCATATTAAGGACTGAGTAGATAAGCGAAAAGAGAGAATACAAGAAAAAATTTTATTGAAGCCAAATGTGTTTTACACGGGAACTCGATATGATGATAAAAATTGCTTATTGCTCTAACTTAATTAACATCAACTTAATAAAATATAGGGATACTGTATTCTGCACATTTTTTCCTGTATGCTCAAAGATTGAAGAAATATGCGCTGTTGCTTTTTTGAATTAAATAATATTTTGCAATGCATTCTTTAATTTTTCACTCTTCTCATTCCAATTTTACACGCATGATCAAGGAATCTAAGAATGCTTCGCAGGCTACTTATATTTCCATATAATTCATAATCGGTGTAAACAAACATGCTTGGTATCCGACATTTTTAATAAAATCAAGATTCGTAGTAATAAAAGCAGAAATAAAGCTACAACTACCTAAAAGCGGTTCGTAAAACAGAAAGATCCAAAATACGCAGATAAAAGACTGGGTTCCAATCCACCTATTCAATCAATTATTAGAGCCCAAATATTTAAGAATATTCCGGAATCTGACTCGAATTTCCTTGCATGCCGGAAAATACGGGTATTCCCAGCTTGCCGGATAATGCGGGGAATACGGTAAATAGTTAAGTAAATCTCTATCATAAACCGTATAAAACGAAATGCATGAAATAAATCTTAAAAAAATAATAGTGAATCGGTGGGATTCTTTGACGTAAATTTGAATTCATGAAGAATTTACAAAAATTTCTTAATCGAAACTCAAATTTTTACTGTACCTGTCCGCAGCGAAGAATAAAAAAAATTAAGAATTACGACCCCAAAAGTTTCGCCAATAATAAATAATTTTTCAAATTCTTAAGAATTTCACTGAGATCACAAATGTGAATGATATATCAGCTTAGAAGAATAATTTTCGAGAGATCCTATCCTCACAGCAGCGGCAGCATAAGCGACAAGCCCTGATGATTTATTTGAAAATTATTTTGCTGCTGGATATATTTCCCATTAATCAACGAATAATGCCCTCATCACTTTTATAGGTCATTCACAAATAAAGAGGGTGCCAAAGAACTTCCAACGATCTATGTTGTTTTGGCAAGGCTAACTGGCATATAGACGCAGAACTGCTGTTTATTAAATTCCAAAATTAAAAAAAACTTTCCCATGAGGTGAACTTCCTATTTGTATTATCTGATCAAAAATAATCCATTAAAAACGACTCTAGCGTAGTTTTACTGCAAATAATAAATCCAATGAAAATTTTCGGGACATTCAGGTCCTATATGATATTAGTCTATATATCGCACACCGTATTAGTATTAATAATCGATAACAGCTGAGCTACTGTATATACTCTGCACTAGTTTGTATCAAACTATTTTCTTATGAGTAACATATTAGTCGAAAATAAATTTCTTTCCTTAGGTTAAATCAAGTTTTATCGCAATTAAAAAAATAATAATTCGTTTTGTGCCTGATGTGACAAAACTTGGCTGAGTTTCAATTGTATCTCGAGGTATTTAAATATTTCAAACAAGATTTAAACACATCAGCAAACTAATTTTTCAAAACAATGCATTTTTCTTCTCAAAGATCGAGACAATTCTGCAGATATGCTGTATAAAGCAAATTAGAACTATCGATTACTACATTCCATGAATGATTTCTCTTTATCAGTTATTCGAGTGTTTTCCGATTGTATGTTTTCCGAGCAATCTAATGTCTCATTCAGAAGAAATAACACACGAATAAAATTTGTTGTTTACTATGGTAATTATTTTAATAGTGAAGAATGACGGTTTTTTACCTCATTCAGGGTATCTTACATCTGCCTCGGTGTTAGTGCAGTTGTAATTGATAAATGCTGTGAAGCGTAAGGCTTCAGAATTAATCGAGTCAATCAGTTCTCGTCACTTAGAACTTTGAAAGCAATAGGCAAAGTTTATTCGAGTTTCACGAAAAGTGTGTCCTCTATGAAGTCTTGTTAATCGTTTCGGGACACAAGTTTTTGTATCATAATTCAGATACGAATTTCAGTTACTTAAGTGTTAATGTCATCAATCCGTATTTCATCGGGTGTAAATCCCGAAGAAATACCCCAGAATTAGTAATGACACTTACAAAGCAGTGTGCAGGAAGTGTCACAGGGTCAAGTGGCCCCACACACCCATTAGTCACTTGAAAATTAAAACTGAATATTGAAGCAAAAAATATTAAAATTAAAATTTTTTTTATATATCCTGATTTAATGAGCTTTCTTAAATTTGAGATGGTATTTTTGGAAGGTTAAAATTCTCTGGAAGGGGCTTCCTGGCTATACAGTAGAGTCTAGATAATTCAAGTCTCGAAAGTTTGAGGTTTAGGGTAATCCGAGACGCTGAAATTTTTAAAAATTTCTTCTAAAAAAACGCACTCTTTCTATTTTTTACCAGAAACGCGATTTATTTCACATTTTCCCGTGAATGCCAATAATTTGTTTTTGTTTTTTTATGCAAAAATTGCCACGTTTTTAAGACAAATAAATTCAATTGGTCGAATGGTCGACGCGTTTCGGCTCTTAATAGCCAGAATTTTTCACAACCCTTCCCCTACAATGAATTTATAGTATAAAAAAATCATATTTTCATATCGAATACCCGGAGATGGAGCCCCTCGCAGTCTTCGTTATAATGAGGACATGGGTCTTGGCGGCACTAATCTAATAAATTAAGCTGGTAAATCAAGCACTAAAAAGGCAAGAATAAGTACGAATACAAAGGTTCAAAGAAAACAAGTTAGAACAGTTTCATGAGATGAGAATAAGTTTCCCAACCAGCCCTGGTGCCCAGAGATTGACCTTGCGTTTTCTTAATTTTTTAGTACACGCTATGTAAGGTACATTTACCAGAAAATAAATAGGTAAGCCTTCTTCTTTGGAAGTTGTTTTCCGGATAATCCGACTTTTGAGTAATCCGAGATAGTCTCGGTCGCATTCACCTCGATATTATCGAGACTTCTGTATCCCTTTCTTTCGACCAACCAGGGGCCCCTATCAAATGTGAATCCTACATGCGCCCCTGCATACCCACAAATCTAAAGAAGCAATCACATTTAAATTTAACACATCGCTAGCGGGGGACTGAGATCTCAGTCCAATCCCAATCTTGAAAAAACTATTAGGGCTATTGGCAACTATATAAAGGCCTTTTCTCTACGATATTTAGATAAAGGTAAAGTTAATAGGACAAACACGAGGCCTTCGCACAGTGTATAGTATTCTATATACATCCTATAAACTCTGTCCCCAGGCCAACCTCTGACTGAAATTTAAAACTTCAGATGCAGAAAGTTTCCGAGTGTATATAGAATCTTTTGTCTCATATTTGAAAAAGGGAGAGGAAAAGAAATGGTGTGTCCGGATTTGATCTTCCTTTCCTTCCCTTTATCTAATTGTTGTTGGCGAAAACAGTTATAAATACGGTGAATAAAAAATAGATGAAAGGATCTGCTGATGAAGAGAGAGGGAATTAATGAAAGAACGCGCGGTGGGATGTGTTGTATAGAAAATGGTTCTTAACTTGGGGCCACGTGGCCCCCCCCCTTGTGGTCCTAAGATATTCTAAGGGAGCCACGAGTGAGAGAAAATCAGATGAATGAGGAGCCACGACAAGTAATGAAGGGAGCCACAGAGAACCTATGAAGAAATAAAGCTTTCAAGGGAAATATGGGGAACAAAAAATGTGATCACTTTCAGAATCCAGCAAAGAACCATTTTAATCTATGGGCCCATAATCTCGTATCCACAGGGGGGAGGGGGGCTGTTTGATCAGATTTAGTACTATGACTTTTTATTGCAAGTGTGTAAATATGAAAGCTGTTACTTCCAGCTAAGTATGCGGCCTCAGAACATCGCTTTCCCCGGGTACCCATGATGTTGAGACGGTCAAGCATAAAACCCCGATAAGGAGGAGTCTCGTTGAACTCTAGCCCAGGGTAGGTGGGGCTGACAGCCCTAGGGTTCAGGATAAAATTATTTTTTTTCATACAATAAATTCACTATAGAAGGCAGGGCCTGAGAAAAGTCTGGTTTGGGGACCCACTAAAGATTACAACCTAGGGGGTCTTGCTCAAGGATGTGGAGGGGGGCCATGACGTGGACCCATGGTTTTGTGTCTTAGGGGGTTAATTTATTTCTTTACTTTTAAACCGCACACTATACCCCTGTCGACATTCGTCAATTTCAGCCATTGTTCCAGTTAAGGGACTGGGCGGGGTGTAGGGGAACTTTATTTTCCATTACATACATTGAAAAAAATAATAATAACTTACAACATACACAGTTTGCAAAAATGGCGCCCGAGTTGCGTGGTGGTAAGATCAGCGTCTTTCACCGTGAAGGTTGCCGTGATGGTCCCAGGGGAGAACATAGATAAGATATTTTCCTATAACGAGCTTGAGGCGACCACGGGGTATATGGTGCCTTCGTTTCCAACTCATTAATGGCAGTAAATTGCGACATGGCCAGAGTTGGTGTTTGGTGAAGTAGCTTACAAAAGAAAGAAAAAAAAATATATATAGTAATTACTTATAAATACATACAACTCAAATTGCAGGGGATTTCGGCAGATCAGTGAACGAATTCCGGTTGGAAAACAAGATATATATAATTCAAATTTTTTTCCCGTTAGTTTCCAACGGGTCAGTGAGCTATAGCTGCAAGATAAAGCAGAAGACAGAAAGAGGAAAAAAGGAAGGAAGGAGGGGAGCTAAACTGTACAAATGAGTGTTTGTCGGGAGCCTTCAGCGCAGGACTTGCTTATGTCCAGCTTAGTCAGGAAACATGTATGCACTTAGTCCGAGTCTGATTCTTCAGGGGTAGTTTATAGTGCAAGTTCGTTGGATCGTCCCGTACTTACTTACACATACCTATGTTTCCCATACATAATTCAGCTTTTGGAAGAGATGATCACCTCGCTTTTGGACCCGTGTCTGTCCCAGTGTTCCAGAGATTGGTCTTATTTATGAAATTGCTGTTCACATTATAAACTTAGTTTTGATTAAATTCAGTTTAATAAGTAGAAAGGTTCTCGCTTCTGGATGAAAGTAGGGGCCTTGGATAAGATGGGAGGGGCCTTGGATAAGATGGGAGGGGCGCAGGATAAGAAAATATGGTTAAGTGGGGGAGGGGCATGCTCCGAAAAAGGTTGAAAAACACTGGTGTAGAAAAACCTTGTCTCTTGAACATGGTTGCAATATCACGCCACTGTTGCGCCTAGAAAGAAACGATAAAACACTTTTACCGCTCCAGCTGAAATTCGCCCACATAAGAAATTTTAATATGCATGTAAAGCAACGTTTTTTTTCTCCAGTGTGATTCAGGATGCGTTTCGCACACGTTGTTGCAAAAGAAAATAACTTGAAATGTTAGAAGAAAGAAAACGTTCCGATTATGTTTTTACTCGCATTTGCACCTCGACAATGTCGAAAGAGGAGAAGTGATTGCTAAAGTCTCGTGCATATAAATCGATTTTTAAGTAAAACGAGAGAATTCACGAAACACATCGCGAGGATAAGAAAAAAAATCTCTTGTCCGAACACATTCGCTGTTTTATTTCACCGAAAAGTGCACCTGCGGTGCTTAACTTTATGAAGCGACTGAAATTCCTTTTTTTTTTTTATCCTACGTTCATTTTATTTTTTTCCCATTCAGAACAGCGTTTCCAGGTGAGACAAATCACTTCAAGGAACTCTTCAGTTAGCACTTATTCATCCTCACGGCTCTTTCCGGAGAAACGTCGGAAATGTAAGAATTTTTATCGATTACTTGCACTGGGAAACGGAAGCTTTACACGGAAGTGCTTTTTGAAGTTTTTAGAAAAATACAGAAAGAGAAATATATATATATATATTATGTACTCTTAGAGAGTAGAAGTGCCTTCGGTGTAGATTAATGTGTTATTTTGACAAGCGAAGGAGAGAATATTTTTCTTTTCCCTGTTACAGGGAATATAGTCTCGCTTAAAGAACGATCGGCATTTTCTTTTCTTTTTTTTTTTTTGAATTTTTATTGCGTATGAAACACTTCATGATTACATGTGTTAAAATTATATATTGGTACAATAACTGAAAGGGAGAGACTTATCACATATTTGTCTAGCAATGGATCGCGTATAAAGATTTACCTAGTACAGTCGGCGTTCGTTATATCGATTTTTGTCGTTCTACGGAAAACGGACGTTATATTGGTATGTCGTTACATGGAACGTTTAAAAATATTAGTTCTTTAGCTCTTTGCAGTCCAGAGGCATTTTTTTGGCATTTCGTTGGTACGGTTCGTTTTTAACTCCTGTACGATCACGGACGAAATATTTCGTCCAAACGCAAGTGGAATAAATTCAATCCAGCTCTCTGTGTTTTCTGTCGTCTCTCCTCACCATCGTGAAGCTTTAGTGTAACCCTTTCAACTGAAGTTGTTTTTCTTTCCCTCCTTTCTTTCTATGCTCCTGTTAATGATTCCCCCCACGTGTAATGTATATTTCTACTATATACATATAAGAGCGAAAGCAAACACGTAGGGTGAGGGTGAAAATAGAAATCTACTGAAAAAAACCCCTCTTATTTATTATGCATTTTTCTTTAATACTTATCTATTTTTTACACTAACTATCTTCCTTTTCTTCTTTTTTTCTCCCTTCCCCCTTCTTCTTCCTTTTTCTAACGTGCGGTTAGGTTAGGACAAAGTTACCAGATTTATCGCCGATCCGTCAAAAGAGATCATCCAAATTTGTTTTCAAAAGCTTGTGCGCGAGGGGTTAACATCGCCTCCCCCGCAATGAGGAAGGCCCATAGAAGTTTGTCCCTTCGCAGTTTTTGTATAGCGTAGACTTCTGCTTAGAATCCGAATTCACAGACGCCTTCCTATTATCGTAAGGGGCCGTTATAGCAATGAAGTACTGTTATTTCCTGATGCAGAACTATGTCGAGTCCACCTCAAACATATGTCAGCGACCTCCTATGTCGAGACCGCAGAAGGTAAAGAGAGTTCGTATTTGGACAGAATAAAAAAATATATTGGTCATTTTGTTATAAAGTAAGCAGTTGAAGTGAAAATGCACCAGGTTAAAAATAATAACAAAATTGTAACGAACAATTACATGCACTCACCTATACTGCTAATTCTTTGATATCGAAGGTCGAGGTCAAACACAATTTTGGTAAACGTAAAACCTGGATTGTGTATATTTATTTGCGAAAGGAGGTGGGACGAAGCTGAGTTCAGACGTTGTATTGGATTGAATGATCTATGTCGGCAAGACCCGCAATTAGACGCTTGGTTAGCCAGAGCAAGCACGCATTTTGGCGTTCCCTTGTAATGTTCAAGGAGACGTTGAAATTTGCGCCCATTCTGGAACACCAGACCCACCTGCTCCCCACTAGTTGCAGCCCTGTTTGTAGGTGGTTATATTGGATGAAAAATAAAAATGGATGAGTAGTAAAATATTTGACTCTTATCGTACAGGTCGTTATAATGGACCGGTCGCAATAACGCATGGTCGTTATAACAATCGTCGACTGTAATATCGAAAGTTTCACGCTGCATTAAATACAACGTAAAATGTTTACAAAAACTTCGATAATTTCTAATATATTATGTTTTCTGATTGGACCCAAGCGTGAGAGTTGTTTTTGAGGGAAAAAAAAAATTATTAGTGTGTTCGATTGTCCAAATATGACCAGCTAGTATAGATGGCAACATTGGCGTCTCTACGACTGTGTGACTCGTGCGGCCACACAAGGAGCGGTGTTGGATGGTCAACAAATAAGGGATGAGAAAAAAATAATTTAAAAAAAATTTAGAAAAAATGTTTGTCTGTAAAACTGAAACTATGAATGTATTCTAATGAAATTTTAGAACTAATTTCTAATGCATTGCATCATGGGCGGAGATACGGGGGGGGGCGGCGTGGGGGGCATTGCCCCCCCCCCCCCAGGTTCAATCATGGAGCCAACTGATCTAATGTACACTGCTCAAAACAAGTAGGGGAACAAGCAAAAACGTGAAGAAAACCGTGCGAGACAGCCACGTATTGGCATACAATGGATAGTACACGCGTATCAATGCGCAATACAGAAAAAAGACGTAAAAAAAATTGGAATTAAGCTTTAATTCTTCGAAAATATGGAAAAAACATGAAAAGATGATTTAGGGCAACAATTTGGTTACATGTAAACGATAAAAAAAAGTACTGTTTAGACATGATGCATGAGTTTTAATAGGGCGTGTGGTCTCCTCGAACAGCTAAGACTGCTGCACACCTGTTTGCCATGGATGCGATGAGGTTATCGATCAGACTTTGGGGAATACTGTTCCACTCCTCAAGAAGTGCAATCTGCAAGTCTCGGACAGTAACAGGCGGCCTTGGTCGCGCAGCAATGCGTCGTCCGAGCATGTCCCAAACATACTCGATTGGATTCAGATCAGGAGAGCACGTTGGCCATTCCATACGCTGTATTGTTTCAGCTTCACCAGACGAGCTCTATGCGGTCGGGCATTATCATCCTGGAAAACAAAGGAATCTCCAATGGCTCCAGCGTAAGGGATGACATGAGGTCGCAGTATCTCGTCTGCATACCTTCGGGCCGTAAAAGTGCCATTCCGAATGATATGCAGGTCCGTACGTCCGCCTATGCTGATTCCACCCCATACCATCCAACCAGCTCGTCTGTATTGTGACCTTTCACGAACGAATGCGGGGTTATTTCGAGTGCCCCTGTCCCTCCATACCAGAACACGTCGGGTGTCACACTTCCAGACTGAATCGGGACTCGTCTGTAAACAGCACTTGGCTCCAATCATGTTGCTCCCAATCTCGATGTTCAGCAGCCCATCTTCTTCGGGCCGCACGGTGGCGTGGGGTCAACGGAATGCAGACCATTGGCCTACGTGCATAGAGCCCTCCCTCATGAAGCCGATTACGTACTGTTTGGCTGGAAACCCTTCGTTCTGTTGCCAAGAGCAACCGTCATTGCAGCTGCGTAGCATTCTCTGTTCTGTTTCGACGGGCTGTTAACCGTATATACCGGTCATAGTTGCTGTATCAGTTGCTGTAGTGGCGCGTGGCCGATCTTGCCCTGGTCGACGTCTAACATTTCCTGTTTCTTGGAATCGATTCCACAGCCTTGCAACAACACTTCTGGCGACTCCAACAGCGTCCGCGACACTACGTTGTGTTTGCCCGGATTCCAGTCTGCCTATAACACGCCATGCCATGGATTCCGGTAAATCACGTTGATGAGACATCCTCAAGTCACCTTGTCTCAAAAAAAAAATACTGCGCAATCGAATTTCACAGTTACGGCAGTAAAACAGACGTTTCTGCAACATCCCGATTTCTGCCCTTATCTCCTTTTTCTGGTTTTTGACATCATGAACTTTGATTTGCATATGAAGTTTTCTTTTTCCGTTTCCTGCTAGGCTTTAAATTATGGATGATTCATTTTATGTTACTTATCGGTATACATCTTTGCGTAATTTTGTTAAAACCATGTGCTCCCCTAATTGTTTTGAGCAGTGTATATGCATGTATATGAATTGGCATCATCATCATCATGCCCCCCCCCAGCCTTTCATGTCTATATCCACCTATGCATTGCATCTATCTGGGAACACAAAAACACAGCCAGATATGAATACGTGTTAGTTTATGAGAAAGTTACTTTCTTAGTACAGGGGAATATAAGCCCGGGGGGGGGGGGGGGGTGAGAGCTTCAAAGATCAAATTGCCCGGTGTTATCTTTCGTAATATTACGCATGGCGAAAACAAATCTGAGAGTTTTCCAGGTCGTTTTGTCGGTGTGGTTTACACAGCCATTAGCGTCGGAGGTGGGGCATTTTGTAAAACGGGTCTGAGCCCAGAATTCATTCAGAAATCGAAATTCCCTTCATAAAGCTCACGAGTAGCACCGACATTTTGTGCGGATCGTTCAATGAAGGCTACGCAATTGCTCTGATGGTTTCAAGTTCATGGTCTAATGTGTTTCGATCTGAACAGATGTTAAATGCTCTTGCTACATAGGTGCGAAAAGCCGAAAGTTTCTGTTGCATGGGATCCCATGCAACAAAAACTTTCGGCTGTTACGGTGTGTTCTTTGGAACACATTAGACCATGAACTTGAAACCATCAGAGCAATTGCGATAGACAGGGGGTTCAACACCAAGATCGTTGATGAATTAAGTAGAATATTCTTGAAACCGGCACGAGGAACCACTCTAGAAAATATTACAGAGAGACCACTCAGAGAAAGTGTAGTCATACCCTACGATCCAATACTCTCACTGAAGATCAAACCGATTCTTAAAAAGTTTAATCTAACAACCATAGATGTGCCCACTAAAAACTTTGGTTTCATGCCCCCTAAAGATGCTATACCGCAGAATAAACAATGGGGCATTTATTACATTCCATGTGGTGATTGCTCTCTTGGTTATATAGGATAGACAAGGAGACCCATAAAAGCAAGATTAAATGAACACGCTCGCTGTGTTAAGAATCAGGAATGTGAAAAATCGACCATCGCCGCTCACTGTTGGCAAGAAGGCCATAAATTCAAATTTCAAGAAGCGAGAGTTTTTCACAAAGTCAAGTCCACAGTTGATCTAGATTTCTACGAAGGCACATATATTCGGGCCTTCAAAAATATACTAGTGAACGATAATAAATCTCCACCCCCGATCGCAACACCATGGCTTAAATTCATTTCGAGCGGGAATTACAAGAAAATTCGAATGGACCAATCGGATAGCACTATTCCGCAAATGTCCAATTAGGACGCTGCATTAGTATCTCACGCAGGCTCACAGCTTCATTCTGACCACGACGTTTGAAGTGAACAGACGTACTTCTTCCGCTGAACAACCGAGCGTTAAGATTTGGTATTCAATCCAAGTGGGAAACTCGGTCAGCGAGACTAGTGGTTAAATTTTTCCTCTGAAGACGGCACCCATTGGTGTTGAAATGCATTAGGACTTTTATTATTTTTTTGTGTATTTGCCTTATTCGTTGGTGTCTTCTCAAAAAAACTAAAATAAAGTATCAGGAAATTTTGGCTGTGATATATTGTGTCTGGTACCTCCGTTAAATAATAATTAGGGACATTTTAGAAAATTAAAATGTCAAAACCATTTTTTATTTTGTATATTATATTCTTTCTATTGCTCTGAAGAAAATTTACCCGTGAAATTCAGATAAAAATTTGCCGAGATATTGGTGACTGAAGTACTTAATTTTCGTACGTGCTAAAATACTCAAAAATTTTCAAACACACGAAAAGTAGCAAAAATATCAGTGATTTCTATCACCAATATCTCGACAAATTTATATCCACGTGGCACTTAGTAAATTTTTTCCTGTGCAATAAAGTCACAATTTTATTAATTCGCATTTTTTCAATTAGTAACCGTATAAAAAGATTTTAAACTTTCCTCCAGTTATTATATTTAAAAGAGACGCCATTTCAATCATATTTGCTTTGAATCTAGAATGAACAGTATAATTTTTATTTTTTTCGACATTTTCAAAATGAATGACTATTCAACATGCGTTCACCAAATAGGAGATTACATGGCGAGAGGAAATTAATGAAATTCTATTTTTTTTATAATTTTTTACTGCACTTTGAATGAAGAAAAATACTCTCATAATTGTTGTAAAAGGAAAAAATAAATTTCCTTTTATAAATTTTTTGATAAAAATTAGTAAAATGAGCTTTTAATATAAATAAGGAATTTAATATTTTTTATTAATCCGTAGAAAGCTTCAAAATTCTCTTGGAAACATTTTTCAACATCACTGGCAATAACGCAGCCGATAAAAATATAAAGATGCGTTATTCGGTGAATTGCAAGTGCACCTTCAATGGAACAATGTGTGAAAAAAGATTTATATAGATTTTAAAAAATTAAATTTCTAGCCAAGTGCGGATCCAGAGGGGCAATGAGGGTGATCGCCCCTCCCAAAAGCTGAATAATATGGGGGGGGGGGGATTTGCCTGTCCCGTAAAATACGGGATGAGCCGATACAACTACTACACAATAAGTCGCTTCTCAGACGCATATCGCCCTGAATTCATCAGCCTCCACTCCATTCCCAGCTGAAGATGTCTTCCTGCTCTCCATTCACAGCTGAAGATGCCTTCCTCCGCTTCATTCGCAGCTGAAAATGTATACCTTCGCTTCATTCGCAGCTGTAAATGTATACCTTCGCTTCATTCGCGCAACTAAGATCCCTACCTCCACTCTCTTCACAGCTGAAGATGCCTGCTTCGATCCATTCGAATCTGAAGTTGTCTGCCTCGGCTTCATTCGCAGCTGAAGTTGTCTGCCTCGGCTTCATTCGCAGCTGAAGTTGTCTGCCTCGGCTTCATTCGCAGCTGAAGTTGTCTGCCTCGGCTTCATTCGCAGCTGAAGTTGTCTCCTTCGGCTTCATTCGCAGCTGATGATGCCTGACTCCACTCAGATGCGGATTCAGAGGGGGGCGATGGGATCGACCGACCTTCCCGATAGCCAAATAATATGGGAAAATTTGCTTGTCCCGATAAAATACGGGACGATCAAATGAACCTGATGACAAACGGACGGACACAATTCACCCCTACCGTCACATCATCATGTATCCGCGCCTGTTTCTAGCCAACTACTGCATTTTGACTCGTACCAGATGTACCTTTATTCTTTTCTATAATTATTTCAACGGAATTTTTCTTGCATTATCTATTATTTATTGAGAATTTTGGCTCAAGTATTCTATCTTCATCGCCCCTTCCCGTAAATTTTATCGTTATTTTATGTCGGAAAAATATTTGCATCTTGACATTTTCTTACAATCATCTGCTCAGATCTCGGTTAGTGACTCTTAGCAAGTAGATGATTTCTGTAAAATTTTATCAATATCGTCCAATACAATTTTTATTTCTTTTTTTTTTAAACAAGAGTCAGTAAAAGTCATCAAGAAGAAGCGGCTTTTTCTTTGAGGTTAAAATAACAAATCGTTTCAATTGGAGAGCTCGCAAAGTCTCATTTCAAGATAAATAAACATGCACGATTATCGGATTCTAGGAATAAACGGAAGGAAAAAAAAAGAAACGACACATTGATCTTCAAAATCATTTAGAACTCTGGTCAGTGTGGCATTTCATTGCAATCGTCCCTAGGTGAAGGCGGGATTGCGTCGGAAGAGTATACGATGTTGAACAGACAGTGATATAACAGATACCAGGCTATATTCAGAAAGGGCAGTAAACATTTTTGAAAAGTCTTGAAATAATATAGGTTATGCCAAAGAAACTCAGATTCAAAAAAAGAGACTTTAGGTAGGTTTCTTTTTCGATTGAGCTTGACGGTTTCACACTCAAAACCTCAGAGTTTTCCTAGTCTTGGCTCTATAGAGTTTATATTTTCTTCATCCTGCCCATTTTGACGCTGAAGTTGCTCTGAAGAACACACTGGTCTTCTATTTGTGCAAGTACACTGGAACTTGAATTCACCAAGCACAGTATACATAGGTAAGTCTTATACCTATGAAATACTTATGGTCAATCAAATATTTATGTGGCAATCTTCTTATACTAAATTAGACAAAATATAAGAGGACGGTTTGGTCGGTAAAAGGTAATAATAATTTTTTATCAGTATTCATGATTTCATTTCAAGGCATTTCTGTATGCTTCTAAGACCACACCACTGCGAGAAATTGGGTATTCACCGAAGTTAGCGTGCATGAGGTCAACATAGCGTGTGACTTCCAGAAGTATTTTGGAACTAATGACTTGATTACTATTGTAATACGACACCACAGGGCCGCAACTAGATCCTTGATCAGCCGGAGCAAGCACGCATTTTGACGCCCCTTTGTAATGTTGAAGATGTTGAAGGGTGAAATTCGTACTCCCCTCTGGTCCGGCACCCGGAGCACAAGACTCACTTGTCCCCCCCCCCCCTAGTTGCAGCCCTGCGACACCATAACAAATAGTAAAATGAACGGATAAGGAATAATCATCTTAATATTCTTTGAGAAAACAGAAATTCAGTACAGAATATAATTTCCTTATAATATTTCTTATGTGAATTTTTTTCACGTTGCCTTCACCATCAACTACAATCACTTTCGGTTAGTGATTCTTAGCAAGTAGATGATTTCTGTAAAATTTATCTCAATCTTCCAATATTTACTTTTTTTAAACAAAAGTCAGTAAAAGTCCTCAAGAAGAAGCGGCTTTTTCTTTCAAGTTAAAATAACAAATTGTTTCAATTGGAGAGCTCGCATAGTCTCATATGTTGATATCAAATAACATTTCACCTCATCATATGTTGTTTTACAAAAACTGAGGTCAACAAATCGACATAATACGAAACCTTATTCTATCAAATAATTTGATAAATAATAAGATAATTATTATCTTATTTGAAATCTTATTATATCGAATTCTTCAAATGGGTTCAAATTTCACAAGAATGTGGTAAATAGAATTTTTTATTCACGGATACCATAAAAAAAACTTGTGTTTAGGTATGCATCACTCTTCGAGTGATTTTCCCCAGTTTGAAGCATTTAAAATGGTAAAAAAAAGTTTATATATACAATACAAACAGACAGACAGACAGACATGACCGCTGACGCCCAGAGACCATCTTGGTATTGTTTCCCAAAGGGATGGACGATCTCGGCGAACATGCAATACAAACAAGTAAACTTCAATAATGATATGCGTAATGATAAAAAAAAATTAGCAATAGTTGGCCCCACGCGTTGAGATGCCATTGTTTGTATGTTCTTCCTTTTCTGCAGCTCCTCACACAGGGCCACAACTAGGGGGGAGGAGGGGGTCTGGTGCCCCGAGTGCCGGACTAAGAGAGGTCACTTTAACACCTCCTTTAACATGACTAGGGGGTAGGGGGGGGGCTTATCAAAATACGGTCTTGCCCCCGACTGACTGAGCATCTAGTTGTGGCCCTGTCCTCACATGTACAGAATCTCCCAAACGTATTCTTCTTTTTAAGACAAAATTAATTACAGATATTTCATCAAGTTTTTGGTTACGTTTCGGTTCGAAACTAGAGCTGGGAATCGATTAAAATTTTTAAATGGTTAATCAAAAAACTTGGATCGATTAATTGGATTTAATCGAATTTTCAAATGCTATTCATTCATAGCAAACGTGGTGTGTTGATAACTATGTAATATTAATTGATACTGTAAAAACATATTCTGTTCATTTCACGCATCTATACACTGAATAAGCAAATACAGAAATAGATTAAGAAATGAAGGCCGCTCCCGCTTGAAGCTATTTAATATCTCTCCCCCCCCCCCCACACTTGCGAGGAACATGAAAAAAAAAAAACATGTGCAAATTTCTAGAACTTAGAAAACGACTTTTGAATGTTACTCTATGGAAGTTGTTCTGCTAAAATGTTTTGTAAAATGTGTTTCAATAGGCAGGGGATACACATTCGCGTTTCTGGAAAACTTGGATAGAAAAATAACTGATCCAACCAGCTGATTAACTCAAAAGTGAAAATTTGCACATTCGTGTGTCTGATATAAAAGGGACGACACATGCTGAGCATGTTTGTCATGGCCTGAAATTTCTTAACTTGGATCTTGTTTGTTTTTTCTCAATCAGTAATTTTAATATCACTACTTTTCGCTGAATCGCTTTGTGTTTCCTCATGTCGAAGAATTCGATTAAAATATTGATTCAAATATTTTTAAATACGGCCACTTATCTGAAATGTTCAGTATAGGAAAATAATTTATAATACATTTAATAGGTTTAATCGAATAAATCAGATTTATAAGTAAATTTTTAATAAAAATTTTAATTGAATTCTGATCGGCTTGATCTCGAGTCGATTAACTCCATTAAAAATTTTAACTGCGATTAACAATTGATCGATTAACCGACCCATAGGCGTACGCAGAATTTTCTTGAGGGGGGGGGGGTTTCAGATTTTTTTTCCTTCTGAGGGGGGTTTACGTTTTTTCCCACAAAATAACACTATAATCTTGGCTGGGGGGAGGGGGGTTAAAACCCTAAAACACCCCCTTTGCGTACGCCAATGAACTGACCCGATTAATCGATTAATTGGACCAGCCCTATTCGAAACCATTATTGAGTTCTCTATTTTTGAAATCTCATACAAGTTTCCCGGAGATGAAAAATCCTTTGATTCAGTTTTTAATTCAAATGTTTTGGATAATTCGAAGTTGACAGAAAAAAAATGAATCACAATTTTAGTAAAATGAACATGAATGGTTTGAAAATTTGTACGAGATATGCAACACCAGGCGCTGGCCCAGTGGAGAGCGATATAGCCGATGCCACTTCCAATACACTAGGAGTGAAAAATAATGTGGAAAGGGTTATAGTTTTGTCCTGTAAAATTTGGGATGTTTTGTTACTATTATGCCCCCACTAGGAAGGTCCATGCTTCTTTCACCAACAACTTTATTGCATGCAATCAGTATGGATTCCACCAAAACAAAAATACTGAAATGACTATATTAAAAGTCTGCAATTACCTAAATAATGGTTATAATAATAACAAATATTGCATAATAGTCTATCTGGATTTAAAGCAAGCATTTGATAACGTAGACCTAAATATATTAACAAGAAAATTATATAAGGCTGGAGTCAGGGGACAAGTACTTGAATGATTCAGAACTTATTGTTTACATAGACACCAAGCATTTACTATAAATAAGAAAATTAGTGATTACCACGAAAAAGGTGTTCCCCAGGGATCAGCGTTGGGACCCACATTATTCTTAATTTACATAAACGACTTTTGCAAAATGCACCTGAACGGACATCTAATCTCATTTGCAGACGATACAGCATTGTATATAGAAGATGATGATGTAACAAATCTTTTAATAAACACCGAAAATGATCTCAGAGAAATCTCAATCAGTGGATGATAAAAATAAACTTAAACTGAACATTAGTAAAACAAAATATCAATGTATAAAAACAAGAAGCATCCATCATGACACGGAAATTCACATTAAAATTCATCACTGTCACCAACAGTATCAGCATAACTGTAATTGTGAAGTGATCGAAATGATGAAATATATCAATATGTAAAAACGTCTGAAATAATGAAAATGATATTTTCCTAGAATTATGAAATATTTGGATTATTTATTTCATTTTCACATGTCCTGTTAATAACATACCTAGACACTATCACATAAATTATGTCTTGCACACTGAATCACCTACAATATATAGAATTTTGAACTTTTTGCGAAACCTTCACAATTCTCCTTTTTTAAATTTTTTCTGACCAATTTTATCTCATTACTTTGTGTTCATGCAAATAGAAAACCTAATAACATTGTAATGTACTTTGGTTCAAATTGGCGGCTAAAACAAATAGAAATATTAAAAAGAAGGGGAAAAAAAAAAAAAATATATATATATATATATATATATATATGGGTTTTTTTGTTTTTTTATTTAGTAATTATTATTATTTTTCTCTTTCTCTCTGGCTTGTGGAAACAGAGAGGAAATCAACCATGTAGGCTTCCTAGAAGCACAATTGTCCTTTGGAGCCACATAGATGTCATTTTTGTGTGTGCGCTGAATTTCATGTGTGTATTTGTGTGTATTGCCCATTAAAAAAAAAAACTGCATCGTGGGCTCCGAACGACGCTATGCGCTGAGGGGCCTCCCTATAGGGATGACGTAATCGATATTAATTGAAAAATAATCAGAGGTCCTCGGGCTGCCTGGGTGAGCCCATACTTTGACACGGCCCTGCCACTAAACGATGAGTGGAAAAATGTCATGCTATCGGAAGGGAACCCAATTGCCGTCTTAACGCATGGGCCCACCCGGACACAGCCCAGGGGGCCGCAAGAGAAGAGCAGGCCTCAAAAAAATAAGCTCTGGTTGAAACTTTCCAAAGTAAGATTGCAAATTTGCCTGATAACGCCTCAGAGAAATCACTTGGCCTGTGGGCTTATGATACTCTTAAGTCCTAAATACTCGATTTTTTTCCTCGAACTGATAATTTTTTATAGTCAATGACACGTATTAAAGCCAGAAAAATCATTAAAAAAATCAAATGCTCAAAAATCGCACATACGAAAGATATATTGAAGTGTGTGTGATAATGCTTTCCAAAATCTATAATCTACCTTCTTTAGGACTCAAATTATAGATTTAAAAAAATTCGAATTGCAAACTTAAAAGTAAAAAAAAGAAATAAAAACAAAATATTTTAACAAATTGGCGAAATCACAGCCACGCATGCTCTGCAACAGAGTTGTCGTTAATTGGGGCATTTACAGCAAATTCAAAATATAAAATGGAAAGAATATGATTTCACTTTATGTGCAAAAAAAGGTGATTCTGAATTTTTATCTTCAAACTGGCTACAGTAATGAACATTTAAAGAACCCTTTTCACCATATGCAAAGCTGCGTATTTAAGGGTTAAGAGTTCCCTGTGACAACGCTGGGTCATTTGGTCGATTTTTTTTTATAAAATACAATTTTTAAAAAATAGTGAGCTCCTGTAGTGATAGACCAGGGCTGTGTACGGTTGAAGAAAGTAAGGTTACAGACTATCACGGACCTATTTCCATAAATACCGATTTGAGAGCAGTAAAATAATGCAGCACAGTACTATTGTAGCGGAACGTGAAAAATCATTAAGGGTGCCAAAAAGTTTTGTATTTTGCGCTATCGTTGCAAGTCTATTTGTTGCAAGTCTGAATTTTGTTAGTTAGATTATTTTTATATTAACCCTTCAAGTGGCAGCAGAAATCACTAAACTTCTTATACAATGTCATATCCCTTTTATTTCAGTAGACTTTCCTCCGATTTTCCTCAGGTGTTAAGAAAGGGACATAAAGAAAAGTGTCCCATTGACAAATAAACTTATCTAAAAGCAAAATATCTCAGCCTGTCAGTGCTAAATTAAGGAGCCACGTTGAAGGGAACGTCCAATACTCTAAGCGGTTCATGCGAGAAAAAGAAATACTGTAATAATTCATTCCGGTTAAAGCGGATAAAAGCAGTTTGACACACCCGGCGAGTTTGCTGTTATCTTCCGACTGTGCATATTGTTCTCTCTTGTTTTAATGAAACAAGTAATTTTATAAAATGAGAATTTACCCCTGCCATTTCTCCCCAGCGTCAGAGGTGGAGTTGACTGATTTAATGTATATGAGTATATATGAATTGACATCATCATCGTGCCACCCCCTTCCCAGACTTTCATGTTTATCTCCGCCTATGATTGAGACTAAAGCCGAATTCACACCCGCAGCGCTACGCCATTCAAAAACTGATTTGAGGTGTGGCTGAGGTGATTTTGCCATCAGAAACCGGTTTTTGAATAGCTCGGAGCGGCGTAGCGCTGCGGGTGTGGAACAGAAAAAATAATAGCACTTGCAATGTTGTTGTTTATAATTTGTGCAGCAAGCCAAACTTTAAAAAAAAAAATGAATAATAACTCTCAAGCATAGGCTGACCCATACTTCCTCGAGAAAAATACGGGAAAATACGAAAAATAGCCAGTTGTCACCAAAAATGATGCCATAGGTAAGCAGTTTCCAATCACAGAAAAATCACAAATGGCAGGAAACGAAGCATTACCGCAAATCACAGTGCGTTAAAATGGACTTAACAATGACTTAAAACGGACTAGGATCTTTCCTTTATAAACGGACTAGGACTTTTCTTTGAGGGGGAAATATGGTATAAAGACAAAAAATTTTTGTCTTTAAATTTGTTATAAAATTTTCTGCACTCCCGGTCAAAAGATATAATATATTCACTTATACATTTCTCTCACTTATGTCTTTTTTCCCCCCTCTTACACCGACGCTTAAGTGAGAAATCACTGTACATTTCGTTTAAAAAATAAATAAATAATTTCATAAACAAAGAGATTTGCCGTTGTATAAAAAGGTTTCACGTCCTGAACTTGCAGCAACCTATCAGTGGTGGACTACCAGTTAATAAATGAAAAAAAAGACAAAAGAAGAAAAATAAATAAGCAAAGAATTGCTTATTTATTCCAGATTTCCACTGTCAGTCAAATTACTGGAAATTTTTTTCAACATTACAAAATGTCCGGGCTAGTCACTGCTAAAATAAGGGAGCCGCTGTGGTGCTCGAGTGGTCATAGTGACGGATTCGCATCGCGAGGATCCGGGTTCGAACCCCACCGGCGTCACAGTGGTGCTCGGCTGAAGTTGGTTTCCTGTGGTTCCTAACTTCAAGGCGTGAATGCGAGCCGATCTCCCCGTTAAAAAGTCTCGCCACAGAGAGCAACAGGCCTACAACATTACAAATATTCAATCATTACACTTCACTCACAATTTGAAGTATAGATGGCAGCACTGAAATATCAGACCCAACACTAGCTACACACTCAGACTGTTAGGTGCACGCTCACTTTGTTCCAGACTCTGCCACGAAGCTGGGCTGGAAGAGATCTCGGCAACGGGATAAGTCCGGTGGCAGATACCCTGGCGTTCATTCATTCATGCGAAAATAAGGGCCAAGGGTTAAATACACCGTGTGTAATTTACTAATTCAATAATTTATCTATTAATACGATTATAATTTTATTCAAAATTTAATGATTACAGCGTCTAAAATGCGTGTTTGTAGTGATAAAAATTACTTAGGTATGTCTAGTTCAGTACAGTTGTAAAAATGTGATCTGGTTTAACCGTATTCTTTTTTCGGGATCCCGGGAAATTCCCGATTGCATTTCAGGCGCGGCGCGAGATCCCGGGAGAGTTCCTAACTCATTCTACACCATATGAAACTACTGTGGAGTCTCTACATGACGAACGACTTTGAAACATGTTTTACACAAAACAAAATTTCTATCCAAACGTTCAATTTTTCTTCAATTTAGGACATCAAAAATTATTTTTCTTACGGGAATTTTCTATACAATGCTTTTTTGGATGAAACGAAACGATTTTGTTATGCCAGGTGACTCACTACAGGCGTCCAAAAAAGAATCAATGAATTTATTGAATTAAAGAGTGAATGGAAATAATAATACTGAATAACTATTTTCACATTATCCTTGGCCAAAGCATCGGCCTGCAAAACGAAACTGAAATAATTCAAATACTTACGTTCACTTCACCTATTCTACTAATCACTAGCTTGACCATTCTGTTAGTTTGTAGATATGCCTTATTAAAAATAAGCGTTTTACACTTTACGAAGCACACAGGGCCGCAACTGGATGGTTGGTCAGCGGGGGCAAGAACGCATTTTGACGCCCCCTTATAATAATGAAGGAGAGATTAAAGTGTGTCAAATTTGCATTCCCTCTGATCTGCCATCCGGGACACCAGGCCCACCTGCTCATCAAGGCAGAGCCATAACTCTTCAGCCGTAGATTTATTATAGTTAACTCGAGATGCTCAAAATAAAAATTTATCAAAAATGTGTATTTTTGGTGTTCTTTGGAGCAAGAAGAAACCATCTTGAGGATTCATCTACGTGGGATAAAGTTAAATTCTTTATGTACGCACTCCACGTTCAACTAATTTACTAAAAGCTTTCGAACAATCTAACAACTGTATTTTGTCAGATGTGAACCATAAATATTTTTCGGTCCAACCAATCCAACAATGTCGTCTCTGAATAGAAGTTTTGTGGGAAGATGTGTCCTCAAGACAGTACAGAGCCTTTAAAAAGGCCGATGCGGAATGTAGCCTCTTTTTTCAGAAGCAGATAGAAAAACCCCATTGATTTTTTTCAGACTGGGGAGGGAGGGAATTGTTATACAAGAGCTTACACCAAAACTGTCGCTTTATCATGATCCTCCCACGAGGGTGGGGCTGACGGAGCTCCAGCCCTGGGACCTGGATCATTCTCATCATTCTTTTTGTTTTTTCACACTATGAATTCACTATAGAGGAGGTCCGTTGAAGCTCGCAACCTAGGGGTTCCTGTTCCAGGATGAGGGGGAGTTGTATCATACACTTTATCGGCACCCACAGGCTTTTCACTGTAGAATGCAACTTCAATTCATGATAATTTTCATTTCATCCAGACATTATGGCCGTCTACGCACCGGAATAGCAGGGGCCACAGTATAGCCCTGAGCTCACACACCCAATGCTGGTATTTTGTTGGTATAGGAAAATACTGCGGTTGTCAAAGTAGCCGTCATTGAACGATCCGCACAATGTCTTTTCTTCTTTCGTGGGAGAAGGATAGCCACCCGAAAGCGGCACCTAGTACATTGTTCTTGTTTTTCGGTTACTTGTACATGTGTATTGTTAAAAAAAATTGCGATAAAAAAATATAAATAATTAGTTCAAGATATCCGCTGATACGTACAGAAATTGATACGACTGATGTTAAAATGTCCTCTGTTTTCTCCTGCGGGACATAATTATCTCTGAAAGGAAAAAATGGAAAAGGTTACCCCCAGGGCCCTGTCAGCCCCCCTTGTAGGGGCCATGGCACCACGGACCACTTAAGTGCTCTGGATCTGTGTCGCGGATGACTTAAGTGATCTGCAAATGTGCCGCGTTCTGCTTAAATTATCTGGGAATGACCTATGGGTCACTTTTGATTTGTAACGGCTTGGAACTGTGCCAAAGGTCACTAAAGTGATTTGAGAATATGCCGTGGGCCGCTCAAGTGATTTAGGAATGTGCCGTGGGTCACTTAAGTGATCTGTAAATGTGCCGCTAAATTCATTTTCACACATGGGTGGGGCGGAGATATGGGAGGAGGCATGGGGCCATTGCCCCCATCCCACCGTCAATGGTGGAGCCGACTGATATAATATTTATATTCTTATATGTATATGAATTGACATCTTCATAATCATCATGCCCACCCAGCTTTCATCCTCGCCCCCCTCAGCCATTAAAGTCAATCTCCCTGCGTATGTTTTTACTATAGCGTCTACGGTAGACTGACCATATTTGTCCGAGAGAAATACGTGAAATTGGGCTTCGAAATACGGGAAAATACGGGGCATTGCCAATTATCGGAAAACTGATGCCAAAAGTAAACAAAGTTGCTCACTCATCCTTAAATCATATTAAAACTCGCCAATCGAGGAAAATCAAGCGCTGCTTCTCTTTCAAATTGCAGTGAATTAAAAAAACATGAAAAATATGTGAAATGAATATTCTTATTTATAGTCATAATTATCGTAATGTAATTTCTGAGTTGGGAAGATGATTTTAATCGTTAATTTGAAGCATAAAAATCAAGTTGGCCTCGTTGAAAATATGTGAGAAACCGGGACATTTTTGCAAAATAGTCGGGACAGCCAGAAAAACAGAAAAAACAGACCGTCTCGGCAAATATGGGACATATGGTCACCCGATTTCAGAGGCATCGTTAGCCCATTACCGGGTTCACAAGGGTTGGCACTCTTAGTGATGAGTCCGCCGTATTTCTAGGCTTCCTAGTTTTACAATATTAGGTTAGAGGTCGCTAAGCGCGGATCTATGGGGAGAGGTGGTCGGGGTGATCACCTTCCCCCCAAGCGAGATATACAATATTGCTCCCAATGTGATAATTCATGAAATGTTCGTAACTTCTATATGATAATATTGCATTCAATGAATCCGTTGAAAATTACCTGTATCAACGTTTTTGATTAAATAAAAAAATTCAAGAAATCTTCGACTAAAAAACGGGCAAAAATCGGTACGGAGAAAAAAATAAAAAAGTGTGACTGTCCTGGAAAAGACGGGCAACATGCGAAACGTATGGACATTCTATTCATAACAATTGTATTTTTAAAAAATCACCCCTTTCAAAAGCGATCTCTAGATCCGCCCCTGGTGGTCCAGAGCAGCAGGGGTGGCTCGAGCTTTCCTGCCACCCTGGTGCAAAGCCTCATATGCCGCCCTCAATGGCGACCCTGGCAGGAGATTGACAGAGCTTCAGTGTGAAGGGGACCTCGAGATAAACCTGATTTTTTTTCCAGAAGAAAGCCGTACATCATATTGTTTACTGTGTAAAATATGCGTGACCATACGTCCCGCTTTTGAAGTGAATTTTGCTGTTGTTTTTCTTTTTTTTACTACTAGAATTACCATTCTTAATAATGCCAGATAACTTTATCCTTGAAACTGCAATTATTTTTGTGAGCCATCATCACTTATCTTGTAAAGATGATATGTAACGAGATTATTATTTTTATACTAAGAAATTTTTCCAAAGGTGTTTCTGGTACTCCAAGGGCAGGCCAAGTGAGAAGCCGAATTTTTCCCTTGCTTTCAATTGACTATTCTGGAACAAATTCTGGGTGAGGTCATGGTACCCCCCCCCCCCCATCCTAGAGCAGGGCCTCTAGGCTGGGATCTTTATTGACCCCTCGGTCAGAAATTTTTAATGTGTTAAATTTTGGGGTTTTAACTAAAGTTTGCGCTGCCGCCTGTGTGCACCGCACCCATTGCACCCTCGCTTAAGCCTCACCTGCAGGGCGGTGTACCACCCTGATATATAATCTAGAAACCTTGACAGACCACATCAGATGGCTCCGAGAGCCAAATTTGTCTCGCTGGTCATGAATTGAGCATGTATTCGCATATAATAGCCCTTAAATTAGCTATTTTTCCCACTAAAGCGTTTTTTGGCGACAAATGGCGATGACCCGTATTTCCCTTCCATAAAATATGGTCAGCTGTGCTGTGAGGGTCATGACTGACACAAAAAAAAGTCACCGTGTTGCTAAAGCAACCAAAGCTGTTTGTCCGTCGAAAGTGTTCCAGAGGAAGAAGACAGTCACGTGATCCTGATCACGTGGGCTTCATTCAATACTTTTTTCCATTCTGAAAATGCAGCTGTTCAAAAGTCGAATAACTGTCTTTACTGGATGTCGTTTTTGGCGAGTATTCGTGATAATGTTGCACTCAAATACACTGAGAGCGCGGGATGTAGTAAAACTCGTTGTCAGAGTAAACAATCCATGATAAGCAGCAGCACAATGTTAGAAAATCATGTCGTAAAGTTGTTAGAGTTTTACTCCTATACTTAAACTATTTATTCACATCCTTTTCACACAAATTCCATGGCAAACCTCATGGAATGTGCACTAGTATTTCTCTTAATTATTCTAGTTGAGAAGAGGTACAGATATTACAATGGAGTAAGTAAGATCTTTCATGAGACAATGCTAGTTTTGGTTTTCTTCCCATTACTTTTTAAATAGAATTATTCATCATTTTGTTGTTTACAAATGACCAATTAAAAAAAAAGAAAGAAAAACTAATATCAAAATTTAAAACTAATATCAAACCCCCCTCAGCCTCAAAGGGGGAAGTCATATGAATTGACATTATCATCATCATCATGCCCCCAAACTTTCAAGTCTATCTCCACCTATGGTTTGTCTCTTTTTTTGCACCTATGAATGAAAAGCAAAATGGTCTGGAATCAGGCAAAAATTAATGGTAATGAAGTTTATTAATAACTTCAAGGATCTTCAGTAATAGACAATCAAGGGGGGGGGGGTGTACCATCACTCTCAAGGAGAATCTAGTCCTCGTCTAGTCTTTTTTTTTATTTTTTTTATCCTGAACAAATAACGAAGAAATTTCACTTTAAATGTGCAAATTTTTAATTGATTCACAAACCATTCCTAAAGGACCAAGAGCTTTCTAAGGTTTAGGAGGTGGTACACCGCCCAGTAAGATCAATCATACTAAGCCCAGCTCAGAGGCGCCAACATGAAGAAACCATTGGGGGTGGGGTGACAAAGTTTCTGGTCATCCCATATATACTCCTGTATAATTGAAGAAGAATCCTAAATATACAGGACTACGTAGCAGTTGAGAGAAGGTGCATTGCATTGTTTACCTCCTCACAAAATTTATTGGGGGGGGGGGAGGCTTAAATGGCCTCAGCTTCTGGCACCTATGGCCCAGCTCCTTTTAGTAAGATCAATAAAAATAAGTGCAGATCTTTTCTGTGATCAGTAATATAGTAAGTTAGAATCTTTTCAGTAAGATCAGTAAAAGTAAGTCGAGAGTTTTTAGTAACATCAATAAACGTAAGCCCACATCTTTTTAGCGAGATCAGTAAAAGTAAGCCCAAATCCTCTAGTAAGATTGGTTCTTTTTAGCGAAATCAGTCAACCTTTAATTGGCAAGCATTGATATATATCCAGAGGAGAACATTTTGAGGGATTGTGTATCAAAAAAGGATGCACCCTGAATGTGATTATATGACAAAAAAAATATGGGATGTTGCAATTTAGGGAAAACACTATATTTGTATGATTTACATAGATTTGCATTGGGCCAGACCTTGAATCCTGTGAACTATACGGCCACAGAAGGCGTCAACTGATGGGGGGAAATTTTTAGGGTGGTTTTTATCACCAAAATATTTATTATTTGCTGACACTTGAAAAATATCCAGAACAGCCCTGGAATGAATAGTATAAAAATGTCATTTATTGTTTGCCAACTTACATTTTTATTATTGTTGGAGAATGCACAGCAAAAAAATGGGTTGTAATTTTAGCTGGTCAATATTGGTTTTGACCAGGCCGCTGGCTAAAAGTGGTCAAGACGATTTAAAACTACTGAAATGGTCTTAAACTAATGTAGTATTAGTTTTAACTGTTTTCTTTCATATTAAATTTAAAATTAAGATCGGTTTTTACTTGTAACAAATATCAGAATATGTATTTTAAAAAACGGTTGCATTCCTTTGACCAAGTGTGGTTCTAACCATTCAGAAAATCCTTTTCAACCGTCATGGTTGATATCAATTTAGACCATTTTGAGTGGTTTACTGCTAAAGATGACTTCAAATGGTCGAAAGAACCAGCAACCAATTTCTCTTTTACCAATTTTTTAACGAGTAGTTTTTCATAGAGATGCCATAGTATCATGCGACCCTCTTCTCACAGCAGGCAAGGCCACAACTAGTAGAGGGCAGGGAGAGGATCTAGTGCCCAGAGCACTAGATCAGGAAGGGAACTGAGTTTACTGGTTTCCTGTTCAAAATTATGGGGGTGGGGGGGCACCAAAATAGACTCCTATCCCTGGTGACCAAGCAAATTTTTGTTTCTAGTTGTGGAACAGCTTCACATGTGCAAATATTGTGGTAGTATTGGGAGTGCTAGCACCCGCTTGATGACTTTTATCCTTCGTAAGGAAAGAAATGAAGAGCAGTCATTGGTGAAAATTCTTGAAGTGGGTTTTAAACCCGCTTTTTCTATTTCCCACGTGAACGGGGCTCTAGATGGCTAAAACCATTTTTAGCCTGGTCAAAAGAGGCGAAGATTTTGGACAGTTTAGAATATAAGAGTTTGGATAATGTGGTAAAAATGTGTTAATGAAAACGTGTACGGGATAATGTGGTAAAATGTGCATATGTATATTCTGGTTTTTACGATAATGACCAAAACCCTTACAAACCCTGATTTTGGATGTGTTTTTTTATGGCTTTAATTCAGTTTTATTCAATTTGACATTAAATCTTTACTCAAATATGATTAACTAATATAAATTTAAATATTCATACTTCATTTCTTCAGTAATTATTAATTCAGTTATTAAGACAGTATCATGTAACTAATTTTTAAGAATTTACAGGAAAAAATTGGATGTTTGAGTTTTTACCACTTGAAGTGGCCGAAACTAACATCGTCCATGCCAGCTTAATTGTGGGGTCATTTTAACCCCTCGTATTTTTCATCTTACCACCCCTTCAAAAATAAATGCATCTGGACCATCTTGTTTTAAGTACCTTTCAAGCAAATTGTTTACACGTGTGTGACAAATGTATGATGTTATTCTACTTTTTCTTTCCTCCACATCATTGATCAAAGTTTCTTTGGGGTCAAAATGACCACACCACTTGCGTAAGTCTTTTTTTGTCTGATGGCCGGAGTGTTCAGATCAAAATAGCGTATCAGAAGAGCGCCAGGTCTCTCGATAATGGTTTCAAATTAATGGTGAAACATCGGATATCCGAGGTGAGCACGATGATAGTGTTGGTAGTTAATTTTTTGAATTGAGTTTGCAAGTACTGTGTTTTCCGATGCAGAGTAACACTAATTTTGGTGCTTGTGAAAATATAGTAAATATTATTTTAATTTGTAAATTTTATTTTTTGAGTATATTTCAATCATATGTGTTTATTTTCTAATCATGAAAATTGTGTTCAAAAAATTTTTAATATATAATTTTAAAAAATTTTAAAAAGTCATGTATTCCTCCATTTCTTTTGAATGTGTGTCTTAGTAAAAGATCATTTTTGAGAAAATAACTAAAGATATTTGAAAAATTATTTAGTGAATTAATTGATAGATAAATGATATTATCTCTTCATTGGCATGAGTTTGTGCCTTCCTTCCCCTCCATGCACACATATTTTTACACGATTTGACCAATTGCCATCTAAATTCCCAGAATACAAGAACCCATATTGCCTCTAAGCAGGGCAGATGCTATTTTAACCATGGCCCAGCTTGCTCCAGGATGATATGAAAAAGGCAGTCCGAAAAACAGCCCTGGAACGAAGGAAACTACAACTTTAATTCTAAGAATACCATTGTTTGCTCACCAACATCTAATGCTGTGTATTGAGGGGGAGAATGTTACCTCTTCCATTCAGAAACAAAGCAAACATGATGCAAAAAACGCTCAATTCTGATTCTTAGTGGCGTCATCTGTTGTGAAAAGTGACATTAAAAAGGATGTGTGCGCAGGCATTCTGCTTTCTCATTTTTCGAATTTGGTAGCAATAGTCCAATGGTTGTCAATTTTTGGTTGCATTCAACATCCATATTTTTATAGGCATCTTTTTTCAGCCACCTCGTTGGGCATTTTGTCTGTTGTGGCCTTTGTGTTTGTATTGAAAATTTTTGTTGCTTAAGAGCAACACAGCCAAATAAATGGTTAAAGTAATCCCTGATCTTTTAATAAGATCAGTTAGATAGTTATCATAATCATAAAGTATTTTGAGGTATGCGCTCAAGAATGATATGGAAAACAACAGTGTCACTCTAATAGTTACGGTAACAGTGAGAAAATTTCAAAAATATCAAATGGCAACACCAAGTTTTTTGTATTGGAATGCGATCTCCATACTGAAAAACACTAAATAGCGTTGAAATGGCACCTGTAGCACGAAAATCTCCGGAGCTAGGCAAGGAAAAAGTAAAAAGGACTTTGCCGTGCACCAGAGCATTAATGTTCGTTTCATTCGTCACACCGTTTCTTCGGCTGAGATCCCAGCCTGATTAGTCCTCCACAAGGTCATGTGGAAAATTTGTGAAACACAATAAAATGCTTTATTTTATGCTGCTTCTCTGTCCTTATTGGTTGTCCTCACTTTTAGCCTATCTACCGCTGGTGATTTTCATGCTACAGTTGCCGTTCGAATGCTATTTAGTGTTTTTCAGTATGGAGATCGCATTCCAATACAAAAAACTTGGTGTTGCCATTTGATATTTTTGAAATTTTCTTACTGTAACCGTAACTGTTAGAGTGACACTGTTGTTTTCCATATCATTCTTGAGCGCATACATCAAAATACCTTATGCCAAAATTTCATTCAGTTTCTGTGAATGGTATGATAGTTAGGGGCCCATATGTCGGGATAGTTTTTTTATAATCACCCTGTATATAGTTACATATAATATCCTTGAGAATATTCTCTGGAAGGACTACTTTCATAAATTACTGGGAATATTCTTATAGAAAATAATAAGAATTATTCTGAAGTTATTAAAATAATTGTGCTTCCAGAGAGGAGAATATTCTCCAGTTACCGCGAAATCTTTCCAGAGAGTATTATCAAGAATATATGTAATAACATGTATTACACTCATGTCCATAAATGAAGGATAATTCAGAATCACACTGAAATCGAAATCTAAAGTAAAAATTTCACCTGTAAAATTATCACACACACCTGCAAGAATGATATGCAAATTTCAGGAAGCCACCAGATGATGCTGATAGTACGTCACAATGACGAGAGTGTAAGAGGGGGGTATGTAAGAAATGGTGGCAAAGAAGTAAAATTGTTCACAAGAGTTCTGTAAGGCGCTCAGTGCCATAAGCGAATAGTTATGACACAGAGGACGCATGTGGAGGATTTTTTACGTGGTAGAATTATCGGCCGCCTGGAATGTGGGCGTACTCAGATGGAAGTATCCGAGGAACTCGGAATTGCCCAAAGTGTCATCTCTAGGCTTTGGCAACGATTCCAAGATAACGGAAATGTCAGTAGACGTTACAGTACAGGTCGCTCCTGAGTTACAACGCCGAATGAAGACCAGTATCTGGCAGCAGTAACTGCCAAAAGAAGCAGACGGAGCACAGCATCCGACCTGTCTCGTCAGCTATCTGCAGCCACGGGTACCACAGTTTCAAGGCAAATCGTGTACAGACATTTGGGAGATATTGGTCTATATGCTCGCAGGCCTGTCAGATGTGTTCCGCTCACGGCAAATCACTGTCGGCAGCGATTAGCTTCGAGTAGAGAACATGCAATGTGGACATCGTCACAGTGGGCTTGTGTGATGTTTTCCGACGAGTCCAGGTTTAGCTTGCAGTCTGATTCACGTCGGACTTTCATATGGAGAACGCCAGGTACCTGTTACCACCAAGACAACATCATTGAACGACACCGTTACGATGGTGCAGCATTGCTCGTTTGGGGTGGAATTATACTGGGTTCCAGAACAGATCTGCATGTTCAAACCGGAACCATGAAAGCCCAAATTTATCGGGACATCATTCTGGAACATGTACGTTTGTTTAGGGGTGCCATGGGCACAGAATTTGTGTTTATGGATGACAACGCCTGTCCTCACCGAGCAAACATAGTAAACGAATGCCTTGAATCTGAGGATATGACCCGTATGGAATGGCCAGCATTCTCACCTGACTTGAATCCGATAGAGCATGTGTGGGACATGCTTGGGCGACGAGTTGCAGCCCGTCAACCACCTCCTACATGTGTACCGGAACTCAATAAATAACTTGAGAATAATTATTATTTTCGATAAGAATCAGGGTTGTTTGGTTTAAACCTTGGTTTTTTTCAAAAACTCAAATAAAAGTTGCCTAAATATCATTTTTTTCCTTGAAAAATATCATATTGGTTCATTATTAGCCAAAATGTTTCATTTTTACCACATTTTATATCCTTGGGGTACATTCTGATGGTATATCTTTAAATGACATAAGATTTTATAAGTGGTTTTTTTCAAAAAGTCTCATAAAAGTGGCCAGAATATATATATATTTTTCATATGAAGTATCTTAGTCATTTAAAGTTATATATAAAGCCAAAATTTCTCATTCTTACAACATTTTTTAACCTTTGGCTACATTCTGATGCTCTATCTTTAGCAAATTCATGAGTAAGGATTGCTTCACACATCTAAATGTAGTGGTGTATTACCTCACAGGGTTTCTTTTTCCCTTCACAAAGAAGCAGCTACAGTAGTGACACCATCATGCTAGTGGCAGGGGTTCCTATAATCCAATAAAGACACCAGCTGTCCTTAAAGGACAAAGACTAGTGTACCAGTTGTTATATTACCTCACATTCATTTTCATTTTCTTTCCCATAAGAAGTAGCACATCTCCTACTGTATATCTCCCAGTCTTAATATTCAATAGTTTTTTTTATACTTTCACACACACACTGTTAAGCCCAGTTAATCAAGGTTCTACTGTATAGTAGTAACATATTTATGAAAAATAATCAGCTATATATAGGGTGATTATAATTTAAGTTTTGATTCTAAAACTATACAATAAGTACTGGTCAGAATGACTTGAAAATTTGCATGGATACTCCTAGAGCAATGGAAGTTTCTTTTGCAAAAGGAAAAAAGTGCAATTAGTGCAAAATGTGCAAGTAGATGATGCTGTACTTGGCCAGCAGTACAATCTATTTTGTGCAACCACATCATTTCGGCACTTCCACAGCATCAGTGTGTGGATAGAACTTCTATCAAGATGCACATTGCAATACCAGCAAAGCAGCTGCTGAAGACCCATTTTGACAGGATGCACCTTAACCCTTACAACTTCTGGCTGTGGGGGTACCTCAAAATGTTATAAACAGTGGTCAGATTGCAAACTTTGGTGAATTGCAATCTCCAGCACATTCCCTATATGTTAAAAGTTCCTCAGGAATATTAACGAGGGGGGGGGGCATTTGGTTTAATAAAGCTAAATTGCAAGCACATCCACATTATGACCATGGCATACTCCGATTCTGTTGTTGAACAAGAATTTTTGTGCTTTCAACCTCATAGCTAGAACACATGGTGGACAACATATTTAACATTTCTTAAGTAAGTTGTAGTTATTTGTTCAATTACTTCATTTTTTGTGATGTTTCCATGAATTATGAAATCGTGAAATGCTATAATTAAGGTATCATTCTGCCATGACTGGCTATCGTTTCCATTCTGCGAGCAAATTTCCCACATGTTGGATGATGTCATTAATTTTACATTTTTTAAGTATTTTTCCCCCCTTATCAAATAAAATCGAATTTTTTCAGGAATATTCATGTCAATTTTCAAGTCATTCTGGCAATCGTTCTTTTTTTACAGTGTTTTGATATCAGAACCTTAGTTATAATCACCCTGTATATCGTAAATCATTGCTAATTAATCTGCATTATTTATGCATCATTAAATACATTATATTCACCTAATTTTTATTACTTTTTGCAAAATAGCTTCCTAATTAAGTATACTGAAAGTAACTGGAGAAAAACCTTTATATATTATATGATTAATAATAACATTAAAAGAATTTTCAAGCACACAGTAATCCATTGAGTTAAGCAAAAAATAATTAAATGCAAAAGTTGGTTTTTGTTAAAATGTAGTGAATATTTATTGATTAATTAGCATGAGAATAGTGTTAATTACATTAATAAACATTTTATTTTAGTTAATTATTGGTTGTTTGAATGATTTTTCAGAAAACCTGATTTAAACCAAAAAAAACCCGGTTTTTTGGTTTTTTCACCAACCCTGATAAGAATATTCTCTAGTAATTTATAATAGTAGTCCTTTGAGAGAATATGCTCAAGATATATTTGTATATATATATATCCCCGTCTCTCTTCCTGTCAAGAAGATGGGTATATTGCAGTTCGTAGACCACAATATTAAAGTTTGAAAGCAAGAAAATTAAACCAACAGGGCTGAATTGCATAACTTTGAAAAAAATGTGAGTGATAAAAAATTTTAATGTATGTGCATTGAAAAAAAACAACAGTTCTGTATCTTCTTATAATGAAAGTGATTTTATAAGAATAGCTTCCTTTGTCAATCAACTTTGGTTTAATTTCTTTTGTTGTGAACTTCTGAAAATTTATCTAATTTCAAAATAATTTTTTATGATTTCAATATAAAGGTTTCTAAAATCTTCATAACCAAACTTTTTAAACCTCTCATCATGACCTGCAAAACATTCTGAGTATATTCTCGAACTAAAAGTTGTCATTGGGGGTGATTATACCAAAAATTGTTTTGTTGTAAATGTTTCAGGCAATGAAAACTGATTTATATTTCACAATATAAACAAAATTAGTAAAAAAATTTAAATTATTTAAAAGAAAAATGAATATTCTCGATTATTCTACAATTTTTACATCCAGGAGAATGTATGCGAGAATATTCTCCGGAAAATATTCTCACCTCACATCTCTAAGTCCAGATATTTTTAGTAGTAGATCAGTAAAAGTGAGTAAAAATCTTTTCAGTAAGATCAGTTCTTTTTAATATTTTTAGTAAGATCAGTTAAAATAAGCCCAGATCTTTTTTATAATATCAGTAAAAGTCCAAATCTTTTCAGTAAGATCAGCAAAAGTAAGCCCAGGCCTTTTCTGCTATTGTTAGAGACAGATCTTTTAGAAAGATCAATTAGAGCAGGGTTACCAGATATCCTCATTTTTTGTGTCATTTTAAATTGTCTGGTACGTTTTTGCAATTTCTCCCTTTTGTTCTTATTTTCAGGGTGCAGAATTTTTTTTTTCTTTTTATTCCATCTAGGGGGGGGGGGAAATTGTACTGTAAAACAAAAACCTGTTCATTAGTGTGTGTGAATTTGATTTTCTTCTCACACGCATCATCTAAATTTGCAGAAAACAGAACCCAAAAGCTGCCTCCAAGCAGGACAGATGCTTTTCTATCCTCGGTCTTGCTTGCTCCATACAGCTCTAAACAGAAGTTTACCCAGAATTGACCTTAAAAAAGGGCACAACGAATATCTTCCAGAGAAATTTTTAGTTCAGAAACAACCTTTAAAAAGCATTTAAATTATAAAAAAAATTGATTAAAACAGCATATAATATTATAAGTATTTTGATATTTAATTACAGTATTTTCTTTCAATATTTTAATTTTTTTACAAAAATATCTGAATTTTTTTTTTAATTTTTGGTCATTTAGTTGGAGCATAGAACCCCCCTCCCCCCACAATCTGTGTACTCTTCTGGCTCAAGGCGACAAAAGCCACAACATCCACTTTGAGAATACCATATTTTGCTTACAACCTCTCTTGCCTTTCACCGGAAAGGGGTTACCCAAGACCATCTCAAAAGCATCATGGGCCTCCAGGCAAAGTAATATTCCGAGGCAGTTTCTACCTGGCTGTAAATACTAACCTACTAATTTACACACTTTAAAAATAGTAGCACTATTGTAGATCTCATTATCATAGTCTTCCTATGTTCAGAGACCTCTAGGCCATACCCGGGTGGACCCATGGGTTAAGATGGCCCTGGGATTACTTTTCCTTCTTCCATTCAGAAATAAATGAAAACATTCAATGCCTATTTTTTTTTTATAAATACTCTCTGTTAAAAAATACATTTTAGACTAAATATTAAAAGTAGCTCTTTTTTTGGTTAAAAAACAATTATTTTTAATTGATATAGTGACTCCATCTCTTTTGAACATATGTAAATGACGTTGCAAAGGGTGCACGCACAATTCATTTCTAATTCTCATAATCTAGTAACCCAAAGTTAGAGTAGGCCCACATCTCTCTGTAAGGTTAATAATATTCAGATCTTTCCAGAAAGGTCAATAATATGTTAGACCTGTAAATGCAATATTTGTCACCATCTTTAAAATATGTATTAGAGCATTTTAGATCCCAGTTTTCCTCCCACTTTCCTTGAATATAATATTTGAATTTTAACTTGAATTAATATTTTTGATAACTACACCTATGCTGAAACCAGGGCTGTAACTAGACTGGGGCCACGAGCCAAATGAGGGCCTCAGAAAATGTACACTTTTTTTGTATAATTTTTTCCTTTTTAAGGGACTCCCAACGAAATGTCTGCCCCTGGCTCCAAAAAGGCACACTACGGCCCTGGTTGAAACCAGACCTTTTCTGTCAGATCAGTAATGTGAGACCAAGCATTTTTGGGAAGGTCATCAATGTGAGATGAAGTTGTCACATCAGATGATTTTAATATTATTAATATAATTAATTGTGACATAGTTATAAAATAATTGTTTCCATATGATATTAGTTATACCCTATCACACAATGATGCCATAGCACATTTCCTTGTAGATCTGTATGATGGACACCTTTCTAATTTGGACAAATTTTAATGGAATCATAGGTGTCCAACATAAACTGGTTTCATAGTATTTCTTTTATGATATGGTCATGAAATTTATAAAATCTGTATTTAATTGCACCAAATCATTATTAGACCCATTCAGGGCATTAAATTGCTGACCTAAAATTCTCTAAAGCAGGGCTTGACAGGTGCCTTAAAATTTTTATCCCTGATCATTTAATTATTCATATTTTCTGAGTTTGTCAGTGTGTCTTCTGGTACAAAAAAAAAACAACCAGAAAAGTGTTAATTTGAAAAAGATTATTTTCTGCCACTTCACTCTTTCTTAAAAAAAAATATGTGGCTGCTGAGAATTTCGGCTGGTGCCTGAATTTTTCGACAAAAAAGCATCTTTAAAACCTATACTGGTTGTGGGGAAGCAGTCGTGCCCAAACAAGTGACAGTTTCTGTTGAAGTAATTTCAAACTTCAATAACTCTGCTAAAAATAGACGTAGCACTGTCATTTTATCTCATTTTTAAGAGGAAAAATGAAAATTTGTGTCAGTACCACTCCAACAGTTGTGGCTGCCAGACGTCACGAATTGTGCACATGCAAAGTGAATCCACAGTTTTGAGTTTCCAGATTTGGCTGGTGTCACTGAATAGAGTCATATCTCGGGGGTGGGGGAGCTAATTATTTGATCTGATTGAATTAAGTGTTGTTTTGAAGAAGAGTATATGTGTTACTACTAATTTTTAGTTACAAGTCTGTATCTCAAAAACTCGAAAAATATGAAGCCACAAATAAATTTGAAAAAGTTTGAAAATTTCCAGATTTTCTTCAAATGTTGTGATACATGAAAGCAAAGTACAACCAGAATTACAAAAATCAGGCGTGCATATGTAGAATATAATATTCCAAAGAGAATGACACTGAAAACGATGAGCCTGAATCCAAAACCAACCTGCTGTACTGTCATGAATATATAAAGTGATGCCTTAAGCCCCTTGGCCATAAATTGCTGGTGAACCATTGATCCTAGAATCATACTTCCAATTACAAAACTTATCCAAATAACATGTAGGTTTCAGACATCATTCATATTGCAAAGGGTTGTATAGTTATCAAAATACAAAAATTAACTTTTTATTTCGTCATCCTGTCCTAAAAACCTTATTAAAAAGTTGTCACTTTCTCTCTCTTTTCCAAGGCCAAAAAAATTCCACGTTTCTAAGTGCAATATTCACTGAGATATTTTGAATTCGAAAATTGCTGAAAATGTGGAAAGAACCACATAAACTAACGGACAAACCCATTATGCTGTTCTTTCCATGTTTTTAGCAATTTTTGAATTAATATATCTCAGTGAATATTGCACTTAGAAATGGGGAACATTTTTTGTTGACCTCAGGAGAGACAAGGCAACAACTTTCTAATGAGGTTGTTCAGGAGAGGGTGACCAAATAAAAAATTAATTTTTTTTATTTCAATAACTATACAATCCATTGCAATATGAATGATGTGTCTATTTGGATAGGGCACGGTAGCCCAGGTCAATAAAATACTCACCTAAAGTACCAAAGGATGTTTAGAGGTGCCGTGAGTTCAACACCTGGTTCGTCCTTGTCAGAAAACTTTCCTGAGACAGGGGTACAACAAAAATGGCGAAGTGACCGTAGCAAAAATTGCTACCACAAGGAGTCCCCCATCGGGGGGTTAGTGCACCAACCTCTTGATGAGTATAAAAAACAAGCCTGCCGTTAGGAACCGGGAATAAATTGTAGGCTCCTGTCTAATTAGCCCTCGTGTGCAGAAAATGACCATGGTGCGACAAAAATGATCAAATTATTTGGATAATTTTTCTAACTAGAAATATGCCTCTAGGATCAACAGTTTGTCGGTAATTTATGGCCAAAGGACTTAAGGCATCACCCTGTAAGCAATGTAAGTGTGCTTGGACAATTCAATCTGCATCTGACAAGCTTGGGGCAAGTATCCCCCATCTAAGGCTGGGTGATATTGAAAGTTATATATTGTAGTACATCATCAACTTTATATCATGATACAGTAATATATCGATATATGCAGAGCTCCCACTCAAAAAATTAGAAAAGTAGGATAAGGAGGATTGTCCCTTGCCAGGACAACATAACCATAGCCTCATGAAAAAAAACTAAAAAATTTATTTATTTATTATAGTATATTATAGTATTATTTTGTAGTACTATTTAAGTATCCTTTATTTATAGAGAATTTATGAGAAATTTTATAGTACCTTTTAAAAATGGAAAAATGTGTGTTTTGGAAAATTTATGTGCACTCTAACCCCCTTAATACACAGTTTGTGCCAGGCAATTTCCCAATTGAAATATACAGTTCAATCTCTAAAGATTGCAATTAATTGCCTTCTAAAGATTAAAAATGATAGAGAACTTCTAAAGATGAAAAAAATAATTAAATTATCTCTTTATTAAAATTATTCTAGAATTATTTTTTTCGTTGGTTCTGGAATTATTTTTCATTTATTGTGGATTTATTTCATTCATTAATGTGGAATTATTGCTTTCATTAATTCTGGAATTATCTCTTTCATTAATTCTAAAATTATTTTTTCATTAATTCTGGAATTATCTCTTTCATTAATTCTAAAATTATTTTTTCATTAATTCTGGATTTATTTATTTTATGAATTATAGAGTTATTTCTTTTATGAATTATAGAGTTATTTCTTTTATTAATTATAGAATGATCTCTTTCATTAATTATAGAATGATCTCTTTCATTAATTATAGAATGATCTCTTTCATTAATTATAGAATTATCTCTTTCATTAATTATAGAATGATCTCTTTCATTAATTCTGGATTTATTTCTTTCATTAATCCTGGAATAATAATTGCAAATCAAAATTAAATAGTCCCTTCCTTCCTCATTTCCCTTTGAGCTCCTATGTATGTCATAAGAAAATAATGGGGATTGTGAAGAGACATTAAACACGTCATGTGATCTTCTGATGAATGATGTTTGACCCAGTTCTCAGCACTGCAGAGACAGAGACTGCTGACATCATGATCCCTTCAGTAATATAAGCTCAATGGTTACATCGGATTCCAAGATATTAAACATCGCACAAGCGCACTCGCTATTTCGGTATCTTCATTTCAACTCTGATGTTGTTATATGAGATTCCACTGATATTAGACATCAGGCAAGCACACTCGCTATATCAGTATCATCATTTCAACTCTGATGTTGTTACATCGGATTCCACTGATATTAAACATTACGTAAGCGTGTTTGCTAAATCAACATCCTGATTAACGATACATCATGTGTTCAAAATAGTGAAATTGGGATCACGATGTGGGCCTTACATCAGTGATTTATTATAAATCAATACATTGCCTAGTACAGCATTTTATTGAATGAAAAATGTAATTCAGTTTCAATTTACTCTTATAAGATCAATAATGTAAGACCAGATAAGTTTAATTACATCTCAACTAATATATTCTAATCATATTTATGGATAGATGTGTTTATGAAATATGGCATTTACAGCAGTTTTTTTACCAATTTTAGGTGACTCAGAACTTCACTGTTGATCCGAGTTGATAGTTACAGCTTTAAGAGCAAGTTAGGCCTCTAAGGGCAAAGAATAATGTCTGCTGTATCAGGATCAAGCACTGCAACTGTAGAAAGATTGAGCTCAACCAGTGTGTTTAAACAGATTTGCATCAATTTATTGGCATTCGGCTTAGAATTATGTGACAGTGCAGGTTTTTCATACATACCTCCTCTTTTGTTAAAAAATGGTTTTTCTGAATGGGCTTTGACTTTAATTGTAGGTTTGGGGTCACTTTTCTCCCTATTCTTAGTGTCATTCTTAGGGCGCTGTAGTGATTCATGTACCAGTCGATTTGGCCGCAGGCGTCCATTTATGTTAGCTCTTGGACTTATAATTTGTGTCTCTCTTCTCACTATACCATTCAGTTATGAAATCTCTAAATTGCTTTATAACATATTTAGTGGCAGCACAGTTATAGCATTGAGTGTTATTGCTTTAGATTTTTCTACTCAAGCTGCCTATAATCCTTGTAAAGCTCTTGTTGCAGATATGTTTGAATCAGATGAAGATGAGGAGAGTAATTTTTCTGTTTACTCTTGTATGTTGGGTTTTGGTGGGGTTGTTGGATACTTGATATCATCTGTTAATTGGGAAAATACATTTCTGCATGCATATGGCCAAGAAAAAGCAGTGTTTTGCATTTTAGCAGTTATATTTATATTTTTGTTGGTATCCAACTTATTTTTAGCAAAAGAAGTTCCTTTTAAAGTTAATGGTTTACGAAATGGCATTTCAAGTTGTGAAACTGATAAAGTTTCAAATATTTATTCTGATGCTGAAAATCAAAATTTTTGTCATCGTTGTTGTCGATCTCATGACATTTCAAATGAATGTGAATTCACCCTTCGCAAAGTCACGTGCAAAAGATTCAAGTTTTTGTTCAAATGGATTTGTCCCTTTTTGTTTCTTGTTAAGAAAATAATATTTGAAATTAAGGTTAGTTTTTTGAGGTTTTTAAAAATGCCTTCTGTTTTACTCTATTTGTTTCTTTCAAATGTTTTTGGATGGATGGCTATTGCATGCCATGATGTCTACTACACTGATTTTATCGGACAAGTAAGTGTATATCTCAGTATGCATATATCTTATTAACGATGTGTTGCAAAAGGGGGGGTAGCTTCACTTTTAGTAAATCAGAAAAAGTTTCGAAATTTCAATTTTCAAGCCATGCTAACATTTTTTTAATAGTTATTTATTGTTTTAAATTTTGTTTTTGCTATTAGCATAAAAATGTTTTCTGAAAGCTATACAGAAAATTTTTGAATTTGAGGCTACCTCCTTTTTCCTACAAAATTATGATTAATCGTGTTCTCGGAGAATTATTTCTTATAAAATTAATAATATATATAGCATTTCGGATTTTCAAAGTTACAGTTTTTACTGATTTAATTTGTCATCAGTGACATATGGCTCATCTGTACCATTTTTTGCTCTTGGCCCTTTAAAAAACCATGTTCCGTTTTGTCTGATGTATTTTCTGGCTTGTTCCATCACATTTTCATTCTTTACAAGTTTAAAAAATTGGTAAGAGATGAGCTATATGCTGCCTGTAAAAAAGGGAGCAGCTTCAAGAGCTGTCTTTGTGATTCAGATGAACAAGACTTAGAGCTAAATTAATGATTAAAATTAAAATTAAAGTTTGAGCCTATGTGATTCTACACTAATTGAAAGACTTTTTTTTACACATGAGATTATGTATAACTCAAATCATCTACAAAATGGGGCCACATTCTTGTTGCAGCAAACTCTTCAATTGTCAGAGTTTTTAATGATCTATATGGGTATTGCAGTTATGTATTTTGTTTCATTTCTATCATTTATCAAACCAAAACATTAAGAAAATAAATGATATTGATTTTATTTTTAGTTAAATAATGAAAAAAATTAATAAAAAAGAAGCTTTAATGATATTTTTTCCTTTTAGAACAGTTTGGATATTTCACAAACCAGCACTTTTTTACCCTTATATCTCTATGCTACCATAGCACATAAATTTCAGTTTAACAATACTATGGTTGTATAGTGATTTTATCATAATACATAATAGCATTTCCTAAACTTACCAAACAATTCTGCCGCATAGCTGCATATAATTTTTTTTTATTATTTCAAAAAATACCAGAAGTTCAGTTAAAAACAAAACAATAGAAGACATTATCAACATCTTATTTTGTTTTCAAATTAAAAAGCTTATGTAGAAAAACAGTCTCAAAATATTGATGCACTACATTTCTCAGAATATCTGCCACGGTGCTTAGACCAGTGACAGACTGAGCTGTAGCTTCTTTTTATGAATTTGATGGTTGAAAATATCAAAACATTGTCAATTGGCTGATCTGCTGTTGGTAAACTTAAAGAAATGGACAAATTCATAATTTGAATTTTCTCAAATGATTTCCAACTAAGAGGTACCTGTCATTGTTTGACAGTGAGATCAGGTTTGGTGTTGGTCACACTCAAATACAATTTCAAAGAAGGAAACCAAATTATCACAAAAAGAGTTTGACTGAAGAAAGGGGCTGAGAGGGAGGCTATGGCAATAGTCAGAAATACAATATAGTAGCTCTGGGTCCACTTAAAGAAGGTACTGTACTTTTCAATGGAGTCTCTGAGCAATTTTTTTTTAAGAAATAGGTTTTTTTAAAAAGCAAAAAAAGACCTCATTGTGTTGATGCTCTAGATTCGTTGAAGAGCAGAAGCAATTACAACAGGGGCATTGGAAGTGTCTTAAACCTGTGGGTGCTCAGCTTGAGCTACATGTTGGAGAGATTTCAATTTCTGAATTAATTTGCGGGATGCTTGGTCATGTGCTACAAAATACTGTGCACCCGCAGCAGGCTGTAAGAATGGGATTAGATAACAAATGATGTGCTTTTATCAACAGCAACTTTATCCTTCCTAGGTTTCTTATGTATAAAACTGATCTTTCTTTATCTGTAAAAGTTTGGGATAAAGGTGCAGCAGTTACTGTAAATAAAATATTTTTAATGCTTTTCTTCAACAGCTGCATATTTCTAAGAAATACTGGATTTATAATAATACAGTCAAACTCTCTTATAACAAAGCCAGAAAAAAAACCCAGCAAAAATATTAGTAATATGCAAACTTCATTATATCATTTACAGACTTGATATGCATACATAGACAATAACAATACAATTCACGGAAAATAAAAAAACTTCATTATATATGAAAATTTGTGATATCCATGTTCGTTATAAGTGAGCCTGTAATATTATGTTATTTCAAAATATTGTAAAACTTTATTTGAAATCATTAAAGGGTGTATGACATTATTTGAAAAATATTTTTTCAGGTAATTTATAGAGGCAATCCTAATGCTGAAGATGGAAGTGCAACATTGGCATTGTACAACAGTGGTGTTCGAATGGGATCATGGGGGCTATTATTTCATTGTCTTATAGGTATGAATAATTTGATTTCATCACATCAACTAGATAATGAAAGAAAATTGCACAGAATACCGTGAAACCTCTGTAAAGAACTCGTTACCCTTTAGCAGAATTGAAATCTTCATTGAAGTTTAATGGAATTTAATCTTTATTCAGCCCATAAATATATAAAAAGCTGTATAGCATTGTTGAACTGTCAAGAATCGTTTTTTGGGAGGACAGACCACATACCATTGAAAAGCCCCTATACCGAGAGAAAAATTTTGAAGAAAAGTATTCTGGTATTTGAAGAGCTTCTTTTATTTGTCACTTTATCTTAACCAGGAATTCATGGTTTACATGTTCTTATTAAATGAAGATATCTTTTTGTAATTTTGCAATATGCATTCCCCAGGATAAGTATTTTTTTACATTAAGTGAGTATGTCTTAATGAGGTTTGACTGTAATGTGCTAAAACAGTGGCTCTCAACCGGTGCTCCGTGTGCACTCTCCAGGGGCTCCACAGCCGCTTGATTAAAATTACAAAAAACAGTAAATTTGAAAAAAAATAATTATAAATATTTTTAAATAGTAAAAATAAATCAGTAACGTTGATGAATAAGTAAAAAATAGGCATACAGGGCTCCGCCATAGAAATTTTTTACCGAAAAGGGCTCAGCGAATCAAAAACATTGAAAACTGCTGCGATAAAATAATACTTTTCTGAATGCAAATTACCATGTGAGTCATAATATATTTTCAGCTTTCACAGTTGCTGAATTTTTGTGTGCAATCTTTATATGTCTTTCAATATGTTTCAGACTGATGTTTTCTTAACAACCATTTTTTATCCTTGACTTCATTAGCATCAATATGTTCATGCTTCATCTATGAAAGGTTCATAAAAAAATTTGGACTGTGCAACACTTATGCCACTGGACTAGTCATCTTTACATTTTGTATGTTTGGTACTATTCTGACTCATGAGATTGTTCCAGCCAACTTTTTTTGTGCAGTTTCTGGCATTGGATACTCAATTTTGACCACAGTGCCTTTTCAACTGTTATCTATTTATCATAGTGATAAAAAAGTGAGTTTTATCTCATTTTGAGTATAACCTTTACATGAACTCTTACATTTTTATAATATTTTGTGCATGAGTATTCATTTTAAATTGTTTTTTAAAAGAAATTGAAGTGGCATAATTTTTTTAACACAAGGAATGATGGTAGTGAAATTCAGTTTAATTGAAGTTGTACATACATAGCGCATTAACTCTTTCGTCACTTGTTATTGTACAAACATGAATTGCACTGCTTCCCAATAGTTAAACATGAGATAAAAAATTACTTTTGTCGCACCACTGTCATTTTCTGCACACGAGGGCTAATTAGACCGGGACCTACAATTTATTGCCAATTCCGAATGGTAGCCTATTTTTTATACTCATTGAGAGAGGTTAGTGTGCTAACCCCTTGATGGGGGAAGATAAAAAATTCAACATAACTTAGAAACTGACGATTCAATCATTCTCATAGAGCAGTGGTTCTCAAACTTTTGACACATAAAATTCATCTTACATGTGATCATATATCTATGGGGTTCCCTCATAAAAATTATAATTTTAAGGGGTAACTTCTGGGGGTTTTTCCAAACATTAAGTGAACAAAGATCAATATTTGCAGCTCGACACAATACTCTTGACAAATTTTAATGAGGGAGTCACAAGAACACTTTGAGAAACATTGCTGTAGAAGGACAATTTTGACTCGGGAGTAGATAAGGGAAGATTGGTGGCCACGATAGCTCTTCAAAAAATGTCCAGAAGGTTGTAAAAAAATTCAAGCATAACAAATGTGCAAGCTGCCTCATACCAGTAATATAACATAGAAGAAAACCAGTGATAAAGGCAAATACAGTGAAACTCCCATAGGTGGCCATCTCTATTCCATAGCCAATTTTCCTTCACTGTCAGCTTTCAAAGATTCCGCTCTACTCTGATTTATGGGGATCATGGGACCCAGGTTAGTGGCAAAAACTTTGTCCTTTTTGAGTAAAAGTGTGTCCCTCTGAAAAAAAATAGTTTGGTTTTCTGCTCATTTGCAGATACCCCTGTGAATCAAACAAATACAGTAATTGATTTCTAAAAACATGTTCAATCGCTAACATAAAAAGTTTAATTTCACAATGTTTAGTTACATTCATTGCTAAATATTCTACTGGTAGAGAAAATTTGCAAGCAAACCCATCAACACTGAAGAACTGATCATTGATCATTTTTGTCGCACCACTGTCATTTTCTGCACACGAGGGCTAATTAGACTGGGACCTATGATTTATTGCTGATTCTGAACTGCGGGCCTGTTTTTTATACTCATTGAGAGGTTGGTGCACTAACCCCTCGACGGGGGACTCCTTGCTGTTATGTTGCCGTTTCTGTTGTACCCCTGTTCCTGACAAGGACAAACCAGGTATCGAACTCGCGACACCTCTAAACATCCTTTGGTACTTTAGGCGAGTATCTTATCGACCTGGGCTACCGCGCCTTAACATGTCTCACAAATTTAAAACAAATATAATAAAGTTAGGAATATTACATTACATATTTACTGATAAATCAGTCTATATATAAGTTCTCTTCTGATTGACTTTTTCATTTCAGAAAACCTTAGTTATTTCAATAATTTCTTCTGTATAAATTGAAAACAAATGATTCTGATATGATCATCTTCTGATTCATACAAATCCTTTTTGAGCAGTTTCCAACTGAAATGATTTTCTTTTCTCTTCCCGATGGTCCACACCTGTTTTCAACCACCATTTAACTGCCACATATTTTACACCTGAATATAGGAGCTATGTCAGATTTTTATTGGTGAAACCTAACAGTGTTCTTGTGTGTCCAGCGTTGTGGGTGTCTTGTGTACAGTAAGTGTGGTGCTATCCATCCTCCTGTGTTGTAGGTCTACTGATCATCATGGCAGGGGTGGCTCAAGACAAAATCTCTACCCATGAAGGACCTTTTTTGGCTCCCCTCTTGCCCACCCCCATCTTCCCCTATCCCAGCAATTTATAATGAAGAAATTTTTAATTTTTCTTTCACCCTTTCAGTTTGGATTTGGCCCCTCCTATAGAGCGGACAAATATTTTTCCCTTATTTTTTCCAATCAGTTTTTTTCCTCCCTTTCATCTTGGATCTCGCACCCTTTCTATAGTGGCTTCCTGTGTGGGGTACAGGACCTTTGAATGTGGCTGTTTGGATGCCGAACAATTGGCTAGATCATTACAATCGTTTATTATGTCTTATTTATTTAATATGTATTGTAACATACTTTAATAACAAATTCACGAATAATAAAATATAGCTTTAATTAATTGTGTCTTACTTATTTAATGTTTACTCTAAATATGTGAATAATAAAATGAATATAAAATAATAAAATTATGAGTAAAATAAAATATTTCATATCACATGATCAGTATTACTCATCACATTTACATAACAATTTCATATCACATGATCACTGTTACATATCACAATAATAATATTATTAGGTTAAAGAATACTTTTCAGCTAAATATAAAAATTTGATTTTGATTGCCTTCACCGGAATCAGCAATCACAAGACGCCATGTGCCCTTTATTTCATTACAAGCATCAGCCATTGTAACATGTCTTTTCATTGTTTATTTCAACATGGCTAAAGCAGTATTATCTAAGTGTGACAAAGAACTTTTTTTGCACATGACAGTCAGCTTTATTAGTTCAACAAATATGTTGCTAGCATTAAATAAATTATCAAAACTACGAGCATCTACCAGGGAACTTCAAAAAATTATTAATTGCTGATTCCAGTGAAGGGGTGATCGAAATCTTTGGCTGAAAAGTATTCTATAATTTAATGATATTATTATTGTGATATGTAATATTGATCATATGATATGAATTTGTTGTTGATATCTAAATGTAATGTGTGATATTGATCATGTGATATGAAATATTTTATTTTAATCATAATTTTATTGTTATAATTAGAGTAAACATATTAAATAAATAAGATGTAATTAATTACATCTGTATTTTATTATTCATAAATTTACTTTTGAAAATACACATTAAATGAACAAGACATAATTAACAATATTATCGGGCCAATTGTCTGGCATCCAAGTGTCTCACATCCAAATATCCTGAGCCACTTCGTGTGGCCATATATCCAAAGAGCTGGCCCTGCGTCGTGATGAAAGTTTTTTTTTCAAATGGATAGCCAACACAAAGTTGGAAAACATCAGAAAATTGTATATAATTGACCACCACAATGAATTTGTACATTCCAAACTTTGATTTTTATGATGTAAAACTCACTACCACATAGCGGTTAGATGACAAAACTGTGGATATTCAGGGCAGAGTTTTTACTCAGATTCAGGGGTTTTTTTTCACCGACGAGCTCTGAAATTTTTACAATTTGAGCAGGCGATCCAATCTTATACGATTTTGTCAAAACAGCACATGTGCAATCTTGTGGGAACAAAGCAAATTATCATGGTAAATACGCTGTCCCTGAATGTGGCTGGCTAGCTGCGGAAGTACTATAATTTCTGATAGTTATCCCCCTGGCGAAAAATCTTCTAAAAATCCAGTATAATATCCTCTAATTCAAGGACGCAACTTGATATTTTGTGATATAACCCTCAGGGTTGTATATTTTATACAAATAAGAAAAGTACCTACTTCCTTTTTACTTTACAAGGTCATGACATAGCGTGATCATGATAGATGGTGAGGAGGTGGTAAAAAAGTTGTCACAAAGAGGTTTTTTTCCTCTATTTTTTCTCATAACTCTGAAAATACGCATCCCATGGGACATGTGAATAGAATTTTTGTGTCCTTTCCTGAAAATCCAGGTATTTGACGCACTATAGCCTGTCAATGGCATCTCTGAGTTTTTCTCAGAACAGACAATAGGATCCACAAACATAATAAAAACTGCCCTCATTCTGTTGCTGAAAGTCAACCTTTCCACAGCCACTTCCTTATAAATAAGTGTTCAAAAAACAAGACTTTTTTGTGTGCATTGAAAGACCTGATGGATCTCTTTAGATTACCTTCATAGCTCATATTTTATAGCACCTCCTACAATCACAATTGCAGGAAATCCCCTGGATACTAGCTGTTGCATTTTTTAATAGCTTGTGAGTTTTTCCTAAGAAGCCTAATCCACAGGGACCTTCCTGTAATCGTAGGGAGCCATTATGAAAATGAAGTACCATTTTTTTCCTGATTCGAACGTAGGACCACAAAGGGTTAAAAATTTTAAATGAAATTTTTTGTGAAAGAAAAATTCAGAAAGAAATGGTTCAACCAAAAATTCTCAACTTCACAAAATGAAAATTTGTATTTATATATATACACAGAGTGTTTGTAAACTGATTAGAAAAAAATGAAAGGGTGATAATACCCATCAAAACAAACAATATTTACAATGGAACCTAAATTTATGATTGTAATCCACTCAGAGTGTTATGAAAGCAAAACTTAGTAATATGTCCAACAAGCACAACTCTTCATTTCTGCTCTTCCAGAGGAGCAGCACATCTCCAAAACATAACCATCAATTATTTCCCATTGACATAAATTATCAAATATTGTATTGTATTTGTTTCAGACAAAAAAAAAAAAATCAGCAATATGCATGGCCCTCACATCCTGAAGCAAGGCCCATAGGCCAGGAACTATGGTGGGGCCTGCCTGCCAGACACTTCATATAGTTAACTTATAGCGTGAAAAAACAAGAAATAATGAGATTCCTTCTGGGCCCCAGGGCTGGAGCCCTGTCAGCCCAACCCTTATGGGGACCATGGCAGTATGTTTGCTCATAGGATAATTGCCTATCATTTTATTTGGCTAGACTTACTATTCAGCAAAATAAAATCTGGACGTATTGCTAGTGCATAAAATCTTCCAAATGACCCAAGGACTCTATACCTTTTTGCCATTACAGTGAAATGCTTTTCACAAACGTGCAGATCAGTGCAATATCTCAAAGAGAACCTTGCTCGTATCATCTCACCAGCATTACCAAAGGCATATTATTCACCAATATTATCAACCTTGTTGCACATTGTTCTTTTTATTATTGTTTCTCATCTGTGATGAGCACACGTGACCATTGCACTTCTCTCCAAGTTACATACTACTACTTAACTGCACATGCACCTCTATGGAATTTCTAATGAATTGGTACATGTCATAATGTGCATATGTAGTGAACCTGACATGAGGGAAGCTTGTTACTGTAATGCTTGTTATGTGTAGTGCTGCCATCTGCCATCAATTTTTCTAACTATGAGTGAAGTATTGTTGTAGGCCTGTTGCTCTCTGTGGCAAGACTTTTTAACAGGGTGATTGACACACATTCAAGCCTCACTTCAATCATGCTTATCTGGCCTTGGCACTGAAAGAGACTTAGATCCATAATACTCAGACATAGAGTATATCTGACGTGCAACTTCTGTCTCACTGTAGTGGCTTTCCCACCACCATGTTAGCCGTGACTGGAACAGGTCATGCTGACAGTTTGTGATTGTATTTGACCAACAATAAAGTTTCGCTGGTTATTAATGCTGAATATTATTTCTTTGAAGGAAAATGAGGGGAAAACAACAGAGAATTGTGCAAATATTGGATTTAAAATAACCTAGCAATTGTTTTGGTACTCATAGGTGTTGTATTCAAAGAAAATGACAATTCACATAAAAAATAATTGAATTTTTTTATTGAGTTACTGGTTATGTTGTTTTGGGTCGGGATGTCCCGCAATTATTATGTCCCTCATTGTTAATAGTTGATAGGTTAATTCTAATTTTTTTCTTCAGATATCATCTGATGCAAATATAGAATTGTAATATTCAATTTTTGCTATTTAAATGCAAATAAAATATATGTGGTTGAAGCTCAAGCATAAGTTTTATGCAATAGTAATTCATATCCAATGGGAAACAGGGATTGGGTGAAACATAAAGCCAAAATTTTATTAGGTTGGTCCCAAAGAAAACACTCAGAACAACTTATGATGATAAAAAAAACCCCATTTAATCCATTTTTTTAATTACTTTGTTATGTAAGTAACAACTTACACTCTCTGATAGCATTCCATTTTTCTTTTGTATCAGAAATATTTTGGGCAAGAAGAGTATAGAGGATTTGCTGAAGACATGGCTGTGCTTGATTCTGCTGCGTATGTTGGCCAAATTATACCATCTTTTTTTTTGGGTTTTTTAGCACATTTTGTGGGCTCTTCATCTACTTATATGATTGTTGCTGCTTTGTGTGGTACTTTATCGATATACACTGGATTATTCATTAAGTTTCCATCAAAATGACAGTATTTTATGTCATTCCCAATCATTCAAACATCTAGATCAGTGGTTCTAAAAAAAATGAGTGCCACAGCTTTTTAGAGTGCCATAAAATATAGGAGATTGTAATCTCATTCTCTAAAAAGATGGCAAATGTAAAATGTTTGGGAGTCTCTGCTCTAGATGATACTAAATATGTGTTCTATTTTGATAATGCGAATAGTGTGGCTTATAATGTTCACTTTTATGTGTACAAAAGAAAAGCCTTGCAATATACATAGCAATATATTTTTTATGCTGCAATTTTTTATATATATTTTTTCTTTTATGATCTGTCGAAGTGCCTTGAAATTTGCACTGTAAATTAAAATTTTTTTGTGTGAAATATGAAAAAATAGCAGTGTTTATAATGGTCAGTGATCATGTAAAGATATGCATATATATATGTATATATAAATAAATAAAATATATATAAATTTATTATAATGTTGATTGAATTTAAGCATGAGAAAAAAAATTAGTTTGAAAAAATAGTGACGTACATATTCATATCAATAAGATGAATTTATTTTTTCAACTTACTCTGTGTGCTAATCAGACTGGAACCTATGATCAAAATCAGCTGCCTTAACCGTGATTTTTTTTAGATTAATCAACTAATTTTCCATTTACTTGAATTATTAAGAAAAGTATTGCAGGTGATACTTTTCTTCATAATACAGGTAAAGCATCATGATATGAAAGATTGTTACGCTGTGCTTTTTCTACTTATTTTGTGTGAAAAATTTTTGATACACATTTGCCTTATGCTTCAGTTGGTTCTGATGAATGTTTGAATTCTGAAATTGCATGCTTGGAACCACTATGCCAGTAAAATATTGTTGAAGATTGCTTATTGCAATTTATTTTATTCACTATTCTTCATTTTTATTCATTATCATTATTTGTTTATGTATTGATGATTGAAAATTTCTTCAAACTTTCAGAATTCAAACTTGCATTTCTATGTTCCTGATATTTTGATTAAATTGATATTTTAAATATTTCTTCATGTAGATGTGTAAAATATCAGTCAGTAAAGGAGAAAAGAAATAATAGAGAATTTTTTTTTATTATATTATTATTATAAAAATCCATGTGCTGTTGAGGTAAAAACCATTTTGAGTACTTTTTTCATAGGTTTGGGACACATTATGGAAAAAATGCAGTCAAATAACTTAGCAGCATAGTATATACTTGCCATCTTTTGTACATTTTATAGCACACTCACTAGATCAAAGTTTTGCAATTTACTACTTTTATTGCATGAGCAATGAAAATATACTGTAGTGTTTTTTAAATTAGTGCTCAATTTCTATAGAATATTTTAGAGTGAATTTTAATAATTTTATGTAAAAAAATTTCATAAATATATTATTGATGTTTTTTTATCCTTATATTTTTAATACACGTATATGTAAATAACACTATTAATAATTTAAAAAAAACTTTTTCAATATTTTATAAAACTCAAGTAAACAATTGCAAATTTTCTTACTTAGCTTAAAGGTGTATGGGTTCATTACAATAAGCTAAGAAAAATGTTAGGTTAATTAAAAAGTACTAGATAATTTTCCAATAAGCTGGATGCATTGTATGATAAGCCAAATTTTTTTTGTGATAAGCCAAATTTTTCAGTGCACATGTGACATATCAAACACTGATTGCCACCATCCATTTCGAAGTTTTGCATTATTACAAGTCTGACATTATATCAAATCATTGTTGAACCTGTTTTAATCACTATTAGAAAAATTTGTTTACTAAACAATTCTGGTGCTAAGTGGGGTTAATGCTGAATTTGGATTTCACTGTATCAATATGAATGCTATGAGAATGGACATATCATTTGGTCTGTTGCCAGACATGGCTCAGTTTATTGAACCCTGGGCAAATTGTGATCCCTTTGGTGTTATTTTAAAATTGCAATATGTATTGCTTTTGTGTTGTTGTGTTGTAGGTTGAATGAACTATAAATTAGGAATGTCTCATTATTAAATCTAAATCTACTTTAAAAAATAGAAAATTACAAAAAAAAATTATCTTTTAACGTCTTATATATTTTTATCTTATATATATTTTTTATTCTTTTAACATCTCATATATCTCAAACTTGATTATTTCTAATGTCGCTGAGCTATGTGTAATACTAGTATGCTATATTATTTTTTATTAGACATTTTTTGTTCGAACATATTTTTTTAAAAAAAGTTTTATAACATATGATTACTTAAATCACTTATCAAAAAATCTGTGCCAAATTTGTATGATGGGTACTTAAAATTTTTTCATTTTTTACTTTTAAATGACAACTATTTTTGTGCACGCACTACATTTTTTTATAATCAAGCCAAGTTTTTTTTTGCTCTTATTAAATACTTAATTAAGAATATTTTGATGCTTCAGCTCAGTTTTACTTCATTTGATTCTCGCCATACTTGCTAAAAAGAGAACTTCAACATTTTTTAAACATTATATACCATAATTTCCTACATGTAATTCACACATAAAATGGTTTATACTTTGAGGGGTCAAAAAATGGGAGATGTTAAAAACGCATAAAATTTCTGAGATGTTAATGTGAATACGTCATGTTAATGGAAAGAGTTCAAAGAAAGCTGGTAGTTTCAATAAATTGTGTATATTTTTAATATCACATTATATATTTTTGATATTGCAATATTTCAGACGTAACTGTCATTGTGTTTGTTTACATGTGTTAGTTTGAACAGTTTGATAGATGATTGTAACAATATAACAAAATAGCAAATAATATAACTGGTAGCAAAATGTAATAATATAAATGGATTTGATATGGCTTAACACATCAACCTTTTCCACTCAAACTATAATCTGCTATTCAGCAGGAGAACAGGTTTGGGTAACAGTACTTTAAGTAATGTGAAAGCATGCCAGGGTATGAAGTTGTACTAAGTTTTGCAATGTGATAAAATTTTAGTGCTTCATCTGTTCACCAGGGACAGAACTCTGGTATATGAGCCGCATACACAAGGGGCAAAAACTCTAGCATAAAAGCCTCACCCACTATGATTCCTTGGTATGGCATAAGGGGCCACAAACATTTTGACAGGATTTACTAACTAATTAACTAAACTCTTCATTTAATTTAATACTAATTATAAATAATAATGAATTATTAATTGAACTTTTCATTTTCTGGAAGCAAGTATTTATATATATTCTCTCACTGATAGTGAAATTAGTGCAGAAGCTAAATAGCTGCAGCATGGACTGCAATTTCTCACCAGATCAGACTCAAATTTTTGCTTCCATGCCCAGCCCTCAGGGCTAATGGTAGGATTACAGACAGGCTAGTAAACAGTCTAGGAAAGAGTGTATTTAATGTATGTCAGTAAGTATGTGTTTGTGCATGAGAAATATTGTTAAAATCAAGAAATTACAAATTATTACAGTTCCAAAAAATGAAGTGGGAAGAAACATTTCTGGGATAAATAAACTTTTTAGAGTTCAAAGGCAACTCTTGGCTCAAATTATTTGGCGAGAGTATTCCCAGCTTCAGTGAGGAATTAGTCTAGGATTGTTTTTATCCTTCTTCGAGTAGCACTTCATAATATCCTCCAGGCAGGACTTTGCAAACTCAAACAGGTGGTATATTGAGTTGGAATCGGGCCGGGGAATCATCAGAGTCTGGGAAAAGAGGCGGGCCTGCTGTCATCATGATTCCAGGTGTATTAGTTACCACTTCAGTAGTGAACTTGGTCTGCTTGTTGATCGGGCTGCTTCTGGCTAAATCCTCACTGAATTGAATTTTTGTCTAAGTTGAGAGATCTATTCCCCAAATCCGTGAAACTGTACTTGGGGAAAATTTTTGGGGTTGAACAACTGATTTTTTCTAAGTTTCTCAGCGAAGTCATTAGATCCTTTATGTGCGATCTTAGAAAAATTTCCATTAATAGCTGGATTTTGGACTTTGTTTTCTTCATTTCTGTGAAACTTTACCAAGCTTTTCGTGATAGAAATGTGGTGCTGGTGATCTTTTCCCCGATTTTTCAAATGTGGTAAATTTAATCTTCTCCATGTTGTGGTTTTTTAGCCCTCGAGTTGATGTTGTCAGATGCTCACACAGCTTGGTCAAATCTTTTTCGTGCAATGCTTTTCTAGTTTGCTTTTTCCCCCAACTAAATGCTTGACTGCATATTTTTACCAATAGATGGCAGCACACTAGTTTTGAGTTTTTATGGAAAAACTTACATAAATGGAAAAGTTTTAGGGAAATTTGTTGCTCATCAAGATTACCATCACTGATGTTTGATGATGGTGCAAGAAAATCTGCTACTGTTACTTCTATAACTACCACAGTAAGTTTTCGAAATCAGTCTTGTGACATGTGTTTAAAGAAGTTTTGTGTTTGTGTGTTGAAAATGCAAATTGGTTTTGTCAAATCCAAAACGATATTCTACATTAACCCCAATTTCGTTAATTTCGAAACTAATATATAAAATATAATCGTTTTTTCATCTTATCATGGGTCACATTGTGTGGCACCCAGATCTATAATGTTCAAAAAGTTATTTCTTCAAGAATTATTTGTGAAAATATTTTCCATTCGAACTTCTCAGAAAAAAAGCTATAGATAATACCCAGTTATCTGTATTTCCCACTATGAAATTCAGATGTTTTTAAACCTGTAGGCCTAATCCTCAGATTACGGACAGACAATTATGGTATATTTGAAATCCTGGAGAGGTTTTGAAAATGTATGGTCGTACTAAGCATCTTCACTACACACATTAGGTTTATACACCCTGAAATTTATTTTACATTAAAACTTTGTATTACAAGTAACTTGGTTTATAAGTGTTTTGCAATAATATGTGCAAGAAATTTTCTACTGGATCTACCGATATCTCATAATTCAAGTAATACGTATACCAAAACCTCCGAGATGAAGACAAGTGTATAAGACATATTCAACTTTACATATTCGCATTGTCTGCCAATTTTCACAAATTAAAAGCCAATGAATTGTTTTCTCTCACTGCACGCAAAGCAGTCTTTAAAAGTTTGCGGACAAAGTCTAAGCATTTTTAGTGCTCTTTTTATTTTAATGTATGTTTATGTGTATTATTGAGAACATTCAATAGTTAAAGGGCTCTTGCTTGACGCAAGGGACCATACTTAGCACAAGCCCATGAAAGACTGCCTGAATTTCTTGTGTGTTAATGGAAAGAAGGATTCCAAAGTGAAGCCCCCCTACTCTTTTATATCATAATGAAACACCCAAGCTTTCAAAACAAAATAAGTAAAAATACAATTATATAAAATAAATCCACCTTCAACTTCACCTTTGAAAAGAAGTAATCATTTAATTTTCCATTATTTTTTATGGGGAAGTTCGCTTTGATATGCAAGTGTTTTGAATTAAGAGCATGCTTACAGAATAAATTTGCTTGCAAATTCATTCCGTAAATGATTCACAGTTCCACTGTATATTGATGTGCCAATTAAATAAGATTTAAAAAAGAACTTGAGCTTACACTGTTTGCTGGAAATTTTTTTTTTTTGTATAACAGTGGTCTCCCACTTATGCATTAGTGCAAGGGAACAAGAAAAAAATGCTCATAAGTGAGAAAGGCGTATAAGTGAATAGCATTATTATGCTATATCTTTGACCGGAAGTGCAGAAAAATCATTTTTATAATTGAGAAACATATAAGTGAGAGATCACTATATATATCTCCATTGTTTATTGATATGATTCTTTTCTGTAAATATCCCGCATTTTTAATCGAATGTGTGCATTCCATTACTGCTTGTTTATCTATATAATCTGTTTTATCAAAGGATTTTTTTTATAATGGACTGTTCTGGTTTTGATTTTTCTCATAGCATTCATGCAATAATGAATTTTATTCCAGAACAATATATAGGAATAAAACTCACTGAGAACTTTAATTATATTCAATTTTTTATAGTGAATTTCTTGTGTAAATGAACATTGAACTTATTTAACTTTTGTTATTCTTGATACTAACCTAGTTTATTTTCATGAAACAGCTCGTCATTGATAAATTGAAAATTAGACCACCCACAATGAGGTCCATAATTTCTTTTGTTTTGTAATATTGCAGTAGCTTTATTTAGTTTTGGTAGCTATATGATGTTGCAGCTGTGTATTTATATTGCAACCTATATTCTGAAACATGACTTTACTGTTTATATAATCTATGGCAGCTAAAAAAATGCTTAAGCATAAAAACATTATATAGTTATGTTGGCTTCTTTTTTTAGACAGTTTAGAGGGAATGCTTAAAACATAACTTTGCTTTTATTCAACAAGTCAAATGAAGATCTCAAGTGAAGGTTGTCATAGTAAGAAATTTTAACTTGATTATTGAACTGGGACATTGTGAAGAAGATTTTGGCATGCAAAGTCTTTCTTTAAAAATTAAAAAAAGTGCTATTAGATTATTCTATATTATTTTTAAAATTAAAAAAATTCCCACCAAGTTTTGAATAACTCCAGTCTTATATAGAATGCTGCTACCAATGGGGCTGAAGGTTGTTCATTATAATGAAAGTCTGGTTTATAACAAATAATTCTTACTTGGGTTTAATGTTACAGGGTGCACATCAATGAAAGTACACTAGTTGGCTGTAAAGAGTGTTCATTATATATCAAATAAAAACAGCCTTCAACATAGGCAGAATTGAAAAAGATATGCATGTATACACTGTATTAATCTTAACTTTTCTAGCTGGCAAAGCAATATGAATTATGCAGCACATCCATATTTATGCAAAACAAAATAATGATTGATGTTTGATTGCTTGCTTGGAAATGGCTTGATTAGTCTGATAGCAGAAGGGGAGGGAAATGTTTTCCCTTTCCCTTTGAGGTAGTTGTACGATTAAGTATACAGCATAAATAACAGAAAACAATTTTAGTTTTATTATCTTCCTTGGTTTATTACAATTATTATTATGTGTTGGGGAAAAGCATTTATCAGCTCACGTAATCGGGGGAAAATATTATTGAAAATAGGTGGCGATTTCTAGAAGGTTTTGTGATTTCCACTGTAGCAATTATAATGCAGATCAAGAAAATTTTAAAACTGCTTAAAAGGTTAAAAACCAGTTTTATAAACTTGTTGGATAAAGATTTTACAATTTTTTTTAGTTGTTCATTATAAGCAAAGTCTGTTATAGTGGGGTCCAGAGTATAGTGAGATTCTACTACATATACAAATTGAAAGGTGCCCACTGAATGGGGGTATACATCACATATTTGTGAATGATTAGGGAAAGGGGACTCACAGCCTTTTTATAAATTTTATTGGGGGATATGTGTGCAGCTCACATATAACCCCTGACTTTATGCACAATATATAGTAGGTGTAAGATGAACTTTATTTAGTACAGGATTTACATTATGATGCCAAATTTATGATTTGAAAATATCTATTAAAATTTTCTTTCTCAATAGAGTGACAAAATGAGAATTTTTATGGAAACATCAGGACAGCTCCCGAAAGCAGAATGTTTTGTATTGTTCTGCAATGAACCCTCAGCTAACCAGTCCACAGCTCTGCCAACTGAGCTATTGATGGATTACCCCCTCAACAATGTTCTTCATTTATTACCAAAAGTTCTTCCTTTTTCTAGTGATATGACAGCAGCCAAAGGTTCCCAAATATCTTTAGATATTTTTCACCATTCTGAAAATTTCTATGATGAAACTTTGTGTGACATTCCCACTGAGTGGTACACATGCGGTAGGTTGGCAATTCCTGCTCTCGAGTTACCAATGTTTTAACTTATAAGTAACTTGTACTTACAGACTCTTGCTTTGGTCTACTCTACCTGCCAGATTTGTAATTACCTCCTACTGCATTTTAAAAGTCCCATGTTGTCCATGATTTTTTTTTTAATGTATAAGTATTTCATTAATCAATACTGAATTAATGTGCAGTTGTTTCAAATTATTTACAGCTTTTCGAGTCATGAACAGATTAAGTTTAAGATCTTTTCCATCAATAGAGGAATTTCTGGTATTCAATTCATATATTTGATGAGACAGAATTTCAAATGAGAGAAGATCATAGGCAATATTTGGCTGTAATTTATATGGTTATATGTAGATTTCATTGGTGTTAAAATTAGAATTTACTCTGAGAACTCTCTATAACTATTCTGATGATTTGCTAAAAATAGGAAAAATACAATTATATCAATTTTTGGTTTGTTCTCTATTTTTCAAATGCCATATATCTATATTGTTATAACTATAAATATATGTTTAACATTAGTGCAATAAGTGTGTTTCCACCAGTTTTAGAAAAGCTATTTTAAATTTCATCATTACTTTAGATTGCATTGAACTAATGGGGCAAATGACTTAACTTTTTTCTATGAGTATTTTATGTTGTGGCTTCAAGCTGTGGTTGTTTGAGGTATTTGGGCAATTTAATCGTTCCCTACAGTGAATTCTGTGGGGCATTGTGTGGTGTGTTACACATAATTTTAAAGGCATTCATTCTTTCAACAAGCATTTATTGTAGCAAAATTATAACTGCTGTAATTCATGTTGAGATATGAAGTTGTCTGTTTTGTCATTGATTGTTGAAGAACTTTGCCAAAAATTGTGGAAGTTATTATTTATTGTTATGTATATATTTGATGGCATATATTTTTGTTATTGTAACATTATGTATATAATCTAGTATTTTTGTATTTGTTTTAATTACAGTTTTTGTTGAACATGAGAATTCAAGAGCAATATAAGGGTATAACCAAAAAAAAGTTTTCCAGGAGTGCAGTGTCATCTTAACACATGGGCCCACTCGGGCTGTCCGAGTCGGGTATGGCTCGGGGGCCTCAGAAAAATTAAAAGTAGTTAAATTTTTCTAGAATTTGCCAGGTAGGGCTTAGAAAAATCACTTGGCCTGGGAGCCCATGATGCTTTTAAGATGGCCCTGCAGGAGGGTGGGAGAGGCTGGTATTTCAGGAAAAAACTAAACTGGTAGTAAAGAAAAGTCAATCGTGATTTCACATACATCTGTAATTTTTTGATGTTTCAAGAAAGGGACTAGTCTCCTGGATCCCCCTTCAACTTACATCCCTACACATTTACCTTTCTGTTATGTTTAAAATTTTTCTGTGCTGATAATATAACCCAATATAATGTAGCCCAAAAACCTACCAATGTAGTTATTAAACTATGTCACGGATAAAAAACTTGTCCTCTGAAAATTTAGATATAAATAGACAAAACGTGTTTCAAAATAGTTGCTGGAGAACATTCCATATTTTCGCTCATTCATCCTGGAATTCATTCAACACTCATTCATCCACTCATATCATAAAAATTTTGTAACTTGAATCAAATTTTTCTTATATAAAATAATAAAGATCCTGTTCATTTTTTTTTCACACTCCCAGAGTATCAAAATTGGTTTAAAAATCAATTAGCAATCTTGTTAGTTTTGTGCACTATACTCAAATACTTGCTTGCAAGTTGAGTTATATTTGGTAAATGATTTTTGATCGTAACTTAGATTACTTTTAAGATAAGATGCTCTTAACCACTTCACATACAAGCTTTTGGCAAGAAACTTGGATTATCTCTATTTAAGGAATTGGCAATAAATCTGGTAACTTTCTTCTAACCTAGAAAAATATGTATATGAAGGAAAAAGTATAATAGAGATAAGGCAGATAAGAGTGTTTTTTTTGGAGTCCTCTTTTCACCTTCACCCTACGTGTTCTCTTTTGCTCTTACATGTATATAGTAAAATGATGCATTATATGTGTGGGGGAAAAATTATTAGCCGGAGTATAGAAAGAAAGGAGGGAAAGAAAAAACAACTTCCACATAGATAATAGGGTTGCTATAAAGCTTCACGATGGTGAAGAGAGGGGAAAAAATTCACAGAGAACTTGTTTTAATTTATTCCACTGGTGTTTGGACGTAATATTACACCCATGATCTTAAAGAGGCTAAGTTGAGCTATCAGTGTGTGAGCTTTTCTTGTCTGTGGACTCTTATGTGCATTTGATAGTCAAAGCTTCATAATCTGGAGTACTAGAGACCTTGATAATTTTGGATTATGGATCTAGTGTCTTTTATTTCTTAAAGCTCCGTACTTAAAGCAGTGATACAGTCAACCTTTGGTTTACAGATGATTTGGTTATTCATTCCTTCACTTCAAGTTGAGAAGAAACTCATAGTTTAGAAAATTGATTGCAGATGGCAGCACTACACATAACAAGCATTACACGGAAACAAACTTCACGGAAGGTTCCCAATACATACACACATTCCAACATGTACCAATTTGTTAGAAGTTCCGCAGAGGAATATGGGCGAGGTGCATGTCTGGTTTAGTAGTAGTAGTAGATGATTTGGTTTATGAACAAAAAATTATTTGATTTATGAGTACGCAAGCTGGACAAAATTCTGGGGGAAGCACCTTTTGGAAGTCTATGGCTACAAGGTGATTTCCTTTTTTTTTTGACAGTAGAGTTGATTTAAGAATTAGATTTCATTATAGTAAAGTTCTCATCCCCAAATAGGACTTCCCTTATTCAGCCCATAGATTAGCAGGTCATTTGAAGCTTTATGAAGTGCTCTGAACCAAAGAAATTTCCCAAGAAGTTATTTATGAACCGAGTGTCATTGACTTGTGAAAGTATTATTTCAATATCTTACAGTGCATAATTCTTGTTGGCAAAGCTTGGCAGCAAGCTTGGTCTATACTGTAGCCAGATTGTCCTGCAATCAGAGATTATAAATGATATTAGCAAAACCGAACATGACCTTATCATTTTCATTTTGTTTAAACTTTATCTCTTTTATATTTGTGGGTTTTTCAGTGTTAGTTTAAGGAATTCCATTGGTTTTATGTTATGTACAGGAGCTGTTGTAGTAATTCACTCTAAAAATCTTCAAGGTCACAAGAACAGCTTAATTAGTTTTACATTGATTCTTGTGGTAGAAGTTGTTTTAGGTTTATGAACAGTTTTTTCAAGAACGAATCACGTTCTTAAACCAAGGGTTGACTGCATGTCCATTGAGCACTTTCATTCATATTTTTCTAGAAAAGATCAGTAGTGGGATAAAGCTTATGGACATAATAATATTTAAAAAATCCTTCAATCCATAACCTCTAATTTAAATATTGTTACTATTGTCACCAACCACATTATATATAAAACATTTTTGTCCCTAATTAATTTATAAAAGTGTCTAAGGTGTGTTTATTATGTGTTTGAAGTGCTGCCATCTGTCTTCCAAATCAGAAATGAAATAAAAATAATATAATCTTGACATTTTCCCAAAAATTCTCATTTGATGTGACCTGGGAAATGTTCAGCATTCTATGCCAAACCAAGATTCAAAGCCAGACCTGTGTGCACAGCCAAAGACTAGCAGGCTGACTTCTCGACTCCAGGTGTCAAAGAAGCAGGTGCATGAGTTTCAGTCCGCTCCACTTCATTGAGTAACGGCTAAACAAATATCCCACTTATACAAATAAAATCTCTAGAACTAAAATTTTTCTGATAGAAGCAACATTAAAGTTACCTGCTTTACCAGAATGATTTTCTCCAGATAATGCAATAAAAATACTGATCACTTAGTGATCATTCCAAAAATGAATATGAAAATATTTGAGTTTGTGAGACAAATTCAAGTTTGGAATTCAATAAGAAATTTAAAAGATCAAACTGAAATTGCATAAGCAATATAAAATTTCTAAAACTCAAGCATCAAATATTTTAAAAAATGCTTATAAATTTGAAGAATGGAAGCTTATGCAGAAAACTTTTTTTTGTTGTGCATTGATTCTAAAAAAATCCAATGCCTAGAGATTGGCCAATCTGATGGGCATTTTCAATATAAATAAAGCTGCCCTGGTATATAGAGCTATAACAAATAAGACTGATGCTGGAAAAAAAACAGATAAGTGGATTCAAAAAAAGAATAAAGATATCTTTACTTTTAGCCATGAAAAAAATAGATGAAAGAAAGCTTTAGCCTGTTATTATTTAAAGCCAAATGCCTAGGTTTGAAAAATATTTAAAATTATTTCATTTTATTCATCCAATTTTAAAAATCTTGGATAACAGAGCATTTTCAAATACTGTTCACAAAATTAACTCTTAAAAAATAATAATTTATAATATATTAGAAAAGCAACTAGAAGCAGGAGGATCTGATAATAAAATTTTTGTCAAATGTTTCCAAGGTCTATCTAGAATTTGCCAAAACGTCAAATATTTCGGTTTGAACTTGAAAATGTGTAAGTTAAACATTTGTGAGTCAGGAAGTGGCAGTATTACTATGCCTGCCAGCCAGTCAAACAGTTTTGCTGCTGCGGTGGTCAAATGGTCATAGTGGCGGACTCACATCGCGAGGACTCAGTTTCAACCCCACCGTCGCCACAGTGGTGGTTGGCAGAAGTTGGTTTTTTGTAGTATTCAGTAGTTCAAAAAAAGGCCAGTTAGTTTTTTTTCAGTCACCATGCTAGATTTTTCATTGCAGTAATACTTCTTCTGTTAGATCAAATAAATGCACTTCACTATAATTTTTCTCTGTGTAACCAGAAAATAAAAGAAAAAATAATCCTACAAGTATATGGCAAATGAGTATATGAATACTGCTCCTTTTTTGCTATTATTTCCATCTATCACATGTTTTTTTTAAGTTTTATTTTAATAGACGAATTTTGAAAAATATTCTACTTATTTTTAGAAAAGCTATTTGTAGTTACTGGGGCACTTTGAATTTTCATATATTTTTGTATTCCTTCAATTTTTGATTACTTTGAATACTTCAATCACTGGTGCAGAATAGTTTGTTTTTTCCAAAATATCATGGAAATTTAATTTTTGATGAATAAAGTGACCTTGCATACATCATGACAGTCAACAATATATTTCAAATATGCATGCACGTGTGAAAATTATTTTGGTTGTTCCAGATACGAGAGGTCTTACTGTAATATATATTTGTCTTTCAGACACATATCCATCATTATTGTACCCATGAAATTGATATTAAAGCTACATCTCAATAACATTTATTGATAAAATTTTATTTTGTGAATTACAACACATATTTAATACAATAGTATGTTATAATCATGTCTGACTCTTCAGATATTTTTGACTTGGTAGAATTTAAAAAATTGACCTTTATTCATTTTTTTTCTATTAATTTGGTTTTTTATCAAAAAAAAAATATGTATATATATCTGCATAATCACGAGTGTGTGTTTGGTTTTGTTAAATGAAATTTTTCAAAAATACCTTCAAATTTTATTTTAGCTTTCTTTTTTTGATTCTATGTACTCTGGTGCCATATTTTTTTACAATTTCTCTTGATTGTTTAATAAAACCTTACATTCATCAAACATGTTGTGGTTTACTTTATGTGTAAGCATGCACATAAGTAGGAACATTTGTAGATATTACCAATCTAATGGCTGAATTTTGAATAATTTATGAATACTGTAGGATTTATCTGGGAAACTCATTGTATGAAGAGATGTTGATGTTTTATATAGGAAAATTCATCTCTGCCCTCACGGGGCACGAACCTTGTTCACTCGTGTTCTGGACGAGTGCTTTACCTCTAAGCTATGAAAGCAGATAGAATATTTCTTCCTTGGAGCGTATATATGTGTTGAATGACTCCATTCGATGAATGACAGCAACATTCTGCTAATAACTCGCAAATGACATCAAGGCCACAACGTATATATAGACAGAAAGATGTCCTGTCAATACGATATATATGAAAAACTGGCTGTATGAAGAGATATTGATGTTTATATAGGAAAAGAAAATTCATCTCTGCCCTCACAAGGATTCGAACCCTGTCTCTTGTATGCTTCACGAATGCTCTACCTCTAAGCTATGTGTGTGAACATCAATATTATTCAGCCAGTTTTCCATATATGTATATCATGTTAACAGGGGGAGAAGGCATCTTTCTGTACATATACTGTATTGTTTGTTGAAGACATGGTTTTTTGTGTGCCTCTGAGAGTAACCTAAGATAATAAGACCAATCTGGAGTTACCAAAGGTGGGGGCAAATACCCGAGTTAGAACCTCCTACACACATTATTTTTTTAAATTTAAACGTCTATGACCTCGTCAATCAACAACATAATCGCTATTGTACTACACTACTTAAGTTGCAGGAGAATTTTTGTTTCTCCCTTAATAATTCAATGTATAGCATATAATTGCAGTATAAAAATTTTTTAATTTTATGAAATCTATGAGCCGTTATAAACCTTGAACTGTTTCCATTAGGAGGAGTAGATGATGAGCATCAGGACCACAACTAGATGCTTGGTCACCCGGGGCAAGCGCGCATTTTGACGCCCCCCTTGTAATGTTGAAGCAGAGGTTTCAGAATGAAATTTGAGCAACCTCGGGGCTAGCGCCCGGGGCACGAGACCCACCTGCTCCCCCCCCCCCCCCCCAGTTGCGGCCCTGATGAGCATGGTGTATAGACAGATCCGCGCATGGGGAATCGGGTTATATTTCTGCACACAACACACACCCAAGCTCTTCTTTTTTTCTTTCTACCCCTACTTTCTTTTAATCCCTTCCTTAAGTACATAGAAATTGTATAGGGGCTGTGTCCACATTACATTGTTAATGTTCAACTACTTTTTGTTTTTTCACCAGAATGTCCAATGTTTTTGGAATATTTCTCTCCAAATTATTTTTTACAGGTAAATGTTATCGAAAGAGTGGTAATTCAGTGATTACGCATAATCACCGATCCTTCGGTAAATTTGATGAATTTTAATGATTATCCATAATTACCAATTGAAGTCGGTAAATTTGATAAATATAAAAGAAAATTATCACCTCTGTTCTCTTCATTTAATCAGCTTACTTGTTTGCAATACGTCCACGACACGCATTTTCACATGATAATTAAGGGGGGGGGGGGGTTGGTGCACGATCTTGACTTCTCAAGCTTTCCTATGGAAAAAATCTCCTTCCTTTAAGGAACATTTAAGTTTTCTATTCACCTTAGGCACTTAATTTTTTTCTCTCAAATACTATGGATATTGTTATATAATTTAACACGAGCATTTAGGATTATTTTTTTCTCGAATTTTAATTTCAACAACATGCAACTTTTTCAAAAATCAAAATTTACCCATATTTTGAGCCATAAATTTTTTTAAACAAGTTTAATAGAAAATCCTCGTGTTAAAGTATGTAACACCATAGTGTTGAGAGAGACACAAAGTTTCAAGACATTTGAATGAGTGGTGTTCGAAAAAAATGTTCCTTATCTAACAGTTATTATTCCTTATCTTAGTTTTGAGAAAAGAGCGTTTTAGTGGAAAGCATTAGCATGTACAGGGTGAATCCGACCTATTCTGCCAAATGAAACGGCGTGATAGACGAGTCCAAGTGGATCGTGAAACAGCCCACCAACCTTGTCCCATGTTAAACCGTTGAGTTATGGGGGATAATCGATTATGGAAAAAATGTTTCAAGTATGAAAAAAACCCGAATTTGTAAAGTTTCAGAAAAACCTATACACAAACTAAGCATACATTTGAAAAGAGCAGAAAAAATGCTATAACGTGACATCAATTTAATTGAAATATCTGATTTTAAAGGCGAGGTACAGGCGCTGAAAGATTGGCAAAAGAGAAGATCGAATTATTGAACAAAGTTTTTAATCGCCAATTCTGCAAACACCCTTCTAGCTACAATCGGTCAATTCGGAATTGGAGTTGCAGCGTTTGGCGACAATTTGATTTTGCACAAAAAATCCTATAAGGTGACACTACATGTATCTACAGGATATCCGTATTTAATGGCGAGCTACAAGCCCTGAGAGATCGGTGAAGTGAAAAATCGAATTGTCGCCAAAACCAACTAAAATTAATTCGACGAACGCATATTTCAGTGATGTATTGCAATACAAACGACTGAATTTTTCTCCTGAACTGGATGATTTGGTTTATTCTAGTCTCTTTCGGAACCTGGTGGAATATAAAAGTTTGTTTTTTTTTTTCAAATTTGACCGATTGTAGCTAGAAGGGTGTTTGCAGAATTGGTGATTAAAAACTTTGTTCGACAATTCGATTTTGTCAATCTTTCAGCGTCTGTAGCTCGCCGTTAAAATCAGATATTTCGATTAAATTGGTGTCAACTTATGGCATTTTTTCTGCTCTTTTCAAATGTATGCTTAGTTTGTGTATAGGTCTTTCAGAAACTTCACAAATCCGGGTTTTTTCAGACTTCACGCATTTTTTTTATAATCGATTATCCACCATAACTCGAAAACGAGATAGGACAGGGTTGGTAGGTTGTTTCATGATCCACTTGAGCTTGTCTATCCCCCTTTCGTTTGGCAGAATAGGTCGGATTCATTCTCTATATAACGCCTGCCAGCAGTTTATATTAAAATATTTTAAAAATATTTCTAGTACAGGGTAGAGCACAGTTGGACGCAGGAAATTTCATAGTATTTGAGAAAATTCAAAAATTCGAAAATATTTTGTTTTGTGGAAATTTATGTTTACCAAACCCCTTAAATTAAAATAAATGTTGAAAGATTTTCTTCGTGCGTACTATTATGTTCAAATAAAGCCAACATTAAAATCGATTGCTTTAATGAAGAATTAATTTCATTTAGTACACTGCCTAGAAAAAAAATTTAACAAATTTTACTGCGCATGCCTCAGAAGGAAGCGTTGTGATCTGAGGTTTTTCCTATATACTAGGGTAAGAAATGAAGTGAACATTTTAGTATATATGAAAAGATATTTTCTTCCTTGAAGACGAAAATGTGATTCTATGATTGCAATTTCAGAGTATATTTGTTTAAAACTATGAAAAATTAGTTGCAAAAAGTATAAGTCATCATTCAGGCACTTGGATTGTCATTCACCGAGTAAATCCGATCGAAATCAAATCCAAACTGACAAAACACAATCGAGATCCTTCGAACCTATTACAGAGATATCTAAACATTATCTCTGGATTCACCAAGACTGCAGGTGAAATATTGCAAATCTGACCAAAATAAAGCTGAGGTAACATTGCGGGTTGATTTCAAGTTTCAAAGCGCGACTTTCTTTTCAGGGAGTCGCAAACAAAACAAAGAAAACCGACATTATAACAATGAAATTTCATAAATTTTTCATCACTTCACCATAATTTCAATCACGAATATGCATGAAAGACGATTTCAGTGGCACAATTTCATGTGAATACAGCTCTCTCGCAACTTCAACCAAACCGATGAGATGAACACCTTCTAAAGTAGAAAGCTTCCGCGCGAAGCTTTGACGTCACTGAAGTCGTCCATTTCACCTGCATCCATTGAATATAGCAGTCCGATGTATGCGAAATCTTTACTTTTTTAGCAGTATATCCAATGACAATAGGTGAATTGGACGATTTCAGCGACGTCACGAGCTAAGTGCAGAGACTTTCTGCTATAGAAGGTGTTGGCATAGTAGGCTGCTGAATCACTTTTTGATTTTTTCTTGGGGGGGAAGGTAAATTTTTCTTTTTCGCATACAGAACTTAGAAGAGGCCTTCATTCCTCCATACAGAGAGTTAAAGGGTAACGGGGGCGGGGTGTAATAAGAAGTGTGTGTGTGTGTTTTTTTTTTTTTTTTTGGGCGCAGGGTAAGTAGAAGTTAAAATGACTACGGGTGGTGTGTATGTAGCATAGGGGGCCCGATAAACTGTATGTACTCCTACTGTATTAAAAAGGATGGTCAGATCACCCTTGCCAGAATACTTACTGGCATGGTGGTACAACAGTAACGGCGACAGCAGAAAGTTCTCAACCGAGACATTAAAAAAAAAATCTAACGCCACCGTTCGGAATCGACAGTAAACTGTAAGTCCCGGTGTAATTAGACTTCGTGGGCAGAAAATGACCGTGTTGCGACAACTTGATAATGATGACGACCAGATTGGTGCGTGTGTTTTGAAGTGTCTTAAGAAACTGCCATTACTGAAACTTAACATCCTTAATGCGACTTCAATCTTCTTTAACCCTTTCTGTACTGACAGTACTTTGGGGTTAGGAAGTGCCACTTACTTTTAACCCCCGTAACATCACTTACATTCGTTGTTGGGTGTTGGTATTTTGAAGTATAAAGGCTGTATAACAACTTTACGATTTCCAGATGACAGAACAAGTGTGGGACGACTAGTTTTTTGAATATGCTAATTAATAAAATGCAGCTAGATTCGCCCCTGTAAAAATGTTTACTGCATCACACTTTGTGTCATGCAGTAAAAGTCTGATTTTATAAAATTTTCCTTAACAAATGACTAAAACAAATTATGGCTTTCTTTTTGGTAAAATAAATATTCATTATCATGTATTAGTCAACGTATTTTTATTGATATTGTTTATTTTTACTGTAAGTGAAAAGTGCTGACGAAACTTTTAAGTACCAGTTTCAGTGCCACAACTAGCCATTCCTGTCTCCTGTGCAAAAATTTGCATTTAGGCCTCTTATGGGCCCCCTCCAAGTGGGCCCTGTGCGAGTGCACCTGTTGCACCTGCCTAGTTACGGCACTGACCAGGTTAATTTATCCTTTCAGACCCAAGCATTCATTTGTTGGAATTTTCAAGATGTTTTTGCGTTTTGATACTCAAAAAATTAAAACACATTAAAAACACAAATGTCAGAAAGTCTTTATTTTTATAAATTTTTTTTGTGGAGAAATAATTCATTTCGTTAATTTTTTTTCAGCCAAGATTATGCAGGGTATATTCGTCTTCACATATAATTTTATTACTAAATTTTATGTAATTAATCACACATTTCCCGGAGGCATTTTCTCTTAGAAGCCATCTTAAAAACTCTCTGTGAATGTTCAACTTGCGTCTGATGAAATCCCCCAAAGTTCATATTCGCCATATTTGTAACGCAAAACTTACAAAATCCTTTAAGTCAAGGCTCAACTCCCTGAGGTCAGAAAAAACTCTACAGTGAGAAAAAGCAATTACCACATTTCTGCATGCAAGGTCTGAAAGGTTTAAATCATTGTGTACTAAATGATTTTTTGAAAAAAAATGTTTTTAGCCCTTAATTAGAATCAAATTGACCTACCAAAAATTGTTCATAATAATTATTTCATTTTTTATAATGTGACACTGAAGGGTTAAAGTAGGTCTAATGTTAATTATGTAATTTTCTATAGATATATAGAATATCGAAGAAAAAGTTTTCAACGTTCAAGTTATTACAAAGAGCATTCTCTCCCGAACATTATGGTATTGTTAGAAGTTAACTGTAGCAGGCGTGAATTTAACGGCGGGTCCCGACTTCTGAATAGCTTCGAAAAACCTAAACTTTACACTTTTTTCTAATTTAAGGGGCCCAATATTTTCTTTTGCGCCCGGGGCCTAAACCGACTTTAATCCGCCACTGACTGTAGCGTAGGGGTAGTGTGTTGCTATCAATGAGTCATTGAGAACAGCAATGCACGGGCGGCTGAGAAGTACGCACACAACTGTGATGTGAGTTGAAATGAAGTCCGATCGAGCCTATGAAAAGAAGAAAAATGATGATAACATTGAAAAAGCAAAAGCCCTGAAATTACAGGGAAAAACATTCAAATTCGAAACTCCATCGAAAAATAGATTTTCTAAAGAAGTCTATCTGTACCAAGTCTTTTGTGGAAAATCTTTCGATAAAGATTGGATTCATGGTAGGGTGACCACATGATCCGTATTTCATGGGCCTTTTCCATAATTTGGGCCGCCTTGACCTTTTTTACAGAAAAAATGCCCCGTTTTATTTCCGTATTTTCACCGAAACTTAGTTGAATTTTTATTCCTCACTGAAATCAAAGATTATGATTATTTCCATAACCTATAAATTATATTATGACATTCTTCTCACTTATTTGTTATGCTAGAATTTGTTTGTTATGTTTTTGTTTTTTTTCATGAAACCTATTTAAATCCACTGCGATTACCAATAGGGCGAGGCTGCGCTCGATTTTGCATAGAAAACTATGGGAAATCGCGTTTCGAGTAACGAAGATTTGGACTAACCGACGTGACTACGGAACCAATTATTTTCGTAGCCGAGGTGTGTATCACTGTACAGTATTACTATTCTCTCCTCCATGACTGACTGGACTCAGAGAGAAAGTACAGGGCGTCCATAATTAAAAGACCCTATTTTAAAGTAGCCTACAGGCGAAACCAGTCATCAGAAAGTTGTGAAATTTTGTGGAGAGAGGACTTGTACTCCTAAATTTAATACAATTTTTTTTTAAACTTTTCTAGACACACTTCATCTCTTTAAGTTTATTTTTATAATCGAAAATCCACTAGGTGGACACCCGTTTGAACAAACCTCAGTCTTCAGATACAGCGCCATCCGTCAGTGAAATTTTGAACTATTCTTCTAAAATATCAAAAGGAAACCTCCACGTTAAGAAAATTTTAGCGCAAACCGCACTTTATACGTTTATTAGTTGATTTTTAAAAATGTGTCATGAACTTTTAAAATATACCTGTACTTGATAAAATAGGTGTTACAACCTGCAAAAGAGTTTATCGCTTTTCATTTTCATGTCTTGCACAGAAAGTAGCCGTAGCGACAACACTTTCTACTATCTTTCTCTCTGATCTCTTTTCACTAACATAACGTATTTACACTGAGAACTTGCGACCATGTTCCTGCAATCGGCACAGCATACCCCAATTTTTTTCCTACACCCCCTGGAATGCTAGGTCAAGAAAAAATGCAAGTAATTCAAATGCAAGTCATCTGAGAAAAATTTGGGCTTTTATCGTTTTGTCTTGAATCACGTAATATAAATAAGGTACGCCAAAAATAATTTGTAATGATAAACAAATATCTTTTAACCGGCTTTCAATAAACCTGCAGAGGATGTATAGCAAACTTTTGATACTAAAATTATCAGATTTTTTTCGGCTGTCGTGGACTGGAGTTTTTACTCAGCGTTTCGCTCGTCCTATGCCGAGCATCTACAGGAGCGTTAGCGAATGAAATGTGGACTTGAAACTTCAATTTTCGGTGGCCTTTCAGTCCGAAAAACCTTAACGCGAAAGTCTTCCAAGCTATATAAATATTAATTATACAGGCTCGTTGCCAGAAATTTCGTTCGGGGGGGGGGGGGGTGGGCACTACTTGCATTTTGGGAGGAGGGGACCAAAACGATGTAACAATAGATTTGGCCATGTTTTCTCCTCCTTTTAAAGCATTTCTTACATTTCTAGGGGAAGACCAGGCCCCCAAGCCCCCCCCCCCCTCCACTACGGCCTTGGAATTATACGAGTATATTTAAAAGCGATGATGTTCTTACAGTGTATGCCCATAACCACGGAAATATTGGTTTTTATCTTTGTTTTAACTGTCAACAGGTCTATTAATTACATTTTTTGCCCCCTCAAATCATTTCTCAATTTTTTTTTTTTTTTTTTTTCGTGAGCCCTCAAATTATTTCTCTCAATTATTTCTTTTTTCCGATCCTCAAATTATTTTTCAAATTTCCGCCGGTCCGCGAAAATATTCAACTGCGTACTTTCACCGGTTCGCAGTTGTAAAAAAGGTAGAAGAAAACTATAATACTGCATACGTCCCATTTTTAAAACCAATTTTTTTCAATGCTTCTAAAATCTATGCTGGAGAATATTTTACACAATTTTCATTTGAAAAATGTGTTTTTGAAACATAATCTAAGAAAAATGTTTTTGATTAATATTATTAATAGATTATATAAATAATCTTTACTTACGTATGAGACTTGTTTAAAAAAATTGGCGTCAAAGCAGTTTCCCCCTCTCCCATAAGCTTTTTACCCGACTTTCAGATTTCCCATAACGTATAAAGTATTAAAATATTTATGTTGATGAGTTGAATATGATGTTTAATCGGTATATAAAACCATTATACTCATTAATTTTATTTTATGATTTTAAAATCATTGCAGAATTGTGAAGACATTATAATTTAGTCTTCATTTCAGAAATGTGTTGAAAAGCTCTTCACTTTTGTTTCATTCTCAAATAAATAACCGATTAAATAATTAACGTATTAAATAATTTCGTAAAAATATGCTAACTTATTTTTCGATAATTTTGTAAACTCTATATACTTCTTGGACTCATTTTATTGTTCTCATTACTCAAATCCACATATTGGACAGTTAAAAATGGTTTTTCGGCGTTATCTACTTTCATCACTGACCTTTATGAGTTTAATTTATAATGAACATTCAAGCAGAACATTATCGACAAAATAATTGATATTTATTGTTTTTATAAAAGTTTTAAAATAATGCTGCTAGGCTCATACACAAAACCGTTTTTAGTATCTCATTCATCAGACTATAAAAGACATAATCACGATAGCAAAACAGGTGGGTGGAGAAGGGTTCAGTGATATGGATATAGAAGTCGAACAGCTAATTAATAGCAATTCACAGGTATTGACCGAGGAGGAATTAATGCAGGTTGACTGCTCCTGAAACTGAAGCGTTACCAGATGAAGAAGCTCATGATAAAGAAGTAGAAATCAAGTTCACCATCAATAACATACCGGAAAGGCTTCGCACGTTCAAATCAGCAATAGATTGTTTTCATGACATAGATCCTTCTATGGTACGTTCTTCACATGTAGAAAAATTGGTAAAGGAAGCCTTGTCGTCATATTCCAACATACTTGATGATATGAAGAAGAAACGACAAACAGAAATCACAATGTTCTTTCAGAAAACATCGCCAACAATTGCTGCACTCTCTTTTACATTCCCTTATATCTCTGCGTTACAAACAGAAAATCAATTTTACATATATAGATTACAAATGATTTGGAATTTTACATTTTAGCATCGATTATATTCCTCGGTTGTTCTGAAGCCTTTTATAGCATTTTAACACACTTTAAGATGCGCATTTTCTTGTCAATGCTTTTTGAAGTTCCGTGAGTATTTAATGTGTGAAAATCTGTGCACACAAGTGAAATCTCGCTAGAAAGACACTCGATAAGACGACAAATCCCTCTACGACGATAATTCTTCAAATCTTGTTTGGAATTGCCCATAGTCTAAAGTTTACCTCCGCGTGATACAACGATATTCTTTACTACGATAAATTCCTCTATGACGATATTTTTTAAGAGATTTTGAAACCACTACAACGATATTTTTTTTATATACTGCTCGAAATCGTCTTGAATATGATTTAAACTTCGCGTTACCTGTTTTTATTCTTTGGGGACTAATATAACAGCGTTATTTTTCGCCAACTGATCACCGAAAGTGTTAATTGAAGTTTTAGGAATCGCTATTATTCGATTTACAGAGCATACAGAGATCAGTGCGGTAAACACTTTTACAGGAACAACACGTGACTGAATTTTTTTTTATTAATCAACTAATAAATTATAATTTTCTGTGAAGGATAAATACTTAACACATCATTCACCGGTCCCGAGTTAATTTGTGTTTCTTGTGCTCATACATAGCCGTGAACTTTTCCTTAAAAAACCGGTCTATAAAAAATGTTAAAAGTGCATTTTCTGGTGGTACTAACAACGCCGATTTTCAAAGAGATGTAAAAAAAAACCATAAATTTGGTGGTACGTAATAAATAGTGTTGCCTCTCAATATAACGATAATCCCTCTGCACCGATGTTTTTTCTTGGTCCACAGAGTATCGTTATATCGAGGTTTCACTGTATATAAAATTGATTTTCTGTATGTCCGTCTGTGTGTATGTTCTCAATACGAACCTGAAACTTTCGACCGATCTCCGCCAAATTTTGCTTAGGCCTATACATGGATCCCTCTTTCAACGTTTTCGGAAAAACTGTTATAAAAACCTCGTAAGCGGGCAAACACTTTAAACTGGAAATCTGGAAATCTCAGTGAGTATTAGTAAGAGTTTTCGTCGGCCACGGAAATAATCGTACTAAGCGGGAAAGTTTTCGAGTCGGAACGTTATAAGAGAGATCCGCTGTATACCATGTAGGTATACCAAACAAGACCGGAACGATGGGCCGTTTTAAAAAATCGTCAGAGCTAGGTAAATGCCTGAAATTGACAAAAAACCGCCGTCAAAAACGGTTTGAGGGCCCCCCGATGTTTTTCAAAATGTTTACTCTGGTTATCATGGTTCCCAAAAACAATGCATTTCAGACATGTTCATCCCTTATAATATTCATCCCGCTTCATTACACCCTTTACAATAGTTTGCCACTTTAATGCTCTCCTAATCAGAACCGGAACTAGAGAAGGACAAAGGGGACAACTGCCTCGGGCAGCAAACTTTAGGTGTGGGAACAAAAACACCGTCATAAAATAACCGAATTTTACAGCTGTGGAGGCAGCAAAATCATATTTGCCCCACTACCCTTACAAAAATCTTAGCTACCACCCTGCTCCCACAATATAGAAAGAAACCCGAATGTTTTTACTAGTTTAGAATGTACAGGGCGATTCATCCAGAACTGGCCCTGCGAAATGAGGTACATCACGAAAAGATATCATACATGTCATTATGCGCTTGACATATAACTGACCTTGGATTGTTGTACTGTACGTTCGAGTACCGTTCATTGTGATTAGAAGGTGTTGAAAGTGGGTGTCGTTTTCTTGAAAGCACGCGGCCACTCGATATTTCATATTTCTTAGTGATGTGTTACAGTGTTTCTTTGGTGATTGTTCGAATCGCAACAGGAATGTTATTCTTCAAATTTTGAAATGTGTGAGTGTGAGGTTTTTCCTTTGTGCAATCTGGTATACAAACCCATACTTTGGGAAAACTTCGATACCTTTCTGAGATATGAAGTAAGGTGTAGGGTGTCTCCGGTCCTTCAATATTCAATGTGTACACTCTGTACACTCCTTTTTTCAGGAAATCCCCCATTATAAAAAAATTAAGGCTTCAGTTTGGGGTCTGGAAAGCTTGGGGAACGTATGTGTCCTTGTGCTTAGCACCGTATGGTGCTACCACCTGTTTGCGCCATTCACAAATTATTCGACTAATCCACGTACTAAAGCCGAGAAATTGATATGTCCTAATGTTTAGCGGCTATATGCATGAACTACGGAATTATTAGCAAATTCATGGGCCGGTTTATAAAAATCACCCTGTAGATACCACGGTGTGATGTAATTATGTTGGTACATTACAGTATATAACCGACGATTTCTGTTCCTTTTGATTACTTTTCCATATGATCCCGGCGTCTCGTTTTAACCTTATTCAGTGATTTTAATAATCATCTCTCGTTGAATGTTTTTAGAACTCCGGGTGCAAACTAAAAAGAAAAAAAAACTTTTCTTTCTTGTGGTTCTTAATAAAGTGGGCGGGAACCAGTAGAAAAAGCAGCAACGAATCGATGATAATGATGACTCTTCACAAGCGTAATGTGAGCCATCTGGATATATTTTGGTTGCAAACTGACTAGTCGCTTTTTAACGAGAGGTGCATATATATATTCACTCATTGGTATAAAAAGCATCAGCTAAATATCACATGTCGTAGCTTATGGGGGAAGGGGAGTTCAGTGTAATATGTGTTACCCTTTCTTTTCCAACTCACGGATGTTTTTGATTTATGCTAAAGACATCCAACCAAGTAAATGACGTTAATGCACCTACTTTTGGTTTTCTTTTAATATGCAGATTATTTGAGTTTTGATCTCTTTGTTTGGTCATTGAAAAACCGTTAAAGAGATAAAACAACCCTTTTGTCGTGGGAAATTATTTTCGTGTTATATTTCGAATTCCAAAAGTAATGGTTGATAAATATGTTCAAGAGCTGTAATAGTTGTATATGACTTAATTTCATGGTGCTAATTTACCTAAAGTCTGGTTTTTTTATTATTATTTTCTTGAATGATTACTTTTGAATACAAACATATGTATAAAAATTCGTGGTGCGTGTCTATTTTTAATGACCTTTTAGCGATGGTAATACTTTAAATGTTTTATTTTTTAAATAGGTTCATGTAAAATTTTTTTTGAGGAAGGACGACGTGAATACATTTTTCTCGAAAAACAAGCTGATTAGTTTCTTGCTTTAGTTACTTCACTGGCATTTTTTAGATTTTGTGATCACTGATGAAATTACAAAATCAACTTTTGCGTCATTGTGTCACCAGATCCTTTTGCGGAGCAAGGAAAACGAAAATGACTCCTCAGATTTCTCTCCAATTAGGTCTATAGGCTCTCAATTAAACTTGGATCAGACGTTGGAGTTCACTCTAGATCTCAAAATCTAGTTTCGCTAGATCGACTGACAGTCGAGTGATTAGCGTGCCAGTCTGGTAGTGCTTTGAATCAGTGACTGAATTTGATCTCTAGAGGAAACATAACATTACGCAATTCTTATTAACTATACAGTCAGTTTTTTGTTTATCTGCGAGAAGGCACTCATTACGTGGCAAAAGGCGCAAGTTTTTCTAATTTTTGTACGTATTTTCCTTTAGCAAGTTGGAACGGAAAAACGCTTGAATATAATATTCCAAAGTCTCGCATACAATCATACTTCCCAAACTAATTACGTAAGTAATTAGTTTGGGAAGTACAGTAAATAAATCTTCCCACCGATGTTGATATAATGAGGCAACTAAGTTTCAAAATCGAATGATTATAGTCTATACTGTATTTAATGGCAATATCATCGATCTTCGCCAAAATAATTACAAAATGTGAAAAATGGCCGGTTATGGCTGAAATCGTTGAAAATTTGCCTTTGGGTGGAAACGAAAAGCAAGTGATTTAAAATGTGTTTCACGAAAAAAAGTTAAACATCACAAATATGCGACACGACACAAGTACTTGTACTTATAGTCATAATTATTTGATAATTTTTGTCACACCAAGGTCATTATTTGCACATGAGGGCTAATTAGATAGGGACCTACAATTTATCGCCGATTCCGAATATCAGCATTCGGCTGTTTGTTTTTTTTACTCACCAAGGTGTTGGTGAGCTAACCTCTCGGTAAGCGACTTCCTGCGGTAGCAATATATTTTTATGGTCATGTTGTCGTCGCCTTTTCTGTTGTACTCCCGTGTCCGGAAAGTTTCTGACAAGAACGAAGTTGGTATCGAACTCTTGACACCTCTAAACATCCTTTGGTACTGCACTTTAGGCAAGTATCTTATCGACCTGGGCTACCGTGCCAGTCATAATTATCGTAATGTAATTTATAAACAACAAAAATTATTTTCATGCGATTTCAGTTCGGATTACGAATTCGATTAAGCTTCGTTGAAAATATATTTTTGTACAAAAAAATATTATTTATAGGATGAGGCGACGTAAATGTGGGATGACGTAAGTCGAGGTATTACTGCATTTGCATACACAGACGTAAAAACCGGAAAGACAGCCAGTTTTGAATATAAATATAATTCTTAAATTTTAGCATTTCTCAATTTGAAAGTTATTCTTGCACAAAATATTTCCTATGTTCACACAACTTAAAAAAATTGACTTTTTACTATGGGTCACGTTTGATATCCCCAGCAGCCATTATATACCAAAATCGTGTGATTAAAAATAAAACCTAAATTTCATTTAAAATAATCTTAAGATTCAACGGGTTATAGGTATTAATGGTAATGAGTAAAGAAATAGTGAAAATTCGACGACTGTATCAAACTTGTCATAAGACGTGATTGAACATTTACGCGTTTTCATTTCTTATACTATATTGTCAAATTTCTTTATTCTCAATTCAAAAATTATTTCTGTACAAAGTATTTCCTTGTCTACCCTGAGATTTGACAAGAAAGTGCCAGGACAGGAAACTTACCAGGAAAGATAATGATCTTGCGAAAGTCACGTATGAAGCTAGCTTTCTTGCATAATATGTATGCTTGAAAGAAAAGATACTTGCAGGAGCCGATGACGCAAAGTATTAATGTGAATTTTAGATTAACGTTACTATCATTTTTTATAATCTCGTTTCAGATGGAAAAAACCACGAAAAATATATCTTTTAATCAAACTTTTCTTGAAAACACGTCTTCACAAAAAAAAGAACTGTATTATAAAAATTCTTTCATCAAACAATTGATTTCCTTAAGAAAGTTTGCATGTATAAAACGCATTCGTCATTTCATACAGTATTTTGTCTCCGAAAATATCTGATATAAATACTATATACGAAGTTTATAATAAATCCATTTTATGAATTTTTTTCATGTTCATGACAGGACTAGGTTTAATCATTTGGCGGCCCGGTAGAAAAAAAAAATACTGCCCTGTGCTGTATATATGGCCACCCCAAAGGCGAGAATGACAAGTCTGTAGCCAAGAGAACCGATGGCTTATTTATATATTTCATTTTCTGCACTATAAAATTTTATTTAAAAAAATCAATGTAGGAAGCCAATTAAAATCTCGGTCTAGGAGGGTCACTGTCTGCCTTTGTGTGTGTGTTAATAAAAAGTTGATTGTACGTTAGACTTTGGAAATAACTGATTAACCAACTAGAATTCAAGCGATTTCAAGTTCAAACTTTTAATGGAAAATACACACACATAAATATTATAAAACCTTACGCATTTTTGCCATGTAATGGTTGCCGTTGTCAAAAATGAACAAACTAACTGTATAGTTTATAAGAGAGTTATGTAATACTATATCTTCCACAGAGTTCAAAATCAGTCACTGATTCGAAGCACAGTCAAAGACTAGCACTCTAATCACTCGACTGTCAGTCGTCTAGAGCAGTGTTTGTTAGCTACGCGGTACCGGGCCCTGATATCAGTCAAACCAGGCCGTGCGTGATTCACCATTTCATTTTTTTCCGTTAGTCGTATAAATGACCTGGTCTTCCACTCACAGAAAGAAATCAACCGGGCCACGGACTTCCAAAAGTTGAGAACCACTGATCTAGAGAAACTAGATTTTGAGATTGAACTAAGATTATTAACTATCAAATGTAAACATGTGTTAGAAAATTTTAAGCTGGGTTTTTGCAAAGTAGTTCAAGTCAAATTGTAGTAAAGTATTAATGTAGTGAAAGTATTTTATTACCTTTTTACGGCCCGTTGTGGCTCTACCCTTTCCACCTACGTAAGTCTGGCCCTATTTCAAAAGCATGATCGGTAGAAATGGCGGTAAATAGCGATACGGAATAAGTAATTCAAGTGAATAGAGAAAACACTTTGAATATTCAGAATAATAATAATATTCATGATAATAAATAAAAAATATATTTTATATAGCAAAAAAAAAAAAATATGTTACTTTACAAAAAATTCAAAATGCCATCGAAATTATGAGAGATATTTAAAAAAAACAAATAATACCAGATAATAATACTGGAAACAATGAAATTGCGTTTGATATGAAAGTACAGTACATACAATTCCGAATGATTTTGACCTGCCGAGCACGAATATCATCATGAAATCCCATGAAAAAGTTTTTACTGACTCTACAGACCGCCCCTCTTCCTGTCTCACTTTATGTCTACTCAACGCGTCACATGCGTTGTCCTTGAGCGATTGGCTGGACTTCCGTACATAAGCGGGTACATGCTCTTCGAACGGGGTGGGGTGTGGTTCCACCGAGAGTGTGCGTGGTGATCAGGGAGAATTGTCTACTCACCCTGCAGACTATACTAATGATACAATTTTTCGTGAATGGCGGATCGTCATCCCCTTTTTCCACCTCTGTACAGTCTATACTCCTTTATATAAAAAAGAATTACTTCAAATTACTCCAATGGTTGCTTAAAAACAACCATCTTGACATCTACAGAAACCATGAGAGCTCAATGCTTGGTACTTCGCCCCAACGGCAATCTATAGCACTCCTTTAATTATTGCTCAACTTGACCCAGTAATTAACAAACTTAAAACGCAAGCTAGAAATTTAGGGTGTTCAGTCTATAATCATGTGAAAAATAATTATCGTGCATTCATGGCAAAGTTCCCTACAGCAGTGTCAGACGGTGGTGGTGGTCAGACTCCCTATGTATATACTCGAAGGGCAATCCAATCAGAGACGTACGCGGGGGATCGACTTTTGGACAGGGTACAGAAGGCTCGGGGATGGGTCGCACATAAAGGGTATTTCGATATTTTAATTTTAATATTTTTTTATAATTTTATAATTTTTAAATATTTTTTTGCATCAAAAATAAGTTTTTGATCTCTGGGGGGGTACGTCTGCGATCCCAACATATGTTAGGAATGGGGGGGGGGCAGAGCTGACGAAATTTTGCTGACAAAGAGAGGGGGTTGAAAAATGGCTAAAAATCTGCTGACGTAATGCTTGAATGGCCCTTTTGATCCGATTTTAATATTTTTATGGGGGAGGAGAATCGGCATCTATTATTTTAGCGTATACAGGAATGCTGAGGGGGGAAAAAATGTCCATACAAAAATTTTTGAAAACACAGTTAAATGTAGATTAACCAATTTTTGAATTCAAATATCTTTCAAATATCACAAAAACATGGAGTTTTTCTGTTGGCCTCAGGAGATACAAGGCAACAACTTTCTAATTGGAAGTTTGAGAACAAGGGGATCGTATAAATTTTTTTATTTATTTTGTGACACGCTGTTTTCACTCTCAAAACTGGTACAGGGTAATTTTTGAGCGCCTTTTAAGCATTTTATAAATTGGAATCATACCTCCACGACCGGACGGTTGATGAGATAAAAGCTACATTAGCACTTACAGCACACCCTGTATATTGGGGAAGTTTCCACATATTTGTGCTGTTTTCTCTGTATAGTATTTATTTTGTTTTCTACATACTCACGTTTTAAAAACCCGCGGTCAATTAAGTTTTTTCTCATGGTCAAATTCGTGTTCAGCATACCGAATTACATAAGAAATGACTATTTTTGCTTCAGACGCCGAAACTTTGTCGAAATTTTTTGTTCGGTATAATCGCAAAAGATTTGTTTTCACCAACTTTTCTCATCGGCTTGTTTTATTATTTTGGAATTCGTCTTGAGATATCCATGTGTGTACATAGTTTTGAGGCGTGCGCGTTATGCGAGAAGTGGGCCGTTCGATTCGCTAGTCAGCAACCAATGGGCGTGTGAGAGTCATGTATTCATGCGTCCGCCTCGCCGGCCCTCAGGCGCAGCATGACAAGCATGCAGCGCGCATTACGAAATCATTTACCGGCTGCTCCGTGTATTCTGCAATTCATAGGCCGCCACTGATAAAAAAGTCTCTCTCTTTCTCGTTGTCCAACACGTCTTTTCCCTGCCTTTTTCTTTATGGTTTTCTTTTACTTTTATCCCGTAACATCACTTGAAGGAGCCGAAAAAGAAAAGACGGAGGCGGAGGAAAATGAAATAAATAAATAAATAAAGAGGCGCGCGAGCCGGGGGGGGAAAAAAAACCTAAATAAATCTCGACAACTCATAACAGAGAGATAGATAGTTACGGAGAACGGATGTCCGATGCCTGTCGGGCCGGAGATGATGTTGTTTTTCGACGGGGCATCTGCCTCGGACCGGCCACTTTCGCCCCCGGCCACACCGCCACTTATAGGCCGTAACTCGTCGTTTCGTGTGGACGACTTGCTGAGGGATTCGAGGACGAGGATCGCTCGACCTGTACCCCTGCCACCGACTGCGACGACCACCACCAACAACAATTTGTCGTCGACAGCTTTACTTGTAGACGATGCTAGTAGATATACGAGACGTCATCATCCTCATCTTAAATTTGGTGTCAGTGCCATCCTCTCCGGAAATGATGAATCTGATTTCAACAATGATGCTTTCGGAACAGGTAAGAAATCGGGAGTCATTTGTTTCATTTATTATTTTCGAGAGAGGAAACTTATCGATTAATTTACAAAAAGAATTTTCACTAGTGGTGAAAAAAAATTACTTTACTCTCTCTCTCTCTCTCTCTGTTTACTCCTGTAAAAACGTATTGAAAAAGTTGTTTTTTTTACAAATACTGGTGTAAAGTGATGCTGTTAGCATATTTTTAATTGAAACAATACAACGGCTCAGTTCAAGAAGGCAACTTAGAAAATTGTATTTGTGAATTATGCACGCCATGAAAACGGTGGGAAATGCCTCTGCATATTGCAAAACAGCAACAACTCCCAACTCTTTTTACACGCTCCCTACAGTAATTAAATCTGAGTTGATTCACATTCAGTTCCACACAAAATGAATCTTTAAAATGCAAATATCTCGAAAAGTAGAATTTTAAGTTGTCTTTTTGGACTAGGCTGTCGAATACATCAACACCGAAAATTTAATTAAGTAGAGTAATTTTTTTAATTAATTATAATGGACAATTAAGGGTAAAAAATAAAATTTTCTTTTATTTTACTGTTATCTATAAACTGATAAAATCTTGCTTAGCAAAGTTGAATAGTTGTTACTTCGAATTTTATTTCTAATTTGCTTAATTTTATACGTTTTTATAAATCTCATAACACGTAAAATTTTTGGCAGCTCTCAAAAAATTACACCGATGAGGAATCAACTCTCTCTAGATAAAAAGAAAAGTATTGTACTTATACAGCCGTATTTTGTACTGAAATGACACTAACGCTGGGATTAACTATAGAAGTTTTGTAAAAGCTGTTTGATGAAACTTGAATAACCGATACGCGCCTATTGGTTGCATTTTCAAGTTTTATAAAAGAACTTTTCTAAAACGTTTATAGTGTAATTCCGGCCTAAAGGATGCACTTTCTAAAATATTAAATAAATTGAGAAAATAAATAAGTAAAACGTGTTTTTTGACCATGTATTTGCCATGTATATTCAAATATACACCGCACCGTAAAGGGTTAATTCGTTTAAACTGGTTAAATGTGACAACTGTGATATCTAAATGCCATAACAATTAAAATTTATTTTATTATTTTTAATATTATTTTATGAGACAAAATCGAAAAATAGTTCAGTCAATTTATTTTGCAGTAGAATCAGCACTGCAAAAAAATGACATAAAATTCACTAAAAAAATAATATGATGATTGTAGCAACTTTATTTTGTGTCTAAGACAAATAATATATAAAATGTTATATTATACACAAATAGGCATGCAAAAGCCACAACAGACAAACCGCTCAACGAGGTGGCTGAGGAAAGCAAAAGAAAAAAAGCCCATAAAAATACGAATATTAAATAAAAATTGAGAAATTCAGTCCGAATACAAGCAATGAAAATTTTAAACTATGTGAGCAAAATTTTATACATTAGCCTACCCATAAGCAATTATGGTTGCCTTCATCTAAGTGTGAAACTGAAACTTTAATGATTTGCACCACCGTGCCTATCAATACACCAAGTGGACAGCAAGTGCAAATATTCGTTAGTAATTCAATTTTTGGAGATATATATGCTACTGAAAAAAAAGCCTGAAGTTATCCACTCCGCGAACTGGCCGGCCCAGTTTATCCAGCCAATGTCCGAAATTCGGACTTTCGCCGGGCTTTGTCCGGCCCCTATATGTCAATCCCTATTTATCCTTATATATGGATCGCTAAAATATCGATATTCAGATTCCTTTTATCATGGATAATTATAAAAATGGTCATAATTACCGCAAAAAATGTACCAACGTGACGATGATCCCAAATCATAGTGATCGATATATAGGGGCTGGCCAAATCCAGGCGAAAGCCCGAATTTCGGACATTAACTGGGTCAACTGGGCTGTCCAGTTAACTAACTGGCCAGTTTCGGGCTTTAGCAGTAACGTAATACATACACAAAACAGATATAAATACAATGAAATTTAAACACAGAGAAGAATATGCAACATTATATAATATACACTCTCGCATCCAAATAAATAGATGATTTTTTCCCATGCATGTTTCAGATATTAGAGCGTTGCAAGGCCTTCCACAGCAATTGATAAATAAATAAATATAATGTTTTAAAAATAATGTTACCTCGGCGTACGGACAGAGATGAGGAACAAATGAAAACAGAAAGAGAAGGGGGAGGGGGGTTAATGAAGACTGCTATATTGCCAGATATATATATAGAGAGCCCGGAGGCATTTATAGAAATGTGTTTTTGAAGGGCAAAAAATGTGCATTCCTTAAGCAGGTGGTAAAGATCATTATATGGCTTTGTGGTTGGTTGCAAAACTGACAAGGTTCATCAAGGTTAAATTTGTGCAATATACCTTTGCTAGCGTAAAGTATAAAAGGATAAAGGCGTAGCTTGGCCATATTCCTACAAACTTCCAAAAGGAGATTGAAGAGAAGGTAAGATTGTAAGGACAGCGTAAATTCAAAATTATCGGCAAAGTGGAATAATGTTGAAGCGGGCGGTCGAGATCTGTCTTCTTGGAGAGAAATATCAATATAGTTATTAGTAAGAGATGTTAAAACTGCTGGAGTGAGGTAAAGAGGATGGGAGCCAGATTGACCGCAGTCACTCAAAAGGGACTTGAGAGAATTTGCCCAGTTTTTTCTGAGTCTGTATGCCGGCAGAGTTCGAGAAAAAAAATGTGGGTAGACTGTTTTCATCTATTTTTAGAAACCTAAGCTAATACGTGATGAGATGGTTAAACATGTGAGTGAGCGGTTGGACGGCAACCAAGCTCAAGTTTAATAAGATAACCAGGATAATATTTGCTTATATTTAGTAACTTTTTGAGAAAACTCATCTGAACTCTTTGCGGCATATTAGTAGTCTAAGTATGGATAGATAGAACCGTATCACTTCAAAATGGTAATTTTATGTAAGTTATAACAATTATATTTTTGTGACAACCACTTATGGTTCTGCTTTGAACAATGGTTCATGTAAGTACTGTATTGTATTTTTTAACCTTGTTAAATGCTCTTTTTTTTTTTTTTTTCGCATAAGGTCGATATATGACATCAGCTCTTTCTCCGTTGGCCTATTCGGCATTGATAACAAAGAGTATACAACGTCATTTACAACAACCGAGTTCATTTCAAAGCCTGCCATATAGAACGACATATTTAACAGGTAAATTATACCGTTCCCTAACAATTCTCTAAAAATTGTGTTTTTATCAGTTATATATATTTTTTGAAATGATCAAATAGAGTAAATAAGGCACTTAAGATAAACAAGAGAGAACATTTATAATAATTAACATTAAACATCTCTTTTTAGTAATCTCTTCGAGATTTTCCGTAGGAAAAAAGCTCCACAAGTGCAATAAAAACTTTGTACTCTCTGATTTGAGAAATTTTAATAACTGACCTTTTAACTACACTGCTGGCCACCCAAATTGCAACACCAAGAAAGACCAGAGATATCGCAACAATATTTATTTTGTAGATAACATGTTGACCAAGCATCAAATGATTAAATTTATAGACATCTGTGAAGTGCGGTTCCTGCCAAAATCAGTAGCCAGAGTAGCCGCCATTGTTGGAGATCACCGCTGCCACACGCCTCGGCATTGATTCAAAGAGACTTTGGATGTGTTCTTGGGGTATAGCAGACCAAGCAGCTTCCACGCGTTGCCAAAGTTGATCTGGTGTGGCAGCTGGGGATGTAATCTGGGTCAATCGTTGAGCAACCATGAACCACATGTTTTTTATCGGTGAAAGATCCGGAGAGCGAGCTGGCCAGGGAAGCAATTCAATCTGGCGATTGACGAAGAACCTTTGGACAATGCGTGCCACGTGTGGTCGCGCATTATCCTGTTGAAATATGGCTGTGGGCAAGCCCTGAAGGTAAGGAAGGACAACTGGCTCCAACACCTCGGAGATGTAGCGCTGGCTTTTTAAAGTACCGGCAATGCGTACTAGAGGAGTGCGAGAGTGATATCCAATACCGCCCCATACCATAATACCCGGTGCAGGACCAGTGTGGCGGTGCATAACGCAGCTGTTCAGCATCCTCTTTCCACGGTGTCTCCAGACTCGAATCCGACCATCGTGGTGTTGCAGACAGAAGCGTTACTCGTCAGTAAAGACAATTTCATTCCATTGTGCCGTCCACATCCTTCTTTCATCGCACCATTGGCGGCGGAGACGTCTGTGGTTCTGCGTCGAGGGTAGACGAAGCAATGGACGTCTTGCGGACAGACCACTCTGCTGTAAACGGCGTCGAATGGTACGCGCAGACACTGGATGATGCGGTACAGACTGAATGTGCTGTGCTATGGTTCGTGATGTGGCTGAGCGATCCGTCACTGCCATAAGCACAATACGCCTGTCATCACGTGAAGTGGTGCACTGAGGTGGATGCGATCGAACACGTCGGTCCGTCGTACCCTCCTGCATCCAACGATCACATATCCGCATTACAGTTGTTTGGTTTCGTCCAACACGACTACCGATTTCCCTGAAAGATAATCCACAATCTCGGTAGGCCACTATCCTTCCTCTGTCGAACTCGGATACTTGATCAAAAGATGATCGCTGTTTTCTACGAGGCATAATTGATCGTTTTTTGGAAAAAACCACAAGAAAAACACAATTACCGTACTTCAAATCGTCGAAATCTCCAAGCCTTAAATAGCGCTTTGAAGAGGCGCCACAGGCGCGCGTGATGTGCGTCTGCGCTGAAATTCTAATCATTTGCATATCTCACCTCTGCTAATGCATGTTGTAAATTTCATATTATTTGCATGCTTCCTTCAGGGTGTTGCATTTACGGTGGCCAGCAGTGTAACTTAAGAAATTTTAATATTAAACTCGAGTTTAGTCTTTGAACAGTACTTTTGACAAGGAAAGAAAAAACTTGCATCATGAAAAGGCGAAATTATACAGGGTGTCATCCTATATGCTGCCTTTATCTTATCAACCGTTTGTCGTAGAAGTATGGTTGCAATTTAAAAAATTCTCAGTGTATTCAGCAACCACCCTGTACCGGTTTTGTTTGGGAGTGAAAATGTAGTTTGTCATAAAATAAAAAAATCTAAATTTTTATATGGACACCCTGTCCTAAAAACTACTCTATCTATCGCGCGATGTAAATATAGAAGAGGCATGAGAACAGTACTCCATCGCAAGATGTACATAGCAGAAGGACCACGAGAACCACATTCTATCGCTAGATTTTTGCGCGATTGATTGGTATTCAAAATGATCGCGTCATGAGAAACCTAGTAAAGGGAGATCGCGTAAAGCGAAAGGTACCCGTTACGCAAAACGGGACCTGGAAACAAAATTTCTCATAAGTGTGGGACCGGAATCCGTATCAAAATGAAGATCGATCTGAAGTGCTTCTCGGCAACTAAAAAAAAGGGTTGGGGAAGGAGAGAGACAGAGAGAGAGAGAGAGAATCTCAGAATAGATGATGATACGAACTTCGAAAGTAGTTACGGGGCGGAGCGTCAATAGAGAGGAGTGGAAGAGAACGCATGAAATAGTGCTAAGCGACTCGAAGTTGTTGATGTCAGACTTGCGCTAACAATGTGCATAGTGCACTGCAAGCCCATCACTTCTGAGGAACGGGTGGTGTCTGCTACCTCCGCTAACTAGAACGAAAGCGGTACTCGTGGCCCGCAAATAAGATCAGAAGTAGTTGCCACCCTAGGCGCGCAAACGAACGTAATTGACTGTGTAGATAAGCGAACAGTAAATAAAGCTGCTGTCCTATAGTCCTTCAAAGCAGAACGAAAGTGCAAACCCGAACAAAAGCGGAGCGAGAGTGCGAACAAGAGTGAAAGCGGCTGTCCAAGCCCTTCAATCTAGGAAACAATAGTGAGACTAAGGTTGTTCCACTCTTGCTGCACCTCAATGGTTACCGTGGGGGCCCTGTACTAAAAAAAAATTTGGTGAAGTTTCGTTCAAATGTTGTTTCGAGAAAAACACCGTGAAAATTAGAACAATATTTTGAACTTCATTGTCACTTTTTTTTTACGTAGCAAACAAATGCGTTAAAAACATAAGAGCTTTGGCATGAATATTTCGTGTTGCTTCAACGAAGATGATTAAACATTCTATAAGATTCTGATATTAAGAACTTTTCATAATTTTGAACTTTCTGCATCGATCATGAAAACAATTGGTACAGCTGAGCTGCGTGACAACAAAACGCAAATAGTTTATTGAATTCCAACGACTCTCTATCAGATTCAGTTGGTCGTTAGATACTGAAAACAACTTTTACAAAACACTTTCCTTCTATATTAACCTTTTTTTTTTGGAATTATTATCATACATGCCCCTGCATCACCTTAGTAAATGTTATACAGTCTCTAACTGAGAACTGCTAAAACGTTTCAGAGTGGACCTCGCACATGTACGAAGTGTTTTACTTTCAGGTCCATTTGAGAGTTGAAGTTAAATATATAGCGAATCGCCAGCTAAAATTCAATTGCGATAGTTTCATCCCTAATGATATTTGAGAGAAATACGAAAATTAAATAATTTTTACATATATAAATTAGTGAAAATTTTGCCCTTTTTTTTCAACCGAAAGATCAGCAATTGGAACTCTCCTTTTTTGCCCCGATATTCATTTAAAAATATCAATTACCGAGTGGTAAGTCTTGAGTTTTTACATAACTGGTCACACATTACAGCACGCAAAAACTGGTAAAAATCGAAAATTTTAAACACCGGTGTCTGAAATTTTTTTTTTTAATGTGCGTTATATATTTCGCTCTCAATACTGCAAATTTAACTGCTTTGCATTTTTTGATTGGGAACAGTGTAAAAAAACGCGTTTTATATTTCCCCCAATCATTATTTAAAAAAAAAAATATCACAACTGAATTCAAGCTGGAAATTTCCCATACACGGAACTTCAACTCTTAAACGGACTGCAGAATTTTTTCATTCAGACGCTTTTCGAGGAATACCTTGTATATATTACGGTAAATGGGATAAATCGGTGATTATGCATAATCGCCGGATTCATATCGGTTATTATGCATATTCACCGACCAATATGCATAATAACGGTGATTATAATCACCAGATTCATCGCAGTACTGTAAAATATACATGGCATCAACGAATACGTGTTGCCGAAATTAGTGCTCCCTTTTTTTATTATACCAAAATAAATTTACTCATTTACGTCAGAATGAAAATTCATCGAGATATCGGTGATCGAAATTTTGGTTTTCTGCTACTTTCAAGTACTAAAGTAACTGAATATGGAGGAAAACTAACTAAATAAGGAATTTGGATATACTTGTTAAAAACCCCTCTACAGTTCATCCCCATAAAAACGCATTGAACTTTTAGCATATTTTTAATTGAACCCATACATCAACACTGAAATTTAATCAATCAGAGTGGATTTTCTAATTTGCTAAAATAGTTAATTAAGGGTAAAAGGTACACTTTGTCTTGATTTTTTAATGTTATCTATAAATAGATGAAATCTTGCTCAGAAAAGTGTAATAGTTTTTACCTTGAATTTTATTTTTGATCCCCTCAATTTGGTACAATTTTATAAATTTCCGAACACGTAAAATTTCAGCAGTTCTCAAAAAGACATCGACAAGAAATCAACTCCTAGATAAAAAAAATTTTGTACGTGTATAGCCGTATTTTTTGCACTGAAATGACATTAAAAGATGTAATTTATGAACTACACAAAAAAAAAGTAGAATTTGGTATAATGGTTTTTTTTGGCCATGTATTTGCCATGTATATTCATATATGCACGGAAACCATACAGGGTTAAAAATGGAAAAAATTAAAGTTAAATCCTAGTTAATTAAAGTTGATCCTAGTAAAAAAATTAAAATTTTTTTACTAGGAACTCTATTTTAAGTCGGTTGTTTCTGACTCCCAAAATTTTATCATTTAAGGTATCAAACAACGTTGAGAACGCAATACAGATGACTGGAAACCAAGCGAAGATAATTGGAAAGGAAAGTCATATTCCTCTGTGGGAACCACTAACCTCACACGTTCCGGGCGTGTGCTCTACCATTAAGCTACAGAGAATAGGCATTCTCTTTCCTAAGAACACTGTGTTCCTTTGGGTTGAACGGGACTGCGCAATAGATACCTTCCTAACTCAAAAGTTCGAGATAGGTAGTTCGATTCCCCACAGAGGATTGTGACTTTTCTTCAAAAATTATCTTCGCTTGGTATCCAATCATCTGTACTTCGTATAATTAGCGGCGAGCTTCTACGTTGAGAACGTCATTTTTGAAGAAAATCCCGATTTTTTGTTTTTGATGGAGCCCCCCCCCCCCTCCCTTTTTTTTGTTATTCAAAAACAGGCCTTGTTTTGCTCATATGACGCTTTTTACGAAGAATGCTATTTTGACATTTTACTTGAGTTTGAAACATGATTTCTGAAAATCTATAATGTATCATTATAAATTTTAATATGATATTCTGCCATATAGTGTTAAGGTTATAAACCAAAATGTCTATCACTTGTATTTGTCTAATTACAGTGTTTTATATACACGATATGTAGAATGACTTTGGAAAAATTCACACGTACATCAATAGAGATTTGGCTGTAACTTATCAGCATACCATACAATCCTTTAAATTTTGGTTCAAAACCTATGTACCATTACTAGCTAAATTTACTGTGAAAGTAACAAAACATTTATTCATAGAATTTTTTGCAATCGCATTTCAAGTATTACACACATTTTGCCTAAAATTTGACATAAAAATGACTTTTTCATAGAAAAGGACATAAGTAGTCCATAATTTATTATTGTTTTCACCATTCTAAGACATTTTCAATCAAAAAATGCCATTAAAGTTCACTCCAGTACCATTTTATGGAAAAGTGCCCTTAAACATAGCACGGATACATTAATAATTACTAATTTGGTTATATTCGAATCAAGTTTGAGATCGCGGATCACATCATATGACACTGAGGGCCATAAGCGGATACAGATTCCTTGAACGGGGAGGGGGGGGGGGGGGTTGCGTATTGAATCACCGAGGGTTGTATAGTAAAAGGGGGGGAAGATCATCCCCTTTCACCCCCTCCGTATTTCATATCCGTGGCCACATTTGGTTCGTTGGCCATGGGTTGAGCATGTTATTATTTGAACATTTTCTTAGTCCAAATTTCCATTAAGTATAATCATTCTCTTCGATGCCGAAAGATACCCAGGCAATATCGGCTCTCTTCGATGCTGGACTAACGCTCGACACGTTTTGGGTAATTGAAGATTTTTAACAATCGTTTATAATTCACAATACCGTAACTTTTTGCAACATCTCCCTTTTTTATGCTTTGATTGGCTTCTACTAGAATAGCTAAAATTTTTATCGTACATCGAAAATATTTAGTTTTAAAAAAAAATTATTCAAACTCAGTATATATATATATATATAAGAATTTGAACGTGTCTTTTTGAAAGTTATTCTATCGACGCAAATAAAATTGGACATCGAAAATTTTTAAATATGTAAAACAGATAGCATCGTAGAGAAATGTTTTAATTTTAATTATGCGAAAATGTGTGAAAATTTTGTTGTGTTGAAAAATTAGTGAAGTTCATTTCACAGAACTTTTCCAATTAACAAATAGACTATTTTTTGAAAGAAAAATGTCAACTCATTAAAATTTGCTATAATTTGTTTTTAAGTTAAAAAATTTTTTTTACAGGGTAATTGATATCATTGTACAAACTTCGAGGGATAATAGAGCATATTTACACATACTATTTTTTAACTTGAATTATTCACGGATTTAAATTACACTATTTCACAATCTACATCAGCTTCTTCGGATCGAATTGGAAAGGAATCTCAAATAATGTTTGTTATTATTCGAGTAAAAAAAATTGCCCTGTTTAGGAAAATGGTATGCGTTTCGAAAACTTTAAGTAAAAATAATGTACTTTCAAGTCTTTTTACTTTCGGGTTTTTCTCTCTCGATGATAAGATTAACTTTTACTCTAAACTCTGCCTGTAAATATAACAGTGTTTCAATACATATTTTTCTAAATAGTTCTTATGTGTTTTGTCTCCTTAATGAGACATTGATTGTAATTATGCAAATGCACATCTGAGTGAAAATTTTCTTGTTTTTTAAACAGTATAGAAAAAATACTGAAAAATTTACTTATTTATTACTTACTTATTTTTAATGTTGAAAACAATGTCTCCTTAGGCTATAAAATCATGATTATTCACTTTTCCTTTCGATGAAAGCACGTCATATCCTTTTCAGACCAGTACTCACAAACGTGAGGGTTGTTTTTTTCACGCTGGATACTATATTATTATCTAGCCTAAGATAATAATATTAACAGCGAGAAAAAAGTACCCCCCCCCCTCCGTTTCTGCATACGGAGCCTAAAGGGATTTAATATCAAAATCTTTTCATGATAGAATAGGTAATCCGTGCAAATACAGACATTCTCCCACTTAGTTTCCTCGATTTACGCGACTTTTTGTGAAAAATGTCTGGTTCTTGATTCCAGCACATTTTGTGCGCGTTATATGATGATAGCTGAGATGAAAAAAATATTTTAATCTGTTGTAGTCAAACAAAAATATATTTTCCATTCAATCAGAACACCACATGCAGCCAAGTTAAGCTGGTTTTAAAGGTGCTAAACTTTTGTAAGGTTCCGGGAAGCAGCTTAAGATCTAAACTTTGCTACTAGAGAATTTGAAAATCAGTTTGAACCTTAGAGAGTCATTTGAAACATACCTTGCATTTTTAAAGAATGTTTTGGTCACCACCACCCGTTGCTTCCAAAATAATGCTATTTGAAATTTATTGACAATGCCTCGGTCACCTGCCTCTCTACAATTAATTTCGACACATCACCAGACTTCCTACAGAGAAACAAAATCTAATAGCACAGTTACTCTGCTTTAACGCATAAAGCTCATTTCTTTCTATGCACCAAAAGTGTTACCAAATATTGTCTTGCACCTGACTTTCATTTGTACATGTTTTTGAGCAATTTACAAATATTAATGAGAATTTTTTGATTGCAGGTAAGAAAACCTATATTTTGATTCCAATTTTTTCCTCAAAAAGACGTGTTTTTCAGAAATATTTGTTCCAGTTAACCACTATTTAATGTATTTGTATGCTAAATTTCACCCCGGCTTACACGCTTAATGTCGGTCCAACCTATGGCGTAACTTCGGGGTATTACTAGCCAACTAAATATTTTGAATATTTTGCTAATGTCAATAATAAATCGTTTTGATTTGACAAAAACAAATTTTTTTTTATTTTTACGATTTTAAAAATAGATTTTTATATCATCAAACTTGATTGTCACGGTTTCATCACAGAACTAGTAATTAACTGAATAGACGATATTTCAAAGTATCTATACTTCCAAATGTCATCGTTAATTGATTTCAACTTGAGTGAAAAACTTGGAAAAATGGAATCCGTTCACTCGCATTTAGTTGACGCGTGAGTTCAAGAGCAAAAAGAAAGAAAAGGATAATTGTGAACAGCTTTATGTTTTGCACTTCTATTCCACAGAATGGGAAATAAAACGAAAGCGATTCATAAAAAGTGAATGCAACAACCAACGACAGCATTGTTGTCAAGTAAAAAACTAAATAAGCGAGGTCTGGCGACAAAAATCGGCCATTACTCGATAAATGCTGCTCGCTAAGTAAAAAAAAAAACACTTTACGAGATTAACGTCTTCAAGTGGCAATATAAACAAAATACTATTAATACACACCTGAATGCTATTATACACTATTTGGATCTCGAAGGCGTCTGCTTGCTCGTAAACCACATGAGAGGCCACTTTGGATGGACAACTGGGGTATTACGAAAGAAAACAAAGGAAGCCTTCTTCCGGGCGGCTATTCGTTGTTCCACAGCAACGGTCCTCTCCAAAAAAATAATAATAATAAGTATACGAAAACCGATATGAAATAGTCCAGGGGAAAAAAAACCATATGATATCGTTGTTTAAAGTTCTTTTTTTTTATCTTTCTTCTGAGATGAATTTTCAACTACGTAAAGAAAAAGGAGAAAAGTATTTAAACATGATTCTCTCTTTCGGATATTTGTTGATTGTTTTTTTGCTCCTTTAACTTCAAGATACGTACGTACATTACTTGCAATAATAAGAAAGTTGGCCCAACTATATTAGTAGCACTTGTGGGCAGCGATAAATGAAGACGCACTTCAATGTCTGATGCTGATTGACGTTTGTGGTGAGAATAACCAACAAAGACTTTCTTTAGTTCGTGGTTCTTCGCTGGAGGCCGTATCGAAGATGTTTATTTTCCTCGGCTTGTTATTTCTTTATAGAGATGCCTTTTATTATTTTTTTTTTCTCTTCTATTTTCAATGAACTCCTGTGAAATTCAAGTGCTCCGAAGATAGAATGATTATACGTCGATACACGCCATGTTTTTCACCCGTTTTCTTTCTTACTTTTCTGCTTACAAAATTGCTATAAGAACACTACACTTTATTGTGGTTCCGTGGCATATACATATTGGATTGTCTATCCTCTTAAATCAAGGATTAAAGCGAAATATTTTGTCTTTTATGACGCCACTATTATCTTTTGATTGCCGCTGAATTCAAGAACGGTTTCTTTAATGAAGCGGATTTGCGTAGGAGTTGTATTACATCGTGAATTATAATCTTAAACCATAGAAATTCACATTATCAACGGATTATAAAATCTTATTCGGAAAAAAGAAATAGACAAAGACGAGATCAGACTTATCATAATGCAATTCATAATTAAGCTTTTCGTTTCCCGAATCGTTTTTTCTAGATATGAGAATGATAAGCAAAGTATCCGATACCAAACTTCAAAATAAATCAAAAACTTTTACTTAAATTTTTCAATGATATCAAGACTTGGGAGAAATTTTATTTTTCTTCAAGTGTCATCAAAATTGTAAATTAATAGGAGCGAACCAGCGTCAAAAACATAAAATTTAAAAAAATGTATTACTACCCTATATAAACTGTATAAATGAAAAAATTTCGAAGTCTATAATTATCTATAAAAATAATATGATAAAATATATTTTAAGACAGTGAGATAATCATCATGGTCAGACGCAGTGTCGTGGGCCGCACCAGGATCAAAACTCCGGTATATAAGCTGAACGCACATGGGGGAGGTCGGCATATAAGCCTCACCCAGTGGTATGATTGCTTGCTATGGCATCGCGGGCCACAAACATTTTGACGGGAGATTTATGACAAATAAACTTAACTGAACTCTTTATTTAATTAAATACTAATTATAAATTATTATTAATGAATTGTTAACTGAACTCTTCATTTTTTGAAAAAGAGTATATGTTCTCTCATAGACAGTGCAATCAGCGTAGAAGGAAACTGTGTAAATAGCTGCAGCGGTGACTACAATTTCTTACTAGACTAGACTCAAATTTTTTCTTAGTCGTTAAGGAAACTTTTCCATCTTTCTTTTCTTTCAGCAAATTATGAATGTTGATGCTCTAACCAGAATGGAGAATGTTACTTCATAAAACGTTCAAAGTTTATCAAAGAAAAAAAAATTTGATATTCTTAAATTTGTCATTCTAAATTTCGTGCAATGCTTTTCTATAGTTTGCTTTTTTCCCTGCTAAATACTTGACTGAATGACTGAATATTTTACCAATGGCACAAAACATTTTTTGAGGGAAATTTTTCTCTTCGAGATTACCATCACTGACCTCCGATGATTGCGCAAGAATATTTGCTACTGCTCCCACAGTAGATTTTTGAAATCAATCATGTGTCCTTTGTGTTTAAAAAGGATTTGTATTTGTGTGTTGAAAATACAAATTGTTTTTGTCAAATCAGAAATTTTTTTTTTGCTACATTAACCACAATTTCGTCAATTGAAATTAATATAAAAAAATATAATAGATTTTCATCTTGTCGCGGGCAAGCTGTTGGCCATCCTTGATATATAGTAAAGATTTTACTCTAATTTTTTTTTCTTATTTTGCTCGCGCATTTTAAATAAAGAATTTTTTGAAGTATTTTACATATATTTGTCGTGATGAATTTCCCTTGAGATACTATCTGTATAAATCTTTTTTTAATCAGATATTTGCGTCACCGAAAATTACATCGATGGTTATGACTAGGGCTCGGATTTTTATGACCTAAAGGTGAAACGTCGTTACTGGACGGTTAAAAGAATTGAAATTCAGGTTTTTTTTAACCTATCAACAACGACGTTTCATCTTTAGGTCATAAAAATCCGAGCCCTAGTCATGACTATCATCGTTTAGATGTGATATCAGAAAAAATAAGGAATAGCTTTGGCATGTTCGAAAGAAATCTCGACAAGCTAAGCTCACACAGGAGGCTAACTTTCATGGTGTTAGCCTTAAGAAAGAAGACGCGCTAGAAGAGCTATTTTAAATGTGCTAATGATGGCCTTTTAGTGCATCGTCAAGTGCTTCTCTTTCTAAAGTGCTGGTGACAAGCCTCTCCATTTCCCCTCGTTCACTTCTCCCACAAATACGAATACATCGTCGGGAGGCGATGAGTCGCAAAGCAAAGGGCCAATAATGGATCATGCAAATTTGGTTGCCACCTGGACGGCAATTAAAATTCAATCAGAATATGTTGCTGGTGGCGTCGTTATGGTGAAGTACATGCCCTCAAACATCATTAAGGGACCGATCACTTTTGTAATGAGAGCTTCAAATGGTTACTAAATGAGCTCGTCTTTAAACGCTTGTAAAGCAAGAGAAAAGCGAGTCACTTAAGCCTCTTCAATACATGGAAACTTGGATCTTTAGCTTCCGACGGACTTCGGATGAACAAGTAAATGAAGATGGCGATGTGAGAGTAATTGACTGATTCCCGTTTTCAAGTATAAGTTTGTGTTCTTTACTCTTTCCTTTCTGTCAACATGTGTGAAAAGAAATCTTAATATCGGCTTTATTTCGAATCCAATTTAAATAAAGAGTTCAAATAAATTAAATTTTTTAGAGAATAGAATAAATCACAAATCTTTTAGTATTTTTCTCCCCATGCAATCAAATTGTAGACTGTTTTATTATATTGTAAGCTAATTCAAAATAGGATCAGTGTCGGAGACATCGTTTGAAAGTGTACCCAATACTGTTACATAATATTTATTTTTACTACATTTTATTCAAACAGGTGAATTGAATCGACTGAATATTGTTAACTCACCTCGAATTTTGATAATACTCTATTTACTTATTTAGGAGAAACGGAAGTGCCAAGCCTTCACAGTACCAATAGTCTTTTTGGACAGAGTCTAACATTGGCACTATCTCCAACTACAGTCGCTCCTACTCCTTCCAGACTCCAGACTGGGTCGTCCGTGACAACATTCCCTTGGGCAGCTGCTACTCGAGGCAAACCTCGTAGAGGTATGATGAGACGAGCCGTATTTTCTGACGTTCAACGTCAGGGTCTAGAAAAACGGTTTCAGATGCAAAAATACATCAGCAAACCTGATCGAAAAAAACTAGCTGAAAAACTTGGATTAAAAGATTCTCAGGTGAAACATATAATTTAAAATTCACTTCTATATATATATATATATATATATATATAATATTTATTTCATTACATTTAAGTACAGTATCTCACTTATCTGTTGTAACGTGACAAAGAAGTTTTAAGGCGGGTTGGGGCACGGAAATGTTCTAAAAAACACATTCCCAATTTTTCAATTTTTAAATACTATGAAATTTTCTGCGTCTAACTGTGTAAAAGTATTTGTTTTACCTGTACGAAAAATATTTTAATATAAACTGCTGGCAGGCATTACACACGCTAATGTTTTTCACTAAAATGCTTTTTTCCCAAAACCAAGTTTTTTGTTAGATAACGAACATTTTTCCGTGCACCACTCATTCAAATGCCTTGAAACTTTGTATCTCTCAACACTAACGGTTTTAGGATTTTAATTGTTGGTTATTTTGTTCTTGAATTTTAACTTTAACAACATGCAACTTTTTCAAAAACCACCAAAATTTACCCATATTTTGTGGCATAATTTTTTTTAATTATCTAAATAAAAAATCCTCGTGTTAAAGTATGTAACACCATAGTGTTGAGAGACACAAAGTTTCAAGACATTTGAATGAGTGGTGTTCGAAAAAATGTTCCTTATCTAACAAAAAAACTTAGTTTTGAGAAAAACGCATTTTAGTGAAAAACATTAGCATCTGTAATGTCTGCCAGCAGTTTATATTAAAATATTTTAAAAATATTTCTATCACAGGGGATAAAACAAAAACTTTAACATAGTTAGATGCAAAAAAATGTCATAGTATTTAAAAATTGGAAAATGTGTTTTTCGGAAAATTTGCGCGCACCAACATCCCTAAATCTTTGCAATTTCGTTACCAGAATTTATTAGAAATTTTAATCAAGAAAACATGTTATTTTTCCTTAACTCGTTATATAATGGTTCACGCCGTTTTCATCTTCCAAAGGTTAAAATTTGGTTCCAGAATCGACGCATGAAATGGAGAAATTCAAAAGAACGAGAGTTACTATCATCAGGAGGCTCCAGAGAGCAGACTTTGCCAACTAAGAGAAATCCAAACCCAGACTTGAGTGACGTTATATCAAGAAGCAAAGATCATCATGAAATCGGTGTCCGTGCATCACATTGCAGGAGATCCAGGCACAGTTCTCCCGAGTTAGTCACAGCTTCTTCCGAAAGAACTCTCATCTCCCGAGGACTTTGCGAAAATATGGATTAATGTACATGTACGATCAAAGTGTATACATATACCATATTTTAGAATTTCTTTTTAATGATAGAGAAACGCGTGCGTGTGATAATAAGCTATCACAATACAGTCTTCCATATGATTCCTCCATAGAGACCGATTATTTTGTGAAAATAAGGAGAACATGTGGTGAACAATATACAGTTGGTAAATTTCGCGCATACTTAACACGATACTGCAATATTCATTTGAAATCTCTATAGGAGACTGAACGAAGCCTGCTGCTATATCGTTGATAAATGTATACTAAGTCTTCCTCAAATGCAATATATATATACATATATACATGTGTGTGTGTGTGTTTATATGCGAAACAAATGTAATCTATGTCATATTGGTATACAATTCATTAATAAAAATGTATACGTCTGGTATGATTCAGTGGTTACATTATTAGCCTCTTATTTGAGAATATCAACGAATCGGAAGGTTTTGCTACACAATAATATCGCCTGATAGAATAGTTTCATGAAAAAGAAACAGTGCACATTCAATTTTAAAATAATTCTCAGAGTAATTTGCAAAAGATTTCTGGTAGAAAGTCATGATAAGAGAGCATTTTAAGACTGGATAACATGAGTGGATTTTAACCACACAACTTTGTTACAAATAAAATCATTAAATTTTAGTAATTACGATATCCTGTTAAACATTCCGCAATATTAAATTATTCATGCAAAAATTTATCATTCCGTAATAGAACGAGATAGAGCAACCATTTTTTTTTTTTGAAAATTGATCACCACTCTTCAGTGAATCGAAGAAAAAAAATTGATTTAGCAGCTGCAGGTGATAATGTGTGAGCTAATACTTGTTGAATGTACGTCTGATCGATTCTTGTGTTATCCACAAAAAAATATCGAACAAAAGAAATCTAGATCACAACACAAAACTGATGAGTTTATGAAAGTCTCTCTCAACACTGGGTTCATAAAACCTTCTCTTTTTAAACGATAGAGTAAGTAGGACGTAGAGTTTTAAATACGGAACAATTTTCAATTAAAATTCATCAAGATTACACAAGAAATAGTCGATTTATCAGAACAACGCGAATTCTCTGTACAAATTTAAGTTTAGATGTTACATATTGTCTATGAGATATTTACTAGTTTTTATGTGTCTCGTTTCCGTTGAATTTCTTATTAAAGTGTACTAACGATACCTTAAACTCGTACTTTTTTGCGATACATTTTCGTGAAAAATTTGATTTCTAATATTTAAACGAGTATCAATGGTTGCATCTTTTTGGTATAGAATTTTCGTAGGAGGGTTCGGCTTTATGTGCATGCAGCATTTGTAGCGTTATGTGGATCGGGGGAGGATTCGGGGATAAGAGCAATAAGGGGCGATACCTCCGTCACGTGCAGGTGACAGCATGTGCGGAGAAATAGGTATCTGATTCAGTGTGGTCCGTTCCCCCCACTCTTCCGACTTCCATACAGAGCACAGATTTCACCACCACTTCTCATAAATATTCCTCGCCGATTCCTAATATGGCTGCAACTGAACGTTCTGCAAGAATCAAAGGGAGTAGACCTCAACGAGTGGGTGGGTGGGTGGTGTCTCGCCTATATCGCGACACAAAGTCGGGTGTTCGGGATGCATGATCGCAAGTAAATCTTACAGTATTTGTTGTTGTTGTGATAGACGTTAATCAATTCATCTCTTGGACGATTGACCTCCTCGACCATTCACTTGAGTTACTACTTCGAGATCTTTGATTTATGTTTTATTATTTCTTTGGTTAAAAATGGACTTTCCAATTAATTTTTTTTCCTATAAAATATTCACGCGTGTTTTTAGTGTTTGTTTTATTATTTTTCTTATTAAATTGAATTGAAGAAATCAATATATCATCTCGGCATATCAATAGATAAATCACAACCTACACACATGTTCAGAATTCAAGTTCAAATGTTATTTCCGGTCAAAGATGTAAACGATAATATCAACAGAAGAATGAATAACTCGCTTAGCCCATTTATGTACATCATAAGCGCATATATGCGTGGAATTTTACTGGCCATTATCACCAAAGCGCATATATGCGTGCTAGTTTTTTATGGATAAGAACAAAACACTAGAGTATTATCATACTTTATAAAACTATTAAATTTAATTTTTAAAATTATTTTCAATGTATATTTTCATTGTGAACTAAGTAAAATGATAAATTCTTTGTGTACGTCATTTTGTTTTTCGCTTTTTTTTTCATTTTGAAATATTTCTAACTTTATACAATAAAAAAAGTTTGGTGACATGGGCCAATTTTCCACTTTTTCGAATGATGCAAATGGGTTAAGAAAAGATGCTCAATGATGTTAACAGTGAATTCTTACAGTATAGGGTACAAAATATCACTGCAAAACTAACTTATGAAATGAAGCAAAACGAGAATGTTCCATTGGATGATTTCATGATACATGACCATGAGCCATTTTCGAATCATGTCATCTATGACATCCTGCTGCTATTCCCTTCGCAAGTTCTGTAGAAATGTTGTTCCAAATAATTAATTTTTTTATCATTTTATGAACTCAATATCTTTCATAGCATAAATATATTTCAAACGGTCTAATTTATTTTGTATTTTCAACCCTATTAAGGGGGTCGCATACCTTTTAACATGGCCAAAAAGCCTCTAAAACAGTAGTTCCAAACTTATTTTAGGCCATGCCCCACCAAAGCTTATCTGGAATCCTGATGCCCCCGTCAGGACCATAGGTAGAACTTTTGTCACGTTGGGTACCCTCCCCCCAGTGAAAATTCATAGTTCTATGACAAATTATTATTTTTTCTGTGTAAAAACATTTTTCATGGTTGCAAAATCCGGGCGTTACGTCTTTGACCCCATTTTTTGTAATTCTTGTTATTCAAAAAGTAAAGTCCTATTCACTTTGAGGGAGCCACAAAAGTTATTTTCGTAGTCAAAAGCAGTGGTTCTTAACAAGGAGTGCGTGAGCTTAGATGATATAACAATTAACACATTGTTTTTACATCGCTACATACAGAATATTGTTTTGTAAAGGGGTCCGTAGCTTACATAGTGTTCTTCTTATTGGCACAGAGGGTCTGTGGTCTTCATCTTACTGTCACAAATTGTCCGTGGAACACAAAACATTCAAAATCCCTGGTTAAACCTCTTTCAAAGAAAACACTGAGAGAACAATGAAATAATGAAGTCATCAAGAAATTGTTTAAAGAGTATAAATTTGAACTGATGCAAAAAAATTGTAGAGTTCTGAAATGTTCCAAGCCTTGAAAAAAGAACTCATTCTCAAATTGCTCCCCTTGAAAATCAAATTGTCCCCTTGTGGGGCGTAGGCTCCACGTTAGGAATCACCGCTCTAGAACTATGCTCTGGTAGAAATTTATCATTGAAAATATTATATTATTATATAATATAATATCGCCTATATCGCGACACAAAGTCGCGTGTTCGGGATGCACGATCGCAAGTAAATCTTACAGTATTTGTTGTTGTTGTGATAGACGTTAATCAATTCATCTCTTGGACGATTGACCTCCTCGACCATTCACTTGAGTTACTACTTATATACAGTTATACTGTATATAAGTAGTACATACATATTATTACTTACTTATATACTTGAGTTACTACTTATATATATATATATATTTCGCATATTTTTGCTTTTATATGCTATGCTATGCCAATACAATATTTTACATATCTCAAACTGTATTTATTTATTTTATTTTTTCGTCAATTTTCAAACATTAGGAAAAAATGCATTACCAATACCTTGCGCACATGATGAAATGGCATGATATCAATGTAATTGAATAAAATTGATTCAGAATAAAGAAAACTGTTTGCACAGTTGAAAAAATAAGGCAAAATATTTGAGATCCATTCATAAATATTTCATTTATAAAAAAAAAGTTACCTAATTTTTTAATTTTTAGAAAGTTCGAATTTTAAGTTAAATTTTAAATTCCAGCTAATGAGCCTCATCCGGAAAAGTTAGTTATGTTGGAACGCCGCAACATCAGAGGCACATTTATGGTTTTACCGCTCGCGAGCGGTATTTAGCGACACAATTAGTCATTCTGAATGACTCATTCACAAGCTTGCACACGCTCTAGATCACTCTTTTGGTCATTGACATGCTTTCATACTCTCTAGGTAACTCTTTCGCTCACATGCTTGCACGCACTCTAGGTAACTCTTTCGCTCACATGCTTGCACGCACTCTAGGTAACTCTTTGGCTCACTCACGTGCTTGGAAACTCTCTAGGGTCACTTTTTGACCACACAATGACCTAGCCTCTAGTTGTCTGGGAAGTGGCGGATTTATAAGGATTTATGGGGGTTATACAAATTTTGCCGCCCTTCTCCCATTCTACCAATTTTATTGGCCAATCATTTCTCAAATTTGCCAGCTTGGACTATAGCCCCCTAAGCCCACCTGTAAATAAGCGCATGTAATTTTCATTCGAGGCCTTCATGAAACACCAATCTTTTAAATAAAACTTAATTCTGTACGTTTAACTTATCGTTTAAGTTTTTGTCGGGAGTTTTTATAATTTTATTACTGATCAAACATTGGGCATTATAATGATGTAAAAGAAAATTTTACGTTATAAAAATAATAACTTACAAAATTTGTATTAATCTGGTGATTCCCAACATGGGGCCCACGCCCCACAAGGGAGAAATTTGGGGTTTTCTATGAAGGCTTGGAACCCCTTCAAATTTCTAATTTGTAAGCAATTTTTCTTGATACATGTGTGATTTCTTTCTTTTATTTTTCTCTTTCAGTGGAGGGGGTTTGCCTAAGGGTTCTTAATGTTTTGTGTTCCATGGGAAATTTTTGCCAGTAAGATGAAGTCCAATCGCCCGAGTGACGGGGTGGTAAGATGCTCGTCTACCACCTTGAAGGTTGCCGTCACGGTCCCAGGTTCAAACCCAAGGGAGGATATATAGATAAGATATTTTCCCTAACGAACTTGAGATGAGACCACCGATAGATAGCGCCTTCATTTCCAACCCATCACATTAATGGCAGTAAATTGAAATATGGCCAGAGTGGTGTTTGGTGAAATAGTAAGATAAAGTCCACGGACCCCCTGTGCCAATAAAATTGAACAAAAAAGAAGGCTGCGATCTCCTTTAAAAAATGATATTCTGTGTATAGCAATGTAAAACCAATGAGTTAATCATTTTCTCATCCAAGCTCACGGACCAGAAGAAGGACTCCCAGAAGAACCCCTGACGAAGAATCACTGCTTTTGGCTAAGTAAAAGTAGGCAAGAAGGGGCGACAAAGGCTATGGTTTTATATATAAAATTTAAGGGGGCAAAGCAAAAAATAATGGTTCTTACATTTGAAAAAAAAAAAAGTGTTGTGGAACTATGAAGTGTTTTACGGAGGGGGGTACCCCTGACAAAAGTTCAGGGGGAACATCAGGATTTCAGAGATGCTTTGTTGGGGCATGGCCCAAAAGAGGTTGGGAACCAGTGTGGTCCAGACAATTCGTGGTCCAGAGGTTTTTTCGGCACTTCGTTGGTATGTACGTTGGTTCGTATATTATAGCACCTTTAACGCAATGAGGAAGGCCCCGGGATGTTTTACCCTTTACAGTATTTGTATAGCATATGAGTTCTGCTAAGAAGCCGAATTCACAGAAGGGGGCCTTCCTATTATAGTAAGGGCCGTTGCAACAATGAAGTACCGTTGTTTCCTGATGTGGTCCAACTGTGGATTAAGAGGCTGTATTCAGAAACCCAAAATATTTGTCACTTAATTTATGTTCGAGATGGCATAATTTGCGTTTGATTTCATCTCTTGACAAGGTGTAGCATTTTTGATCGAACCGATTTCTTCATAAAAAAAGTACTATTATATTTAAAAAAATGTTGATCTAGTTATTTTTTGAATTCACTTTTATATTTTGGCTTTGCATAAAAACTCATTTACACATTCAAGACTTGCTAGACTTCTGTTTCTTTTGCTTCATAAAAGAGATTACGATTAAAATATAGTTCTTCTTGTGAGCATTTACTCATACTGTACCCACATCTGCTGCTTCCATACTACCTTGTCGGAGGTACCATTATGAACTTTTCGGAATACGGTTATCTTTAATTTTTGCTTTGCTTCTTACTTTTCGAGATGATTAAGAACAGTTCGAGATGGACGTTGGCGATTTTCTCTGTCTTTTTTTTCCTTTCTCCCTGAGATACTAGCTGAAGGTGGAGATTTGTTGGTTGGTGAACGAGAAAACGGAATGCAATTCCGATTAGAAGCTCGGAATGTGGAAAAGGGATGAGCAAAAACAAAAAGGCTGGAAGAAGAAGAGATCAGCAGCTGTTCTCGGCCGTTCGTGTGCTTCGGTTCGCTCTTGAATCATTCATTCCTTTCTGAAAACCTTCCTCTCACTCCCTGACAATGACTTCACCACGGCGGTAACTCGGCTTTTGCCCATGCTACCTACGAGCAGCCAGCTGCGTTTCTTGCCATTAGCATTTCTCCCTCGCTCGGCCCACCGAAGAAAAGTGTACCGCAGTCAAGCACATAATGCGCACACAACACATTCACACATCTTTTCCCCCGTTCTCTAAAGAGTATTCCTTACACCCATTGATGTTGTTCAGCCGCGGATCTCTCTCAGCAACAGCATCGTCAAAGATCGTCTCTCTCCTATACATCCTCATCCTCTACCTTCTTAGGCATTTGTCTTCGTAAAACGTTTCACGATGCTTTTGTTTGTTAGTGATGACTGCACTCACTTCACTCAGTGACTATGAACAAGCAGTTGTCGACTCCCTTTGTGCTTCTAGTTAATTCTATGCTTCCCTTCTAAAAAAACAACTGTTCAATTTTATGCGCTATTCCCCTTTTTTAAATTGCGACGTACATGTATTTACATAGACGATGGATTTTTCTTCCATGCATCATAACTTACGAGATCGAATTAATTACTGTATTTCAGACACGCGGGGAAGAGATATGTAATATATATTAGTGTGAACTTTTTATTTTCGAATTTGTCTCACGTAGTAGGTGATGATGGTCCTACTTGAGCTGACGATAACTCTTTGTTGTCAATATTCATTTTGCTGTTACCCTCGAAGGCATTTAAATTCTAAAAAGGGACTCACATGCAAACATATTAGTCCCCTATGGTCCCGCGTATATTTGAATACACAGTACATGGTAAAAAAAATCCATTATACATTTTCTTTTCTCAATTTTTTGATATTTCTGAAAGTACATCTTTTATTGTCATTTTAGTGCAAAATATGGCCGTATAAGTACAAATTTTTTTTTACTAGAAGGATTTGATTCCTCGTCGGTGTCATTTTTTTGAGAGCTGCTGAAGTTTTACTTTTTCAAAGATTTATAAAATCACACCAAAAATTGAGGTAATTGCAAATAAAATTCAAAATATCTCCTATTCAACTTTGCTAAGCAATTTTTATCTTATCTGTTTATAGATAACATTAAAATCAAGGGAAACTGTATATTTTACCCTAAATTAACTATTTCAGGTACACAAAGGTTTTTAACAGCTGGCTGTGCGAAGATATATTTTCGGAAAGAGAAAATTTCCAACTGTCCCTGCGGGGAATCCAACTCACGCACTAGACTACAGAGGCAACGAATATCTCAATCTTTCCTTGGAGCTCGCGTGCACTGAACGGGACTGTACATGGACGGTAAGACACAATTCAGACCAAAGCTCACAATAACAGCCAGCTGTTAAAAACCTTTGTATGGATAGCGGAGAGTTACGTCATCTACTTGGATATTTTTCAGCTATTTAAAAAATCCACTTCTAATCAATCAAGTTGCGTGTTGATGTATTGTTTCAATTGAAAATATGCTAACAGCACCAATTTCCATCCTTTTTTGTAAAAAATACATTTTTTTAATTCGTTTTTATCGGAATGAAACATAGAGGGTTGAAAATATAATCAAAAATATTTCAGTTTTGGAAAACAGTTTAAACCATAGTCTCCCAAACTTTTTGTTCCATCGCCCCCTGCACCAGAAATTTTTTCTTTTCATCGCCCCCCAACTCAAGTAAACCCATAGGATCCAATGTTAAATCATTAGGGTCTATGGACCAATCCATTGCCCACTTTGGGAAACACTAGTTTAAACCAATAACTTTTCATTGAAAATTGCTTTATTCCATAATGAAAAACTGCCAAGTTATTAATAAATATTTTTCCCCCTTCAGAAATTTTACATTAGACTCCTCACAGTGCAGGAAACTCGATGATCATCGGGAATCAATGTTCAAACGATGCATATTTCTCATTGTACTATACACGCGGTATAATACAGGTTGTAACAATTAAAGTATATTAAAACCGCTAATTTTTTCAGAGCTGTCTTACACCCATAATTATTCATCAGAACGTTATGAAACTTTGGAAACCACTTTAATGAATGGATGAGAAAACATTGAACAAAAAAATCAGTTCCGACATTCATCACTAGATACTTTTTTGTAAACATGTGACCCCAAACTGCTCAACGTTATCCCTCTTTCATTGCAAGATATCTATCTACACAGGGTGAATCCGACCTATTCTGCCAATCGAAAGGAGGTGACAGACGAGCCTAAGTAGATCATGAAACAACCTAACCCTGTCCTATCTCGAACCGTTTTCGAGTTATACAAATACAAATACAACCACAACAGGCAAATTGCCCAACGAGGTGGCTGACTTAAGAACATCATGGATCCCCGAGCCATTTTTTGGAGGCCCTACCTACTACTGCTACACCACACATGCACCCCGCCCACACCCCCCCCCCGCGGAACCCCCAACGAATCGGTACACGCGGGAATGTGCGTGTACGTGTAGTGAAACCTGACGTGAAGTTTTTTGTTTCTCTGTAATGCTTGTTATGTGTAGTGCTGCCATCTGTTATGGTGGATAATCAATTATGGAAAAAATGCGTGGAGTCTGAAAAAACCCGGATTTGTGAAGTTTCTGAGAGACTAACATGTAAACGAAGCACATAATTGAAAAACGCAAAAAAAAAAAAATCCTATAAGATCACACCAATTTTATTGAAATATCTGGATTTAATGATGAGCTCCAGAGGCACTGAAAGATGGGCAAAGTTCAAAATCGAGTTGTCGCGCCAAATATTTTAATTGTCAATTCCGCAAACACCCTTCTAGCTACAATCGGTCAAATTCGTCAAACAACTTGTCCATTCTGCCAGCTTTCGAAAGAGCTTAGAATAAATCAAATTGACCATCTAGTTCAGGAGAAATTTAGTCGTTTGTTTGCAATACATCACTATCACTAAATCTGCGTTTGACGAAGTAATTTTAGTAGGTTTTGGCGATAATTTTTCACTTCACCGATCTCTCAGCGCTTGTAGCTCGCCATTAAATAAGGATATCCTGTAGATGGAGGTAGCGTCATCTTATAGGATTTTTTGTGCAAAATCAAATTATCGCCAAAATCTGTAACTACCAATTCCGAATTTTCGTCGAATATCTACTTCGACAAACGCTGATTTCAGTGATGTACTGTAAACAAAGGACTAAATTTCTCCTGAACCAGAATACCGATATGGCTTATTATAAGCTCTTTTGGAAGCTGGTGGAACGGACAAGTTTTTGACAAATTTGACCGATTGTAGCTAAAAGTTTGTTTGCAGGATTGGCGATTAAAAATTTTGGCGACAATTCGATTTTCAACTTTGCCAATTTTTCATCTCCTGTAGTTCGCTATTAAAACCAGATATTTCGATAAAATTGGTATCACCTTATAGCATTTTTTCTGCCAAATGTGTGCTTAGTTTGCGTGTAGATCTTTTAGAAATGTCTCAAATTCTGGTTTTTTAAGACGACGCATTTTTTTCCATAACCGATTATCCACCATAACTCGAAAACGGTTTTTTGATACGACATGGTTGGTGGGATGTTTCATGATCCACTTGGGCTCGTCTATCCCCCCTTTCGTTTGGCAAAATAGGTTGGATTCACCCTGTATATCTCTCCAGCACAGAACCATTTTCTATTCTTATTTCTTTACTGCACAGTACAACGTTGCCAACGAAACATATTTTTCTGGATCTTATGTCGAGGTGAACTCGGAAAGAAAAGTCAGCTGGTTCCATCAAGACTCAAACCCAGGCCCTCTTGCGAAGCGGTCAAGCATGCTACCATCTACACCACTGGAGAAACGACCCTGCCTTGCTGTTCACCTCGGCCTAAGATCCAGAAAAATTTCTGTTCCCTTGATATATTGGGCTGAGAAAAAGCTGTCTGTCCATCTCTCTCAATACGACGTTAAGTTACAAGAACGTTCTTTGGTGTTCAAGCTCTTACGAACACATAGTGATTCTGCATTAAAAACTGTGCAGAAATTTTTGGTCTCCGTAGGGGCTTCGAAAATTCTCCCCGATAAGTAGTTAACGCTGTAAACAGCTCAGAACAATGGAACTTTAATGTAACAGATTTTACAGTACTCAAGAATCAATTACCATTTTCTTTTAAATGGCGTTAATTCATAAGATCTATGTGATCTGTCAGGGAGAGAAGAGTCCTAAAGAGTTAGTGTTATAGAGATATCCATTTTCAAAGTAGAAAAATTAAAATTGAAATTTATGTGGTTGACCGTAATAGTAAAATAATACTAGTTAAGAATTTTACAAATTCTTCTTGGGCCGCCATTAGGAGACAGAAAGGCTATCAATGTCATTCCATTCAGCAAGATTTTGATTCTTTACGAGATACAGCGTTCCTGACAAGTTCGTTTTCTAGACGCGAACCTCGATTATTTTAAGATGACAGATATTTATTCTAATTCCATCATCTGGAACTCTCATAACAAACCGAAATGCAATACACATCGTGTGTGTGTGTGTGTGTGTCTTTTTCCACCCAATCACAATTTCATAGTTGGAATTACATTTTGACGACTTTTCCCAGTCGCATGAAAGTAAAGTTAAGATAGACTGATGTAGAGGACGTCAATAAATTATTTCTGCCGCACAGAAACCTTTCATCAGAGTATAAAAACATATTTTCTTAATGAAAAAAATTTGTCACTCATTTCTACGTATATCCTGCTAGTTCATTTTCACTTTCAAGTCCATACCATTACATGTTTTAATTTTCACTTTTTCTATATCCCTACAACGTAACTTGTGTGGACATGCTGGTTGTCTGCATCTTTTGCATGTCAGGGCAGTTTTCACAATTCTCACAAAATTTAGGTGAATAGAGATGTGAAATTGCATTTTCATGGCAATGCACTGTTGTTACCATAACAATCTGAATTGAGCATAAATGAATCGAACTAAAAAATGCACTATGTGTGTGTGTGTGTGTGTAAGAAAAGTTTAATAAAAAAAATGAATATACGACATCTGATGTGTACACATAAAAACACCCGTTTTAAAATGAAAAGTTTAGTTGAAGTGGTGCATTTTATTACAAATGCATTCAGCCAAAAACCAAAAATACATTCAGTTTTTCGATATAGGAAACGGTAGCCTATTTCCAACTGCGAAATCAATCCAAATCAATCAGTGGCCTCTATAGAACATGTTTTTTTCTCTTGCCTAAACTCGAAAATAAACTGACTGTTCCGCAATACCTTGCGCATTTCAGCAACTGATTTTAAACGTCAGTGAGACTAAAGAGAAATGGCGTGTTTTTTTTTCATGGTATTTTTCCAAAAGAGGAAAGGGGATGGTCACTGTGGGAAATCGTTTAGAAGTCTTTGATATAAAGCATATAATATGGAAAGAGAGCGTAGTGGTGAGTGAGAGTGGTTGAAGGGGAGAAAAAACGTATTTCATATGATGTGGTCGTCGTCCACATCGAGTCCGTTCCCATTCCCCGGCCAAAAAGAACCATACGATTCCGGAGCATTAGCGTATCCATTAGTTTTTTGACGTAGACGTGGTCGGCTCATTTGAAAAACCATCCAAACAGAAAACATTTTTTTCCTATTATTTTTCTGTTTCGAAAACTAAACTTGACCCATGGCTATTTGAGATGCTGGACTAGCAAACTGATTTCGAAAAGTCAACTGATGATTGATGACAAAATCGAAAGAAATTCAAAAACTGGAAAAATCACCGACAGAATGCTGTATGGACATTGGCAGTAAAAACATATCGTTACTTACAACAAAAAAAAAAATAGTTGAAGCCTCTTTTACCTCCAAATATATATTTTTCCCTTTGGTTTTTCTATAATGAGTTTAAAAACATTAACTACTGTTTTTTTAACTTGCATACACTGAGAATAGACTTATAGAAGTTATTTATATTTTCTTAATCGAATTTTTTCAATATTTAAGTTCAATAAATTAGATTTTCTTGATTTCGATTTCTGTCTAAAATAACTGCTTATTTTTTCATAATAATGGATCTACAAGCTAGAGCATTGTTTCTCAAACTTTTTCCACCCGCGGCGCCCTTTTTCCCTATTCAATGCTTATCCGCGGTCTCCGCCGACTCCTCAGAGCTGTTTAGCAAAGAATCTCTTCGAAAAACTTCGGGTCACCGGCTTCCCTGACAAAGGTTGGAGCTGCCGCGACACACAGTTTGAGAACCCCTGAGCTAGAGTGGAACGGTTGAGTTTCAGAATACCAAATACTGTATTACCTTCCATAAGAATGAAATATATTCCCCTGCAATCTAAAATATACAGGGTGATTCCATAATTCCCTTTGCCGCATTTTACTGGAGAACCGCTGATCCTAGAGGCATATTTCCAATTAGGAAAAATATTCAAATGATGTGTAGACCTCAGATACGTCATTCATATCGCGAGAGCATGTATAGTTATTGAAATACAAAAACCAACTTTTTATAAGGTCACCCTGTCCTGAAAACCCCAATTAGCAAGTTATTGCACTGTCTCGCCTGAGGCCAATAAAAAAAATCCACGTTTTCAAGTGCAATATTAACAGAGATATTTGAATTCAAAAAGAGACGAAATCTGGTAAAGAACAGCATCAACTAACGGACAACTCTTCTTTCCCTGATTTATGCTTTTATTTCCTAATTTTTATTTCCCAACTTTTCCTCCAATTTTTGAATTCAAATATCTAAACGAATGTTGCACTAACTTTCCTGACACAGGGGTACAACAGAAACGGCGACATGACCACAGAAGAAATTGCTACCGCAGGGAGTCCCCCATCGAAGGGGTTATCGCACCAACCTCTCGATGAATATGAAAAACAAGCTTGCCGTTCGAAATCGCAATAAATTGTAGGTGCCGGTCTAAAATTAGCCCTCACGTGCAGAAAAATGACCGTGGTGCGACAAGAATGAGCTATTGCTAATTTTCAAAGCTCACCACAGCCTCTGGCAGAAATGTGTCGATGCAAACTATGTATCAGAGACTTGGCGATGTTGATTTTTATGTTAGGAAACTTGTAGTTCTTTCGTCCAGATTCTTCTCATAATGGAACCATTTAACTTTGAACGACATCGTTCAAAATTAGTGAATTTGTCCAGTCTGTAGTTCTCTTCGCTGATAAATTAAGATTGAGCTTGTGAAGCTGTTCTCAATTGATTTAAGGGAAACCAGGATTATACGAGTAGCAATCTGCAGTGCCGCCTTACCGTATAGGCCCACCCGGGGACTTCCCGGTTTCCTGAAGTGCAGATTGGTCTCATGAAAATGAAATCTGGTCAAAATTTTCGAATGTAAGCAAACGCGCATTGAAATGCACAAGTTTACAGCCAATATATGAGGAGGGGCCTTCGGAAAAATATCTTTGCCCATAATGCTCCTAATACGGCCCTGGCAATCTGATGCACAACGTCCAGTGTTGCACTCAGGGATTCAAATCCCGACAAGATCATAGAAACAGACAGTCGATTGGAATATGATGAAAAATGAATGGAAACAACGTTCTCTCAGGGCAAACACACTAAAAAAATACAAATATAAAACAAAGGAAAAATAAAAACGTCTTAGAGCAAAATGCTAAAATTGAAAAAAAAGAAAAAGCACCAGTGCCCGCTGCTATGTTGTCACGTTCTGGCACTGGTACATCCTCGCCAACACACCGGTCAGATATTTGTTTCCTACTCATCCGTGATTAGGCAGCCCATTCAATATTTATACGTATACAAGTACATGAGCTCAATATTTAGCTTAATATTTTTCGGCCCTAAATTTTTGTTAAGTTGGCGCTTGAGTTCCGATATGGAGACAGATGAAGACCAACAGTTAAAAATGAAGCGAGTGGACTTATATTTTGTATAGATTCTAATTCGTCTATGTTGGTTTGGGTATGTGGGTCCCAGGCTTCACAGGCATAAGAGAGAACAGGGACAATATATGTTTGGTAGCACAAGTGACGGACATGACTGGTGGTGTTTTTCAGATTACGGCGAAAAGAGTTTTTGGAGACATTTATTAAAAATATAATCGACGTGACGATTCCAGCGCAGATCGGAGGAGATTATTATGGCCAGATATTTATAATGGGAAACCTCAGAGATCAAGAAATTGTTTATCGAGTAAGGGAAATTGTGGGGAATTCTTTTACGGGTAACTTTCATAAAAACAGTTTTTGAGGAGGGCAAATTCCAGGTTGAGCACCATTCGGAAATAATGTTAAGGTTGTGTTGGAGAGATTCTCTTCTTGGTCGGAATGATTGGACACTGTTTTGTAGATGACACAATCATCCTCGAAGAGTCTGATACTGCAGTTTAGGGAATCGGGTAGATCATTGATATAAATTAGAAATAGTAATGGCGAGAGGACCGAACCCTGGGGTGTACCAGACTTGACATGAAGAAATAGGGAGTTCTGGCCCTTGAATGAGACAAACTGGCTGCGGTCAATGAGGAAGGCCTCCAGCCATTTAAGCAGTTGGAAATTAATAAACGCGATAACTCTCGTACGAACTAAGTTGATTTTTAAACGACTACCTTAAAGCGAAAGCTATTCAAAGAATGGACTACGTAGCAAATCTCCGGACTTTGGTGATTCGTCCCCGTTCCCCCATCCCGTTCGAATAGCCTGTCTCCACTTATGGTTATTGAATATAGAATAATATAATTTTCCCTTCACAAATTGTGACTGGCATTTATTGAATAATGACATTTATCGGTCCAGGTTGATTTAACCATTTCCGTAGCATAGTAGAAATTACTAAGCCCCCCTTGTAAAATGCCATATCTTTTTAATGAGGTAGTCTTTTTCTATTTTCATCAGGTGCAATGTAAGGGCATAGGTTAAAAGTGTTTCACACTGAGAAATCAATAGGAGAAATAAAAGGCTTTTAGAGGAGGCAAGATATCTCGTCAATGACGCTGAGAGGGTTAAATACATAGTTTGATTATATGAGCATGTTTTGGCACTGCCAGATTTTTTGAGGTATTAACGTATTATTCTAATTCATTCAAGATGAATTTTTTACGCACAAACGTTCTTCATAAAATGTCATATCAAGGACTTAGCAGGAAGTTTCTTTCGTTGGTGGAAATAAACTACAGTAGGGTCTCAATAACTCCAGTCTTGAAAGTTCGAGGTTCCGGATAATCCGAGGTGCTGGTTTTCGAAATTCCTTCTCAAAAATTATATTTTTCTGTTCCAAGAATGCATTTTTTTTTCATTTTGTTTAATTTTTACTATGAATGGGAGTAATATCGGTTTGAATGGGACTTGACAGGGACTAAAGGAGTCTTAGCCCCTAAGCTGGGGGTATTCGGTAGGCCCCATGCCAGAATTTTCCAGAGATTCTTCTGTAAATTTGTAGTAAAAAACTTATATCGAAGCCCAACCGCTAGAGCAACTACTAAACCCCTCAGGAGGTCATGGTCTTGGCAGCAATAACCTGTAAGGAATTAAGCCGATAAATCAAGAAAAAGAAGAATGAAATTAAGCACGAACAGGTTTTCCCAGGAAAAACAATTTAAACCATATTTTAACGGAATTTTAACTATTTCAACGGAAACTTCAATTACTAGAATGCCCATGCTCTATTACAGCGTTTCTCAACCTATGGTTCGCGGACCAGCTTTGGTTTGCGACGATGGCATAAATGGTGCACAAGCAAACCTGATAATTCGATTCTGACTGAACGAAAAGTTATTCATTTGTTGTAATTGATATTAATTATATCCATATGGATTCAAATAAAAATTATACCTTCATATATTTAGGTTCACCATACATCATCAAGGAAAATGAGGGAAATTGTAATCCTAAATCCGGGATATCACTAATTGCAGTCAAAACATCCAGTTTACGACAAGTTGGTTAATTACTGCAAAAATGGGGTGAACGGTGGGAGAAATATAGGGCTGCTACAAATCGCAGTAAACAAAAATTTATTTGATGAAAAAACATTAAAATGACTAAATGACCATATTAAATTAAGAAAAATTAGGGGAACTGGGATCTTGGATACGATAAAATACGGGACGTGGTCAATTGCCATGAAAAACGTTGCCATAAGTCGACAAAATCCCCTATTGCAGTTGAAATCACTAACAAATTGAGGAAAAAACATTGAATCTGACAAATATGTAGGATGAATATTTACAGCGATAATTATCATAAGTTATGAAAACGCAATTTTATTCACGATGTTTTTTTGTTGTTTTTTTGCATACGTTACAAAATCAAGTAAGTATTGTTGAAAAAATAGAGACAAATGTATAAAACAATTTGAAATGACTAAAAATACAGAAATGTCCCGTAATGCGAGACGCAAGTGGTCCGTCGAATTATTTCAGACATTTCACTGGTTCTTGTGTTCAGAAAGGTTTAGAAACGCTGGTCTATTGGAATGGCCCATGTAAGTAGAAGCAAAATATAATGGAAAGATTGGCGGAGCTCCAACCCTGTGATGGACCTGTATTTTCTAAATTATTTACCGCTTATATCTACCATAAAATCAACATAATAAGACTTCCTTCCCCCATCACTGAAAGTCGTTTTCCATTGTATAATCCAAGTTTTTTCAGTAATCCGAGGTGGTCTCGGTCCCGTTTACCTCGGATTATCGAGACTCTACTGTAGTAAACTTATTACTCATTAAACTTCACCCATTTGTGTACCTACTGTACTCATGTGAGTACAGCTTAACAAGAAAACGTAAGTGTTGCAAAGTTTTTCGTAAAAAAATATTCATGGGCACAAATGGATTAATCATGGGATTTCATACACATCTTTCATTTTTCTCACATCTCGGGAGTAGAGAGGCCTTGACACTTCTTTCGTGGCTACGGCTTTATGTCAAATTTTGATCCATGCTTGAAGAAATTGAGAAATTGTCTTTTTCTTTACACTTACTCTCGACTATCTTTTTATATATATATGTTCTCCCAATTTGTACATTTTATGAACGTTGCTATATTTCGCCATTCAAATTTGCTACTAAAATTTGATTCTGGGCATATCCCATTATTTTTTCATGCTAACGTTAACTTAAAGTATTTTAAAAAATGAAAATTTTAATCCAGAAGAAATTATTATTCTTACAATCATTTATACTATCATAATTCAAATATTAATCGCATTCATCGGCATTTAAGATTGTATTTCGATGTCCTGTGATTCGTAACTTCTGAACACCGGTGGTAATTTCACCGACTTAATTTTCCGTAATATCGATTTCACACGTCTGAGTTATTGGGATTTAGAAACAGAATGGTATTTTTTCTCGATATTTTCAGTGATATAATTGTCATTCAAGAATGTGATGCTGCAAATTTTCGTATTTTTTACTCATTCGTCGCAATGGTTCGCAAACCAATCAAAACATTTCACACATTCGGGGAGTTGATAAAAACACGGGAGAAACCGAAACAAAGTCGAAACTTCGCGAAGTCAGGGTAACATTTCTCACTCACTAACCTCACTCAAAGTATCAGTGGACTTACGGTGTACCGCCATCTATTGTTGTTTAATGGAAGCTTCGATTTTTCTCTACTTCCAAAGAAACGTAGTTTGATGAACATAAATTAATGATAGTTTTACAATAAAAGTCTTTAACTTATAATATCCGAGTAGCAACTTTTTTGGTTGAACAACTTCAGATTTGGATTTTTTTACCACAAACATTTGCAAATATAATACAGTATTTTTAGGTTATGTACAAAAATTTTAAGTCTCGTAGAATCGGCAGGGTAACGATGGAGGGGGTTTGACGAGTTATGGCTACTCGTTGGAACCTCATTATCACTAATCAGGGTTTTCAAGTTCCCCATACTTTTTTATGACTGAAATATGTTTTTAGTTCTTCATGTGTTCAAAAGAAACTTTTTAATTTATTCTAAATTTCCTTTTGTTGAATTCCTTGCAATGGTTCACAAACCAATCAAAACATTTCACACATGCGGGGAGTTAATAAAAACAAAGAAACCAAAGAGAAAAATTAAACAATTAAAATTGAACAATGTCGAAACTTCGCGAAGTCGGGGTAACATTTTCTCACTCAAGTATCAGTGCACTGATGGATGATTCATAAGTTTCCATAGATACACACACACACATATATTTTTATGTCAAATAGTTTTGTTGTTTTCATTTTTACTTCTGCTCTACACAAAGCCGCAACTAGGGGAGGGCGGGGTGCAGGGCCCCGGGTGCTGAATCAGAAAAGGAGCCGAGTTTACCATTATGGGGAGAGGGCCGCAAAATAGACACACTGGCCCACTGTGACAAAGTAAACTTTATAGTTGCTAGTGTTTCTAGTAAAAAATTCTAGTTTGCTGCCCTGTATTGGCTACATATATACTTGGAATATTGCATATCTCTGATCTCTTTGCCAAGACCAGCTCATAAATCGAATCATTTTTCGTTGCTCATAAACCGAATTGTTCGCAAACCGAGGGTTGACTGTATATGTACCGCTAAAAAGGTGGGTGTCACGACAGTTCAGCGCAGTGATTGTATTTTGTAAATAAAAATTTCCTTCCCACTTTTTCAAGAATTTTTTTTACACAAATATTTCGTCGTCATGAGAAATGTTTGATCATGTAATAAAACGTAATTACGTTTGCAGCTGGAAATTATGTGCTATTTCTCGAAGAAATTCATTTGATGTTCGATTCTCGTAATTTTGAACTATTTCAAAAATTCTTTTCTTCAGTGTCCATCATGGGCGGACATTGGGAGCAATGCCCCCCAGCACCATAGGTATGTATACGTGTATATATGAATTGACATCATCATCATCATCGTGCCCCCCCCCCCCAGACTTTCAAGTCTATCCCCACCAAAGCGTATTAAAGACGAATTATTGATACGCTTTGATCCCCACCTATGGTGCCCATGGCTCTTTTACGACGCTTAGTATTTCCTTGACCGAAGATTCACTGCTCTAATTACATTTTTGTTAGTTTCTCCTTTTTCTGCAGCCGTTATGAATTTCTCAAATTTTTGAAATAGTTCAAAATTACGAGAATTGAATATCAGATGAATTTCTACGAGGACATAATTTTCAGCTGCAAGCGTAACTACTTTTTATGACATGATAATACATTTCTCATGACGACGACATATTTGTGTCAAAAAAAAAATTCGAACCACACACACACCTTATTTTCAAAATCATTTCAAAGCATTTTGAAAGTATGCCAGTCCTTAAGTCTCGAAAAAGTGGAAGGCAATTTTTATTTACAAAACACAATCACTGCGCTGTATTGTCGCTGCGCTAAATTGTCTCGCGCTCAATTGTCGTAGATCCGAACTGGTGAAAGTCAGCAAAATGCTGGTAAACATCTTGCCTTGTCGAAAAACAACCAAACAATTTGACAATGCAATTGATAAAAGTTCGTTTTTTTCAATAGATGATCGAATGAGTGCGCGTTTTTGTAAATTTGTTATTAATTTATCGTCATCAACTTAAAATACTTAATTAAATATAATAACTAGGGCTAGGATTTTTATGCTCTAAAAACTTCTAAAAAATGCTTTATAAAATATGCATTTATGCTCTTAAAAAACTTTAAATATGTCCTAAAATTTTTTTCATTCCTATCTCAAATAACATTAGTTTTAGCAAAATAATATGATAATGAGAAGAGCTGATGCAGCCTAAACTATTTTGAACCATTACTTTATTTTTGTATGAATAGAAATTCTTCATTTTACTAACCTCATCGAGCCAAAAGAGCAAGTTTTTCCCTCCAAATTCAGAATTAATGTGCTGCCATCTATAGGTAAAAATACGTAGCCATGTAGTGCATTTAGCTTTAGAAAAGCACAAAATTAAAAAAATAGAATAAAATAAATAAAAATTCTTTTTTTTATTTGATAAAAACTCCTAGAATTTCCCACAAACGCTACAAAATTCCCCCATTTACCAATTTTAGCCAATTTTTCCAACGATTTACCGTCACCGATTCAGATGATTAATCTATTTCAGTAGTTCCCAACCGGGGGGAGCATTTTTGGGGGTGCGAGATGGAAGAAAAAATTACATGTTCACTGATTTTTCAGGAAAATTAAAAGAATGATGTTAAAGTTGAATTTTTCGATTCCTAAAGAATATATGAATCACCAATATTTTGACACATCATCTTCAGACTTCTGCTCACATGCTCACAGAAATGTCATACGAATTTTGACTTGTAAAAGTTTCTTTTTCGGTTAGCGATCGTACGTTTTCCATTTCGGTTGAGAAAAATACCATTATTTACTTAAACTGTTTCGTGGTTTGTGTACATTGGTACCTCGTGTTATTAGAATGTTGCGCTTGAATTTGATATTGTCGTGAACCCACATGAATTTCTGTCAAGTGTCAAAGAAACATTCATTTATACAGTAGTTGTTACGGCTGGAATCAATGAGTTAAGAACTATTCAATGAATCTTTTTTCCAAATCTCAAAAAATGTTAAAAAATTGTGTTTTTTTAAATTTCGTTTTTTAATTAATTTTCAAAAAAAATGAAGCCAGTAAGTAAATAATAAGTAAAAGAACTCATAGAAATTAGTTATTGGATAATTAGTGTATTAAATTACAGGAAAAAAACTGAACTTTCTAAGGTAAAAAACGTCTCATGCGAGGGAGTGCGGGAAGGAAAAAAAGGTTTGGAACACCCCCCCCCCCCCACTGATCTATTTACATCCACACACACCAGTGTCATTGAAGGGCTAGTATTTTTATGTTCCATTCGATGCCATTGCTGATTTGTTGAAAAACCTGAATTTCAGGATTTTTTAGCAATCAGCAACGACGTTCAAGCATGCAACATTTTCAGTGCATAAAAGTCCTAGCAGTAAGAGCTCTCGTCAAAGGCGGGAACCGCAAAAACTAGTCTGTGAAGCGTGATTGGAATAGCGAGGAAAAAACTTACATTTTAACAAAAATCATGAAATATACAAAATACGCCTTAAAATTTTGAAAATGTGCTCTATCACGTAAAAATAGCGAGATATGCAAAAAAGTAAAAAAATATGCAAAGTAGACATAGAAATCCGAGCCCCAATAATAACTATTATTAATTGTTAATACAGTATATCATTCGTAATTACTAGTTAGTTTACAATTTTGTGAATGATAAGGCCCATGTGTTGTAAAACAAATATTAGTTAAGACTTTAAAGCTCCGTTTACCAGTGCAATATTGCGGTAGTATTGGGAGTCCCAGCATCCGCTTGACGAACTTTTTTCCTTCGTAAGGAAAGAATGGAGAGCAGTCATTGGTGACAATTCTTGAAGCGGGTTTTAAACTCGCTTTTTCCATTTCCCATATAAACAGGGCTTATAATTAATAAAAAAAACGGTGCTTTTAAAATTTCTATTTTGAACTTTTACCAACACGCTTCAGTAAATGTGTTTTTTTTTACCAGGATTTATACTGGTAGACTCTCGCTAAAATCCTGCACAAGCATCACACCAGGGTGTGCCGGGTTACCGAAGACGCCGGATTACTGGAAGTTAGTTCAAAAAAACCCCATTTAATAATTTAAATTGCTGGGCAGAAGACATGCAGTGACATATTTTTCGCTTCTGTGCTCGAAAAAAACCCGCCTAAAAAGTTAGGGTAGCCTGTGTCATACACATGGCCGAAAGTTTTGACTTCGTTTCTTGAATCGCGTGGTAGGTATTGACATAATGAAATTGGTATCATTGGATTTGTCTTTAAAATAGCTAACAGACGACACCATTGGCCTTTATTTGAGTTGCAATACAGCGTAAAACAATTTCGTTACGGAAACTGGCCGCGTGCCTGGTGCTTAGACCGGGAAAGGTATTAAAACCAGAGAAGCATCATTGGATTTGTATCCAAAATGCCTATCAGTCAACACCAAATACAAATACAAATACAAATACAACGCCACAACAGGCAAAATGCCCAACGAGGTGGCTGATAAAAAGATGCCCATAAAAATATGGTTGTCATATGTTTCAAAAATACAGCAACCCAATTAAAAATGCAATTAACACAAATTACAAACAATATATACACATGATAAAATATTATACAATGCCCATAAAGAATACTTATGGTTGTCTTATTCTAAGCATGGATAGCTTCTCGATTTACCCCAACATGTTTATCGTATTTCTTTTTAAACGTGTCAATTGTGTTACAATTTACATGGCTTCTACCTTCCTTTACATGGCTTTCATGGCAATTACATTGGCTTCTATTTGCGTTGCGGACCTCTCGACATACCCCAAAGAAGAATGTTTTGCACTGTTCTGCAACGAGCCCTCGGCTGACTGGAAATGTTCTGCAGTTCCCATAAACGTGTTTTCTACATTTCTCTTAAAATTCTTTCAGATTGTTCTGCAGTGGCACTCACTGATTGTTCTTCGTCAGATTTCGTCATATTATGCTTTCGGGTCGACATATAGCCTAAAACAATTTCGTTATGAACGCGAGCCTGGTGCCCAGACCGGAAGAGGTATTAGAACTAGAGTGGTATAATTGGATTCGTGTTAACGAGATCTACCCGCAGAGATATCATTTAAGTACAGTATCTCACTTATCTGTTGTTGTAACGTGACAAAGAAGTTTTAAGGCGGGTTGGTGCACGGAAATGTTCCAAAAAACACATTTCCAATTTTTCAATTTTTAAATACTATGAAATTTTCTGCGTCTAACTGTGTAAAAGTTTTTGTTTTACCTGTACGAAAAATATTTTTAAAATATTTTAATATAAACCTGCTGGTTTTTCACTAAAATGCGTTTTTTTCAAAACTAAGTTTTTGTTAGATAAGGAACATTTTTTCGAACACCATTCATTCAAATGTCTTGAAAATTTGTGTGTCTCTTAACACTATGGTGTTATATAAACTATGGGAGTGAAACAAGGGTCTGGTCTTAGAGGAGGTATAGACGCTCCTATATTACCTCTAAACTCTGGTGCTGAATTCCCTGGAAAAGTGAGAATCTAAATTCTTTATCTCTTTATTTCAAAACCAATTAAAAATGCAATTATATTGTTTGTAATTGCATTTTTAATTGGTTATGAGATATATGACATCCATATTTATTATGGGTATCTTTTTCTCAGCCACCTCGTTGGGCATTTTGCCTGTTGTGCATTTGTATTTATTTAGCCACTAGTTGGAGCACCAAAATGCACACTTTCCCCTCGTGATAGAGTCCATTCTTGTTTCTGGTATTAAGGCCAAATGCCCTGTCTGTTCCCACAAGTTTTCTCAACATCCCTGTTGCCAAAATATGGCTCAAAGCGGTGACAGCACTAGTGTATTGTGCATTTTTGTTATTCAAAATTTTAAAAATTTATGTGTCTAAACCTAGCCTAAGCCTACGCTGCCACCCCTTATAACCTGACGCCCGGGAGCAAAGCACCGCCTGCAGCCTTGCTATATATATGTATATATATATATATATATAAACCCTTTCTGTCAGACATTTTGGAAAGTGGACTAAGAAGAAAATTATAATAAATTAAAATAAAAGCATAAATCTAATGGTAATGATAAATAGTTATCATGTAAATTACTTGACAGGTCATTTTAGTTCTAATTAAAGACAAAAAAATGTTTTTGAAACAGTTCAAAACAAATAATACAACCTGGTACATTAAAGTACCGTCAGAAAATAAAAGGTGCTGTCCTTGGGAACAAAGGTGCGTCTTATGAGTGAACATCATGATGGACTCACCTCGTGAGATCCCAGGTTCGGTCCCCGAGGGTTTCACACTGGTAGTCGCTAGATTGATTTTCTGTGGTTTCCCCAATTTCAATGCGCAAGTGCGAATCGGTTTTCCGTATGAAAAAATCTTTCACCACAGCGAGCGGCAGGCTTTACAAAAAATAATAACAACAATATAATGAAAAAAAAAACTCATGGGACTCACACCGGGGCCCAGGGTTTTAGACTTGTCCAGTCATATACAGGGGTTGAGCTCGGTTTGAAAGAAAGCCCTGTCAGTCAGTCCCCCGTCACTGTATGGTCGTGTGGTCATACTGACGGACTCGCATCGTGAGGACTTGGATCCTAACTCCATCGGCGGCACAATGGTGTTCGACTAAAGTTGGTTTTCTGTGGTTCCCAACTTCGAGGTGTGAAAGCGAGTTGGTCTCGCATTCAAAAAAGTCTCGCCGCAGAGTGCAACAGACCTACAACGGTACAAACATCAATCATTACACTACACTCAAAATTTTGAATTTAGATGGCAGCACGTAAAATTCACGCACAACACTAAATACGCACTTAGAATGTTATGTACTCATTCACACTTCCGGCACAACTCATTCGGTAGTAAATTATCCGTGACGATAGATGGAAGTTGTACTTGGATAGAAAAGAAGAAAAAAAAGTTTTTTCAGAAGGACCCCCCCCCCCCCTCAGATGAGCATAGTTTTTTCGTGACTTGAAGCGCTTAAGCATAACTCAATTATCCATCACTCATTTAAGGGAAGTTGATACCTTTAACATGGTAAAAACTATGCTCTAATAGAAATATCATTAAAAATACTATTTAAACATTGATTTATTTCAAATTTTTTCACATGTTCTTGATTGCATGTACTATCCTACGCTGGTATAAAATTTTACATATCTTGGATATTTAATTTTTTGTAAGTTTTCAAAAGATGCATTAAAAACAGCTTGCAGGCATGGTAAACTACCATGGCATCAATGTAATTGAATAAAAATTTATTCAAAATAAAGTAAACTGAAATGAAATTCATGAAATGAAGCAAAAGGTTGATATTTCATTGACTCAATCTCATTTAAAATTAAATTTTGAATTTAAAAATGTTTGAAATTTAAAATTAAATTTTAAATAAGATTGAGTCAATGAAATTTCAGCCTTTTGCTTCATTTCATGAACTGAACAGTTTCCTTTATTTTGAATCTATTTTTATTCAATTACATTGATGTCATGGACTCATGGTATTTTATCATGCGCGCAAGCTGTTTCTAATGCATTTTTTGAAAATTTACAAAACATTAAGCATCTAAGATATGCAAAATTTTATACCAGCATAGGATAGCATAAACATGACGTAACAATCAAGTTATCAATCATAATGATAGGTAGAAATAATTCGTGATAATGTTAAAGGTATCAACCCCCTTAAAGGGAAAACATATAATGTATTTGTATGGTTTTGAAATGTTAAATTTAAGATAAATATTGAAAGAAAAAAACTTTAATTCGAAACAGAAACAAACTCTGAAGTATGCGTTTTGGATCACGTGATATTTTCCACTTCCAGTAAGGGCTTCGTCACACGAGGATGCCAAATAGGAGATTCCGTATCCAGAACATTGGACATTAAATATTTAGAAAATTCTTTTTGAACTTCAAGTTATTAATCTGCCTATTTTTGTTTCAAAAATGCTCCAATTAAAGTTGCTGAATTTCTTCAATGTAAATTATGTGCCATTTGTAATTTTAAAAATCTTCAACTACATACATCAATTGATGGAGTTGAATATTTAAAAACGATGCGAAGACGTGAATTTTCATTTTTACATTTAAGGAGATATAAATACAAAGTTGAAATCAATGTTATTGCATGGATATTAAACTCAAAAGTAGGCCCGGCTAATTGTTTCACATTTAATTTTCTGAGCTTCATATATCTCTAAGCGAACTGAATACTTCGAAAATCAAGAATTTAATTGGATATTCACTTTTCAAAATTATTGACGTGGTGGAAAAACTCATTAAATTTCCGCATTTCTACAGTAAAATCGGCAATTTTAACATTGATTTCTATGGGGATCATCCTGTGCCTGACCCTCAAAGTGATGCTGATGATGGTTATAACCAGGGCCGCAACTAGGGGGGGAGCAGGCGGGTCTCGTGCCCCGGGCGCTGGACCTGAGGGGGAGCAAATTTCATTCTGAAACCTCTCCCTCAACGTTACAAGGGGGGTGTCAAAATGCGCGCTTGCCCCGGGCATAGGCGGTGATTGACTTGGAAGTCTGGGGGGGGGGCAAGGTCATTATTGCTGGGGGGCACGATGATAATGATGTCAGCTCATATGTACATATATACATTAGATCAGTCGACTCCACCTGTGACGCTGGGGGTGGGACCCCCCCCCCCCCCCCCGTATCACCGCCCATGGCCCCGGGTGACCAAGCATCTAGTTGCGGCCCTGATTATAACGTCCATATGGAAAGCCTCATTAAATCGAAAGACGCGTTTCGCCCCGCAAATGGAGCGAACCGTTAGTACGTATCTTGTGTTGCCATCGAAAAATATACAAGAAACTCTGTTTCTTTATTGAGCCGAAAGATGGCGGTACAGTAAAGACGGATAGCTATCCAAGGAATTGAGGGAGAAGTGGGTGGGCCAAGTAGAAGGCAGAACAGCTGGCAGGGCAAGAAGAAAAATAATTTCGTTCCTTGTACAGCGGTTGGCTGTTCCATTTTTGTGTTCGCCTTCTTATTGGCATGTCGCGGAGGGATCTTCTCTCTCGATGATACTTCATGTAAAGTGCGAGACGTTCCCATTGTGTAAATAATTATTTTATTTTTAATTATTTTTGTGTAGCTTAAAAAAGCAAATACATCCGTAGAATATGCCTTCGCGATCTTCATCTACAGGGGAGACTGCCCTTGTGGCGATGGCCGTCGGTGGTGTTTTAGTTGTAATGTGTGCGATCTCGATCGCCCTTGCTATCCGTCGTAGACGACGCCAAAATACAACAAAGAGTAATCACCGTTTGACAGCTCTGACATGTAAGTCTATTTCATATACATTTTAATATATCGCATGTACGTATACTTATCGTTAGAATAATACGATGATACTTATATGTGTCAGATGAAACTTGGAACTTTTTCATGAATTTAATTCAATAAGGCCAAAAAAAAAAAAAATGAAACAATTCGCATTGAACTCAACCAGATCGAAATTGATTTGTGGTTTAAATTGTTGCAAATAGTTAACTTTATTCATTGTATAGTTTGAAATAATTTAGTCTCTCGTGAATGCCTGATCGATAAAAACACATTTTACGAAAATCGGAAGTAATTTCTTTAATGCCATGGGATGAAATCGACCCAAAAGGTCAATTTCTTAAATCGTGGTATGTGTATCAGATTAAATACTTAAACATCCTAATTATGCTAATTAGGAATCAAACTTAAAAATTGTCGGTGGAGGGAGAATATAAGAATATCTAGTGAAACAAGCAGTTTTAGTGAATTTTCATTGTTATTCAACTGCAGTTTTCATATTAATGATTCTCCTGAATTCATAAAACTAAAATGTTGATACATTATAATTTATGGAATTGTGGGGATAAATTAGGTTTCTCTCCATCCTCAATTGCCCTTCATTTTTGAATTTTAGCTGCATTTAGTAATTGAAAATTCAAAAGAAAAGTATATCACACACACACACACACAACAGTGCATTTTTTGTGGAAGCAATTGCAGCTTTAAAATTATTTTCCCCATATCTATCTGCCTAGTCGGACTAAAATACAGTGCTTGGAATCATGAGCATAAACAGGTAAAAAAGCCCATCAGCCAAAGGCCCCCTCCCCAAAAACATATTCGCATTCACCTTCTATAAAAATTTCTGCTAAAATATTAAGCACAATGCTTCCCTCTCTGATACTTTCATGCCTATAATTGAATTGTCTAGCTCAGTTTATGGTGATTATTGATAACGTATTTTATATGGAATTTTAAACTGTTACTATATTATTGATTTATGTCATGTAACGAGGTTTTTTTCTAATTGTCCTAATTCATGAAAATTTGAAATGTTATTGATAATATCCCAAAAAATTGTTTTCTTATCTTTTTTCTTTTCACTGTTTGCTCCTGATCTATTAAATGCTGGTCCTAATGCAAGATATCGTTTTGAAAGCTAAATTTTTTGGAACAAACTCCAGCGATTATTTATTGATTAAAAATTAAGATTCTACATCTTATATGGAAAGTAATGGCTTTTTTGACAACACATCCATGATAAAACTAAAAGCCATAGTTTATTCTTAATATTAGTACTTCAATCCTGAACATTAAGCTTTTGCAGGAAGCTGGAATGGACAGGGAGGGCAGAAATTATTAAAGAGTAATTTTCGGGATCACTTATAAAACATATTGTCACATTTTTATTGACAATATCCTTAAAATACAGAAGATACTGAGAGGCCAATTGCCCCATTGCCTTTCACTCCTAGCTCCGACTTTCTTAAAATCTTAGTAAAAATTTTTCCCTTCAGAAAAAGTTTTAAGCTTCAGGAATGAACTTTTTAATACCAGCCAAAGTAGTTTGAATCTCTTGTAGTCTATGAGTTGACTTCCACTTACACAATTCTGGATCTATTTGCCTAGTCAATAATAAGACAAGAAAATAAACATACACAGTATAAACAAAACAACTCTGAGCTGGGGGAGAAAAGATTAAAAGTTCTCATGAACATAAGGAACTTATTGGGAAAGCAAACTATATATATATATATCTGATGCGTGCTTCTTTTTTGCATCTTTAGTCGGTTTTCTTAAAAAAAAAAAAAATACTAGCTGGTTGATACTTCCTGGATAAAGGTTGTGTTTTTCTTTTTGTTGGCCGTCATCAAGAAGAATAAAATGACCACGATGGAATTGGAATCATTCCAATAACGGTGATGGTGGATATTCAGGCGATAAAATTCAGATTGTTTGCAACAAGTAAATATCCGATAAAGTACTTGGAAATCAAGAACATGCATCCAGGATTTATTTTATTTATTATCTTTCTTTTTAGTTTATTCTTTTCATCAGCCGTCGTCACTTGTCGTGTCATGTGCTGTGAGCGATTTTCGTCAGCAGCTTCTGTACAAATAAAATAGTCTGAAGTCGTCACGATCGTCAAGGTCATAATTTAAAGCAAAAGAAAATAACATATTATTTTGCCTTATTTAACATATATTTGCATTATTTCTTATTTTCTGTAATTCTTGATTACAGTGCAGCACAGACCATCCGTCCGTGGTATGCATGTATGAAGCATTAATTTGACAGATTGTCGACACAATTGTTTTGTTGTTCTTTTCTTTTTTAACCGTATGCCTCCAATCAATTCGATGTCTGCCCTAATTTAAGATATCCTATTGAGCTTAGTGTATTTCCTATACGGTTCATGGATCAAAATGAATGTAACACGCAGACTCGACCTGAATTCGCTATCGTATACGTTCCTATTATTTTATGGCACTTTAAATTTACGTTTCGTCAACTCACATCTTCAGTTTTGACTTTGCCTATTTGTAAATAGCCCTTATATGGGCCTTCTGTACGCCAGTATTTCTCAAAGTGCGCGTCGTTGCGGCTCCCATGGGCTTTCGAGCTGTAAATATTGATGTGTGTGCTTATTTATCGTTTGAAGCGGTTTTTTATGAATGCATTTTACCTATTCTGAGGCAGTACTGTCTTGCGCATGGGTCCACCCGGGGGCCTCCAGTGCAGAGGGGGGGGGGCATCGTGATAATGAGATCTGGTTAGGATTTTCTTGATTAAGCTCTTAAATTGATACGCAGGCATTTTCAGTCAAGTACGGAGGCCTCAGAAAAATCATTTTGCCCCAGGCCCCATCAGGCTCTTAAGCAGAGCCCTAACTAGGTACTTGGTCAGCCGGAGCAAGTACGCATTTTGGCGCCCCTCTGTGATGTTGAAAGATAGGTTAAAGGGGTGGAATTTACGCCCCCCCCTAGTCTAGCGCCCGGGACACCACACCCATCTGCTCCCCCGGTTTCGGCCCTGCTCTTAAGACGATCCTGTTCTGGAGGAGCCGCATATAACCTGTGAATAGGGAAAGGGTGAGGTGAGTGACAAAAGTTTGAGAATCACAGCAAAACGCTATAATGCTCATTCTAGACACTTGGTATACTGTATTTCTCAGTTTAAGAACCGCTATATCTCGATTTCCTTACATGTCTGTTGCTTCATTTTCTTGCTGTCATCCAATGCATTGATAATGAACCACATGTTTATGAAATGCCAATCGAGGAGAGAGGGGGGGGGGGGAAACTTGAATTCTTATTCTTCTCTCAGAGCATGCCCAACAAAAGGCCCTAGAGAGGCCAGGCTTTCTTTCAAGATTTTGAACATCTGCTTCCCTCCTGTACAACAGATCAAGGTTTTCCGAGAAGGGGGTCGTCATTTCTTATCCTCTCTATGCTTTGCTTTGTAGTAATTTTTTTTTTCCTTTTTTGTTTGAGCCACATATAAAAGCCTCTTTTCTTCGAAGCCAGGTGAATGGTCTAAAAACTTTTTTTTTTATTTTACCGATTCATGGCTACTTGCAACTACTGTATTTATGCTCGTATGTGAGTGAAACCTCGCTATAAAGATACTCAATATAACGTTAAATACTCGATATAACGATACCCTGTGCAACGATATTTTATCTCCTTCCGCAGAGTATCGTTATATCGAGGTTTCACTGTATTTATCTCAAATGATGTGAAGGAAGTTGATAATTTTCACTCCAGTCAGAACTGGTAACGAGACGCGTACAATTAATTAATTGGTACGACTGCCAGAATCAAACCTTGACCCTCAGATTAGGGCAACGTGCTACTGGTGTGGGACAGTGCGTATTGTTGCATGAACTGATTTTTTTCCCTGAACTGGCGTGCTGTCTCTGAGAGCGGGATCTCGTTGGATAAACCCACAGAGTTAGAATAATATCTTTCTTATTAGAAGAATAATATTATATCTTTAGTCTATGGATAAACCGAATTTTCTTGAATTCAGTAAGGATCCTGCAGTGGGTAATCGATGAATTCTTGGCTAAATTTATTGCTTCAAGTCCGCTATTGTCACTGCTTTTGAATTAATTTTCTTCTCCTTTTGCACTCAGCGAGATCCAAGTTCTCGAAACTCTTTTGGCGGAGAAAATTAAATTATATTATGCTTTAAATAAAACTGAACAATGTGAGTTTTCTTGCTGGCAATCGTCTGTTTTTGGGAAGGATTTTTGATACGTCGAGAATCGGCCATTTCTCGAATTTGGAAAGTGACGAGAAACGATGTGCTCGAAATTTTTTTTCCTCTTCTTGGAAACATGATTTGAGAAGTTACGAAAGTATTTTATCATCCAAAGTACAGTTTCTCTTTGAAAAAGCGATGTAGTATCTATTGACAATGTTATTCATTCGAAAACATTTCTCCAAACTGTGATTCGAACGCGCCGGTAGAAATTTGCATCGTTGAAAGGTTCCCTTCTTTCAACGTATGAATTTCTGAAAAAGTACTACTTTTTTTCTTTACGGTATTTCCAGGGCCGCCCTTACCAGACGCGAGGCCCGCTGCGAAAATAATAGCGAGCCCAGGTGCGTTTTAACAATTTCGGGGCACCAAAAAAGTTTAGGACCCCCCCCCCCCTTTTTGTCCCGATTTTATATATTTTTGGAGAAGAGGTGGGGATCAGAGCAACACACCATTATTACAGAATACTGAGTACACACAGAAATATACGTAGAAAAAAATTTTGAGCACACAGTTTTTAAATGTAAATTAACAAAAATTGATAATTCACCACACTGAAGGTAATTTTTAACTAATAAGAGAAACAATTTCCGAGATTAATGAAAATTTTAGAATTGATTAGTTAAAAATCATTGAAAGAAATAGTTTCAGCATCAATGAAAATTCAGAACTATGAAAGAAATAATTCCGGAATTGATGAAATTTCAGAACTAACGCGCGGGGAAAAAATTCCAGAATGAATGTAAATTCAGAATTAATGAAATTAATAATTCCGCAATTGATGAAAATTCAGAATTAATGCCAGAAATAATTTTTGAAGGCCTCCATTAATTTACCGTAAGTATGGGGCCTCACAAAGCGCGGGGCCCGGTGCGACCGCACACCCCATAAGTGTGTCTGAGTATTTCATCTATGAAGAAGCCTATAATCGAGTAGGTTTTGTTTAGTTTTAATTCTGGGGTACGATGCGCTGCCATGAGAAAAAACAATCAGGTGGAAGGGAAAAAAGTATTGCTTTATAAGAAAGTTAATTTTCTGATTTCTCCTAGTTATACAACTGCATGAAAAAAATATAATTCATTCATATATCCCAATAGACTCGAGTTGCCAGAATAAATTTTTAAAAGCCAAACTTTTTTTTCAGAGAAAAGCAGGTCCAAAAATATTTTTCAACTTTTCCAGGACATAGCAATCACCCCCCCCCCCCCTCCATGTTGGTAGATATGCTTATATGAATTTCAGAAATTTTATGTTTTCCTGACTCTAATTTAGTAACCAAATGAAAATTGTTTTGGCGTCATTCCTAATTTTTTTAGTCTCTATACTGACCTCAGATTTGTAAACCCCTAAATGCATGTATGCTAGATATTGATACTGAATTTATGGCGTTGGGCTTTTCTCACACTGACGGTGGACACTGGATCAGAAAATGAAATCAACGGTGATTCAGTATATAATGCAACATCGTAAATTGCAGCTTCCTGTTCCCATCGTAGGTTTATGCAAAATTAGTGGGAATTCTTTTTATAGAGATTATACCTTTGGAATCGTTTCGAAGAATAGCTTGAGAAGAGCTCTCGATCGTTGATTTCCCCCCGTTTCTCGTTCGATGGCTGAATGGCCTCTCAACGAGACGATCGTTGTAATTTTCCACCATCGATTAGAGATTTAGAAGCACATAATGGTTGAATTTTTTTACGGACCGAGCCTCTCCCTGTATGGATGTTATCGCATTAGAAAAGTGACGCGTTCGATATTTCATTTCCGCCTCTTGATTCTTTTCGCGATTTTTCCGAACCATGATTATTAGTGTTCTTGAACTTTTTTTTCCATATAAATATCAAACATATTGAGTTAAGTGCTTAAAAATGAGGACCCCGGTATAAGAGAAAAGTTTCATCGATGAGAATCTATGAACTTCTTTTTATTTTTTATTTACGTATTTTTTTTTTTCCTTACTAGAAACATTTTCTTTTGAATTTCATCAGAAATTTGAATAATAGTTAGTGTGTGTTTGTTTTGTTTTGCGATGTACGGTGTCTGTACGTATACGGGCATCCTTCGCTTTACGCGGTTTCCCTATAACGCGATTTTTAAAAGTTGAGAGATTTTAGGAGTTTCAACCTGCAAAATTCGGCTTGGAAAGACGAATTTTGAAAGCCCATTTCCAGGATTAAAATTAAAGATATATCATAGTTAAATCCTTTGACGATGAAGTACGTTAGGTTTGATGATGTAGTTGAGACAAATACGAGAGAAATCCTCAGATACAACTGGCCAGATCTCACTGATGAACAACATTTGGTTACCCATTAACAATGCCATGAGAAATTTGATCGAAAAAAGTGATTCCAGTGAAACTAGAATTTTTATATTTGCTAAGAAGTATGTGCAATTATCTGACTTTTGCGACTAGTTTTTATAAGAAAATGAAAAATGCTACTTGTCAGCCGAATTTCGACTGTTTCATTAAAAAGTTCATCATCTGCCTATCATACCAGGCGCTTCAGGAAAGGAAACATTCACACCCACTAGAATCAATCAGAAATAGTGAAGACGAAAAAAGTATTAATTTAATTCATTCACATTGCTTAAATTCACGGGATTTGTTTATATAAGTCTGAATAATTTAATTCATTAAAAAGGTTCTTTTGCTATTGGGTTCATTTTTTTTTTTGTAATCTTCCTGAAGAAAACCACAACCCCCTATTCCTATCTTCCCATGTTAAATTCACATACTTCACGCGATTTCGTCTTATGTGACTATTTTGCAAAACCAATTAATCACGTAAAGCGAGGGACGCCTATATAATGTATTTTCAATTAACTATCAAACAATTTCGAAAATTTAGATAGAAAACTCTCCTTACTACTCCTATAGAAACACGAGGCTATATATCAAAGACATTTTATCAGAAAGTTGTGTTGTTTCTTTTCACGAAAATCTTTTTCATTTTCTCAGAAAAAGTCTTGATATTTTTGAAAAAACCGGTTCATAGAAGTTTTTATTTCCATTTCCTTTATCATCGTATCTTTTTCTTCGCAAACTTTCTCCACTTTTAAAGAGAATCTATCAGTTATATTACGGAAGTTACGGTAAGGAAAAAATGAAGCGTTCTTCTAGGTCTATCGAAAATAGGTCATCTCACTTTATCAGAACAGACATGCAATCATGAGAACAAAGAAATGTTACTTATGATCATGTTGAACATTTGTCTGCATTACGCATTAATGAAAGAGACAGTAATCTTTTAATTATATGTCATTCATAATTTTTATTTTAGTCTCAATTCGAAAATTGGATTTTTTTTTCAATTTTCAAATTTATCTCGGAATGGACAATACCCTTCTTGTACGTCAACTTTTTTCGATTACCACATGCGATTGTGTGTACGGAAGTGTGTTTTAGTTTCTTAGCAAACTTCTCAAGAGTTTTATCAACGTGTTACCAGGTACCAACAGTTAACGACTAAGCACCACGCTGCTCAAAGTTGACATGATTTTTTTCGTGTTCAATGAAGCAATACCAAGACTGGTACACGTTACTTGCTCTCATAACAAACTAATTCATTCTTGAACGTTATGAAAAGTGAGAATTTTTCTTTTTCTGCTTCTGAACGTTTTTGTCAAAAAATTTGAAACTCCTTTATGTCGTCTCTACCTTCGATGTATTCATAAATTGAATAGCTACCAGATGTGTTAATGCGTGGGCTTCCGCGGTTACCCATTGTAATGGTAGTGTTACATCCCACGTCAAACTAACGATATATTTTCGGCTTGCAAACAGCGCAAGATGAGCTACCACCATTACGCACTGTTTATTAATTATTAATATTAATGTGAGGGTATGCTTAGGTTTGCGCCGTTGTCAAGCAGAAGCGTTCATTCGTTACAAGCCAGTCGATTTGGTCTTTCCAGAGCCGCTTGTCATTCCTCTATGGTCATTTCCTCCACAATAACTCGCTATAGCAATTATTTCGCAATGCCATTTTATCTTATGCATGTTTTTGCTTGGTTGGACTCGCAATCAATCGGCCCTATACCATGTATGGATGGAGAACTTACTACGATCCCTAACAAATGACAAAATTCGGAAAAATTAGGAAAGAAATATGACTTGCGTGGCTTTATTTTTAATTGTCAGCAAAATTTCGTCATTGGCTCTGCCCCTCTGAATCCAACTCATATTTTTATAAAGGGTTGTTGATGACGTAAGCATTATCCAAACCCTCCTTCCCCCTTGTCAGCAAATCGGAAACCCCCCCCCCCCCCATCGATGATGACGTAATACTTGAACGGCCCTCTAGGATATAGCGGCCCCATTCCATGTTGATAAATACGCTGATATTAATTTCAAAAATTTTGTGTTGTCCTAACTCCAATTTAGTAACCATATATAAAAAAATTTTAGGCGCCAATCCCAATTTTTTAGTCGCCATGGTGACCTGGCGCCTGGGATTTGTCCAACCCTGGTGTATAATATTGATTTTCCTTCCTTTTAGGCATATATACCTCAGAACCATACTATCGTATGTCCATTTTTGTCAATTTTGAGTTCTTGTATTTTTCATTCTGTAGTTTAGGGCCATAGTATTGTATTTTAGCTAAAATAATTTTTAAATTAGCCAAACCAGACTATAGTACAGTCGAATCCCGTATTAATGAACACTTTTCTAATCCCCCAGATAAGTTTATATAGGAACAATGCGAAAACCCGGAATTCCTTTACAACAAAATTCCGTTATAACGAAGTGATTTCTGTTGTCACTTGGTGTTCCTTATAACGAGATTCGACTCTATGTCCCAATATACTTTCCGAAGAATTAATTAAATAGAAATAAATTGTTTTCTCTTAATACTGTAAAATTACTCAAATGGACATACATGATAGGACATAATGGATAGTATGGTTCACAGGTATGGATAAATTATTATATTAATTAAAAGAATTAATATTAGGTTATGTTTTAGAAGAAGACAATAGTATATCACCCAAATCATTTTTTCATAATCGAGAGGTGGGTCGTGCTGTGAATTGAAAATCTTCCGCAATCTTCAAAGAAATTTAATGGTGTCTTCCAAATAATGACGGGTTTGAAGTATGTGATCACAAATATGGTGTCAAAAATATTCAAGAGGAAGAAACTTGAAATGTTTTATATAATTGTTTTGCGTATCTTAAAAATCTCAAGTAGGTGGTGTGTGTACGTGTGCTAGACGTATAACGATATTTTTTGGAATCAAATTTGCACTTGTAGCTCCCAAGTCGTCATTTGTTTTGGTGTGTGCGTCTGTTTGCTTGTGTAAGCGCAAGAATGATGTCATCGGTTCATTAATGTGGCGTTGTTTCTTGATCCAGCTGATTTGATAAAAAGATATATACACCAACACATTCACTTAAATTTGCTTCGTTAGCATTTTTGGGTGAAAATGTGAATATTTTCTTTCTCTAAAAACTTTTGCTTTGATGAGAAAAAAAAAAACACCCTGTTTCCGTCATTGACAAAATATATATATTTACAGTAGACGCTGCTTATTGAAATTTCTGATAATGTTATCGTTCAGGTATTGCTATCACTTATGTGAAGTATGGAACGGACCTACATCATGGGAAAAAATTCGCTTATAATTATCGGAATTTCGGTTTGTTACCTTTTTTCATTGAAAACTTTTTACACAATGTTCACAATTTCCTTCCTGATAGTGGCTATTACGCCCTATGATCCATGTCCGTGTGGAGCGGCCTTTGCAATGAAAGCAAATGAATATAATATACAGGGATATCCAAAACTCAACTTACAAACTTTTAGGGGAGGTAGAAAAAACAAAACAGAATCACATAGGAATGTATGACGGAAAACCGTTTCCTGATCAGCTGGAGAATAAACGAGGATGTAGAAATGACAAGCCAATGATGGGTGGAAAAACTCTCTATTTAGCGATACTTTACACGAGGACAGTACGTGTACAGTTTCACGACAAGTGCTCAAAGTTCTTACCATCCACGTCGCAAGAATCTCCGTCGCAGCTGCAAACGTCTGCGAAATGCCGGGTATTTTTGATGAAAGGGTTCGACAATCAATGCGTCGCCGTTGTGAAGCGTGTAGAACTGTGGATGGTAAGAACTTTGAGCACTTGTTGTGAAACTTAACGTGTATACGTACTGTCCTCGTGGAAATTATCGCTAAATAAAGAGTTTTTTTCCCACCTATTATGGGCTTATCATTTCTGCATCTTCTTTTATCCTCCAGCTGATCAGGTTAGGGTTTCCACATACATTCCTATGCGACTCTTTTGTTTTTGTGTTTTCTACCTACCCTAAAATTTTGTACGTTGAGTTTTGAATCACCCTATATAGTCCCGATGTGATCGCATTAAGCGGCGCGCACTGTAATAGTGGAAACATTTTCAATTTTGATCTTTTTTATGTATATAAACTGAAGTTTGCTCTTATTTCTTTTTTCGTCCTTGTGGTGTATCAAGTTTTAAAATATTCAAAAATTTTTCTTCCTGTTAGTAGTTTCTTATTGTCGCTATTCTTTTTTAGTTTTTTTATGCCTGAAATATGTGTTGCGAGAGCTTATCCTATAGTCAATAAGCGAGTCCTAATGAATACCGTCGTACTTTCGCTTTGTTAAGTTTGACCCACATTTCTCATTGTTTAGCCAAGAGATCCGGATCTTAAAAGTCGATTCAGGAAGGAAACATACAACTGGTATGGCTATTCGTGCTCTATTCAAAAACAATGGCCGATCGAAGGCGGCTATATTTCTATTATAACAATATGTGGTCACTAATGCTGCACATAATGTCGCGGTTGGGAGAACATTTATATCCCGTTCTTGTGTGTGTCGGTGGAATGTTCAACATTCACTGCCAGTTTTCTTTTATACGCTTAAAACTTTTTCGTTCTCTCGTTGTCGTTATTTTTTTCTTATTTCATTTTGGGTCTCGGTCTTGATAGCTCGTTGAGCGGAACCGTTATTTCTAGATTTGTTTGTTCAAGAGAAAGAAAATATTTTTACATACACACAAGCATGTCCTTATGTCTTCACACAAAAAAATATTTATGCATACACTGCGTTTTAAATGATAGGCACGGGACGCTAGTTCGTAAATATTGAGGGTATTAATTAACACGTTCACTGCGGGGCCTAAATTGCTTGTTGAGTCCGTGGGGCGCATTTTTTTAAAGATTAAAACTAGTTTTCTACTGTCCTCGTGACGCCATGGTGGCGTCATTAGCAGTGAACGTGTTAATTTCAGTGGGTGAAAAGTGATGACACTATATCAACTGATGTGACCGATTTCGATTCGTTAGGCAAAAATTATACCGATCAGGCGTTGAATAAAATCATCAGAATAAACAAAATACATGAAATTAAAATTTTTCAAAAATCCTGTTACTGAATTTCTTAAATAAAACATAATTGCTTGAATCTTGAGGATTTTGATTACGATATAGTTTTTGAGATAGAAGAAAAAAGCGTAATTTTAATCTTTTTTGAATATATTATCCCCAAGCAATAGATTTCGTTTATAAATTTATTTATATTTGATATTTATACAACCGTGTTTAGAGTTGAATCTAGATATCTAACTCTTTCGCAAGTTCCACTTTCGTCATAGATCCAGAATTCTTGAAGTATTTTTCTGAAATTTCCATTTCACGTTTCAGAGGATGGGTACATTTCTTTTTCTTAGGAACATCTGATTCGACCCAGCCAGTTAGCAAGACGCCACAACTAAAAGAGATTATACTGAAAATAAAAAAAAAGAACTGATACCGTACATGTTTCTTATTGGCAGACCTATACCCTCTCGAACGTCTGGATGTGTTTTCCAACGTTTCAGGAATAACGGTGAAAACAAAGCTCCAAAAATGTGAGGAAGAAATTCAAAGGGAACATATTATAAAACATAAATAAACCAAAGGAAGGTTTAAAAATATTTTGGGCTCGCCGCCTTCCCAGAGTTCTAACACACACACAGAAAGAAAGAATAAAATTTTAGTGCCCACTTCAAAGGGATCATCAATTCGCTATGTGCTTATGCGTTCAGTGTGCTTAATGATGATAATTGCCTTTAAATTTATGGATTTTGCTTTGACAATATTAATAAAACATGCTTTCAGCGGTGTGTGTATGCTAACTACAAGAAAAATTAAATATGTTTCGATTGAGATAAGAATATCGTCCTTCAGAATTTAGTTTGACTCGAAATAAAAACATTGTGTAATTAAATTTGCATGATAAGGTATTTTGAGGTATTTTAATCGGAAAATGTAGAGAGGAATCGGGATCACACACAAACCTCGTCGTACAAACTCACTTTGATCAAAAGTACTATGGTCGTCGTCTTGGTTGGATGGTATAGGTTTTCTTCCAGATGTCATTTCACTAGTAGCCTATTAGGGGCATCCCCAGGACCGCAACTGGGGGGGGGGGGGAGCAGGCGAGTCTGGTGCCCCGGGCGCTGGACCAAAGTAGGTGCCGAAAATTCACCCTTTAACTACACCTATCTACATTACACGGTGGGGGTGCCAAAACGAGTGCTTGCCCCGGCTGACAAAGTATGTGTCTAGTTATGGTCCTGGTCATCCAATATCCCCCCAAAGCAGAATATGCCGAAATCTGCGACGTATGTCACAGAACAATCAGTGCTACTGCAAAACAATCTGGAAGAATTTTAAGACAAAATGTGGAAATCACTGTTCTGTAAATTTTTACTGCAGAACATTTCCAGTCAGCCGAGGGCTTGTTGCATTGTATGCAAAACATTCTGTTTTGGGGCCCATAGCGAACACAAAACTGAAATCCCAGGCCATGGGTTGAGCATGCATAATGTTCGGTGATGGCATGAAAGTAATCGTATAAGTTTTTCTTTGAGCTATTGTGAGGCTCTATGCCCCAGCAATACGTAAAAAATACTTTTCTTTCTGATATTGCTGAATTAATAACTGAATTTACACTTCTCAAAACAATTAGGGGAATATGTATTATTTATTTAAATTTATTAAAATTTAGTTGATGATTAACTCTTGTGACAACTCTTCGTGAATACTTATGTTCTTTGTCAATATTTTATCAATTAAAACTGTTTCCCAAAGTGGGCAATATCGCTCCCTGGTGGGCGATAGTAGCTATGGAATAACATACGATCCTATGGGTTGACTTGAGTTGGGGGGCGATGAGGAAAAGAAATTTCTTAAGAAGGTGGCAATAGAACAAACAGTTTGGGGAACTATGAATTAAAATGTTTGAAAATTAAAAATAAAAACATTTCCCCTAATTGTTTTGAGCAGTGTACTACGTATATTCCTGTGAAATTTGAAGTCAATCGAATTAAAACTTCTTGAGGTATTTAAAATTTTTTGCACGTACGTAACTTTTGAAAAGCAGTGTCATATTTTTATGGATTAGAGATTCGCAAATTTTTGTTCCAAAATTAACTTGTTTTGTTCTGACTGTTTTGTTTCAAATGAAAGTTTTTTGATCGGGCTGTTATATTCTTAAATAACTTAATGGCTGACTTGAGCCTCTTCCATGAAAGTATCGAAATCGTTACCATAATCAGAGATCCTTCTCTGTCGTCATGTTAGGATCAGAAATCCAGTGCAATTTTGGCACACAAGGAAAACTATATGATAAGCATTCGATAAAATACTGTAGTAAGATACAAATACAACGTCACAACAGGCAAAATGCCCAAAGAGGTGGCTGAGAAAAAGATGCCCATAAAAATATGGATGTCATATATTTCAAAACTACAGCAACTTTACATCTTGAACATGTTGGTCAAACAAAGTAAATTTGTGTAATTAAAATTACTAAAATGTTGAATGTTTCCATCGAGACCAGTGCTTCTCAAAGTACTCGAACGGACCAAAGACAGCTCAAGAAGTTGAGGGGAAAACGTTGAGAATTTATTTTTTCGGTGGTAGGTGGCAGGACAACCACAAGTTAGGTAAATTCTGGGTTAGACCTTCGCTTAACTAAACGAGTTTATCTCAGTTTGGTTCATACTGAAAAAAAAAAGATACGAGAAAATTTCTAAACAGAGTTCAAAGTCACCTTCGCCCTATAGCAACAATGGAAGCAGGGACATAACATAATTTATTTGTTATGTAGGAACTTTTTCTTATTATTATGTTTGCAAGTATGTCTTTTTCAATACGTTTTGTTTTAGTAAGATTCGCTTTAGTAAGATTGAGTTGGAAAATCGTTTTGGGAAATCATTGCTCCGTATCGTGTGCTTCCCTTATTTTGTATAGGGAAAAACTTTTGCTAACATTTTTCGGGTTTCTTGATAATGTTAATGTCTGTCTCTCTGGTGTGGGTATTTTGTTTATCAATATTATTATTTAATAACATAAATAAATGATATTTTTATTGGTAGACTTTCTCTTGTGTGGGTGAATTTGTGGTTAAAAAAATATAGTTTTTTTTTTTATTTTACATATAAATGTAGCCATTCAAGGAAATTCTCAACAGGAGTTTTTCTCCTCCCTTACGATAGTCTCCCCCTCTCCATATTTCTTGAGAAGCGTTTACTGTTTTTCACCAAAAAATTGTGTATAAAGTTTGAAAAGAACGTCCTGAAAGCTGATGCTAATTCGAATGAGACGCACGAAAATATATTTTTCCACGAAGCTTGATTTCTCGATATGGAAACTGTCTGTTTTTCCAAGGACTCTAGCTTTGTTAAGTAAAAATCATTGCGCGTATTGACATTTATATATCATGTCTCTGCACCTGCTGATAGGAAAGCCGTGTAAAAGATGAATGATACTTATTTAGAGCTCTTTCAACCTCCGAGTTATTAAATATTAGAGAAGGTTAATGTTTACATAGAAGGACGTCGAACAGTTAATAAAATCCCGACAGATAAAGGTGTTTGAACTTTGCTCGATTTGAAACATCGTTCATTATTCATGTCTAGAAAAAATTTCTATTGGTAGCTATCGGTAAGGGGTAACAGGAAATCGGAATGTTTTATCTTTTGTGAAATTGGAGGATCATTGATACGACAGGTTCTATACGTAGCTGTATGGTGGTTTTTTTAGTCGCATACAAACATTGCATATAACAACCCGGTGTAATTTCGAGCCATAAAATACCGTATCAACTTATTGAGTAATTCAATAATAGGGTCAAATCCTATTATGCCACGGGTGTTATAATCTAACTACTTTTAAATATAAAAGTGAATTTTTTTCTTGATTCAATAAAAACTATGTACCATGGTACATATTTCCCCCAGTGGTATTACCGTATTTGCGAAATTTTGAATCGCTAAACCCGTCATACACTGCTATAAGCTGTAATAAAAATTGTTAGACATGAAACAAAACCTTTTCTCCCTCCTACTGTATTGGCCTTGTCCTTATCGTTTGGTTTTCTAAATGTGTAGCTCATATATATAGTTATGGCATCTACGCTTGGGAGGCCATTAACAAAAGTGCACTTGAAAGAGAAAGCATCCGAATGGAGGGCAAAAAAAATATGGATAACATTACCCAAGTTTGTGCTGTGCTAAACTTCGCATTACGTGTCATCTTGGTCTTTATTTAATGCAAACTTTCAGAATTTATTTTAACCTTACCAAATAACTGCCAATTTATTATTATTTTTTTTTTTTGGATGGCTCTGGTTAAAAAATTCAGCACACACACACACACACAAGAAAATCTAGTCTTTAATTTTGCCTGACATGGATAGTGACGCAGATTTTTTTTTTTGCTTCCACTAAGCATAAATAGGCATTTTTGTTAGCGCTTTAAATCATGATAAGTTTATTGCACCCTATATCCCTCTTTTCTTTATCTTCAGTGTTTTCGTTTTTTTCCCCTTGTCTAAAATGACCTTGTCTAGTTGACGTTCTAATAATTTAAAAGGGGAAACTGATTTATAGAGCAATATGCATGTAGTCACACACATTTATCTATTGTGACCGTACCCTTTCTTTACAGAGTAAGAACTCTTTAAACAGTCTTATAATGCTTGAACGTACTTTTAATGTGGCATCTGAATTCCCCTGTTTTCCTTAAGAATATTTACGTGCAATACAATACGCAAAGTTCTGTATATACTAAAGAATTATGAAAGTTCTCGAGATTGCTCATACAATAGTCTTCCACTAAACATTTATTATTTGTTGGCTATGCGATGAAAGAAGCTTCTAAGTTTTGCTTGTAACTGAAAACTGTTTCAAGGAAATTCTTTATATAATTAATGCAAAGAATCAATTTCATATTGTCAGGCTATAATTCATTAATGTACGGCTAAGATTTTGATGTTCAGTCTATTAATCAGACTGCAAACGAAATTGCTGTCCACCCGTCATCTCTTTCGTAGTTGCTTGAATATGCAGTACTTCATTCGTTTGGTGTTCGGCTGGTTAGGCTAGGCGATTCTGCGTAGGCTTAGTTTTCCTGGTCGAGGTCGTTGCCATATCGTTCTTAAAAGAAAAAAAACATTGTCTTCTATATCTTCTTAGACTTCCTTGCATGCATTAAATTCAATACGACAACTCGCCACTTGAAACCTTTTATCATATTATGCTGTCATTTATTCGAAATCCAACATCGATTTGAAAAATTGTGATTATATTGTGCAAACTTTATGTTCGTACATAAGTGCATTTAATAGAAGAGCTGATCTGCTTACTTTGAAATTTGTAGTATCTACTCGAGTTATATCTCTTTTCTCTATCGTTTTTATAACATTCTATCTCTTGTATACGTTTTCTTTTAGTTGAAGTTGAGCCTAACTTGAGAGAGAACTACTCTAGTATAATTAAGAATATCCGTCTAAAACTCGGTCATTTCTTATTTGTAATAAATTATAATCTTTTTCTGCAATTTTCATCTTTGCTTCAAATCGTGTTCTATAATTTCATGTTATTAATTGTTTTCAATTTTTTCAAGCCCTGCTTTATCTACAGTAGATCCCGCTTATAACGTTCCCCTTAGAACAGTTTCTGCTTAGTAAGATTCATTTCGTGCTCTCAACTCTTACTAATAGTCAGATTTCTTGTTTAAAGTGTTTCCCGCTCGCAACGTTTTCACGATGGATTTTTGAAAACGTTTATTATAAACGGGATCTACTGTATATTGTTATTATCCATAATAGAGTGCAACGTTATTTTTATTTCATTCCACTAGTATTACAGCCAAAAGGCTCAGTTTCGGTTACGGATGAGTAAATACAAAAATCTCTTTTCATGAAGTATATTAAAATATATATATAAAAAAAAAAAATTACCAATAAAAATACCACATCCTCATGATCAGTAACAATATATGTTGGAGCTATATTGTTGCTATATGATGTGTTAAAAGTCAGAGTGGTGGGAGTCGATTAATGTGCTCATTTTGAGAAAAAGGTTTTACTGGAATCGAGATGCGATATAGACCCATGTTTAAATTTGTTTGATTTCACAAAATAGTGGCGCTATTCACAAATTGAAGGTGACTGACTTCGTTTTTTCTTTCAATAGTTTATCACTATTAGATTGCATTTTTGGACTAAAGTCTGAATTGTGTTAGAAATATGATTTACACCACTTAACATTAACCTTCTCATATGTAGCTCTCCCCCATTGTGAGTAAAACTCTAACCCCCCCCCCCCCCCCCCGTCAGCAAAATTTCGTCAGGTCTGCCTCCTAACGCATATTGGTGGGACCAGAGACGTACGCGGGGGGAGGGAGGCATAGAGCGTCTCGTGTCCCCCAGACGATCAAAAATTTATTTTCTTAATGCAAAAACATTTTTATTCACATATGGTAAACCCTTGGCCCACGGACCAAATGTGGTCCTAGTGTCTCCTGCCCCTTCAAACCTAATTTTGCAAAAATGAACTAAGCGGCACATTTACAGATCGCTTAAGTGACCCGTGCACAATTCCAGCATAGATCACTTAAGTGATACGCGACATAGTTCCAGAACACTTAAGCAATCCGTGGCACATTTAGAGATCCCTTGAGTGACATGTGACGTCGCTTAAGTGTGTTTTAGAAAACTTAAGCGACCCCCAGTGCGGGTTCTACATCACTCAAGTTACCCCGGCACATTCCCAGATTACTTAAGTGATCCACGGCATAGTTACAGATCACTTGAGTGATGCGTAGCACAGTCCCAGAGCACTTAAGCGGCCCGGATACATTTCCAGATCACTTTGATCCGCGAAACATTTAGAGATCACTAAAGTGGCTCTGTGGAGGACTTATCAATAGGGAGAATGTTAGTTCAAGTGCCCACAAACTAGCGAAAGGTTTTTCTAATTTTGGAACCCCGAGTAAGATGCCATTAAAATCCAAAAATACTTGAGTACATATGTATTCTATTCTAATTTAGTTGAACGAATACTTTGAGGTGATTCCACTTTGTGTCTGTGTGTTCAGAGAAAACATCCCATTGAAGTTGATATGTACCCGAAAATGTCATTTATTTCCGTCGTGTTGATATATACAGTCGAACGTGGTTAATTAGAAGTCCAAAGTTACTGGAAAAAAGTTCGAATTATTCTCAAAGAATCAATCTTAGATCTGTAAAATGACTCTAAATTGCATCTTAATCATCAACATTCACATAGCATAGTTATCAATTATTATAATTTTATCATTGGTTACGAAACTGTTTCCCAAATTTTAGTAATTTGTAATTATGATTCTTAGCTGCTACATTATTCCGCTGTTCTGGAATTAGCATCACTGTACAATCTCTTGACCATATTCAAAGACTGATTTATGGTAACAGTTCATGATCATCCGTTATGAAATTGTTTCCCAAATTTTTCTTACCATTCTTATGCTATCAAGGAAATATACTTTCATTAACGTATTACAATCTGAACCTTCCGATTCTTTTTTTTTTTTCCTACCCTCCTTTACTATACTTTCCTTCCTCTTAATGACGGCAAAATGGATTCAGATTTTGAATGTTACATCTAGATCTACAGGTTGAAAAGCATAATCGGTTTTAAGTGGTACACAGTCTCGATGCACTCCAGCTGAACAATGTTAAAATGAGCATTAAATTATAAAAAAAGAGTAAAGAAAAACATAAATTTCAAACTTTAATTAGTCTTTTAAAAATTTATTTAACAACTTGATCAAGACAAGTCTGGCTTCTTGTGGAATTTTTTCAAAATGAATTTGGTGATACAAAAATCATGGTTCCCCCCCCCCCTCCAACTTCGAATTATCTAAATAATTCGAAAAAAGTTCGAATTAAACTAGAAATTTTAACATTAAATTCGATAGAAAACTCAAGGGGAGTTCGTAAAAGTTTGAATTAACCAAGTTCTACTATTTTTTAAATTTATACTATTTGGTCTCTAAAATAATTTATACTGATAACCTACTGTTTTTGCACCAGGTTTCAAAACTGTTTTCAACACACAACCCCGTTTGATTTCCGCTCAAATCATCATTCTTTTTTACTCTCATCCAGACAGATGACTTCCGTGCGGTTGTTCAAACTCCAGGATATCCGGAGATATACCACACTTTCATGTTATGTTTCTTTTCTCGCCACTATTCTCCTAGCAAACATCAAGAAGATAAAGTCAATTGAACGAAGGAATTCGTTGCTTCTTTCCGTTCGGAAACAATCAGCTTAATTCCCAGTTGTAAAAACCGGAAAGAGGCGGTACAGGTGCTTCAAACTATGGATGTTTTTAAGGATGGCATTTATTTATTGAGCTTGACTAGACGAAAGTCTATTTATTAATCGGCGCGTATTATGAATATCGCATTCATTTTATAAGCGGTTATTTTCCTCTGAACCAGTTTGATAGGCAAAGTTGAAGAAAACTGGTTTCGGTTTTTTCTGTTTTTCTTTTAACCTGGTGAATAAAATATCATTTGTCTCGTTCTATCCAATGAAGGATTTGTTTTTTACTGGATCAGAATCAATAGGGTAATAATCTGTTGAATTATTGTTAGCTCTGAAGATCAAGGGTGCTCAACCTTTAGGAAAGTGAGGGCCACCAGGGCTGGACAAATCTCAAAAAAATTAATGTGTCTAACCGGGCATGTGACTTAAAAAAATACATGCCCAAATCAATATTTTACACAGCCGAAAAAAAATTGCTTAGTTTTCTCTTTTGAGCAAGTTTTTTCCCTATGCATTCAAAACGAATGTGCTGCTATCTATTGATGAAAATATGCTGATAATATAGAAAATTAAAAGCATTGCACTACATTGAAAAAAAATTTCAAATTATTCCTTTGTTTGATGAAATCTTTTCAATTTCTTACACGGAACCGATTTTGGAAAATTTTTCCTCCGAGTTTTAATCAGTGGTGTGAGGCTGTGTGGTATCACACTAACCTTGACAAATGCAACCCATGAACATATCGGTTACGCTCGATCGAATACAACCGATAAGCTCATTGGTTGCATTCGTCAAGTTTTGTAAAAGAACTTCCGTAAAACTTTTATAGTGTGGCCTAACGAAATTTCCATTTTCATAATGTTTTTCCCACACATTCAAACAAATGTGTTGCCATCTATTGATAAAAATACTTACTGAGGAATTTAAATTATGAGAAATATATATATATATCATGGCCACACAGGCGGAGATAGACTTGGAAGTCTGGGGGACACGATGATGATGATGTCAATTAACATATATATATATTAGATCAGTCGACTCCACCTTTGACGCAGGGGGGCAATGCCCCCCCCCCCGTATCTCCGCCCATGATTCATGGCTGGACAAATCACAAAAAAAAAAAAAAAAAAATCTAGGCTCCAGAAAAAAATTTTACCCGGAGAAAAAGGTCTTTTGACTTTTTCAGGGTATGGTGTCCCTCTTTTATGTTGGCAGATAGATATGCTGCTTTAAATTCCAAACATTTTGTGCTGCTCTCAGCCTGCAATTTAGTAACTACACAAAGAAAATTTTTTAGGCGCCATAGCGACTTGTCCAGTCCTGCTATATATACATATTTTTTTTGCATTTCTCATTTGTTTGAACTCAAAATTTCCCACTGGACTAAACTACACGTATTCGAATTGGATTTTAGGAAGACTTTAAGAGGATATTTGGAATATTGGAAACTAGTCTTATTCCCATAATTGTTAAAGACAAGTAACGTGATTGAACATGCCGGAATGGATTCGAACCGTATCATCGGGATGAGAGTCAGATATCTAAACTATTCGACTACCCTGTACCCCTTTGGAATTTTTACTTGCCTGCGTTGGACAAGTGGTCGAAAAAAATACATGCCCGATCTAAATTTTTACATGCCTGGAGCAGTAGATTTGTCCAGCCCTGCGGGTCACTTCATTGGTTTAAAACGTGTCGCGGGCCTCTCATATGCCTCAGGTCTTTCAAGTGATCTGTAAATGTGCCGTGGGTCACTTGAGTGATCTAGAACTGTGCCGCGGGTCACTCGATTCATCTGTAAATATGTTACGTCACTTAAGTGATCTGTAAATGTGCCGCTTAGTTCATTTTTACAAAATCAGATTAGAGATCGTGGGTCATATTAGACACGGGGCCATGGGTTGAGCATGTATGCTTTATGGATAAATACCTTTAACAATTAGAATGTATTTTAGCGTAACATGTTTCAAGGTTTTTACGAGAATATAACTAGTGACTTCTAGAACACGTGGGATGTAATAAATGGGTGCTTTAATGAGGTTTACTCTTTTTTTTTTTATTTTCAAGTTGATGGTTTTCATAGAAAAAACTATTTAGACGTCATACCTGGGAGCTGGCAACAAAAAAACCTACTATGCTCGTGAGAGAAGTTAATGCATCAATTTATAATCAAGATATACAGTGAATCTCGCTTATAACGTTTTCAAAAAAACCGTCACGAAAAAACTTTCTAAGCGGGAATCCAATAAGATTTCTGGTTGGGGCTGCAACTGGGGGGGAATTGTAAGCAGGCGGGTCTGGTACCAAAATGTGTGCTTGCCCAGCATCTCCTAGAAATAGAAGGCCTCTGCAGTCTGCTTGTAACATCAGTAAGTAGTCCATTTTCCCTCAGAATATTCAGGGGAAAAAAATTCCCTGCTCACGTGCCAGTATCATCGTTGTGAGGAAAAGAAATGATCGGGCTAAGAATTGGCGATTTCTGTGCCCCACATCCAATCACTAATCGGTATTTGTGAGCCAATCAGGAAGATTCTACGCCAAAATAAGAAGAAACGAAATAGGGTGCCCCGTGTTTCAAAATGTGGCAAACTTGCTAGGCAGTCTGAATGACGTTTATGGCAAACACTGCAGATGCCTTCTATCTCTAGGAGGTGCGGCTTGCCCCGGCTGACCAAGCATCTAGTCGCGGCCCTGTTTCTGGTAACCAAAAGTTTTTCTGTACAAATGCAACGCCACAACAGGCAAAATGCCCAACGAGGTGGCTGAGAACAAGAATCATACCCCCTAGACCAACGAGCCATTGTAATGAGAGTAGGATGCTAGAAATGCCTTTCTTAACATTAATAAGCTATTGAAAGCATTTGAATGAAAACATGAGGTTTTCGCCGCTATTATAAATTCAAGAAAAATGTTATAGCTTTTCCAAGGCCGGGATAACACTGTAATAGTTAGAATATACAAAAAGATTTTTTATCAATCTTGATCTTTATCTTGAAAAATACCAGCAATAAGCGATTGTGTTTGGTGATTGGTGTTTTTTTTTCCAAGTTTTGTAAAGGATCTTTTATCAAACTTTTATAGTGTAATCCTGGTCTTATACAGTCGAACTTGGTTGATTCGAAGTTCAAGGGGACAGCAAAAATTTTCGAATTATCTAATTCATTCATATAAGATAACTAGACTTTCACAAAAACTCTTAGCATTCAATACATTTTTATATGATTATTATCACTTACTATGCCAATTTCCTTGTAGTTGCAACTAGTATTCGTATAAAACGTAAACGATCAAAACTATTTTATATGTAAATTTGTAATTTATATTAGTTTCATTCTGGATGCTCTTAAACATTGTACGACTTCAGATTGATTTAAAGAATGAGAGATGCGATTTGCGAGTTTCAACGGCCACATTTTTCCTAACAATGTCCTTAGCTTGTGAAAGTGTTGGAATAAGGACCTCTTCCTTTCTTAGATTCGTTTTCATCCTTTTCATGAGAACATTCAACACATGACTTTATTTTCTACTTTTTCCTACAATTTTTCTTTTATAAAGTTGATCAAGCGTACGAGTCTCGTTTGGACATGTGAAAAATGTAGTTGAGCTACATTGATATCCCAAAATTATTGAACAATGACGCTAGAAAGGTAAAGCAAATGACTGGGATTACGGCACTCCGGCTTTTGACAATTCTGTCTGTAGAGAAGTTGATTACCACGCATTCATATTTCCTAAGTTGTAGCATTTGCATCTGCCATTGACAGGTGCTAAAGAAATCATCCCAGATATCCGGTAAAATTCTAGCAGCCCACGGGAAGACAAGCCGGTAGGTGTGTAGAACTGGTAACGAAATCATTGCTTGATGCCGCAGCAAAAGAAAAATTCAGAATTTGTTGGTTGCTATCGTTTTTAATATTGGCTACATGTTATAATTTGAAAAAGATCAGTAAACCACGGATTATAGAAAAAGATGACTGAAAGTTGAGAGAATTTTCCAAAGAATAGCGACATTTTGCATACATGAATCAAACTTGAAATTATCCGACACATTAAGGGAAAAATTCGATTTAAACAGGTAATTTCAACATTAAATCAAATTGGGAATTCAAGGGAAATTCCCAAAATTCAAATTATTCAAAAATTTGAATTGCCCAAATTATCCCAGGAAAGATTGAAATTTTATTGAAGAGTGTGTTGATTGATCTTACTACGTTATATCACATTTGAGCACGGGATTAGCTACTCAGTAGCATTTATTCAGGGAAAAAGTTCTCGTTCATGCATCTTTTAATATATTTTTCTTCAGACAGACTTTTTCCCCCCATCCAAAACTTGTTCTTTCAAGATCTTTTTTTTAATCCTGTCTTCCTTCAAAACTTGTTTCTAACTTCCAAAACTTTAGTTTCATTAAATACGACATAATATGGAAGAATTTTCTAGTCTTGAATGAGCGACAATTCCAACGGTATAATCGAACGTTTTTTTCGCTCAATTATTCAATCTCGGGGTCATGCTATAGTATAGATTGAGGAACAAAAATTTGGACTTGACCCAGATTCTGTTTCTTTTGTTTAGGAAGAATGAAATTTGTTTTTGAAGAAACGTGAGAAATCGCGACTTTTTATTATGTGCTTTGCTGTTTTATGGTTAAAAAAACATGGTTTTCTTTTTTATAAAGTTCTTGTTTTCATATATATACTTTACCAGAAAAAGTATTAAATTTTCGGGATTCTTTAGAATGTTTGATTTTAGGTAAAGTATGACATACTAGTTTTCAACATTAATTATGGGTATTAATGGCATACAAACAGATAATTTATTATGAAAACTTCATCTTTTCATGTATGTTAATATGAGAAAAGTTTACATTATCTATATACAGGGTGCATAAGTAACAGGGCGTATGGCATTTTACTGGTGAACCATTGATCCTAGAGGAATACTTGTAATTAGAAAAGTATCTAAAGAACGTATAGTACTCAGATATGCCATTCATGTTGCAAGGGGTCGTATAGTTATTAAAAGAAAATATTAACTCGAGGGGTCGTATGCATGAAAACATGAATATAAATTAACTTTTCATAGTCCCCGTGTGCCCAAAAACCCAATTAGAATGTTGTTGCCCTGTCTTGCCTGATGCCAACAAAAAAAATTCATTTTTCTAGTCCGGTGCAATATTCACTGAGTTATTCGAAAAATCGAAGAAAGTTGGGAAAGAACAGTATTAAATGCGGAAGAACCGTTTTACCTTGCACTTTAGGGTTCTTGAAGAGTTATTATCCATTGATTGACACAATTTGTTTTTTCTTATAGCCAGTTTTTTTAGTATATAGTACACTATATCATTAAAATAAAATCTATCGCTTTTTGCATGATATTTTGACACTTTGAGGCTACGGGTACTTTTAAAAACATTTAAGCAACTTTTTAACGGTTTTTTAAAGTATGTCAGTGTCATTGAAGACTTGATTGGTTTTTATGTCATATTCGACCACTTTAGGACGACAGTATCATGTAAACCTGTATTCTGACAGGTTTACGATAGTTAAAAGCATTTTTTTTAATTTGATAGAAATAAATTTTTAGAATACTCATTAGAAAATCTATTGGGTTCTGTGCCAAAACTTGACCTTTTCAAATTTTGGACAGTAAAATCTGTGTCTTGTCCAAAATCTCAAAGTACCAAAATATGACATGAAAAGCGGTAGTTTCTCCTTCAGTTATGCAGACTATTAAAAAATTCATTTACAGGAAAAAAAATTATCTGTTTTTTGATACCAACACTTCAAATATAAACCACAAGCAGATAGACTTTGTTTTAACTCTAAAATCAGTCAGAAAATCTTAAAACTGACATGAAGAGTGATTCGATTTTTGTCAAAGGTGTTTTGTTGTCCCCTGTCAAGTTGTTGGTTTGAAGCTAATAATATGTTATATGAACTGTCTTAATTTATCAAACTATTTAAATGAACTGTTTCCACAATTTTGTATTTGGTTATAGTTGTCACCTACTTTGATTTTCTTTTTTCATGTATGGTTTTTGAAGCAGAAGTTTTTGGCAGTTTAGGACACGGGGGGGGGGGGTGGATTGGTGGATTGGACTGTACGGTAAAACCATATGGTTTGGTTTCTACCATACTGTCCAAAACCTTGCCAAACCTGGTTTACAACATTTGAAAGAAAAGGTTTCATAGTTTTTGGTTTTTTATTTTTGTTCATTTTACTTTCATTCTTTCTAACACCCATGTTGCAAATGACATAGCGAGAAATGCTATATAAGCTTGACATCCTCCGCGTTACTAAAGGAGCCCATTTAGAAATTTGTAGTCAGTAGAGAAAGAATTTGAACCCTTACCTTTCAAATACTTTAAGTCGTTTGTCTCTATCTTTTATAGAATTTTTTTAAATATTTTTTTCGAAACGGGTCAGGACTTCTGGACCACCCTGTATTTTCAACTGTCGTGGCATGAAATAGCAAAACATTCCATGTTTTCTATTCAACAATTACGGAGAAATCTAATGCTTTTCATGTTTTTATATTCTATTTAAAACACTGACATCTACAACCATGTAGAATAAATATTCCTGTGAAAAATTCTAAAAATATCCTTCATATATCGTTTCGCACAAAATTTTATTTTTTTATTTATTCATTTTTTTTTTTTTCAGATCAATTATCAGGGATTGGCTTTGTATCACATAAAAGTAATTTCATGTTTTAATGAACTTCTGATATTTCACTCATCTCGATATTGACGAAACTAAATTCTGGAGAATGAAATTGATATTTCTGCCGATTTTATTATTTTTCCTTTTTTTGCTCTTTTTAGTCTCAAAAAATGAGACGAAGGGCATTTAACGAAACAAATGCTGTGTGTATGCAGCGCTGTTCTTGAAGGTCAACGGCATAGTTTCTTAGAAGACGTCAGGAACATTCTTTCAGATGAGTCGAGTTTTGACTGGACTTATAATTTATTGACCTATTTAACCTTTCTTTAGCTTCTGTGGCCTATTTGCAAGAAACTTGTCCTTACGTTTTAGATTTTTTATTATGAATTTTTTGTACGTATAGCTATGTTATGCATATAAATCCAATCTGTCTTGATTAGTATAAATGAATCGAAATGCTGGGTTTTTTTTTTTTTTTTACAAAATACTGTATCTATATATTTCCGTAACAAAGGGCGTCTTGAAATAACAATATTTTTTTTAAAGTTTTTCAGTTTTCTTAAAAAAAAACAACATCCAGTATATTTTCTTCTGCTTATTCTTTTCATCTGTACCCATGATGTTCTTCTGGTATGCGTTGCACAAAATGTTTATGTTTCTAACAGCAGGGCTTGACAAATCCCAGGTCGCCATGGTGACTACAAAATCGGTATTGTGCCTAAAATTCTCTCTATGTGATTTGCTAAATCAGATCCTGAAGATTAAACAAAATTTTATTTCATGATAAAGGGCTTTTCAACGTGGGCAGGAATCATTGAGTCCCGGAAAAGTCAAAAACTTCATTTAAGACTGTTTATCCTGCGATAAAAAACCATCCTGCTCCTAAGAATGCATGCTTGGCTTCTATGGGCTCGCACCTAAATGTTTTTTGATTTGGCAATCCTTGCTCCATAGATATTATTCTTCCCCGTTTGTAGGAATGTCTTTCTTTTCGATCTTAACGTTGCCGCATGAAGCACTTCTTCTACTAGACCTAATGAACCTAGTAGGACAAGGGTCACTTTTATTACATTTCACATGTAAACTTCTTCAAATAAATTGCAAATCGTTTTCCATTTTATTCAGTCACTTAATAATATGTTTTCAACCATGCCAAAAAAAAGAGAAAAAAAAAGACTAGCTAGCATACGAAATGCAAAAATGTTTTTTTACGAGACCTAAAAAAAAATACGAAATCATGCAGAAATGCAATCGAATCAAAATGGTGTGAAATTAAGCTGACAAACCAGGTGCATCGGATCGGTCTCTTGTTTTTTTTAAACCACCTCTGGCGGTTTATGCTAAATTTAGCAGTAGGTCGTCTTTGGCTATTCTAATGACTTTCCTCGTTGATCTAACGCGAGAATGCTGATGGATGTGTAGAGAAGGCAAAAAAAAAACCCCTTCGCATTATGTCATGAAAGGACTTTCTTTCGCGCTGAAATTCGTTAGAATAGGTAACAAAAAGTTTTACCCTTAAAAAAATTAAATTTTACTCTTTTTATTAAAGCTTTCGCAAAATTTTAATACAGTCGAATACCGTTATAGCGAAAATCTCGTTTTAACGAACACTTTTCTAATCCCCCTTTTAGGTTTATATAGGAGCAATGCAAAAACCTGAAATTCCTTTATAACGAAATTTCGTTATAACGAAGTGATTTCTCCGGTCTCTTGGAGTTCGTTATAACGGGATTCGACTGTACTACGTAATTGCTGGGTCTGGTGCAATTAATAGAGTCTGTTACACACAATTAAAAATTTCAGTTCAATTAATCGACTCGATCAAAACCGATTAAAATTCGATCAAAATTTGTAACTTGGTTTATTTAATTTAACACATTGGGTTTTACCATGTTCCTATGCGTAAAATTTTAGATAGTGCCCATATTTGAATCAATATTTTGATCAAGTTTTTCGACATAGGACTAACCAAAATAAATGATCGATCGATGAAATAAAAGACGATCCTAGTGAATAAATTCTAGGATCTGGCAAATATGTTCAGCATGTAAAAATTGCTTCAAACGGAGGGCCTTAATTTCTTAATCCATTCCTATATTTGTTTACATCTGATGAATAGGTGCGTGAAATGAATTTAATACATTTTTATGGCCTCAAACAATATTATAGTTACTAATACTACGTTTGTTATATATGGTTGTCATTCGAAATTTTCGATTAACCAGTCGGTTAAAAATTCCAATCGATTCCCAGCCCTAGCAATTTCTGAAGGGGGAAAAATTTATTTTAAAAAATTTCACATCCTTTTTTTTTTTCTTCACCCAACCCAAGGTAGATGGAAATTTGAATCATTTGTAATGTCAATTTTTTTTTCTCTTTCTAGGTGAGAAAAGTACCGCAGATTCTCGTTTCGCCTTCCAGCCAACAGATTTCATGAACAGCTTGGCATCGTGGGATCGTTGTCATCCGATAGATGAAGAAACGCTGGAAAATAGGAGACGAGCAGTTTGGACATTGGAGCTCTTTGAAAACCACGGTATAGAAGATTTAACGCCCAAACCGGTCCATCCTAAACAACTGCAAGACTGCTAGGAGTGTCTGTATTATTTCCGGCGTCTTAGAAGAATTCCATTTGAGCCATTGAGTATATATACACAAGAGAAACATTTATTCAACTTAAAAATACGCGAATTATGCGTCCTCTTCTGTAACGGTGCCCTGGTAAATAAGAACAGTAATTGTTGAAATCGCGTCCTACTATTAATAAAAAAAAAAAAGACCAAATTTACATGTTTCATATGTATACCGGATTTTTTAAAATATTTAGGCACAGAGAGAATGATACCTGATACCGCGGCACAACTCACTGTTTTATTTCAAAATTTGATTTGTGTATCATTCTGTAATTGTTGAATTGCAAGCATTGATTTTTGAAAAAAAATAGTTTCAGATTATCAGTTTCTTTGGACACTGCGCTATTGATATGTATCCGATTATTGGGACTCTACTTCAAATTCCCCGATGCCTTGGCAAGCCATTGCTAACATAGTACATGTTACAGGCTTTTTGTCGGTATCTGCATTTTTTCATCATTGATAAAGACATTTTTTTTTTCAACCGGTCGAATTTAGAGAAGAATTTATGTAACGATCTGATTTTTTTTTTAGTGTGCTATACTGTATGTCGATTTGAAATTACAATTTGGAAAAGAAATCTCATTGGTGATTCGATTTTTTTTAATTGCATTCATAATATAATTTAATTTTAAGAATAATTCAATAATTTTTTCTGTGAATCCATTTATGCTTAAGAAATGCAATCTAAGCATCAAATATCCAATCTAAATCTCGTGGAAAGCTGCAGGTTTTATGCTGTGTATCTATTTAGCATAGAAGAAAAGAATTTGAATTTCATTTTTTAAAAAGAAAAATTCATCTCTATGTACAAAATGTAAATACATCTGCTAACTTGTATTGTCATTAAGGAAAAGGTCACTTTGAGTCGCACTTGAAAAATTTAAATTGCGTACTTCTCATTGTTAAATAATTCTGGATATAATTCAGCAAAAATATGTATAAATATGTTTGGATTATGGAAATCAGGTTTTAATGTCTATACGAATCTGGTTTCGTGAAATAGGATGCTTTTTTTTATGCCAATGTTTTCTAAATGCAAATAAGTATAATTTTCTTACCAAATTCACAAACACCAAGTGCACTCAAAGTGATCGGAATGAATATATTTTTAGATTAGAAGCAAAGTGCCAATGTTATCTAACTTGTTATTTTATTAGATTGAATAAAAGTGCATGAAATTCTGTTCTTTACTACTTGTTTTTATTGGAATATACATATAACTTAAGCTTTAATGTTAAAACCTTTTGACGGTGCAATTTCTTTTTCAGCCAAGGATTAAAAAACTGATTTTCTCATTGCTTTTTTTTTTTTAAGGACGCAATACCGTAAACCTATATAACAGCAGTTCTCAACCCGGGCTCCGCAACCGCTCGAAAAAAAATAAAGAAAATAGTAAATTTTTGAAAAAATATTTTAAATAAAAATAAATCAGTAAGTGATGAATAAATAGAAAAAATGGGCCTATACGGGGCTCCGCCATAGAAATTATACACCAGAAAGGGCTTCGTGAGTCAAAGGTTGAGAACCTTTGCTATATAATAATGTATAATTTTACAGTAAGTTTTATCTTATTCTAAACTACTGGCTCATTCTTATCAGAAAATTTCAAACACCATAGAGTAAATTCAGGTTTTATGCACGCGTGTGTTATAGTCAATATATTTTTCTAACTCCTATCATTTCACAGAATTAAACTTGAACTGTCGTATAAAAAAAGTTCCACTCAAAATATTTGTTATGTATGCGACTTTTAAGATGTTTCGTAATTGAAATTTCTCAGAAACCTTTATAATTTCACTAGATCCTGTATAACTCTTCGGCATTTTTCTTCAGACACGAACATTCAAAACGAGTCGCCTTGTTTCCAGAAGTTCAATATTTGAAAAATCATTCATTTAATGACCTCTTTCTAATCAGACTAGACCTTAACGGATTATATTCTGGACAACTTGACTGTCGGGCCTACTCGATCGATCATCCATTTAAAAAATTTCAGTTTTCCCACTTTTATAACTGAAGTTCTTGTAGTCGGCAATTAACCAGGATTGATCTGTATCTCGCACTTGGTGTCCGCGAGGGTAGTTATTATTTTCCTGCAATTCGTATGCAGTTTCTTCGTGAAACGAAAAAAAATCGGTATTTTGGCATACACATGAGTAGTTTAAATCCGTACACAAACTATATTTAGATATTAATATCCTGACTTCAAAGTGCATCAAACTAGTTCTTTATCATACATTTCTAATGAAAGTTCGTGAACTTTATCCAAAATCATCGCATGAAGTGCAATGTCATATCGCAAAAATGTGCAATTTGAAATTCAAGAACTATTGATGAGAATAGTAGGTTTTTGTGCGGCTCTACAACATTTCCATAAACGGAAATACGGTTCGGTTATATAACGAACCTACTACTGACGAGTGTGTCAGATTCGTAATTTTCCAAATTTAAAAAAAAAACATTCAAATTTTATATGAATGTGTCAAAAAAAAAGCTCGTTTGAATAGTCGCGTTCAGTTTTTTGGTAGTTTTCCCCCCTCAAGAAAATTGTCCAAGTATGCACAATATCGTCGAGTTTTTCTAAAGAAAACAGAAAAACGCATTGAAACAATTTAGCCATTAATTTATTTAAAAATATAACAAGCTTCTGTGCTTTTTTTATCACTGACAAAAATATTCGATTGTCAGTCATTCATATATGATAGATAAATTAATACGTGTCATATACCCTAGAAAACAGCAGTCTTGGCTGTGATTTTTAAGAATCTGAGGATTTTTACTCGCATAAAAAAGGACCGTAGAAGTATAGCAATTCAGTTAATGTTAGAATCGTACGAAACTTTCGAGATTGTGTATACTTAGCGTAAGCTTGCATCTATCGAATTCGGTTATATAACGAACTTCCACATAATGGTGATGAACCAGTACTAATAGCCTTTCTTAATGAAAAATACATTTCGTTTTTTTGTCTATATATGCAAAAATTTTTTGATTATTTGACCATTTTTTTTCCAGTTTGTATTATGTATGGTCTTCATGGCTCAACCCTACGGAAAATATATATATACCGAACAAAATGAATTATGCACTGTACGGTTGTTGATGGATTTTTCTACTCTATGTTAATCAATAATGTAAAGAGTTTAAAAGTTATTTAAGTGAGCTATAAACAGCATTTTAACCGTGTATATAATCGTTTGAAAGCATTAAATTCTTTTTCTTGAAATCTTTGTGTGAACTTTTATATACTCTATATCTGTGTTGGAACAACAGATTATACGTTAATGATGGGAGGATTCAAATCTAACGACTACAAAAAGACGTGGAAATAGATTGAAATTCTCGCGCGCGCGCGATTTTTATTTATACAATTATAAGTTCATAATAAATTGTAATGAGAAATGATATACATCGAGTGTGCAGAGGGTTTCTGTACGTGATTATACGCCACACTAATTTAGTTATGGGAAGAATGTGTAACCAAAAAAACCAACAGGCAGTATAAATATAAAAAATAAGTATAAATTGTTTTTTTTCAGAGTATGGCTGTGACACTGCCTAATAGAGATTTCTAATGTTTTGTTATACAAAAAACCCGATTTCGACACTGCTGGATGAAATCCAAACAAACATGAATAATTTTATTGCACCACGAAAGGGAATATTTTTTCAGGTTAAAACATGAAAGCTGCTCGTCAGTGGGATTTATTAAATTGATTGCAAAATTTTCGGAAATTTCGAATTTCAAACAGTAGATTAAAGCGGGTGTCACAAAGTTATGCGATGGTACCATGTTTTCACACGATGACGATGTATCCAGTGCCGTCTTAACGCATGGGCTCGGGGGAGCCTCAAGAAAATGAGATCTAATAAAAATTTTCGATAGTAAGCATGCTAATTGGTAGGCAAGCATTTCTAGCCAGGTTGAGGCCTCAGAAAATCCACTTTGCACTGAAGCCTATGATACTCTTAAGACGGCCCTGGATGTACCTCAAACAATGATTATTAGGTTACGTGAGTTTGAAAATACGTGAAAGAGAGAGAGAAAGGTCCACCTGTCACTGGTTGAGTCTCAATTATTAAAATGGAAGTTTCGGTCGAAACGCACGTATATCTCCAAAGAAATTTCACCTTAAAGAAAAGATATACATCTAAATTTTTGCAAAATCTATAACATTCATTCATAAGGCCTCTTGACAGTCATTCATTCAGTGTTAAAGGCCTGCAAACATGTAGGGCATGCGTATATCCTTCATTTTTATGATGCTTTGCGATGATTGACCAAATGTATTTATTTCTACGGGGTAGTATAAAGTAATTAAAAGGAAGCGTTTTAGAGAGAGGCTCCCAATCGTTGGTGTACTCGACCTCATTACCGAACAGTTTCTCGAAGTACTGCCAAGGGCGTACGCAGGATTGATGTTCGAGGAGGCACAAGGAATATCTCCCAAGAAAATTTTTGGGGTAATAACCTTCGAAAAATATTTTAAATTAACAGGAATTGGTTAATATAAGTACTTGCTTTCGATATCTTTAATTTTTTTACAAAAATATTTCCAGTTTGGGGGGGGGGGGGAGAGAAGGGAAGCTACTACAGTACTATTCGTACGCATATATTCCGGGAGATTCGTCGAAACAACGAGAGAGATGAGAACTACCTTTCTAGACATTTGTATTTTCGTGTCATTCATTGTCATTAGACGTGGGTTACGTGACTATCGTGGCTGCTAACGATAAAACAGTACTATATCGGATTTATCCTAGCGCCGTCTTCTTGGCTAGGATTCTATAATTAATATTGTATATTCAAGGAAAACTACAAATATATACTCTTGATATGCTATACGGAAATGCTGAATTCGCAATTCCTTTCGTACTTGTCGGTTATCAGACCCTCCCCACCCACCATGATTGACGTGTTTTCATTTTTCGATAGATATAATTTTATTTTTGCGATTATTGACGTGCTTTGGCTGTTTCAAAGAGTACGTCTTCATTTTATCTTATTAATAAAGTTGTGAACTTATTTACACATTCCGTGATGTGTTTACTATTATCTCATGAGTCATTTTAAAAAAAAATCAACTTTTGGCGATACCCTCATTAATTATGCAGGAAATTGGTAAAATGCAACTCAAAGAAGCTGACGACAGAACCCTACCCTCCTGTCCACAACCCCGGTCTATCGCCGTTATTATCTTTTTACTTTCGAAGAGGTTGACTGCGTCGGAATTGTATCGTATTTGTGAAACCTACCAGTTCTGCATTTTTCTGTTCAGAAAGTGCTGCCGCAGTCAGTATCTTTCAAATCGAAGAAGTAAGAAACTAATACTACTTTACCGCACACCAACTCCGGTCATATTACCATACAGCAATTAATTAACTGTGGATAGAGTTAGGTCAGAAATAAAGGTTCCATCTACCTGTGGTCGCCTCAAGTTTGTCAGGAAAGAACTTGTTATCTATGTTGTTTCCAAAGGATCGAACCTGCGTACCTAACGGGAACCTTCATGATAGTAGACGAGCATCTTACCATGGCGTCACTCGGGCGCGGAAGTGAGAAACTGGCAAATTGAGTGAATATTCTTCCACGTGTAATTAGACGCGGATGTGATGCATGCTGCTGTGAGACTTTAGTGAAGGCTAGCTTTAGAGATCGGCTAGAATTTACTTCTTAACCCTCTGTGGTCCAGAGGTTTTTTCGGCAGTTCGTACTTTGTAGTTCCTCCCTCGCAATGAGGAGGGCTCCTGGATATTTGTCCGTTTTGCATAGCTTATTAGTTTTGCTAAGAAGCCTTCTCCCAGCATGGTCTATCAAACTGCTTAAGTTCTCTTGGGGGACAGAGCAGGGACCATTTTTTGGTGTGGTGGTGGTAAGAAGCTGAATTCACGGGGGGCGTTGTAACATTGAAGTAACGTTGTTTCCTGACGCGATCCTATGTCAAGTCCATCTCGACATAGGATCGCAAAAGAAAGTAGGAAAAGCGCATAAAACTAACTTCGGTCAACCACCACTGTGCCGATTGCGGGTTGTTGACATGGTCTTTCGCGATATGAAACCACGATGATACCCAAGGCGAAGATTGGCTAGATGTTCCGTTTTCACCTCGAGAAAATATTGTTAGTTGTAGACTATTATTATATGAATGTGTGCTCCACGAGACTTCAAAAGTATTCGTCTAAACGGAATGTTTGTCATGGGACGGGAATCATAGGGGAAAATATTCGTAACGTGTAGGCGCCTCACGTTTCACGGGCCCCGGGAAAGGGTGTCTCCGACGATTCATCTTGTAAACACACACACACACCACATATAGTTTTTTTTAAATATTATATATATATATAACTATATAACATTTAATGATAATGGATATATTCACTATCTGCCGTAAAAAATTTCTTTCAACAGTTACACACTGGATCAAATTTCGAATTATAAAACAGAATGCAATGTTTGCTACCAATTATAATTATTAACAAGTACTTCACTACAAGAAGCAACTTACAATGAATAAAAATTTTCATTGACTACGGAGGGGGAAGGGACTGTTTAACTCGAAGATGTGAACCCGAGGACCTCGTACCGGCACCGATTAAACCCCTCGGTGGCATTACGAGTTATCTCGCCTGCCTTGATGCTTATTATTTCCTCAATTACGAGATATTTCGCCTTCTTAAAACCCTTTTATTTCGGCAATGACGTGAGCTCCCGATATTTCCCTCTTCTTAAGAGCATGTTTTCCACACCCCCCCCCCCCCCCAGTGTCAGATCAACAAGCTTCACATTTTGATAGCAGAAGGGGAGAGACGTTGTTTGAAACATATTTTTCCTTTCCCTTCGCAGTGGTATAGGAATATGCGTACAGTGTTCAAAAAGAGAGAGAGTGATAGAGTAGATCTCTCTTCCTCGGTTTATTATTCTCGGAGTTGGAGGAAGGGGGGAACTATCGGCTGCACAAAATCGGGGATAAAAGGCTTCTTGTAGAGAAGACTTGGCATTTCACAGAGGCTTTTGTTATTTCCACTGAACCCGTTTTAATTCGGATGAGTGAAATTTATAAAACCGTGGAAAGGGTTAAGACGCCATTACATTTAACAATGAACGTGACCGTGAGTAAATAGAACCGGTGCCCAGGACCACAACTAGGGGGATAAGCCTGGTCTGGTGCCCTGGGCGCCGAATTCACATACCAACCGCTCCTTCAATATTGCACGGTGGCGTCAAAATATTGTACATGTACATGCTTGCCCAGCACCCTTACAGATAAAATCTTATCTATAGTAGTGTCAGACGGCAGCAACTAGATACTTTGTCAACCGGAGTAAGCATGCATTTTGGCAACCCCGTGTAATGTAGAAGGAGCAATTAAAGAGTGAATTCGGTGCCCCTTCTAGTCCAGCGCCCGGAGAACCATACCTGTCTGCTCCCACTAGTTGCGACCCTGAGTGGTGTAGTATGCTGTATAAGTGTATTCATAATGGTATAAGTGTTGGCTTGACCCAACTCCCCAAATATTTGGTTTCGGCACTGCCTTTGCCTATCTCTTTCTTCCTCAGAAATACAATACACGAAATTAATGGGCGAGAAAAGATTATAAATTCAACTGAATTCCGTGGAAAAACTGTCTTGTGACACGGCCAAAAACTAAATTTTTTATTTGACCTTCACGGCAATGACAAATATCTTGTCTAACTTTATTTTGGTAATCACGAAATATCTCGCTTCCTTAAAACCCTCTCGTTTCGGCAATGACGAGCCCAGACAATTTCATTGATGGCTTCATCTTCGAGTAGTTAGGGGGGGGGGGAGAATGATTGGACAATGGGTGGAGTCAGCTTTTATTCAAAGTTTGATAACATGAATGAATGAACCCCAGGACTCTGCCACCGGACTTATCCCGTTGCCGAGATCTATGCCAGCCAGCGTCATGACAGAGTCTGGAAAAAAGTGCGTGTACCACAGTCTTCGTGCGTTTCGAGTATTGTGTCTCACTTTTTAGTGCTGCAATCTATATTTCAGAAGTGAAGTGTAGTGATTGAATTATTTGTACCGTTGTAGGCCTGTTGCTGTTTGTGACGAGACTTTTAAAATAGGAAGATCGGCTCCCATTTGTGCCTCGAAATTAGGAACCACAGGACACCAACTTTAGTTGACTGCCACTGTGGCGACAGTGGGGGGATCCTCATGATGAGAGTCCGTCACAATGGCCCTCGATCACCGCAGCGACAAAGTTTGATAGAAGTAAAGAGAGACGGTGTTTTTTCCATCTTTTCGGAGTAGTAAAGGTATATGCACATAGAATAAATCGTGGAAGAAAGATAGAGTATTCTGTTGGTTGTGGTTTTTTTTAATAGTACAGTCGAATCCCGTTTTAACGAATACCGTTACGAAGAGAAAATCTCGCTTTAACGAGCACTTTTCTAATCCCCTAAATAAGTTTACATAGGAATAATGGAAAAACCTGGAATTCCTTCATAACGAAGTGATTTCTCCGGTCTCTTGGAATTCGTTGTAACGGGATTCGACTGTGTAGTATTCTCTGTTTCGGGGGGAAAAGGAATATTATCGCACAAAATAGGAAAAAATATTCTTTTTTAAAAATAGGTGGCAGTTTCTAGATGATTTAGTGATATCCACTGTAGCAGTTATAATGCGGATCAAGAAAATTTTAAAAACTATAGGGTAAAGATTTAAAAAAAAAAAAGTCGGGATTGTTGAAAATACTTGACTTAAAATACTTAAAAATCTCCGGTGAAATGCGGATTATATATGGTCATAGTAGCCGTGATAACCCCATCGAGCTTATATTACTTACGAACTTATATATAAACTCAATGGTGATAACTTTATTATTATACAGGACTATAACTACTAGGGCCATTCTCTGATAACTGGAGGATGCTAGGAATTCCTCGAAACTTGAACAATGTTATAACCGTGACTGAGTCGCGGCATGGTAGTCTCCGGTTATTTTGAAAATGAATTAGGTGAACTTAAAAAATGTATAATTCGAAATTCGATAGAAAAACCGATCGTCGATGACTGCGTCGGCAAAATTTTCAAGTGGAACGCCAGTGATGAGTTTGCGAAACAATCGAGGGCACCGTCCTGTATGGACAATGTCATGTCCTGGCTTGCCTTACCTTGTCATCTTCTACTTAATGCCACAAAAACAAGTTGTGCCTCTCTTGTCATTCTTTTATTTTTCTATTTCCTAGTAACAACCAACAATGTAACACAAAAATTTATTATGAGAAATTCTCAAAATTACATTTATCCTGTGATGCGTAATGTTCGTTTGTGGACTTTGCCAATCATCAAAAGATATCAAAGTCTTACCGGTAAGCCCTCAACAAGTTTTACTGTATGTTGCTGAATAAAAAAAAAGTTACAATTTTTCAATGCATGAGTTTTTAATAATTAAATTTCATGAAATGCAATTACAATTTTGCTTGATTTAAGTATGACAAAGAACAGGGCTCCCAGGTCGCCATGGCGACTGGGATTGTGTACTTACTAAATTGCAGGCTGAGAGCTGCACAAAATTTTTGGAATTTATAGCAGCCTATCTGCCAAAATGAAAGGGTCACCATTCCCTGAAAAAGTCAAAATAAGCATTATTTTGGACCTTTTTATTTGTGCAAAAATTGTTCTGGTTCCTAGATTTTTTATTTGTCCAGCGCTGCCAAAGAGCTAAGGAAATAGAGCAGCTTGACAAGTCCCAGGTGCCATAACGACTAGAAAATTGGTGTTTACGCCTGAAATTTTGTATATATGTTTAGCAAATTGGTGTCTAAGATGACGAAAAAATTTTCATTTCATGACGGTGGCTCTAAAGTTGGGTTTACCTAGGGGCAGGTTTTCTGTGCAATGCAATGTGAAATGCCCAGTGCGACGCGTCATCCACTCACCAATGAGAAAAGAAGCATGACTGTTTCCTTACAGAGCGCAATACGCCTCACGACAGCATTTCACTTCGAGCATGATTGGCCAACTGCTTGTGGAGGAGTCAAGTGTGTTGTGCGTTGCATGTTTCACCAATCTTCTCTTCATTTTTGTTGTGTTTTCTTTCCCTTCCCTTCAAACCGAAGTATGCAGATGACAGAGATGATGCGATGCCAGGGCCATATACTATATAGCGGCCCTGATCTGATGCACCACGCTAGGAAAACAAAAATGCATACCATGGTTCTGTAACACGTTTCTACTGGACGCTAAATGATCCAGTTCAGTTCACATGGTGCAAAAAAACCTATTCCTAGGAAAACCCAGCTTTAACCCATTAACGTCAGTTGATAAAATTTGCCATTCGAAATTTTGATTTTTTTTTTCTTTGCCAATAATTGTTGGAAGTGGTTCCCACTCAGTATTTTTGTCTTTCAAAGAATCAAAGTCGTCTTTAATGGGTTAAGACTTGTTTACGCGAGTTAAGTGATTTAACTAAATTTCAAATGGTTGAGTACACTAAAATCTGCCCCAATGTAAGAAATCAAGTAGTGAATGATCATTAGTAGTGAATGGTTATTTGGTGTTGTGTTAGAGATTTTTTTCTTTGGCAAGAAGTCACAAAGTGTGAAACTGAGTCATGCTTTCGGATGGACATCTTTCTTGCCTAAGAAAAAAGCCATGACATGACCAAAAAAAAAAATTATGATAAAAAAACTAACAACAAAAAAATTCTCAGATTAAATAGGGGATCAAGATTAAAAATGAAACATTCTAGACCAGCGGTTCTCAACCTTTTTTGACTTGCGAAGCCCTTTCTGGTATATAATTTCTGTGGAGGAGCCCCATAGGCCTACTTTTCATTCATTCATCAAAGTTATTGATTTAATATTCAAAAATACTTATAATTATGGAGCCCCTTGGGAGTTCACCGGTTGAGAACCACTGTTCTAGACTAAAGAGATCCAGATTAAAAATATAACATCCTAGACCAGATGCGGGATCGAAAATGATAAATACCAGAACTTATAAGCAATCATCCCTCCTGATATATAAATCTCTAGAATATAAATATTATTTAAGAATAATAAATAATTGTGGAGGGTTGAAAAATCAAGTGGTGTAAGTTCAGATTTGGTTGATGTGTCACATAAGATACATAAAATAACTAAGAATTTTGATATTCACTTAGAAATATATGAAGTGGTGCAAGTTCAAGCTGGTAAAATATCCTACAGATGGCAACAATATAATTTTCCTGACACGATATAATTGCCAGCAATTTCGAATGCAAATTTCTTTGTCTTGAAAAAAATTTTCAGTGACTTACACCACCTGCATTCTCATCTCCCCCAATTTATAATTTTTTTATATAAATCCGGACTGTCTTTTAAAGTGAATATGGTCTGGGCAAAAAAAGCTGGGTTCTATAAATATAAGGTTAAAATTATATAATGGCTAGTATGCAAAAAATTAAAATAGAAATATATGAAATGTATATTACTTGTGAGAATTCATATGTAATCCTGAAAACAAATTCCAAATGACATGTTGAGAAAACAGTATGTGTGATACAACATATAGTGAACAAAATATATATAATTAGCTTCAAAAATGAGTGTGCTTGTACCAACAGACTTGATAAATTCCAATGCAGCAGTAATGGCTATTATAATTACAGCAAACTTCCAAAGGTGACGTCACCTTCAGATGATAACCACTAGCAAAGGAGGAAATAATAATAACCGGCAGGAAGAAAAGTGCCAACAGGCTACGAAGGAAATCGCCAAAGAAATAAGGGATTACCTATACTGTAATTCCCTCAATTACTAGCCTCCAGCAAGTGAAGTAGCTGGTGATCTGTTTTCAATTCCAGCTCAGCATAATTTCAATTACGTATAACTAATAAAATCGCTCACTAGATGAGCAAGTATCTCATTTTTCTCCTTTTTTCATTGTCGCCTTTCTCTTTTGTTACAAGACAAAACTAATGGAAAGAAAAGTAGCCACACCCATATTGCACCCAGGAGATGGCAAAAAAACTGGCGGCGAGTAGCAATAAAAGTAGTCTACCCTTCAACTTTACTTGCCATGTTCTTCACATCCTGAAGCAGAGCCCTTAGGCTGAAATCTTTGGTGGGTCATTCAATGGTCAATTTATAGTCTGAAGAAACAAAAAATGAGAATTATCCCATGTTCCAGAGCCCTGTCGGCCTCACCCTTGTGGGAACCATGTTGTTCACACTAACAGAGTGAGCGACAAGTTAAACAGATAATGTTATTATAATGAGCGACTTTAGCAGCAGCAAGTAGCTATAGTAAATTCACCCAATGTAATTGAGCTTTTACGAACTTAACTCGTGTAAATGGGTCTTTACATTGTCTCAGATTCTATGGTATTTGAAAACTTGAAATTTAATTATTAAATCACTTCTCTCGTGTAAATAGTCGTTTAACATGAAAAAGGGTCATTAACTAAGGAGAATTCACTAGGTTTGCTAGTGCACAAGAGCTCACACATGAGATCCTTACCATCACTTGAAGCGCACTGATTATTAGGATGACTGTTCGGGGACACTACTCCACACTACCAGCTAGACAAGAGTGGGAACTCTGACCTTTCTTAGTTTTGAGCGGGAAGTAAAAGATTTCACGGCTTGAGAGAAAATCTCACGCAGCGAGTTCTCCCAGGTTAGGTCTCCAAAAAGTTTAAAAACATTACTTCAGGTCATTTTTCTTCTGGAAAAGTCCTACTTGGCTCTTAAGAAATTTGACTTGCAAATAAACTTTTCTTTTTGCCATGGGTCCCTCCATAGTGAATTTATAGTGTAAAAATAGCAAAAATACTGAGATTTGTCTTGGGGCCTCCTGGCTAGAGCCTTGTCAGCCCTACCCTTGAGGGGGTCATGAGCACAGCATAATCTTGCAGGTTTTTGCACCAATGGAAACCAAAATTCAGTCTTATCTGACATCTACTCAAATCAAGATAATGATAATCACAGACTTGAGCAAGGAGTCCATCAATACCTTATACCTTGTGGATGAAAAATTTGTTCAAACATCAATTGTTCACGAAACATCAATTTGTCTACCATAGGCAAATACAGGGGTGATCTCCCCCTGTTCACTAATTGTATTATATGGGCATAGGTGGGAAGGCAGAGGTCGATAATTCCCCCCGTTCAATGAGTCTGTATCCACTTATGTTGCCTGCCCTACATACGATTAATAAGGCATTACTTTTATTACCTTATACTTTGTGGGCATTATGAATGCTAGGAATTAAAATCTTCCTTTCTTTTAGCCAAAACTGAAGCTCATCAAATATGACCTCCAATCAAAGATGAGCTAAGAAAGACTTGCTTCATTATCTATCTACCCAATTTAAAAGCATGTTATTACTGAAATGGACTTCAGACTTATTGATAAAACTAATAGTTTTTGAACCCATGTAGACTTATAAAGTATTTAGATTTTGTACTATAAAGCTATTTTTATGCCTTTTCAATTTGATTTGTGAGTTTCTTAACCCTTCTTAAGCAGCAATTAGAAACCACTAAACGCCCCTTTCAAAATGTCATCTTTTTTAATGAAGTAGGCTTTTTTCCGATTTTCAGCAAGTGTAAACTCAGGTAATAGGGAAAAGTTTTCCATTGAGAAATCAACATTACAAAATATCTGGGCTTTTCAGTGATAAAATAAGAGACTTTTATGAAGGCGAATTATCTCGTCAGTGCCACTTGAAGGGTTAATGAGCTGTACTCATCAATTTCATCATGTCTGTCAATTTGCCAATTATTTTTTTTGAGTTTGCTGTAAATTTTTCATTAAAATATGTTTTTGAACCTAGATTGGCATGAAGAAGATTGCCTAGTCAAGAACCCATTTTATCAGGATTCTTTTTTTGATTGTTGGCCATGTGAAGATGTTAGAACAATGGTTGATCTTACAGGTCTTTATAATTACAGCAAAGCATATGTATATAATGAAAAACCATTTTTTGTGAGAGTGAGTATATATATGCTTTTAGCACATTCTTAGTAGTTTTGTATGTGAAAAAAAACCATTTTTTAAGTTACCGTATTCCATGATGATGTGAATTATTGTGCATTTTGGCAACATAAATGTGACAAATATAACCATAAAACACGAGAGCCAACTGATTTTTTAAACAAAACTTCATGCTTATTAAGGGGCCGTTCAAGTATTATGTCATCATCGATGGGGGGTTTCAGATTTGCTGACAAGGGGAAGGGGTTTGGATAATGCTTACGTCATCAACCACCCTTTATAAAAATATTAAATATTTTTAATGGCACCTTACTCTGTGCACCAAAAACGAGAAAAACCTTTCGATAGTTTGTGGGCACTTGAAGTAACATTCCCCCCCCCCATTGATAAGTGCCCTAGAGCCACTTTAGTGATCTCTAAATGTTTTGCGGATCCAATGATCTGGAAATGTGTCCAGGCCGCTTAAGTGCTCTGGAACTGTGCCACGCATCACTCAAGTGATCCGTAATTATATGTCGTGGATCACTTAAATAATCGGAGAATGTGCCGCTGTGATATAGAACCGCACTGGGGGCCACTTAAGTGCTCTAAAACTACGTAGCATGTCACTCAAGGGATCTCTAAATGTGTCACGGATCGCTTAAGTGTTCTGGAACTGTCCCGGGTCATTTAAGTGATCAAAAATTTGCCACAGGCCGCTTAAATGTTCTGGAATTGTACCAGGGGACACTTAAGCAATCTGTAAATGTGCCGCTTAGTTCATTTTTACAAAATTAGGTTTGAGGAGGGCAGGCCGCATCACATAACCCCAGGGCCATATTTTAATTTATTAAAGATAAATTTTTTGGGTTCATAGACTTCAAATAACATTGAAATTAACAGAAATAATAACATATAAAGGTATTTTCTTCCGAAATTTCAATTAAAATATTTTTTTGCATTAAGAAAATAAATTTTTGATCATGGGGAGAGGGGGGCATGAGAGAGAGCCCTATATTACCCCCACCTGTGCACGTCTCTGATCCCACCAATATGCGTTACGATTCAGAGGGGCAGATCTGATGACAATTTTGCTGAAAAGGGGGGGTCAGAATTTTACTGAAATTAACTTTCTCGGTATTACTTTTTTTGCATTTAGGGTTACTGTTACAGTAGACGTCACTTATTGGAATTGTGGATAATGTTATCATTCAAGTCGGTAAAATGCAGCAACACAATGAACATTTTTAAACAAAACTGGTTGCAAAATGTCCAGTCATGTCAAAACCTCTAGGTTTGACATGACTAGATTCACGAATTTTCATAAATTTGTAATTATTATAAATATGCCAATATAATATAAATTATGTCTAAAAGATTAAAAATGCATTAAAAACAGCTTGCATGCATGATGAAATAACCCAACATCAATGTAATTGAATAAAAATTTATTTTATGACAGTGCAGCCAATTGAGAGCTGGCACTAACATCACAAAATTTGCGTTCGATTTCGAAATATACTCTCATGTGTCCAGACTGTAACTTAAACCCTGCATGTGTCCAGGAGGGAGTGCGCCATCACCATGAGTAGGAAAAGATAATAAACTGTCTTTGTCCATCCCCAACTTTATTGTCTTACACAGCCGAACCTCTATTGACATCCCATCACCAAAATCAATCTGCCTCTTCGACCTTCATCACACAATCAGTTATGAGGAAAAAGAAAGTTGGGTTTTTTGAGGGAAAAGAAAGCGTTTCACTTTTTGTGATGAATTTTTTTTCCTCTCTGTATAGAACTTTCACTTAAAAAAAAAACGGAACTGTCCCATTTTTCACAGAAAAAGGGATGTATGATCATGATATTTGTTTATGGGTTTCTTTTGGGTAATATAGTTATCAATCAGTTATTGTTATCAGAAACTCCAAGTCCTAATGTCATTACATTAAGCGGCATGCACTATACTTGTATTTCTAGGAGATTGTTGGTGACAACCAATGCAACTTCCTATAGAAAACAAGTGATGCATATATATTGATAGATTTTTCCATTAAAAATCCTCAAACCCTTTGAAATTTGAAAATCACATGCTAACAGTGTAGGCCAGCGGTTCTCAACCGGTGCTCCGCAGAGCCCTTGGCGCTCCTTGTGCACTCTCCAGGGGCTCCGCCGCCGCTCGAAGAAAATAATAAAAAACGGTAAAATTAAAAAAAAAATTATTATAAATATTTTAAACAAGTAAAAATAAATCGGTAACTTTGATCAGTAATTAAAAAATTTCCCACGGGGCTCCGCCATAGAATTTTTTTTACTAAAAAGGGCTCCACGAGTCAAAAAATGTTGAGAAACGCTGGTCTAGAGGCTAATGACTTGAGCCATGGATAGTCAACCACTTGGCTTTTTGGGCCACATTGAAATAAAAACTGTTTTAGACCATTCTTAAAATAAAATAACAGGAACGCCTTAAAGCCAAAGTTACTGTTTCAAGTGAAAGCAAGCTCATGTATGATATTATTAGTAATTTGAATAATTATTAGTAACTGAACAATATTTTAATTATTGGTGGGTCATTAATTTTTTTTGTGTATTTTTTTTTTTTGGGCTGCATTCATAACTGTTCTGGGCTTTGGGTTCAAACCCCTGACTTAGAACAGAAGATGTACAGTGAAACCTGTCTAAGATGAGTACTGTATTTCATTTGTTTTTTTTTTTTTTTTTTCAGTTAAACATTTAGGGTACTGCTTCAGATTTGAAATTAGCACCTTAAAAACAGCTCAAGTTATCTTAACTATTGTTTTTAGTAATAAATATTGAGTATCTTGCTCTATGTTTATACTTCATTAATTTTAATAAAATGCTATTTTTCTCAGGATGTTGTAGAAAGAAATTTTACTATTGATGATCTTGCCACAATGTACAAAACATACAAAATTAAACTTGACAGAGGAACCGCTAGATTCTCCTCAACTCATACAGCTTTTCAGTCACTTGGTGAGCTGGTGGAAAGAAAAGAAACTTTGAAGTCAATGAAAAATTTTCATGTATTATGGTATTGAGTTTAATAATTTTATAAAGCTTGCTTTGGCTTCATTTAACAATAGTTTTTTTTTTGGAATTTTCTAATTGAAAGTAGTGATTAAAAGTGTACAACTTTTTTTCAAAAATTTCAATTTCAAATTGATGTATATTGAAAAAAATATTTATCAGGGAAAATATATTAAAATAGCTTCAACAGGGGGGAGAAGTTGTTTGTATAGTTGCAGATATATGTTGATCTGATAATTGTCATTTAACCCTTTACCTGCTCAAAAAATCTGATCTTTGGTTTTCAGTGTCTTTTTTTAGTTAAGGAGAAATTAGTTTAAAACATATCTATCAAAAATCATTATCTCCCTGTGAGTTGCAATGTACAATTTTTAAAAAGTTGCATCATTTGTTTTATTGAAAATTTAATATATCACATTGATTGCTCATATATAATTCAACAGTTAAGGGGTTAAACTTGAACAGAATATGTGATAGAATTGTTGAGTATAATATAGTGTAACCAAGTAGCATGTCATTATGGAAAAACTTGTAAAACATTACTGATCTATATTTTGTAAGATTACAAAAAGGTAGTTGTACTTGTCAATATTTTGAACAGTGCTCGATACAATGGTTTTTTTTTTCTTGGATTTATTTATATTGTTTTCTTGTAATTTCATTCTATGCATGTATTAATAAATCATGATTGCAATTGTTTCAGGAAAGTTAACAGGGTTGCAGCTGCGAGAATTTTGAGGAAAATTTTTCAGCGTCCGTACTTTGTTCCTAACAACAGTGAAGTTGCTTTGCAACGATTTTTGTCAATTAGTGGATCAGAAGCCTCACAGTTTTTCTTGGTATGATGTTCTATAATTGTGGCTTTTTTTACATAAATGCAATGGCTGTCATTTCTTTGAAAAAGTCTCCCAGTCAGGCATGGATCCAGAGTGATGTGCCCAGGAGGGGCAATTTTATTGTGCACATTCGTTGAATCTTCCCATATTCTGACCAGCCAACTTTCCAGATTTAGGCTAGAAACTCCAAATTTTTTGCACTTTCTTCGGATTTTAGTAGGAAATTAGATTTGGAAGGAAATTGTTTTGCGATTTCTTTCAGATCAAAATTTTCTAGATTTTTCCTGAGCTTTCATGATGTTGTGATATCAATGATTACAGTCATCATTGGAGAAAACACCTATAGAGGGCAGCTGTAGTTCATGGAACCTACCTACTCGGTCGAAGACGTCACTTACATGGCATAGACAAAAAATAGGTCTTGATCACCGCATTTAAGCAAACTGGCAATGACATGACTTTGTTTACTTAGCATTTATCAGGGGATGGTCTTGGTTGCCTACATCCCTATGTAATTATTGTATTCTATAAACAACCTTGTGGCAAACACACTAACAGAGAGGTTGATTGTACACCATGTAATATGTGATACCACTGGACATTTTTTCGTCAGCAGCCTTATATTTTGAAGTTTTTTTTTCTCTGATCAAATGTCTTCAAAAAATATATACAACTGCTTTTGAGAGTTTGTATACCCAAGATTATCCATCTCTCTACCCCCTTTCCCCCCCCCCCCCCACCGAGAATCTCTGGATTTCAAAAGTTGGCACGTCTGTGTAGGTTCTTTCATAGCAATAGAATGGCAAATATAGACATGCAAAAGTATGCTTGCTGTATTTTCGAGTAAATTGCACAATGTTCTAAATTGTTAAAAACGTTCCTACAAGTTTTAAGAACAAAAATTCTGAACTCAATTGTTAAGTCAAGAAAAAAAATTGCAAAATCAAAAAAAAATTAGTCATTAGATTGAAAAACAATTATTAAATTCCAATTAAGACCTGTCCGGATTATTCAATTTGATTGTTAAAACAATGATCACAGTATACTGAGTTTTGACTAATTTGATTAACTCTGATATTTTTTTATAGTCCCATAACAATAATTGAATTAAAGTTTTGCTGTACATCAAATGTCAGACAAGTAATACATTTTCGAAGAAAAAAATTTTGCTGTTTCACTGAATGAGGTGTGGGGGGGAAATAGATGTCACCCTACTATCATCATCCTTTGGTGTCCCATAAGGGAAAAGCCTAAGCAAATTTTGCCCATTGATCTAACACCAAGTGGTTTAACACGAGTTGTAGGTCATGTGAATATGAAGAGAAACATTATTCTGTGGAAATTTCCAGAGTTTGGTAGCCGCTCTGGGGACGAAAGTTATGGTATCTGTTACCATTATATTGAATCTATGTGGGAGATTATGGAAACACGTAACCGGTAAAGGCCATATCAGAAAATTTGAGGCTGCTCCTGTCTGCGATACCTTTTCTTTAGTAAAGGAGCAGAGGAGGTCTCAGAGAGATATGGCTGAGAACTCAACATGAAGTTATTAAATAGTAACGCATGAAAGTTCAAGTTAGAGCAGAATTGAAACTCGCCATGAATTCAGGTGTTTAGTGTAATTGAGAAAATTTACCAGGATATAAATGCTGGGAGCATTTACAACTTCACTTAGTGTCACCTGATGATCACCGAAGTAGTTCCTTCTCGGAATAGAGAAGGCGGGACATCGTCAAGTGGAGTTTCGTCATCTTCTCCTCCACACGCAGGACAAATAAGTGAATCTGCATAGCCACAGTTGTGTAGGTGTTTCTAGGTTAGCATGACCAGTGATGATCTGTATAACCTGTTCAATTTGTTTCCTGTTCAACGAGAAGTTTTTTGGCAATATTCGGATGGGTTCCCAAGGCCAGCTTGGCCTGTCTGCAGTCCTGTCTTGAGTTCCATTGCCGCAAATGTTTGTCTTCTATCCATTGTTCGACATCTCCTTTGATGGTTGACAACGAAACAGGATAGAAAAGTTCAGGTCCAGATAGCTTCAGGTTCGTTGCCTCTTTGGCTATCTGGTCTGCGAGTTCATTTCCCTGGAAATTTACATGACCAGGAACCCAGTAAAGGTTGATGTTGCAATGCTGCCAAGTTATTCAGCATGTCAGTGCAGTATTTTACACACAGTTGAAACTTGAAGTTGTCAAGAGCCAATAGTGTTGATTGGCTGTCAGAGAAGATAACAATTTGTTTGCCATGATACCCTTTAGAAATCAGACTTTCAGCCAGTATGGCTATTGCTAATACTTCGGCTTGAAAGACTGGTCGTTTTGCCTAGATACAAATGTATCTTATGATAGTCGTGATCCACTCCAAAGATGCGGAAAATTGCTCCAGCCCCAGTAATCCTAGAGCCATCTGTGTAACACTCAATAACTCCTGTTGAGATGTTACAAATTATGTGAGCAACTTCATTTCTCCTGGGTATGTGGATAGAGAAGCATTTAGTGAAATTTTTTGTTTTGGAACAGGAGTCTTTTGGCATTAGTAGAGAGGGGATCTCCACTTTTCCCAGTAGACAGCTGTCACGGTGATTCTTGAAAGAAGGTTTGTATCCTATATAAGGTCGATTGCACCATGTACCATTTCTTTCCATCCTATACATGGTTTTAAAAGCTTCTTGTAGGTACCATCTCAGAGGTGGTAGCTTAAGAGCAGTTTCAAGGGCGATAGAGGGAGAGGTGGGTAAGGCTCCCGTAATAAGAATGCAAGGTAGTCTTTGTACTTTTTGTAGGACAGTTTCATAAGAGGTCTTTGATAACGCCTGATGCCATACCACACAACCATCATTGCATGGTTGCCAACCACACTCAGCATTGGGCGTGCAATATGTCACCCTATTAACTTTTAGCCTGTTTTTAGAAAGTAATTTAAAACATGTTTTTAGCTATAATTACTTAATGTATGATTATGTTTGATTTACAATCTCAATTTGTTTTTCTAGCCCACCACTGATTTTGCCAATGTTTGGATTGCTCAAAGTCAGGGTTATCGTCTTATCGTACTAGATCCGACAGAGCCTTGTCGGAGCAACTGTTCAACTTTGTCCATCTTGTTGCGTCCTCAAGATGTCTGTAAGTCTTCCGCAGTTTCTTTTACCTGCATTACTTTATTCACACATAATCAATTTCCTCGAGAAAGAAATCCAACAAATGAAAGCATCCAAATAATCGTTTCTATCTATCACCAAATCCACCAGTGTTTCTGTCTACTGTGTCCCAGTTTTGAGAGTGTGTTTCCCATATTTTTATTTATGGAAGACCCCACTCATAAGGTATCTGAATTTTCTTTTTGACAGCCATAAATGAAGAAAGGCTTAAATTTTTGCCAGTTATTGCTTTAAAGGTTTATTTTGAAATCTTGCAGTTCAACTAAAAGCAGTGTGTGATAAATGGAAAAAGATAGATTTGTAAAGCCAGAGAGAAAAGTAGTAGATAGATAGTACCATTTGTAAAGCCAGAGAGAAAAGTTATAGATCTGTTTCACAAGAGTTGATCAAAACTAAAACAAAAATCTGGATGCCTATATGGCAAGATTTTAATGAAGCTCTTTGGCGCGGTAGCCCAGGTTGATAAGATACTCGCCTAAAGTACCAAAGGATGTTTAGAGGTGTCGCGAGTTCGATGCCTGGTTCATCTTTGTCAGAAACTTTCCTGACACGGGTACAACAGAAACAGCAACATGACCACGAAAAAGATTACTACCGAGGGGTTAGCACACCAACCTCTCGGTGAGTATAAAAAAGGCCATTCGAAATCGGCAATAAGTTGTAGGTCCCAGGTCTGCCGCTGTGGTGGTCGAGTGGTCATAATGACGGACTCACATCGCGAGGATCCGGGTTCGAACCCCACCGTCGCCATAGTGGTGGTCGGCTGAAGTTGGTTTCCTGTGGTTCCCAACTTCGAGCCGATCTCCCCATTAAAAAGTCTCGCCACAGAGAGCAACAGGCCTACAACGATTAATTACTCAATCATTACACTTCACTCGTATTAAGAAAAACTGGTGGCAGATGGCAGCACTACACATAACAAGCATTACACAGAAACAAACTTTACGTCAGGTTTCACTACACATACACACACATTCCCGCATGTACCAATTCGTTAGAGGTTCCGCAGAGGAATATGAACGAGGTACATGTGTGGTTTAGTAGTAGGTCCCAGGTCTAATTATATATAGCTCTCGTGTGCAGAAAATAATTAATGAAGCTCTTCTAAATTGGTTTAAACAACAGTGGAAAACAAATCTCAATTTATTTTGAGTTATTTATCCCAATTAGCATGATCATATGACTCATATATGGGCCCCTTTTTGACTTTTTTAAATTGAAGGGTCTCTAATTTACATAATTTAGAAATTATGTCATAATGAACATGACTATAAACATGCAATTCAAATTAAATCCTCAGTTAATGGAGTCTATCCCCACAAAATTGTGAAAAATATAAATCTGCTAATCATCTATAATCTGCTAAAAATATAAATCAGCCGCTGTGGTGGTCGAGTGGTTATAGTGACGGACTCGCGATGCAAGGATCCGGGTTCGAACCCCACAGTGCTGGTCGGCTGAAGTTGGTTTTCTGTGGTTCCCAACTTCAAGGCGCAAATGCGAGCCGATCTCCCCGTTAAAAAGTCTCGCCACAGAGAGCAATAGTCCTACAACGATAAATCATTCAATCATAACACTTCACTCATAGTTAGAAAAACAGGTGGCAGATGGCAGCACTACACATAACAAGCATTACAGAGAAACAAAAAACTTCACGTCAGGTTTCACTACACGTACATTCCCGCATGTACCGATTCGTTGGGGGTCTCTGACAGATCATAGCAAACCCCTGATTTTTTTTTAGTTGTTTTGTGGATAGTTTTGATTTGATGCCGTTCGAGCAGTTTGCGGATATGATCAGACACTACTTTTGCAAACATGGGAAGATGTAATCATAGTTGCAACTTATTAATCATTTAATTACCAAATATTCCAAGCAATATTTACTCATCACTAGAATTTAGAAAAGTAATTGGTTATGTGTGTTAATATTAGTTCTATTATTTCTCTTTACTATAGTGTATTACAACTGGCAGCTTTGGAAACCTCGTTTGTTACCTGCTCGACTATCAGAGGATGTGAGCATCACTTACATAGGTTCCTTCTACTAAGTACACATGAAAATAGACATTTGATATCATGAATTATCAAATGCTAATGCCAAATAAAATTGATACAAAATGTTTCTATTTGCACAATATTTCAAATTTCTTTGCAATAAAATGGCAGATGATGTTTGTTTAGCTTTGTTCGTGAAAGTAATTTTCTTTGTACAGTAGAACCTCCATAATGAACACTCCTCTATATATTAACAGACACAGCAAACAAGAATTCCAGTCCTATGGTGTACATTATTCGAAGGTTTCATTGTATTAACTTTCGGTTCTCAAATTGGCTACTTTCTCAATTGCTTCATTATGCAACATAGCACAGTAAAACTTTTTTATGTGTGACCAAATAATTTCACAGGAAAAAAACCTACCTAAATGTCTTTCCAACTCCTGCTTAAGGGTCATCATCAGATATAGTCATGCACACTAATCATTCATTTTATTGGGTTGGAACCACCTGTACAGACACAAACATTTGAATATTCCTGTTCCCATAATTCCTTTCACACATTTTTTATATAGCTTCAAAAGTTGATTTTTTAGCTCTTGGAGCTGATTCAAAGTCTCAGCCTATTGAATAACATTTCTTTAATTTTAATTTTGAAAAATCATAATCCCCAAGGCTCCCACTTGTCCTTTTTGGTAAAATGTCCTAATTTTCCACCAATCTTATTAACAAAATTTATGTGATTGATTTTAATTGAGGTGGGAATCCGATATATTGCTGAATATTACAAATGCTGTGGATTGCAATTAATGATTCTGCCAAACCATAAATCGTGTCGTTTTTAAGGTTATTTGGGGGTGTATGTGAACCATTTGGTTTATTAATTTTTCATTTGCTTAGTTTGAGGGTTTAACAAGTAGAGTAGTCATTAAAAACTTCTGTCTGGATGGAAAAAATAATTTTGTGTTTACTACTTCATGATCTTGGATAGTAACATTCATAATTGTGGTGACATTTTGTGTATAGGTGAAACAACAGTTTGCATAGGCGTGTGTCTAATACAAATACAACGCCACAACAGGCAAAATGCCCAACAAGGTGGCTGAGAAAAAGATGCCCATAAAAATATGGATGTTATATATTTCAAAAATACAGCAAATCTAGTCTATTCTAGGTTTGTAGCATTAATTGTCTTCTGTATTTTTTAGGGCATGCAGAGGCAAACAATATGTACGATCAGCAAAGAGCTAGAAATGAGTTTCATTTGTCAAAATCGATTACATTGAACAGTGAAATGTAAACGAATCCCATTAAAAAAAAGATGGACAATGCAGTAAAACCATCCAGTTCACTTTGACTTATTTACATCGGACTGTGTAATTTACGCTGTGCTTTTCGAAGTGGTCTCGAAAGAGCATCATTCATAAAAAACATTGTCTTCATAATTTGCTATGCATTGTCGAAGAGAGTTCATGGACTGGACTTCTGGAAGGCTCCAAAAAATAATATAATTTATATTGTGAGGACAGACAAGAATTATCTGTGGCTCCTAATACCCTGTTTGGCCGAAAATTGTTTTTGTAACAAGTCATTTCTATCATTTTGCTTTCGCTCATGTCAATCTTGAAATAGCTGTTTTTTAAATTTATAAAAAAATTTAAGGATTTTTCTTAATTATGTGATGTCTAAAGAGGCACCCTCCCTGTCCTACTTTTTATAATTTTTTGAGTGGGAGCCCTGAATCCCTCATTCTTATTTTCATTATGGTTGGAAAAAATATTTTTTTTATTAAAAAATGCCTAATGTTTAATCAATATTTTAACTATAAAACCCCTTTCAACATGACTGACTACACATTATTTGAATCCTTTTTAATTGGAAGTATAGTTTTGCTATAATATGGTTTTCAAAAGTTAATTTTACAAATTTCGACCCACAAATTTTGGTTTTGTAGTTTGATCTTGAAAATGGGCTTGCGAATTAGAAATATGGCAAAATCTGTTGGATTTAGAATAGACATTGAAGAAACACTGAAATTCATCTCACAAACGAACACAGACAATGCCATCAGAATTTTAATCAATGAAAACGATCCTAATAAATCTAGAATTTTAATATGTATTTGCGAGGAATATTTAGAATTCTCCAGATTTGCTTCTAAAGCTGTCATAATGAAACAGTGCTGCTTGTCAAATGCATCTCGACTGCTTTCATTAAAGCAATCAGCCTCTATCAATGTCAGGCTCTTGAGAAAACATTTGCATTCACTAGAATCAATCATAAGTAACAGTAAAATACCCCCCCCCCCCCCCCACAGCTACCAAAATAAATTTATTCATATAGCCTAAATGAACTAGGTTTATTTGTAGGTTAGACCAATTCATTCAAAAAAACTTATTTTGCTGCTGGGTTTATATACTTTTTATTACCCTTCAGTAGGAAACCCCTTACTCATGTTAAATTTAACTCACTTTATGCGATTTTGTCTTACACGATTCTTTAACACATGCACCTTTCACATTTTTGCCTATGGAAGATTTTTAACCCTTTGATTGGCAAGCATTGAAATGTCCAGAGGAAAAGAGTTATGCTAAGCAAATGATGCACCTTGGATACCATCACACAAATTGTCAATATGTGAAAAAAAGTATAGGATGTTTTTTTTGCTTTACAGGAAACACTATTGTGAAACCAATTAATCATGTAAAGCAAGGGACGTCTGTATGCCTCTAGGATCAATGCGGGGAATTATGGGATATCTCACCCTGTATACAGTATTAGTTTGGCACACAATTTATAACTTATCATAAGGGGTTTTTTTTTTACAGTGGCCCCGCTTTTACAGTTTTTTTTTGTCTCATAGATGTTCTCAACAGAGGGGTTTCACTATACTGACAAATTAATGAGTTAAACTTGCTATAAATATATTAACAAAGCGAGTCGTAAATTCATATGGTTTCCTGTGAAAAATACACATTCCTCAAATTCAAGCATATTTACTGGATTATTGCAGAAATGATAATCAACCAAATAATTCTATGTAAAAAAAATCACATACCTCAGCTTAAATTTTTTTTTTTTCAGAGGTTGGAATAGAAATATTTTCAAAGATAAATTTTTTTTTTTAAAGATTTAGATGCCAGTAGAGAAAAAAAATTTCTACTAAAACATGAGTAAGCCTGTCTATTCAAGATTTAATTAACTCCTAACGCTAAGAGATTATTTCTCAAAGTGGATCGGTTGTCCAAGTTTTGACTGCTTTCTTTTGCTTCACAATCCTGTATCACTTAGACCCATCTTTCCAGTTCCTGCCTCTGATGAAGGCTTTCATCTTGCCCGCCATTGACAACAGCATACTCTCTATCTGGGCTGTCTTTGAACAGTTAACAAAATTCTGATATGCACCTTTCATATTTTAACCCATGGGAGAGGATTTTTAATGCCTTAACCCTTTGATTGGCAAGCATTGAAATATTTAGGGGAAAACGTTTTAAAAGAGTTATGCTAAGCAAAATGAGGTACCTTAGATACCATTACACATTGTCAATATTGAAAAAATATATATGGGATGTTTTGCTCCACAGGAAACGCTATATGATTTACATAGAATATAAAAATGTCATTTGTGTGTTTTTACCAACTTACTTTATTATTGTTAAAGAAAAAATGCACAGCAGTTTTCCCTCTGCACATGGCATTTCACTCCAGAAATGCAAGGGCTAACAATCGCCATTGCTTGGCTTGTCAACAAATAAGATAATTGTGCCTTTGAGCTATTCTGCTGGTGATTATAGAAACTTCATAAACAACTCGCAAGTAAAAATTGAATTCTTGAGTGTTAATTAAAAACATTAATGCTTGAAACAAACTCAAAATATAAAATGCTTTTACCTGAGAAAATAAAAGAAACTCATGTTGTGCCTGTTACTGAACTGCACCTCATCCACATTCCTCTGAGGAACTTCTAAATTGGTAAGTTTTGGAATATGAACCTGACAAAGTTTGTTTCTGTGTAATGCTTGTTATATTCATGTTGTGCCTGAGAGCAAACACTGTCAAATATATGGTATAAATTCTAAAGTGTAATTTTATATTCAAATACATCATTTGGTCTTATTTTGTCAATAAGCATCCATTCAAGAATTTATAAAACCTTTTCTTTATAGCAAGTGATCTTATTGTGTGAAGAATTTAAAAAGAATCAGTTTTGTCATTTTTTGTTGAAGTCTCCATCAAGAACATAAGCAATATTCTGTACAAAGATTTCAAGTCATAAATTGACTTTTTATTCATACAAAAAATTCAATGTGATAAAATATGATTTAAAAATACACATGAGGAAAGCTTCTTGCTGTTGTATAAGAGGAGAAAATGGACGGATTCTTATGTAATGAAGAAACATCATATGTTGCATATAAAATACTACTGTACAAAATCAATTATTAATGAATACCGAAATTCATTTTCATATATACAGTAAAATTCTCAACATGATACCCCCAATAATAACTATCACTTTCTGGTCCGGGTACCATGTTATATTCCATTTCTAACGATAATTTTGTCATGCAGTAAAACTACAGATTACTAAGATTTTGTGAGGCAAGTGATAATTTGAAGGGGGAAAAAATCTGATTTGATAAATGTCTCTCATAATACGAGCAAAACTTCCAACAAATTTATATTTGAGAACCAGCCATATATTGCAATATGTATACCGAAACCCCCAGCTGATGGTTGTCCATATTAGTGTTCTCTGCTAAGCGTCACATGATCACAACTAAAAACAGATGGTTTGCGTCCTCTCAGTGCAGGCAAGGTACTTTTCCATGCTTGTTTTGTAATTTTAATTCATGAAAGAGAAAAATATATGCATAAAACCTTCAAAAGTTTTAATGAATTTTGTTTGAGCCCATTCATAGCACAATTCCATGAGACTCTTCTTGTGTATTCACACAAGCAGAGATTTCAAAGCCCTTGCTGTTTTCCTTCATTCTGAAAATACTTGAACCTAAAATATAAAATGAGAATCGACCTGCATTTTTTATGTCTGGCATGAGGGAGATGGTTATGAAACAAATCATTTGTTTCGATTATTTCTTATAGGGAAAGTTTACTTTAACATACAAGTGTTTTGGATTACGAGTGCGTTTATGGAACGAATTATGCTTTCAAAATCAAGTTTTACTGTATATGAAAATATAACAAACATCAGTTTTTTAAAACATCTTGTCATGTTTAACAACAAATAAACCTCAAAACGACTGAAATAAAAAAATAAATTGGAAAGAAAATTTTCTAAACAAATTTCAATACAAATATTCGGGGAAATATCTATATTCAAGATTTCTCTCCTTTTTCATTCATATAAAATAGAGATTCTTACCCCACAAAAGAAAAAATAAAATACAATTTTGAATGGACTAAAAGACAACAAAAAACAGTTATGGTTATGACTCTTTTTTTTTTTTTTTGACAAAAAAAGAAATACTACTTAAAAAATGTTAAAATGCATGAAAAAAAAAAAGATAATCTGCGGCTAAGTATAACAGCTCTCTCAAATACCTAAAATGAAAGGAAGACAGAGTTACCAGTTTTCCAAAACTTGGAAATGAGGATATACGCGCATACCCTCAGCAAAATCACGTTTGTAATAGATGGCCTCACTACACCAACAAGAACAATTGTTTTCCAACCAAAATGGAACCACTTTTAATGTGTACTACTTGGGTTCTCGTTTTCTGCAAATTTTGACAGTGATTCATCAAAGCGTGTAAATATGCGAAAAGAATATAAATGATTAAGAGATGTATATGTTTCACTGTAATTATTTTATCCTAAGAAAGAAAAATAATTCCGGTAACCTGATAATGAGGACAAAAGAAATACTCTAGAAATGGTATATTTCTAGAGTTCCATTCTAAATGGAACATTGAGTACATGTTCTTTGCCCCCCCCCCCCCAAAAGTTGAAATGATGGCCCTGAAAAGATAGAAATATCAAAAACATATGAAGACTTTTGGTAACCCTACACATAATTTGCTCACTATTGCTTTATACATTCCATTTTACATTTTTTGAATGATTGGCTCAAAAATGAATAATAGATTAAATGCAGGTTACTACAGGCAGTTTAGCCAAGCCAAATGCAACACACGGTGAATCAATATAATGAAAATTTAAGGTGTTCCTCACCATGACAAATTTCATTGTGTTTTCCCAAATGGGTAGAAACTGATATACCCTATATCTATAAATGAGAGCAGAATTGGATAATTAATATCCACACAATTGAAACCTGTATTTTTTTTATACTTATATATATTATGTATCACATAGATAACAAACTATTTGAAATAGCCTAAACATGATTCATGTCAAAGGTGAAACAAAATATATTTTCCTGTCACAGATTGTTCAAACTATCTAAACATTAACAAACTCAGGCAACTGCCATCACTTTAACACACTAATTTCTCCTTTATAGCATTATAAATTTCCCTGTGCCAAAAATTTACATTCACAATTTTTTTTTTATAAAACATAATAGACAGCATAAAACTTAAGTGTTTTAACTGGTACTAAAACAAATTCTTCTCACCAGGTTAAATGTTAAAAATTACAGCATATTTTCAATACAAAATAAGAGATTTTTAAAAAATTCATCACTATACTTGATTCTCCAAACATATTAATCTGTTTAAAGCAGGGTTGGCAGGTTTTTGACACATGGCAGTTTTTGATGGTTTATGTCACGTCAAAAACCCTCCATCAAAAACCTTTGTCAAAAACCTCAAATATTGCTTTTCGATATAAAAATTCCCATTGGAAATGCACATGTTAATTGCATGTAATGTTTAAAGTGACTCTGTTATACAAAGAATAAATATTTAAAATATGATTCTAAAATAATTTTCTACTCTCGACAGAATTATTTTGGATAATATATATGCTTTTTTCTTATAAAATTTGAATAAAGCATAACATGAACATTGAAGGGAAAACTATGGAACGATTTGACATTCTTTGATTCAAGATGATTCTTGACCTTCCGAAATTTCTTCAACTGCTTATATATGTTTGCATTGATATAAACCGTCTGCTGTACTCTTTTTACAACAGATAAGTGTTTAAAAAAGTTTATTACATCATGTATGTAATGTTGATTTCTGTTATTATTAAATTATCTAGATAACCACTGATACGATAAAACGATACTCTTATTGCACATAACATTGAAATATATCTAGCGATCAAAATACTAAATTGTAGGACTAAAATGTCATTTAATTCGGCAATGCTATCTTGTATATGTCAAACTTGGTTTATTCTTACTTTTGCACTATGATATGGTACATTTACTAGCATTTATAATGCAATGGTTTTCCAATTGAAGCTGTATTAAAACGTGCAAAACAAATGCTTTGGGTATCAAGTCTTGTCAGCTCTGCTTTGGTTGAAAATACTCTTTAATTCTTTAAAGCTCTGTGAATTTATACACCCTGATCTAAGAAATTTTTAGGTGAAAATAAATGAGTTTAATTAGTACATTAACAGATGCTGTGTGAGAATTTTTATATGGAATAAAATTTTGGGCGGATCAGAAAATTTAAAATATCAAAATATATATTTTTCCTCATTAATTATAATTTTGAATATAAAACCCTTTAATCTAAATAAAAGTAAGTATTTTGTTATTTAACATATCTATCAAGTTAACAAAAACTATTCGACATCATTGACAGTATGATTTTGATAGTTTTAATACTGAGTTAGTTTCTGGGGTTAAAAACCTAACCCTGATGCCCTATCATACATATTTTGAATAAGCAGCTCTATTCCACTTAGCAAATTGAACACAGGTAAGGAGTAGCTTAGATAAATAAATCATAAAATTATATTTTATATGTTCTAGACTCTTATGTTGAAAAATTCAAAATTGCAAATTATAATTAATATTTTGTTTTAATTATTGTAATAAATTAATGTTTAAAAAAAAACCATTGTAATATGCCAAAAAGTAAGTTTTTTCATCATGTTGTACACCTATTGTGTTCAAAACATTATCAAAAGGCATTCATTTAGGTTTTTGATGGTTTTCGAAAGTTTTTGATGGTTTAAACCATCTAAACATGTCATTTTTGACATGACACTTGTCATGTCAAAAACCAGTTGTCACTGACGTCAAAAACCCAACCCTGGTTTAAAGTATACACAATGAGTGTAAAAAAAGTGGCAGTTATTAAAGTACATGTAGTTGCATATACTTGACTTGCACCATTGCACCATTGATCGAATTCACAAAAACAGTATGTTGTTTCGTCCCAGTATTGGCTGTAAAGAAATATAAAAAATTGTTAGGAACAACTTCGTAAATGCTTAATAGTACCTTAGTATTTAGCACTGTATATTATAAATATACAATAAAACTATAATATTTATCTGATATAAATTTAATATTATAGTACAGTCGAATCCTGTTTTAACAAATACCATTATAGCAGGGGAAAAAAATCTTGTTTTAACGAACACTTTTCTAATCCCCCAGATAAGTTTACATAGGGGCATTTTTAAATAACCCGGAATTCCTTTATAATAAAGTCATTTTTACGGTCTCTTGGAGTTCATTATAATGGGCTTCGACTGTATATATATATCAGAAGTGGCCAACTTCTTTCTGTTCGCGGGCCAACATAATGGTCAGCTGTAGCATCGCAGGCAGCACCAGCGGTGCAACTTCAGCATATAAGCTGCACCATTATTAATTGAATTAGTTATTAAATTATTTTTGTCACGAAAAATAAGCAGTTTGTTAATCAAGAAATCTGCTGTTGGAACTGATAAATCAAATAATGATCCAAAATTTAATTTTTTTCACTGTACTTTTACTTTGCCGCGAAATGCACAAAATCACTTCACGGGCAAGCTGTTGGTCACCTTAATATATATCATTAAAATTTTTATATGATATATACTAATATATGAATTTAAATTTGTTATAATATAATTCTTTTCCAATAAATATAAAATCGATTATCACCCAGTACAAAAATGTTCAGAATTACCAAAAATGTTATGGTTATTTAAATAAAAAATTTCTTTTTTAGGTAACTCATATACTCATATATAATTCCTGCAACATATAGTTTGAAAATCTATCCTAAAGAGTTTGATCATCCAAACGTCAGAAAAAAAAATTCTTAGATACATTTGAAACTAATTAAACCAAGAAACTTGGAATGGGTTTTAAATAAAAGCAATGAAAAATGTCATGAAGGCATAAAAAAACTTTGTTTTTAACTTCACTAACCAAAAAAGACAGTTTTTAACTTCACTGACCAAAGAAATAAAACTGAAAGCATTAAATGCCTATTGAAGATCATGGCTATCTATCACTGTGGAAGGAAAATAGGCTTATAGCCAGAGCCAATATATCCAAGATATACCAATTATATCCAAGGTATAACAATTATAAAATTAACTTTGTTGAGAAAATGTGGTGCGAAAATCATATACAGTCCATGTTGCTTGATGTGATCATATAAGGACTTGGGGGTTTCTGATAACAATAACTGAATGATAACTACATCTGGAAAAAATCTTGTTTGCAAATACAGTGACCATACATTCCGTTTGATTGTATGGGACATATGGTAAACAGGTGTTGGTAAAATAGGACAACTGTTTTTCTTCCCACATAATTGATCGCAAAATTTTCAATCATTCGATTCTAAAACGAGACTCTCCCCCCCCCCCCGAGTTAAAATCCTGTTTTTTTGGTTGTTATTTAGCCATTGTGAAGTGTTAGAATAGAACCATCTGATGCATAGCATTGAATATATGATAATTTTTTTTAATGTACAATACATCTCATAGATTCCTTCAGAGTCTTTAAAAAATATGAATCTGGCAAACTGATCAAGAACTGAAGGAAAGGACTTTTTTTTCCTTCATACAATTGTCTTCCTTATAAAAAAGCCATTGTAAAAGCAGCTCTACATGGATCACAGACTGATTAAGACGTTAAGTAGGAAAATGTTTATCAACAAGGGAGAGGAGAACACCTAACCTCATACATATCCTTGCAGCCTGATCATGACAACTTACAGGGGAAAAAGTTCAATTAAATTTTAGCTTCAGAAAGCTTCCCATGCTATGATCAGAGATGCCATTGACATGGCCTCCACATACTAGAGCAGGGCCCCTAGGCTGGGATCTTTTGCAGGGGCGCCCCCCCCCCCCCCGACCACTTTCACAGGCCCCTTTATGATGAATTTATAGCGTGAAAAAGCAAAAAAATGGTGAAAATCGTCCTGGGCCCCAGGGCTGGAGCCTTGTCAGCCCACCCCTTGTGGAGGCCATTGATGAGCTATAACATGTCAAATACCCGGAATTTCGGAAAAGGACGAATAAAAATTTTGTTCACACGTCATCCGGGATGCTTTCTTTCCTAGTTCTAAGAAATTGAGAGAAAAACCTCCCCAACTTTTTTTCCCTTTCTTTTCTTTTTACCGTCTATCAGATCGGGCGACCTTGAAAAAGTGGTTTTACTACTTTGTACAATCTACTGTATTGATATAAGTTGTTGAAGAATAAGATGAGGGATATCTAGTTGCTTTCCTGAATGAGGGGACGTGTAATTGTCAAATTTTGGAGTTTTTATTCCCCTGCAGATTTTCTCCCTTCCAGTCACATACTGGAAATTACGGTACTTTCGCAGCTATCTCGCGGCATTCAAAGACAGCGTCTATACGGCGTAACTTCGCCTTGTTCCTACACTATTTCGAATACAAATTTTTTTTAAATCGTAAAGGATTGGAACTCCCGTTCAAATTGTAAAATTTTCCCAAGATCATGGAAAAAAACAAATCTAAAAACTTGACCTTGAATATCCGCAGTTTTGTCATCTAGCTGCTATGTGGTACTCACTGTTTCACATCGCGAAAATCACGGGTGTGTACGTAGAATCGGCTTTTGGAGGGGCACAAAGATCTAAGTTCTTCACAGAAAGTTTGGGTCACTAACACTCAAAAACAATTTTAAATTAACAGATAGTATAAAATAAATTATTTTATTCCAATATTTTAATTCTCTACAAAAATATTTTTAATTTTTTGTCTTCGAGGGGGGAAGAGAAGGCCCCTTATAAACCCCCAAATTTTGCTTTTGGTGAATATCCGGGTTTGGAACCCATTATTGCGCTATGGTTATAGGATAAAAATATGATTTTTTAAGGTTTTCAAATTTTGAGTTGATTATTCCTTTGAAGAAAACTTCTGATTGCCACGGTGATCACATAGACCTACAACACAAATATGTATACATTAAACTTCAAATGCCCACATTACTAGTTTGGAGGATAGATGCAGGGCCGCAACTGGGTGGGACAGGCAGGTCTAGTGTCCCGGACTCTGGAGGGCACCAAATCACTGTGCTTATAACATCATTTGCGACTCTAATAAATGCAGACGGTATACCTTTACTTACTTTTTTATTTCAAGTTGAGAGATTTCATTCTGGACATAAACTGCCAACTTTGGTTGTTGTGCAGCTGGTCTGCAACCATCATATCGGTCAGCAGGAATATCTTTTCGCTGGCCTTTCAGATTTGAAAGACAATCCCTGGTGATGAATGTATCAGCTAAATTGGAGAAATTTCAAAATACATCAACTTTTCAATAAAAGGATAAACATAGTAAAAATTTCTGCATTGTTCACTCTAAAGCCACTACGAGGACCACCTGCCAATTTTAACTAACTGCCTGGCTAGGATTTGATCATTGAATAAATTATTTTTCAACTTGAACAATAGCAGGATTAGTCAGGAATAAGAAAAGGTCTATGTATCAATGGTTGTCAAGTTTTCACCATGTCTCTTGCGTCAGTCACCATGAAGACAGCTTGCCATAGCTTTTCTGAGAAAGGCTGGCAAAATCTCTAGGAGCAATGATGCTCATTTTGAGAACCACTGCCATAAGAAAATATATAAGAATGCTGCTAATTTGAACAAATTGGGACTGGGACCTGTTCAAGTTGGTGGAAAAATTCAAGTTACCAGGGTTCATCTCTTAAATATAATTTTATGAAAGTGGGTTACATGTTAGTTGCAGACCAAACAATTCCATTTCATCCATCTAATCTACATCCTCTCTCTGAATTCACTAACTTAAAGACCAGACACAATCCAGGCTCTGTCCCTCATGGGATGCAAGCCAGTTAGATGCAATGGTTTTTAGGAATTCACTAACTGGTTCATATCACTATTCATGAATAAAAAAACCAGGTTTTTATATACTGTGCCGGGAGATCATTATGCTCTTGGTGGTAACAGGTACTTACAATTTTAAGGATTACTCTGCTTCAGATACTTGCTAATAATAAACAAAAGTTTACGAAGCCTGGCATGTATCTTTTCTGGCATGTTTACCTAGCATGATTTTTCAGTTTGTAATATAAACCCTACCTTAAAAAACATCCTAGTTAACCTGTCCACACCTTGGTGTGCTTTGAATTTTATTTCGATATTGGGATATTTTGTTGAAATTGCATCAATTAACAATATTCTAAAAAATTTTCTAAATATGTAGAGAGGAAGTACAGCACTGGAGATGTCTGGTGTCCTTAATTAAGGAAGCAAAATACAACCACATATTTTAAAACAAAGTTGAAATGAAATTAAAAATTGCTTTATTTATTCACATTAACCCTTTCGCGTACAAACTGCTGGCAATAAATTTGAATGATCTGCATTAGACGTATAGGCAATAAATGTGGTAGCCTTGTTCAATGTTAAAAAAAAATGAAATAGAAGTGGCTTTATTAAAATGCAAAAATATCTCATTAACATATGATTTTTTACAATCTGAAACTTAGACCAAACCTTGACATCATGTTTATAGAAAGAAATGTTACACTGTTAGTCTTAGATTAAATAATTTATGTAAGTCTCGGTATCACTGTATACAACCAACCTCCTTTGCGCTCAATGATTTTCACACATTTGTCATCTTCTCTTGGACATGTTATGGCATGATAAATAAACCACTTTACATAATTTTCATCACATCCAGGTTGAGAACTAATACAACTGTAACACCAGAGCTCACACGATCCTATTGAACAAGAAATCATTTATACAGAAGAAATAAATCAATCGCAAAATTTATCCAATTAGAACAGATTCTCAATAGCTTCCATATTGCTTCATTTAAGTTTATCAAAATAATTCTAAATTAAAAATACATTTCACAAAGGTAAATTAGAAAAATGATAAAATTATTTGCTAGGCTATAAAACAGTATTTTACCTATATACGCTAGAGCACAATAGAATATATAACGAACAATCAACATATTGGTACAAATTTTAGCTCAAAAATTTAAAAACATGTCGGAGATCTCTGCTAAAGTTTCTAAGTTCAGTTGCGATTTAAAAAATTCAATTTCACAATTGGATTTAACTAAATTCAAACAATTAATTATACTTGAACTTCATTTTCCAATTTAAAGAAATTTAAAAAATCACGATGTTTTTATCTTTAAAAACTTTTACTCTAACATACACACCACACCCCTACAACAAACAAATTTGATTCCAATTACACAGGGCCTTCAGCTACCTGGCTGTTCATTCACAACAAATAAAGTTGCAAAAATACTTCGACCATATTTTCTCAAAAAAATACGGGAAAAACGGGATAATGCCAATTGTCACTAAAAAAGAGAAAAATTACTGCGAAGTTCTCAAAAGCCATCGAGTTTATATTACTGGAGGGAGCATCCAGCCGCCGCGACGTCGTCTACATCTAATGCAAGGATACCACGTGATCCGGTGAAAACAAACACGATCTCCCATAGAGATCAATGTTAAAATTGCCGATTTTAACATAGAATTGCGGAAATTTAGTAAGGTTTTCCGCCGCATCAATAATTTTAAAAATTGAATTGAATTCTCGATTTCCGAAATATTGAGTTCGCTTAGAGATACGAAGCCCAGAAAACTAAATATAAATTAATTAGATTGACCCACTTTTGAGGTTGATATCCATGCAATGACATCAATTTCAGCTTTTTATTTATATCTCAAGCACGAAAATGAAAATCAATGTCTTCGTATTGTCTTATATTATCCAATTGCATCAATCCGTATAGTTTAGGATGTTTTGAAATTAATTATGGAATTATTTCTTTATTAATTATTATTTCTTTATTAATTATTATTTCTTTCATTACTTCTGGAGTAATTGCTTTAATCAATTCTGGATTTGTTTAATTCATTATTTCTGAAATTATATTTCATTAACGCTGATATTATTTCTTTTACTAATGCTGGAATTATTTCTTTCATTGATTCTGAAATTATATCTCATTAATTCTGGCATTATCTCTTTCATTAATTCTGGCATTATCTCTTTCATTAATTCTGGCATTATCTCTTTCATTAATTTTGGAAGTATCACTTTTTCATTAATGCTGGAATTATTTCTTTCATTAATTCTAGAATTTTTCTTTCATTAATTTTGGAACTATCTTTTACTTTAATTTTGGAATTACCGCTTTAATTAATTTTTGAATTATCACTTCACTAATGCTGAAATTACTTCTTTCATCGATTTTGGAATTATCTCTTCCATTAATTCTATAATTTTTCTTTCATTAATTTTGAAATTGTCGCTTTTTCTTAATTCTGGAATTATTTCTTTCATTATTAATGCTGAAATTATCGCTTTCATTTATTTTGGAACTGAAATTATCTGTTTCATTAAAACGAATTTTTCTTTCATTTATTCTGGACTCATCTTTCATTAATTCCGAATTATCTTTCATTAATGCTGGAATTATCACTTTCATTAATTTTGGAATTATCACTTTCATTAATTTTGGAATTATAACTTTCATTAATTATGTAATTATCGCTCATTAATTATGTAATTATCGCTCATTAATTCTGGAATTTTCACTTCCATTAATTCTGGAATTATCACTTCCATTAATTTTGAAATTATCAATTTCGTCAATGTTGAAAGTATCTCTCTCATTAATTCTGGAATTATCTTTAATTACTCTCATGAAAGAAATGCCACATGCGACTCATGAAAGGAACAAATCTAAATGAAAGAAACAGAAATGAATCGATCTGCCAGTTTTTGCTTCAAAAAATGCTTGATTAAAGCTGAGGAATTTAATTTATATGGGTCCATAATTAATTTCAAAACATCCTAAACTATATGGATTGATGCAATTGGATAATATAAGACAATACGGAGACATTGATTTTCATTTTCGTGCTTCAGAAGATATAAATAAAAAGCTGAAATATTAATGTTATAATTCCAGAATTAATGAAAGTGATAATTCCAAAATTAATGAAAGTGATAATTCCAAAATTAATGAAAGTGATAATTCCAAAATTAATGAAAGTGATAATTCCAGCATTAATGAAAGATAATTCGGAATTAATGAAAGATGAGTCCAGAATAAATGAAAGAAAAATTCGTTTTAATGAAACAACAAACAGTTCCAAAATAAATGAAAGCGATAATTTCAGCATTAATAATGAAAGAAATAATTCCAGAATTAAGAAAAAGGGATAATTCCAAAATTAATGAAAGAAAAATTATAGAATTAATGGAAGAGATAATTCCAAAATTAATGAAAGAAAAATTATAGAATTAATGGAAGAGATAATTCCAAAATCGATGAAAGAAGTAATTTCAGCATTAGTGAAGTGATAATTCAAAAATTAATTAAAGCGGTAATTCCAAAATTAAAGTAAAAGATAGTTCCAAAATTAATGAAAGAAAAATTCTAGAATTAATGAAAGAAATAATTCCAGCATTAATGAAAAAGTGATACTTCCAAAATTAATGAGATATAATTCGAAAATTAATGAAAGAGATAATGCCAGAATTAATGAGATATAATTTCAGAATCAATGAAAGAAATAATTCCAGCATTAGTAAAAGAAATAATTCCAGCATTAGTAAAAGAAATAATTCCAGCATTAGTAAAAGAAATAATTCCAGCATTAGTAAAAGAAATAATATCAGCGTTAATGAAATATAATTTCAGAAATAATGAAAGAAACAAATCCAGAATTGATTAAAGCAATTACTCCAGAAGTAATGAAAGAAATAATAATTAATAAAGAAATAATTCCATAATTAATTTCAAAACATCCTAAACTATACGGATTGATGCAATTGGATAATATAAGACAATACGGAGACATTAATTTTCATTTTCGTGCTTGAGATATAAATAAAAAGCTGAAATTAATGTCATTGCATGGATATCAACCTCAAAAGTGGGTCAGGCTAATTAATTTATATTTAGTTTTCTGAGCTTCGTATCTCTAAGCGAACTCAATATTTCGGAAATCGAGAATTCAATTCAATTTTTAAAATTATTGATGCGGCGGAAAACCTTACTAAATTTCCGCAATTCTATGTTAAAATCGGCAATTTTAACATTGATCTCTATGGGAGATGTTTGTTTTCACCGGATCACGTGGTCTTCCGACGAAAGATGTTGGGGGACACCTTTCTCAGCACTGCCGAGGCGGAGACCGCCGACGTCATGCTCCCTCCAGTAATATAAGCTCGATGCATGTACCCAAATAGCTGTTTTCAATCCCCAAGTTTGAAAAAATTTTCGGAATAAGGTCCTTTCTGGTGGTTCGAGAATGGGGCGCATAAGTGGTGACGTCCCGACCTGCAGCATATTTCGCAAATGAACCGCTATCCCGCGATTATACGATTTTTTTCGTAATTTTTTCGTAGGATAATTTGCTTAACTCTACGATATCTTCATTTCGTATCTGATCGCGGAACAGTGGTGCAAACCAGGTAGACATTTCCACTGATGTTCCGCGAGGCATTTCAAATTTGCTATCGCGCTATTTTCAATGTTGTAAAAACGATTTCATTTTTTAAACCAACAAATTTATGCATTGAAATTAAACTTAAATATTCAAACAGTTAAAGAAGGATAACGACTTCAAATTTCTGAAAATGTGATACAGAATCCTTGCAAATTTTAGTAAAACATTTCTCCAATTTATCAATGCATTTTTCGATAGTAAATCGATTAAAAATAAACCGATAAATTATAGTATGAAAAAATATATGCATGTTAATAATCGCAAACAACTATGAAATATTTAAACATCTATATATGCTATTTAAATATCAGAACTTCAGAAGAGTAAAGATATGCTAAAAGGAATTACATTTTTTAGAGCATTATTATTGATCTTGATAATTTTTTCTACATATTTTTTGTTATAATATTTAATTGATTTATTATATACCAAAGTTTTAAGATTCGGCAAAATATAAATACATTATAAATTCGGTACAAACTGAAATATTCAAACAGCTAAAGAGGCGGATCACAAAAATCTATTCAAATTTTAGTAAAACATTTCTCCAATTTATCAATGCATTTTTCGATAGCAAATCGACTAAAAATAAGCAAAAATTATTGTATAAATAAATAAATATATATATATTTATTTATTTATTTATTTATATTATGCACGTTAATATTAGTCGTAAACAGCTATAAAATATTTAAAAATCGGAACTTAGGAAAAGAAAAGACAACTACGTTTTTTATAACATTATTGGTCTTAATTTCTTCTGCATGCTTTTGTTATAATATTTAACTGATTTACAGTACTTGTATTTTAAGAGTCCGCCAAATATATTTTAAAATGTATTGCATCAGCAAAAAGAATTAAAATGTTTAAATCATTTTCTGACGAAGAGTTAAAAAAAATTGGTAACTTTCGCGAGCTGGGTCCGATACACTATCATGTACACTAATTTGGCTAGACGGAATGCTTTAAGTGAAAAAAAAAAATTCGAAATTTATTACCTCTCATCACTCGCTACTATTAAACACGGAATTTTAATCCTTCAATTACGCGAATTAAAATGAACAATTTTGTTTGGCATACAGTGTTAATCTTTCAGAATACATTCCAGTAATTACATAACGAAGCCACCTTGTGACCGAAAGCACAACAGATCGTACGATATTAAGGTAGTGGGAATTATCGTAAACCAAGAAGAGACGTGATTGGCTGAAATCGTGTAATCGCGGAATAACGGTGCTTTGCAAAATTAGCCGACCGGCAGCGCTGATTACAAACAAACATGAACTGAGCCATTGAGAAGAAATATAAGATCCCTATTTCTATTCTAAGGAGCCAACACCTAGAGCAGAGCACCTTCTGCTCTAGAAGGTGTTGGCTGAGAGAGATTATAAAGGAAACGCCATAGGAGACTTTTTTAGATTAACCTCTGTTTAAATTATTTTTCTAAAAAAAATATGATCAAATAAGACTTGCGAGCTCTTGAAATGAAAACTTCAAACTCTTGTGAACATGCAATGTTAAAAATATAATAATAATAGTTCGTCCCTAATTATAGTTATGGGTCCTTTTTATTTCTTGCATGCTATCCGTTCACGTGCGTTTAGCTTAGTAGCCATGCTTTTTATTCCTGCATTGAATCATGGATTCAATCATCGAATCAAATTGAAGAAATAATTTTAGGATAAATGACAATTTACAATTAATGAAAAAATAGTCACAGAATTACTGAAGGCAATAATTGCAGAACTACTGATAGAAATCAGAATTATTGAGAATAACTTAGGAATTGTCAAGAGTGATTTCAGAATTGTTGAAAGTAATAATTTATGAAAAATTACGTTTTTTGGAGAGAAACAATTTCATAATTGATGAAAATTTATAATTAATGCAAATAATAATTTCCGAATTATCGGGACAAATTTCAGATTTAACGAAGGAAATAATTTATCAAGAGTTAGTTAATTAATGAAAGAAAGTTATTTGAAAATAAATAAAAATTTAATGTATACGGTAGAACCTCCCCTAACGAACACTCCTCGATAACGAACACTCCTCGATAACGAACACTTTTCTGACTCCCGGTTCCATAGATTATCGCTTTAATGTATCTCCCTCCCCGTTAGCGGACAGTAAAATCAGGAAAACTTCAATTTATTAACTTTCGGTTATTAATCGTGAATTTATCACATTGAACAAGAATATGTCCCAAGGTCGAGTAGGTAAATATGACAAATCATCAATTAATTACTTAATTAACTGAATGCTCCAGGATGGTGGTAAATTCGAATGGTAATGCTGATTTTGTTTGTTGATACTTTGTGACATTATAAGACAATGCAGCATTATAAGAATGATAATGTTGTTATGAATGTTTTTATCTTCTTCACACTTATTTTAATTTAATTTTTATTACAAAATATGTTTGGTTCACGTATCGTCCTAAATAGTCGCTTGACGTTATTTTAACCCATACACGTGCACGGGTTAAAATGATTAATTGGTTTAATGAAGAGAGATGAAAGTTTATAATAGCATACAAAGGTTATAAACTTTTCATTTTTATCAGACTTTCTAACTTTATTTGGGAATTACGCATAATCGCCGGTAAATGTGATAAAAATGTAGTGAAATTTAATCGAACTTTCTTTGTCGAAACGATTGGTGATTATGCATAACCACAGATGCAAAACTTTTGCAGTAATTAAAATGCATAAAAACCAAAATAGCACAGACGCACAAAACGTCGTGTAAATGAAAAAGTCGTATAAATGATGTTTTGTTGCATATCGTTACTCCCCCGTCAGCGGACAAAATTTTTAGTCCCATGAGTGTCCTATTTTTTTTTTAAAAATAAATAACTTGATCTTCACATATTTCCAAGGAATCAGTATAATCCGTCCAGGGAATTTATTAGCGTTAGGTTAGTAGACATCCATGCCCGAACCCAGACCTGCACAGTGAGAAACTAGATCCCTAACCACTCGACTGCCAGGCAATTATTATTATTATTATTATATTTTTAACATTGCATGTTCACAAGAGTTTGAAGCTTTCATATTTCAAGAGCTCGCAAGTCTTATTTATATATTTTTTAGAAAAATAATTTAAACAGGGACTCATCTATATTATATGTCCAATGACATTTTACTTTATAATCTCGCTCAGCTCATGAGTGTTTGGAATCAGCGCTGCGTGTCGTGACATCACACTAATGCGCCCTATTACGAATATTTTGTTTCACCTTAATCGATTCAACTTTATTTCCTTCATTCCCAACCCCCCACCCCAAAAACTTTTTTCCTCAAGTTAAGGGAAAAAGAATTCTACCAGAACATTTCCATTTTCAAATCAATAGACTTTCTGGATATTATGCCGAGGTGATCTTGGGAAAAAGGTTTCGTTCTCTCTATCAAGAATCGAGTCCAGGACCTCTTGCAAACTAGGCAAGAGCAGTGGCGGATTACCGCACAGGCGCATGAGGCGCGCGCCTGGGGCCTCGGCAGAGCGGGGGGCCTCCAAATAGTTGTGTGCTTCATCCTACATATGAATTTACATGCGCATCAACAAATCTCTTGAACTAAGTACAGTATCTGCTCTCCCTTTTTTTTTTTAACCGCAATTTTTATTTTTTATTTTTTTTATGTATACTGTACGTAAGAGTTATGGAAGAAAAACGGGAACTGAAAGAAAAGAACAATTTACAAGACGCAGTTCTCAAGGGCCAGTTCTTCCCCGACAAAGAAAGAAGAGACATTGTAAAGCGATCATTCAGGGAGGGTCATTTTCAGGCACAAGAAGGAGGAGGGATGAGAACAGCAGGTCCTAATGTCTGTCCGAAATGAAAATTGGAGTGAAGACATAAACAGATGTCTCATTCCACAGTATTAAATGCTTTTATGGGCGCCGATAATACGACAGCTTTGGTGTAAGCTTTTGTATACAGTATAATGGATGGCAAGATGGCTATCGGCATGCGACGACATCGACAGGAAGAGACAGTAGTAGTAGTAGTAATTAAAATGAATGTAGTAGAGCTCTTATTGTGATTTTGTCTCCCACTTGTTTGAATGAAATACTATAAGCTGGTTCAAACAACATATACATTTGCAATCTATGACTGGAACCATACGACCATACCCGGCTGAAAAAAAATCAAGGGGGTTTCTTTTCCTTCTTTCTAAAAAAAAGAGCTACATTTTTGGATTGGTCAAGGAGGCTTGGGTAGACAACATCTTTGTGTCAGACCGAAAAGTGTTTATTGTTAATGTAATTGTAATGTGTGTTATTGTAATGAAAAAAATTTTCATGCCGATCCTCAAGATTTCCTTTAGGATTTAGATTGCAGAATCTCCAAAAATAACGGTAAGCAAAACTAAAAATATATAAATTATCTGATAAATTTTTATTTGAGCATTTCAATTCAACTACAGTAGTCTCTCGAGAATTCGGTCGTGCTCTAATCCAGCACGTCCAGTAGTCCAGGATATTTAGGTGGTGTGGTGTCACTTTTCTCCTGATGCCCTAACCCCTTAACACGTTCTAATATTTCTTAATTGCTGATCAAGTCCTGACTATGTCTTTGCACGAAATTTCATATATTATTTCAATGGGTTTCTTCAAAGTTAATCCAGCAATTTCGGTAAAATCTGGCACACCGTAGTCTAATACGTACCGGATTAGCGAGAGTCTACTGCAGGAACCTTTGAGGCATAGCAGGCCATATTGAAACATTTTATAAAGTACGCGGGCCACAATGTTATACTGTGGCATTTTTCGTTATTAAACGAAACGGGGGGGGGGGGGCATAATATAGAAGATTTTTATTCACTCTGAATACAAATAATACAAAGGCAAAGGCCACAACAGGCAGAGTGCCCAACGAGGTGGCTGAAAGAGAAAATAATAATAATTAATATAATAATAGTAGAAATAAAATAGAATAAACAAATAAAAAATAATAATTTCTAAAAAAAATTTTTTTAATAATTTCTTTCATTGACAATAATTTTAATTCATTCTGAAATAATTTCTTTCATTAAATTTAATTCATTCTGAAATAATTTCTATCATTAAATTTAATTCATTCTGAAATAATTTCTTTCATTAAATTTAATTCATTCTGAAATAATTTCTTTCATTAAATTTAATTCATTCTGTAATAATTTCTTTCATTAAAAATATAATTCTTATATTTACTCTGATATAATTTCTTCCCTCTATTCCCTCTATTGAAGAAATGTTTTTCTATTAAATATTATCAGTATCTTTATATCAAATCAAATATATTATATTTGAGATATTATCAAATCTTTATTAATCAGTAATATTAAATTACTAAAACTATGACGGATCTCCATTTTTGCCGTGTGGCTGAAGGCACCAGGACGGACATCTTAGATTACTAAAAATATGATGCAGAATTTTACTGTGATTTTTTTTTTTTTAATGGGAGTGTGATTATTTTTCATCTAGTACCAGAGAATATCATTATATTTCCTTATCTTATTTTTGTGTTTATGGTTTTGGTGATGCAAAAATAAAAAAAAAGTTATGATTTTCATAATATTGTTCATTTTAGTGAACCATCTCGTTCTTATTAGGGCCAAAAGGGTGCAGTGGTGGATAAACGCAAAGTTGTGGGTGGGGGCGGTGGTTGTGACCATGTGTTCAATTTTTCAGGACGGTTCTGATTTTTTTTGGAAAAAATTCTGAATTTTCCCCCTTTTTTAAGCAAATTTATTTTCTTGGTTTGTTATTCAGTCAAAAACGTAGAAAACATTTTTTTTCCATTTAATTTTTCTGCTCTCGGAGGGGGGGGGGGGTGACAGCCCTACCTTTAATCCGCCCCTGATAGGGGGGCCTCCAGATCAGGTTGCAACCTGGGGCCTGCCAAAATCATGATCCGCCACTGGGCAAGAGCACTTACCAATGTGCCACCGAGATGAGACCTTTTCCCCAAGGAACCACACAGTAGCGTTAGCCGTGAAAAAAAGTCATTATCCATCTCTATTTTCATATTTGTTTAAATTTTTACTTTGTGCTCTAAATGTGTTTACTATGCAAAATACAGGGTGGACAAACAATCAGTAAAAACTCATAAAACCGGAAAATAACCGAAATAAAAAACGGTTGGCGGGGTTAGCATCGCTAGGTCACGGAAATTTTTTTTAAAACAGTAAAAAAAATAACTAAAAAAACAGCCGATAGGTAGCGCTGACGTACACAAGTCAAAGGAAAAAAATACGCAAATAACGAACAGAATGCTTCCAAATCGTTTATTACAGCAGTATATATTCCACATCACCACTATAGCACATAGTGTCACAAATCCAGCAACGGCAGAGTGCAGCAGGTGTCCGGATGCATACATGACAGCTCTCGGCAGAACGCATCTTTCGCTTCCGACAGATTGGAAGGACCGGATCGATACACTTTTCTTTGACTTGTGTACGTCAGCACCACCTATCGGCTGTTTTTTAAGTTTTTTTTTTTTTTACTGTTTTAAAAAAAATTTCCGTGACCTAGCGATGCTAAGGATGGTGGGGTTTGGGTAGATGCAAAAGGCATGGAGAAAAAGAGTCTGGACGTTCTTGTCCATTGTATTCCTCGCTTGTGGTGTTGTGGTCAGCTCGAGCTTGATCCTGGACTCTAGGCTGTCTAACAATTTGGGAACCTCAATAGAAATATTGGTCAGGCGGCTTTCTTCTGAGTTATTACCAGAGCAGAATCTCCCTAATTTCATCTATCAACTCTTTGGGTGTTTTGTCAGATTTATTCGCTGTGTCGAGCGTGTCAGGAAAGATGGTGTCGTTTCCCATTGTAGAGACATCCAAGGAATTGACAGTAGGGCTCTGTCTTGGTCGTCAAGCGATAGTCTCAGAAAGACATATCAGTTTTGTTTGTGTTACTAAATACGACCTCGCACTAAAAACAAACTATGGAAAATTTAATTAAATCTAAGAACAGTATGTGGCTCGGCACGTTCATGTGAATATATCAAAGAATGCAATTTCGATAAATATTGTATAAAACTAAGCATCTAAAAAAATTAATTTAAAACAGATACACTATATACACTGATGTAAGAAATTAAGAGAATTTGCAGACTTGGTCGATTATCTCTAGAACTACTGTACCGATTTTAATGAAATTTGATATGTACATACATTGATACAATACAAAACAAATAACAATTCAATAATTGTGTAATACACACGCATGATCGAGCGTAACACTCCTTGGAGTCGGAAGGTATGAAACAACGGTTGCAGAATAAACAGAAAAAGGGGTTAATAGGGGGTATGGTCCCCTCTTACAGATATACTGGTCTCGCAGCGTGATTTCATACTTGAAATAAGGCAGTTTATCATTTCCTGTGGCAATTGGTCCCACTCGTTCAGCAATACTGTTTTCATTCCCTGGATGGTTCCCGGAGGGGGGGTTGCGAGTTGCAATTGCCCTCCCCAGAGCGTCCCAGACATGCTCTATAGGGTTAAGGTCTGGAGATCTGGCTGGCCAATCAATCCGGTGAATATCGGCCACTCTCTAGAAAATCGTCGAGCAGAAGAATTATCGAAGAATTAGGCAGCAGAAGCCTCGCGTTATCGTCCATTAAAATGAACATAGGGCTCCAAGACCTCATCCCTATACCTCACACCAGTCACAGTGCCTCTTTCAAAGACATGGAGAGGTGTGCGGCCATCCAACATGGTGCCTGCCCAGACCATTAAACCTCCTCCGCCATAAAGGTCGATTTTGCGGACATTGGAGGGTAGGTAGCGGGTCCCTGGTTCTCTCCATATGAACGTACGGCGAGAATCGGTGCTTAGGCTGAACCGGGACTCATCAGTGAAGAGAACGGTCGCCCATTGATCCATACTCCAATCTCTATGCACCATGAAAAACGGATTCTCCTGTCCGTAGAAGTGAGCGGGACGCAAACAGCAGGTCTTCTTGCAAACAACCCTCTCTCATGAAGTCTTTTGGAAACACCCTTGATACACGGGTTTTTGTGGCTGCATACAAGTCATGAGAGAGCTGAGAAGCTGTAGCACTCCTGTTACGCCTCGCTATAATCGACAAATGGCGATCTTCTCTGGCCGTCGTGGCTCTTGGACGACCTTGCCCAGGCTTTCTCTCGATGGATCCGGTATCCTGGAACTGTTTCCATAAGTTACACACGACGCTGGGCGTTAAACTGAACTCTCTACAAATCTGGACTTGAGATTGGCCTGCTTCTAGCCTCCCCACCTCATTCCATCATCTAAACGTTGATGGTTACTCATTTTTACTGTTACAATTTGAAATTAACCGATTGTTGCAAAATAACACCAAGAAATTCGCAGAGGTGTGCTAGCGAACGGAATGCGTCTTAACTTACGCGCGCTTATAAAGCCTGTTTCTCTACTGGCTCCGCCTACACACACGTGTACGCTTACGTATTTGACGTATAAGATTTGCATTTTTGTCTAGAAGCAGTAGTTTTACATTCAGTTCATGAAATTCGATAAAATAGGCAAATTCCCTTAATTTATTTCACCAGTGTATATTACATGAAGTACTACAGAATGGCTATTCAACTACGAGGGCGGACGGAAAAACTCTAAAAAATATTACAGCGAAGAACGAAATACTAGCTACGTATCTGGTGGAGGGATGTTTAAACTCGCTAGGAGAAAAATACACAAAAACGTGGTTACGTTAAACGGCGGGAAATGTACAAAAATATATGTGGAAAAAAGATTAAAAATAAAATCGGATCAAACGATGACCCTTATCGAAATAGCATGTGCAAAACGTTAAGAAAGTTTTGACTAAGCCCTTTAAGCGGCAGTGCAAGATATCTTGCCTCCATAAAAGCCCCTTATTTTAGCATTGACAAGCCCAGATATATTGTAAAAATGATTTCTCAATATGGAAAACTTCTCCCTATACCCCTTAGTTTATGCCTGCTAAAAATCAAAAGACAGCCTACTTCATTAAAAAAAAAAAATGACATTATGAAAGGGGGGTTAGTTTCTAATTGCTGGTTAAATGAACCTAATCACACAGAGGAACTATAAAACATATACATTTGCAATCTATGACTGGAACCATACGACCATACCCGGCTGAAAAAAAATCAAGGGGGTTTCTTTTCCTTCTTTCTAAAAAAAAAGAGCTACATTTTTGGATTGGTCAAGGAGGCTTGGGTAGACAACATCTTTGTGTCAGACCGAAAAGTGTTTATTGTTAATGTAATTGTAATGTGTGTTATTGTAATGAAAAAAATTTTCATGCCGATCCTCAAGATTTCCTTTAGGATTTAGATTGCAGAATCTCCAAAAATAACGGTAAGCAAAACTAAAAATATATAAATTATCTGATAAATTTTTATTTGAGCATTTCAATTCAACTACAGTAGTCTCTCGAGAATTCGGTCGTGCTCTAATCCAGCACGTCCAGTAGTCCAGGATATTTAGGTGGTGTGGTGTCACTTTTCTCCTGATGCCCTAACCCCTTAACACGTTCTAATATTTCTTAATTGCTGATCAAGTCCTGACTATGTCTTTGCACGAAATTTCATATAAAAAAATATTCTGTATGCAGTTCTAGATTGAGAAAACAATTTTTCAAATAAGTAAATAACTTTATTAATATATTCCACTTTTCACAAATAAATAACAGAAAATTTATTGTGTGATTTCACACTTGCTAACAAACTTGAATATATTAAAAAAAAAAAAAAACAGAATTTTCTTTATTTTTAATCAAAAAACAAAAATGTACGGCTAGGTATCTCTTCACAAACCCTTCGGATTCAACCTCACGGTGCGCACACTTTTTTTTTTTTTTTTATTGAAATGATACTTAAATGAAAATTTAAGAGCGCATTTTTACTCATAAGAAATATGTAAAATGTATATGCATTTGAATTAGTGATAATTGGCTGCTAGAAACAAGAGTTGAGCATACTTTTATATTTTAAAAAAATTCCTGGATGAGGAATATATTTTCATTCGAAAACTGCACATATAGCTTTTGTATTTCATTAAAAAAGTTGAATATACTTTCCTGGTTTTTACCTCACAATTTTTCTTATACAAAACAAATAGCTTTTGATATTTAATATAAATTTTAATTTTTTTAAATGTTTTTTAAGAGAATGTGTTCCAATTCACAAGGAACTGGCAATTTTATACGTCAAATACATTCATTTTTTTAGTTGAAAAGGTATAGGAGCCAAGCCAATTCTAGGCTCCACTATTGCCATAAATCATGAAAAGCAAATGAAATACTTTAGTAATTTCGATAAGGTTGCAAACTCTCATACATAACTAAAATTAAAATAAGCACCTGCTGCACCAAGGCATATAGAAAACAACATTAATATTTATTATCAATTTGGTGTCAATGTTTGAGATCTATACCAATTCTATAAAGATCCCATGAAAATAATACTAAACAGAAAAGAAAATCTAACAGAACTTGAATGATTTAACAACTCATAAGATTCACTTAGAAAAACTTTTCTATGATTAAAAAAAAAAACCACTAAATACAATGATATCACATGAAAATAGCACAATAACACAGCAATGCACAACTCCTAAATCTCAGCTACAAATTTTTAATTCTGAGCTGTTCACACAGCTACCATGGCATAAGACTAATTAAATTTTAACTAATTATACAATTACACTCAAAAAAAAAAAAAAAAGCAATAGTGAAATTTAATGTTAAGAAAATTTTTTAGAAAATAGTCAGCCTACAAACAGCCATGAAATTTAAAGAAAAAAAATTGAATATCACAGGAATTATATTCAGATATAAAATTTCTGAAAATTTAATGATTTTAACCTGAAGTATAAGGAACATGTCATTTCAAAAACACTAAAAACCATTCCAATTAAGCACTTAATGAGTTTATCACACTGGTTTTTATATCAATGCAAATATACAAAATGTTGAACATTAAACATTACAGTGGTGAGAATAAAGAAAGAAATGACATTAAATATATTACAGAAGACAATATACATTTGATACCCCCCCCCCCGATACTTAAACAGTAAGGAAAAAAAATCCAGTAGATTTATACACCATTATTCCAATTTTTGTTTTCTCTCAAAAATTTTGAAAATAAAAATCAAAAACTGCCTTGCAAATGCACCTTAAAATAAAACATAACCAAACAAAAACTGCATTATAGAAACAATATTTTTAAGTTACATTCTCTTGTAAAAGTTGTCATTTTTTCATGTATAAAACGTTAAAAATTTGACAAGAGGTGTGATAGGGACAATATTTCTTATTCTTAGTTTAGAAATTCAAGTTTCAGTATTGAAACAGGTATGTGAAATTCCAATCATTAATCGGGACCTATTAATCTAAAGTCACATAAAATCGCATACTACAGACAAAGGCACAAAATGATCCAATCTGCTTCATTCATGAAAATACAGCTCAATGTACGTATAAAATACAATGGTAAAATAATTATTCAGAAAAAGCTGACAGAAGGAAAGCATAAAAAAACCTACTATGAAAATCACATCGTGTAAATTACAGCATAAATTTGTATGTTAGAAATATATAGTTACAGAGATATGCATTTGTGTGTGTATGTAACAAATACACTAGGCACTCCAGTGCATACAATCGCAATTTCACTGTTAAGAATACTCAAACTTAACTGTTGCATGTATGCACATCAAATATTCAGACAGTTGGAGTTGAACCGGTATTATCACAGTTTCAGGAAGATATAGCTTTGAGTTCAAAGTGATAGAACTGCCATAAGAACAATGACTATGAAAAAAATTACACTGTATTAACAAAATGTGCTCTAAAATGTAAATCCATGCACAAAATGCTCGATACTATCACTTAGTTTCATACACTTGCTGATTCCCAAGTTTGCATTTTTTCTTTACAGCATTTCAATGACAGATGTTACAGTTCTTCTAAATTTCCTTGAGCACTACAGGTTCCCATTGATAACCTATACACAGCCATTTCAGAAATACCATGGTAATGCACAAAGGCGGCAGCTATGACCAAAACATGGAATATTTGATGACTATGGAACTGAAAAAAGAAAAAAAGTCAAAACTATATACACATGTACATTTGGCATAGATTCTATAAATATACAAGTATACAACTAAGGTCACCGATTCCGGAATTCTCATTGACAAGTGGCTTTGGTTTTCTGAACATTAGTCAGTGGTGATGAAAAAAAAAATAGAATGCTTTTTCTTTTTCAAAAAGGTTTTTTTCTCTTAAAATCATTCTTCTACTTTTTCGAGGCTTAGTTCATCCTGGACTGGAGTACATACCTAGAGGGATATAGACTTGGTTGAATGGGTGCAGAGAAGAGCTACGCATATCCTTGTTGGCACACGGGGCTTGAGTTATGAAGAGACTTCATTTTTTTAATACATTTACATTAGAAGAATGCAGGTGTCAGGGATATGATTGAGGTGTTCAAAATTTTTAACGGGATGGACCATGAATTATTAATGCGCTTTTAATCGACTGCTTTGACAAGGGGACATCAGTATCAATTGGTAAGCGACAATTTAGGTTGTGGTGTCACAGGGAATGTTTCTCTAATATGGTTGTTGATAAATAGAATTTACTACCCCTGGGGTAAGCTATTCCAACACAATTGGCACGTTTAAAAATAAATACGATAAACATGTTGGGCTAAATCAAGAGGCTATCCATATTTAGATAAGACAACCATAAATATTTTTTAGGGCATTGCATTATATTTTATCATGTACGTAATTTAGAAATTTACATCATCTATATTTGTTATTGGCATCTTTTTCTCAGCCACCTCGTTGGGCATTTTGCATTGTATTTGTCACCACAATTAACATCATTTTTTGTTATTATAGATGATATTAACACTCAGACCAGACAAGCAGGACAGAACACTTCACCAAATGAAGAAACACTATGGGGAAAGTGAATACAACAACCAGATAAGTAGAAAAAAAGTTGTTAGAAAAACTAGAAGACAAAGAGGTGAAGAGTGTCGCTCAACAACAGGCAAAGTATTTTTAAAAACATCTGTACTGGAAACTTGTGCAGATGTTGCCTAGAATGTTTGAATGTAATACAAATAGAAAGAAGAAAGGCTATTTTTAATGGTATTATAAACTGAATTGGACAGAAAAGAACACTTTTCTTTGTGGACAGATTAGACTCGTCTTTGCTTAAATACATTTCGCCATAATTTTTATAAAAGTCTAAAGTGGAAGATGAAAGTCTACAACCCAGGGATGGATGGAACAGATGAAGCAAGGAATCTTGATAATCCATAAATCATGCTAGACCCATTATTTCTATCTGATGGGTCATAATTTTTTTAACCCCTTCGCTTACAAGGAAATGGCGAGAAATTCAGATGATCTATTTGACAAATGGGTGATTAACATATTTTAATCTTGTCCTAACTTAATCGCAAGTTAGGGAAAGGGGGGAAAAAGATGAAGGGAAAAAAAGTAAAAGAGAAGAAAAACAAATGAAAGGGTAAAAGTACAGATACGAGAGAGAGGATAGAAATAAGAGTAGGTATACGAAGTAGATTTCTCTTTTCACCCTCATCCAACCTGTTCTTTGTTCTTAATGTAATATATAGTAAAAGGATACATCATATGTGAGGGAAAGTCACCAGTAATTATATAGAAATAAAAGGAAGGTAAAAAAAATAACATCCTAGGGTTACAACAAAGCCTTGCAATGATGAGGAGAGGAAAGAAAATTGAGCTTGTTTGAGTTTATTCCACAGGCATTTGGACGTAATATTATGTCCTTTATCACTTTCAAACTAATCTTGCTTAAGCAACTCTGGCACTGAACTATAGTTAATGAATATAGTTGTTAAGATTACAGCTAACATAATGAGATCCAACAACACTCACACAAATGTGATTAAAAAAAAAAAAAATTTCTTTTCCCCAATTGTGAATGATGTTAGGGTACCTAAATCTAAACTTTTAGAAGTGTACAGAGGGTATTAGATGGAAGTTTCTTTGGTCCCAGCTTTCTTAACTATTCATTAGAAGACAATAAGACTTTAAGATTGTCTTAATGAAGGGGGAGAATTTTTGACACTTCTTTAACTGTTCAATCATCTATGAGTGACTGACACCATTTTTAATAAACCAAATGATGTCACTTCTAAATTATATACTGCTATTTATAGAGACATATAGATCTCTAAAAAAAGCGTTTCAAACTATTCCTTAAAAAGTACTGAATGTGAGATTACTTAACCATGTATGCCCTCATATACACATTCTTCTGTGAAACTGCTAATGAATCATTACATGCAGGAATGTTTGTCATGAGTGTATGTGTGGCTCTTAACATATTTATGTTTTCAGTGTTGTGCTTGTATTGTGTTCTTGCTAGTGCTGTCATTTGTCTTCCGTATTTAGAAATTAAGATGGTAAAAGTTTGAATTTCCATGTTATGTAAGTATCATGTTGAATATCTGCCTGCTCTGCATATTACGACACTGCAAAACAAAAAACTTTTATAGCACAGTTAAAAAGCTAGACAAAACCACTGTCATTGCATAGCCAACCATGTAAAATCGCTATGCAAGTAAAAAAGGTTCAGCAGGAGGGGCCGCTCGAGCTTATCTGTGGCCCGGGTGTGAAGCCTTACGTGCCACCCCTAAAAGGCAACCCCGGTGGAAGGCTGAGAGGGGTCCATTCTAGGGTACCTTGTACACACGTTTCTTTTCAGAAGAAATCGGCACGCCATTGTTTAGCATACAAAAGGTTTGTGACCATATGTCCTGCTTTTCAAGCAGATTTTTCTACTTTTTGGTCCAGTATTATTTTATCATTCTCAACAGTGCCAGATAACACAATACTAAAAACAGCACTTATTGATGAGCCATCATCACTTGTGTGTGCACTTATCCTTTAAAGATTATATATAACAAGGTTGATTTATATTAAGAAATTTATTCTAAAAAGGTGTTTCTGGTGCTCCAGGGACCAGAAGCCGAATTTTTTCTTAACCTTCATTTGACCGTTCGGTAAAAAATTATTACACGAGGGAACCAAAATGCACACTTTGCCCCTTGTGATAGAATACAGGAGCAGCTGTTGAGACAAGTGAGCTGACAGAGCTCCAGCCCTAGGTCCCGGGACTATTCTTATTTTTTCAAACTATAAATTAACTGTAGAAGGGACCTTATGAAATATGGCGTGGGGGCGAGCAAAAGTTTCCAGACTAGGGGGCCCTGAAGCAGGATGTGGAGCCATGGGAGAAGGGGATAAGCTGAAAGGGGTAGTTGAAAAAATAAGTCTTGCACGGGTAGAGATTGTCTCGAGCCACCCCTGGTAGATTACATTCTTGTTTCTGGTATCATGGTCTCTGGCCCTGTCTATTCCTTCAAGTTTTCTCAACATCTCTGTTGTCGAGATATTACTCAAAAGTGTGATATAATGCAAATTTTTACTGTGAAATTTTTAAAAATTTGAGTCTAACTAGTCTCCACTGCAACCCCTTGCAATCCACTGCACCACACCCCTGCTTAACCCTTCCCCATTCAAAAGTACCTTCTTGCAAACTCAACATCATACTCTTTAATTAAAGAGGGAGAATAGTTACGTTGGGAGATTTTTTGACACTAAGCCATGACACTTGAGCAATTTGGTTACATGTTTGCACAAAATTAACATGCGATTTATATACCTGCTAGTGATGCATGTTGGAACTGATCCCATTTGCTCTTAATTTCTCACCCCCTCCGAAGCTTGCTCTCCAGTATCTAAGGTCGTAGATAGCTCAGAACAGAACTTATGTACATTGTGTACTGAAATGTTTTTCACTTACCCATATATCGCATTTTCCTGGGAAAAAACGCTCAGGTACTCTAAGGGCATAAAAAGCAGCACCAAGTAGGTAAAGCATGCCCATCAGACACAGCCAGCCCAATGACGCTTGATAAACGGCCTGAAAAAACCCTTTCACTATTAAATAATGTAATGCTGGAATAACTCCGCTGAGACCAAATCCAGCAAAAACACCTGTAAATAAAAAATTTGAAAACCAAATAAAATACAATTTATGAATAAAAGGCACCATAAAGTAAAATTTTTCATTGATACATGCATGCATTTCTATGCTTTAAAGTTCAATGCGATGAAACTTATCAAGATAACTAATGAATTAACACTGTATAAACTTATTTTCTAATTGATAATTATTAAATAATTGATTAAATGCTGGCACCTAGGCAAGTTTACTTCTACTCAGGGTTGTTTAGTTTAAACCACATTGGTTTTAACCAAGTGGGTTTTTTCAAAAAATCTCATAAAAGTGGCCTGAATATAGGTTCTCTTTCATATTAAGTATCTTAGTTGCTGAAAATTATATACAGTACCAAAATTTCTCATTCTTACTGCATACATTTCCTAATTTTGCACTACATTTTGATGCTCTATATTTATCTTAAGCAAATTAGTGAATGAGGATTGCATCACATGTGGTGATGTATTATCTCAGGCTTTTTTCCCCTTTACAAAGAAGCAGCAACAGTAGTGACTTCACTGCCATGCCAAGAGCACACAGGTGGTCTTATAATCCAAAAAAAGACTAGCTGCTCTTAAAGGACAAAGACCAGTGTACTAGCAGTTACATTACCTCAGACATTTTCATTCCATATCAGGAAGCAGCACATCTCATACTGTATATCACCACCAGGCTTAATATATTAAATTATTTTTTACATATTTTCAACATTACCCCCAGTTAATCAAGGTTCTACTGTACAGTAGTAAAAGCCTGAAATTGGCCAATTCATGAAGTGACAGGTGATCCTTATCCAAATAATTTTTAGTAAGAAATTCTTTGGAATAAGGAAGTACAGTAGTGACCTAGTCCAAACTAAACAGCAAGGGATTTAAAAAATAATCAGCTATATACAGGGTGATTATAATTAAAGTTCTGATTCCAAAACACGAATAAGAACTGCTGGTCAGAATGGCTTGAAAATTTGCATGGGTCCATTGTATGAAGCAATGGAATTTTCTTTGGCAGAAGAAAAAAAAAAAAACTTCAAAATGTACAAATAGATGATTTTGTACTTAGCTAGCAATATAATCTATTTTGCTCAACCACATCATTTGATACTTCAACAGCAGTGTGTGAATAGCAGGGTTGGACAAATCCCAGATGCCACGGTGACTAAAAAAAAATTCTTTTGGCACCTAAAATTTTACATGTATCATTGCTAAAATAAAGTGTAATTACGTTATAATCTTTTTGATTCCGTAATAATGTGCCTTCTAACATGAGAATGGGCCATGAAGTCTCGGAAAAAAGAAAGAAAAACATTACTCAGGATGGTTTTTCTTGGGGAAAAACATGCTTCGCTCTTAACAAATTTGGTTGGTGCCTAAATTTTCTTGCGATTTGTCTAGCCCTGGAGGATAGCATAACTTTTATCAAGATGCACATTGAAACACCAGTGAAACAGCTGCTGAAGAGCCATTTTGACAAGATGGCACAACACCTGGCCGCCATGTTCACCTAACAGGTGAACGCTACTAACCCTTGCAACTTTTGGCCTTGGCGATAACCCAAAATATTATGTGCAGTGGTCCGATTGCAAACTTTGGTGAATTGAAAGCACATTCACATCATTACCATGACATAGGCCTACTCTGATCTGTTGTTGAACAAGCACTTTTGTTCTTCCACCTCAGTCAGAACACTGACAACATATTTAACATTCTTGTGTAAGTTGTAGTTGTTTAAATGACTTCATTTTTGTCATAGGCAGAGATAGACTTGGAAGTCTGGGGGGGGGACACACGATGTCAATTCATATATACACAAGATCTGCCCACTCCACTTTTGACGCTGGGGGGCAAGGCCCCCCTGCATCTCCTCCCATGATTTTTGTAATGTTTTATTGAATTATTAAATCATGTAATGCTAATTGCATTATTTTGCCTTGACTGGCTATCATATCAATTGTCAGTCCACCACATACCAAAATTTCTGGACTTTTTTGGTGACTTTTCAGTGACCTTTTTACGTTCGATATAATGCACCATGGTTGACAGGTTTTTTATATCAGTGGCCAAACTGCGAGTCCCGATCCCCCGGGAATCGTGTTAACAAAATGGGGGACGCGAGTGAATTTACATTATAGAAACATAAGAAATCAATTTTAATCTTCTGCAACTTTTCATGGACATGATGATGTCAATACATATATACACAAATGTATTTTGATAGACCGTACAAATCTTTGATGCAGGAGGGGGAGTTGGTGGCTGCAACCCCTACATGCTCCCATGTATCTCCACATAGTAAGCACTGCCTTACAACACAAATCTAATTTCTCTATCAGACTCTTATTACTGAGAAAATTTTAAATTTTTCATTTTTGCAGCACCAGTCATTTTATGCCCACAATGGTCTATTCAAACGAAACATAGTAAAACCAATTACAACTGAGAATTAGAACAGTCCTCAGTGGTGTTGAAACCAGGGGTGCTACGGGTGCTCGAGCATTCATGGTAATAGGTGACATAGGTCTCAGTACCCCAGAATTTATTCAGAAATTGAAATTTCCTATATATAAAGCTGAAGACGTGTGAGCACTCGCTGATTCGAAACACCTCCAATGTCTCTGCCAGTCCTGTTAAACTGAACATGTTCGTACATATATTAGGCACCTCAGCTGTTAGATGGTCATTCATATACAGCACATATGAATCAAAATTCAATGCTTTCAAATAGTTTGTGGAGACGCGAGTGCTGGTGGATGTCTCGTTATTTTGGAAACATACTGAATCATAACTCCTTAAGTTATTTAATGGAAGAAATAGAAGAGAGATTTTTTTTGTACATGTTTGGTCGAGAGTTGGAGCCAGACTGAACTCCAATACAAGACGACACTAGATAATGCCTAGCTAGTGGGTGGCATAAAAGACATGATAAAAATATAAAAATTGCACAAGACAAACAGTGTCACAGTACTCCCCCACGAGTCTGAAGGACGACATATGGCACAATGCGAGAAAATAATGACAATATAGTTACGGCAACTAATATAGCATTGACATGTGCAGAAAAAAAATTAGTTTGAAAAATTGAAAAAATACGCAATATGAAAATTTTTTCAAAAGTAATGAAATATTCATATGCACAAATTAATAGTCCAGCAAAAAATAAATTACAAATGATCAAAAATTAGTAAATGTATGTATATGCAAAAATGATTACTAGAATAGATAAGACATAAGAAAATTGAAGAATGAAAATTTTGCAAAACAATATTAATTTTCAAAAAAATGTTACAAAAAACAATATTAATTAAAAAAATATACAAATAAGAATATCATCAAGGAATTCTTATACGAACCGTATGCCTTGATCGAGTTACATAAGGCTGTTTTGGTTCAGTGAATGGTGATTGCTCATTAAAAGCGGAATCAAGCAAAAATGCTGGTTTCAATCTGTCTATTGAAATCTGTTAGTTTGCTTTTCATGTTCACTGTATATACTTTCGGAGATCGTTCAGACACTTCATATGGTCCCAAATATGGTTGTTGAAGAGGCTTCCTTACGGTGTCCAGCAGTATGAACACATGAGACGAAACAGCAAGTTCTTTATGAATGAAAACGTTGAGAGTCCCATACCTTGAAGTTTGGATCGGACGTAAAGTGTTTGTGATCTCGTAGAACCTGTAGAAATTCCGGCTGTGTTGGCTGAGGATTGGAACCACAGAAGAATTCACCAGGTAGGTGCAATGGTGATCCATAAACCATCTCAGCAGAAGTGTTGATGTCCGGCTTGATGCTGTGTGTGTGTGTGGCTCGGATAGACAGAAGTATGTGTGATAGGTAACTCTTCAGTCAAACGTTCTGTGGCATGGCAGCGTATGGCACCTTTGAGTTGCCAGTGGAACCTTTCAACGATGCCATTGGAGGCAGGATATTCTGTCATACGTGTTTTCTGAGTTCCAAGAAAACGAACGAATGCACGAAACAAACCACTTTCGAAGTGTCTCCCTTGATCGGTGGTAACCGATTCCGGAACTCAGAATCTACTGATCCAGTCAGAGTAGAATGTCTCTACGACAGTTTCTGCTTATCCATTGTAGAGGAAAGCCTCTACACACCTGGTGTATCGATCCACACAGGTAAGGCAGTAGGTGAAACGCTGGAGGAGGAGGAAGAAGACCAACAATGTAGATGTTAATGTGTGAGAATCTGCATGGAGGCAAAAGGTATGCACCGATGGAAGATAGAGTGTGGCGATGCATTTTTTAGCACTGGCACTCGATGCACGCCCTGGTCCATCGTGTGACATCTTTGCGAATTGATCTCCACACAAATCAATGGCGAATAAGGTCAACAATTGATTTAACACTAGATGCTGTGCTTTTCAAGAAACTGTGGTAAAAGTTGAGAATTGCTAGAAATCTTTGAAGTTTGTCAACCGTTTTTGGTTGTGGATAATGATGAAGAATGTCAACTTTTTCTGGCAAAGGAGAAATGTTGTTGCTGTTAACCAAAACTCCTAAGAACTCTATCTCAGATTGTACCCAGATGTGCATTTATCAGGATTAAGAATTATACCAAAAACGTGCAAAAAATAATTCTACATCTTTAAGATGTTCTTCCTCTGTTGTTGATGCAACTAGCACGTCATCTAAATATGCATAACAGTTCAAGTCTCTTAATACAATATCTATAAATTGTTGAAATGATCGTGCCGCATTAGACAATCCAAAAAACATGTATAAGTACTCAAAGTCTGAATGGGGTAATAATGGCAGTTTTTTCAACAGACTCTGGATCTAAAAAAAGGTATCTGATAAGCCTTAACCAAGTCTAATTTAGAAAAAATGCCTTTTCCCTGCAGACTAACTGAAATCATGAACATGTGGTATAGGATATCTGTCTGGGCACTTTATAGAATTAAGTTTTCTGTAATCTCCATATAAACTGTATTCTCCATTATGTTTAGGAACAATGTGTATCAGATTTGCCCATAGACCTTTTGAAGGTCTCAGTATGCCCTGATCTATTAGCGTTCGCACTTCGCAATGGCAAGTTTCTCTGGAGAAAGTCTGTGGGCTTTGCTAAAGACAGAACGGTTAGTAGTAATGCAATGTGTAATGCAGTGTTTTTTAGAGGTAGCCCCAAGCCCATTTTTTTAATTATTCATTAAAGTTACAGATTTATTTTTACTATTTAAAAATATTTATAAATTATTTTTAAAGTTTTACTGGTTTTCAATTTCCTCGAGCAGCCGCAGAGCCCCTGGAGAGTGCACAAGGGCTCCGCGGAACACCGGTTGAGAATCGCTGCTCTAGACTATTTGAACGAGCTCTTCCCTTCTTGCTAAAATTTATCTCTATAGCGGGATAAGTGGTCAACAGCAGTAGTTAAAGTCGAAATTTGACTTTGAAGTGATTGCAAGCCGATGGTTTCATTACGGATGACCACAGAAATAGTCTGTGCGCCCAGTGACTTCAGTAATTTTATCTGCCAAATCTGGCAATGTATACTTACTAACAGAAAGTATCTGCTGTGTATGGATGGGCAAACATTGTAACCAAAAGGTTTTAAACACTTCATCTGAAATTTTCTTGCCAGCTAATGTATGCATTTCGTGCAACAACTGAGAGGGTCACCTATCCCCAAGCGTGAGCTCTTGGAATAGAACTCGCAAACTGGAAGTTTCGACAGTGAAAACTGTTGACAAATGAGTGTTTTTAACAGGTTGTAAGAATCATCTGTAACAGGAGCTCTGATCAAATCACTAACACATGACAACACAGTGAAATTGCGTTTTAGGATCAGTTATTCCGGCTATTTTAAAGTTTGATTGAATCTGAAGGAACCAAAGATTGACATCGGATTTCCAAATCGAAGGCGTGCGAAAGGAAACACGCAAAAGTTCTAATCAGAAGACATACCTGTTTCTTCTGTAGCATTTTGCACATCAAAAAAAAAAATTGAGCACAACCCAGGAAGAGAATTGAGGAGATACCCCCCCCCCTCAATCAGTCAGCAAATGCACCACACATAGGGAAAAAAAAGGAAGCAGCAAGTCGCATTACGAAGCGAGGAAGAGTAGTTATTACGTCTTCGATTTCGTGGCTGTCAAACATTATTATATGAGGGTCACCAGTACTGTGATGAAACAAGTGCTGGTGGATGTCTCGTTATTTTGGAAACATACAGAGTCATGACTCCTTTTCTAAGTTATTTAATAGAAGAAAGATTTTTAGTATATGTTTGGTCGACAGTTGGAGCCAGACTGAACTCGAATACAAGACGACACTAGATAATGCCTAGCTAGTGGGTGGCATAAAAAAAAAAACAAATTGCACAAGACAAGCAGCGCCACAAATTTTAAAATATTTCTCAGGTCTGCATCCATTTTGTTACTTTTGCATAGCCACTAGGTCGGTGTGACAGAAAAAAAGGATGCAATTGCAAAAAACAACTTTCTTGGGGGGGGGGGGGGGAGAAAGGATGTCCTTTCTCATGGGCCCCCCCCACAAGGTACGGCTATAGCCTTGAGGCACGGGAAAATTACCATCATTTTTTCTTCCTGCTATAAATTCACTATAGATCCCCCTCCCGTGAAAACTCTGGATTTGCGGACCCGACAAAGATCCCAGTTCCACTATGTGGAGGTCATATCCTTTCTAATATCAAAACCAATATTGTTCCCAAGAGGTCTTTGGCCCATTGCTTTAGGAGAATATTGCAGATGTTAAAAAGGTCCCAAGAAAGAAAAAGTAGTTCTTTTTGTTCATCCAGCTAAATAGCTTTTTTCCCCTACCCATAATGATACCCATTCTCTTCTCCAATATACACATTTGCAGATAGGTAAAAAAAAAACAAAGGCACTATCTCCCACCCTAGCAAAAAAAATCTTGGAGAAAAGAAACAGAAAAAAAATACTGAATGCTCTGGAAAAATAGAGCAATTAAAAAAAAAAAACTTATGTAAAAAATGTGTGATCTTTTTCTCATTCCGTGATGGTATACACCATGATTCTGCAAGTCAATTTCCCATGTACTGGATGAGTACAGCATCGTCTATTTTACATTGAATATTTTTTCCCCCTTCGCCATACAAAATTCCATTGCCTCAGGAACATTCATGCAAATTTTCAAGTCACTCTGACTAGTGGTTTTATATATATATTTAGATTATATTACTAAAGTTCCGATTTTAAAACAACCACCCTGTATATCGTAAATCATTGCTAATTAATCTCTATTAATTATGTTTCATTAAACACACTGTATTTGCCTAGTTTTATCATAGTTTTTGCAAAATAGCATCCTAATTAAGCGTATTAAGAGTAACTGGAGAATACAACTATTATAGAGTTAATAACATTAAGAATATAAGAATTCTTAAGCACAAAATATTTCCTTGAGTTAAGCTATAAAATAACTAAATTGAAAAAGGTGGTGTTCATTAAAATTTAAAATATTTATAGATTAATTAATATGGGAATTGTGTTAATTTAATTAAAATATTTATCAATGATTAGAAGTTTAAATGATTTTCCAGAAATTTTATTGCAAATGCTATTTAACACTGGAACAGCCAGATTTTCGACTAACCTAAAACAGCCGTTAGGGGTCAACTTGATCCCCCCCCCCATAAGAAATTCAAGCCCTATAAAGAGTAATTGTTGTTTGATTGATGAATGATGGTGAAATGACAATGTACAGTAAGACCTTGTTATACCATCTACCACTTTTAACATCACCCCGCCTATAACGTCAGTTTTTTGAAAGTCCTGTCAACATAACTGCCAAAAATTTTTACTCGTGATTAAAATCACCCCATCACTTATGGAGTCATTTTTATTTGGCGTGACGTCATACCAAGATCTGACTGTATAAGATTTAACCTGTTTCACGATGTTTCTTTCGCATGAGCACAAATTATAATAGAACAAAAAAGGGCAATGACCCAACACATATTACAAATTAATACATGTCTCAAAGCACAATTACACTCGTGAACATGAACTATGAATGAAACCACAATATGTTCTGAAGTTTGTTAGACATCAGACAAGTTTAACTATATGCATGCTTGACAGTGACAGCAACATATTTTCCACAAAATGGTTTCCATCATTCTTCGCACTGCTGTCAGGTGCCTTATACCGTCTCTTGCACAGTTGAAAGGCACATTTCTTTCGTTTTTCGGAGTGTAGGAGAATTTAAGGGCATTTGTTGCACAAAGCACCAGAAATTTTAGGCGTAAAACTGCAGCTTTAGGATTCCTTGAAAAGTACACAAGCATTGAGTGTGACAATGCCAAGGACGTTATAAAATACGTGAACAGGCCATCTGCGAGTTCAGCATCTTGTAATGTATTTCCTCAGCATCTCGTCTGCTACTTCTATGCCACATTTAATGTAATGCTCTTGTAATAAGTGGCAGTGTTCAGCTTCTTTTTTGCACTGTCATCTGTGGACATACTCATGTGCAAGGTGCTAAGAATTACAACATTCCTTTTGCTCTTGCACCTATATATTGCGAGTGCTTGTTTACATTTCTCAGCAACAGGACACATATTGTGGCGTTGAGTTATAACGTGAAAAATTGTGGTTCTCTTCACAGAAAGTTCATCTGCAAGTTTCACAGAAGTAAAATAATTGTCAGTTGTGACGGTGCGCCAGACTTTAGCTTTGGTTGCAGTAATACCACTCTCCCAAAATTGTGTATCCATTGGTCTATCTTTGAAATTCACGACATAAATTTGCATCGTTACGGAAACAATTCCTCATCAACGGTTGTTTCCAACACTTGTTTCACAAATCTACAGAGATATATTTACTTTAAAATCTATAATTTTTTATGGGGTCAAAATAACTCCCCTGTTGGCTGTTTTAGGTGTATTTCTACGATTTATTTTAATAATTAACATAGAAATATAAAAATGTCACAGTATTCTCTGAAGTATTTTGAGAAAAGTCAAACTATCAGCTTCAACGTTTTATTCTGTGCTGAGTTAACGCAGAGGAAATTGGAGAAAAGGTTAAAATGACCCAAATCGTGTTAAATCAAAAAACCAGTTTAAACCGAAAAAAGGTTTTTTAGCAACCCTGCTTCTACTCAAAGCTGTTAGCCTCGCATAACCCAGATGAAGGGTCCTGATGCACTTGCTGAATGGGGTGGAAAGATCAGTGCGTGTAACGAGCCATCACAACAAAATAAAGTTTTGCTGTTTTAATTACGTATAATTATCATTTTATTGTTAATTATTAGCTATGTGACTATTAAATAATTATAATTACCGATTGATTAATAAGCACCAGGAGCAAAGAATTTTAGTAAAACAATGATAATTCATTAAAATAGGCTTCATTAAAACTGGCTAAATTACTTTTACTGTTGAGTAAACTAAATTATGTATTTGATATTGTAATGCAATCATTTTGCATTAGATGCTAAATGGATTTTTTAAATTCCATTAACTATTCCTGTTGCCACTTATTTCTTTATACAGTTGACACACAACTTATTAGAATCACAGATAATTTTATCATTTAGATATTGCAATCAGTTTTACAAAGAACAGAATGGAGCAATATCATAGCATAGGAAAAAATTTGTTTACAGTAATCAGGACTTTGTTATCAATTTATGTTATCAATTTCTTTTCTGCCGAAGTTTTTTTTTGCGCATTTTGAGGTAAATGTTCAACTGAAGTTATTTTTTTCCCTATCGAGTTATTATCAGGCTGCAAGACTATATGAGGCTAAAAGCACTTTCTCCCCTCCCCTTTTTAATATTGCTGTACTTAATATCATAAATTATTCTATAGTTGTGATCCATGTACACGTGGAGCTGCTTTTTTAAGTAGCCTTCCTGTTGTGAAGACAAATATGAAAAAAAGCTCTTTCAAGTTCTTGATCAGTTTCTTTCAGTTGGAACTTTCTCAAGCGATCTATGAAGCTTACAGTATCATATATTGAAAAACATTGTATTACGTGATACACATTAGCCATTTGAACGCCTAGAAAATGACTAACTTTAACTCAAAGAGGGAAAAAAGTAATTTTAAAATAGAATTAAAAAGGAAAATGATCAAAAATTCTGCAACCAATTATGAGGGAAAGAAAAACAATTGTCCCGTTTTACCAATACCCGTTTACCATACAGCCTGTTCAACTAGACAGGATGCATGGTCACCATACTTGCAAACAGAACTTTCTGATAACACTGACTGAATAACTGTATTCAAAGAAACCCAGAATTCTGATGTGATCACATTAAGTGACATGGACTGTATATTATATACATACATGTGTGAATTTATTTTTTCTCTCATTATCTGAATGACAAATATAACTATTATTTTCTGGGACTCGCACGCTAGCCTAGCCCCATTTGTGTCTGTTTTAACAATGAATAAAAAATTCCCGAAATTGATTGGATTGATGAAAATTATTGAGTTAGAAACCAATAAGTTCATGATCGTTGATTGATTCATTAAAAAATGAGCTTTGACATGGAAAAATCCTGAAATGAAACATTTACAATTATTTTTCGGGCTTTTACCAACTCAGCCTTGGTAAAACCTCAGGCTTTTAATGTAACATACATAGCATGACATTCAGAAATATTATATAGATAAAAAAAAAAAAAGAAACCATACCCATAGTAACTATTACTTCAATAAATTTCAAAATTGATGATCAAGAAATGTGTAAATTAGATTTAGAAAAGAAAGTATGAAAAAGAAAAGTACTTACCAGCTCGTAACCATCGAAATCTGGGTTCACTAAATTTATCCCACATGGAAACAATTATAGATGCTGTGCCAAGAACAAATGTAAGAGCAAAGTAAAAGACTTTTGGTTGATATTCACAATAAAATCCATAATAAAGCCATGGTACGAATGATCCTATTATCAAAACAGCAATACCACAATAATCCAATCTGCAGAGGTGAAAAAGAAAACCATACTTTATCGTTTGAATTCAACTATAAACATAATTTACTCACTCCATATACATACATACATAAACACATATACACACACATATTTATTTATGACAAACTATACTAGCATTTATTAAGTGTAAGCTACATTTTAAAAATAATTTAGTAGTATAAAGAATCCAAATAAGAAGATTTACGTGTATCGCAAGAACAAAGATGTCATAGGGTCGAGAGCATTTTACTAGCTTTTAACTACTGCTCTCTTCCCTGTCCCAGCTTTCTTCATCACATTTTGAATTAACTGTTCGACCGTGTTCATTCAAACTTTTTTCTTTCTCTGCATTTTTTTTTCAAATATTCTAAAATATGTAATTTAATTGTAAATTCTGATTTGTATAGTATTATCGTAATTGACTGGGGACAAATAAATTATGTTATGTCATATATATCATTTGGATTTTTATTTTTTTCCCCACCAACACATAAAATAAGTAATATGTTTAAATTCAAGTCCTCAGTCCTGAAAGTAACTTTGAATTGTTTTACGTTTATTTTTACTGTAGTACTGCCTAAAATCATTTTCTGCCGACAGATGAGTATCAATGAATTATCAAATGTTTACATCTAGAACTTATTTTGAAATGTCTGAGCATTTCATTTAGCCAGGCGGATGTTTTTTTAAAGTGCTGTCTCCCACAGGCGATGCAGGGTCTGAGAAAAAAACAAAAGAATTTAATGTGATGACATACTTGCTGAATAATTTTCCAATATGCTCAGAGTGACAACTAACAGTATGAAAAGTACAAGACATTCCAAGGCAGATAATGGCACTCATAAAAAATGTAGCAAATACAGCTTTTTCCTCAAAATGTACCATATGGGATGGCTGAGATAAAAAATAAACTGCTATTCCCACAAACAGCAGGCAACCTAAAAAAAAAAAAAAAAAAAAAAACACCACAAATTCAATTATATATATATTACTTAAGTAAATATGAAAAGTTTCCCACATTCAAATCTTCGTTTTAAAATAGAAGAAAAATTCAATCTTTCAGTGCATTAAAATTTTCTTTCCACTAAATGAGATGAGTGTGTTTATAAAAATATGTATCAATACATATTTAAATTTTACCCTAGAGAAATTAATCAAGAATGGAATCCTGGGTTTAATCAACACCCCTATAAATGAAAAAGTTTCCACACTGCTGATGTCACTTTCTAAGGTTGTTACATGACATTTAAAAATTCATTTTTCATTACATTCTTTTTTAATTTATCGTTCCTCATGAGCACCAAGAGACAGAGAGGCTTCCTTTATTTTAATTTATTAAAGAATAAGATTGATCATGATCAATGGCTTGCTTCTATAATCAAGGAAGAATATCAGTGCCAAAAGTATTTTTTTTAGATTTATTTTTATCATCATTACCAGTGAAAATTATGACATTTACAATGTATAAAACAAAAGAATTTGTATCTGTTTTGAGCAGTTGACATTGTAGGATTTTATATAATTTGCAGAATAAGCTATTATAGGATTATACAGTATATTCGTAAGTTTTGTCTGAATCTATTCAAGGCAAAAGTATAATCACACAGCATAGAATAATTGTTTTAAAAATACAGTGAAAAGCCTTGATATATAACAATCTGTGAACAAAAAAATTGTTGTAGAGGGATTATAGTTACATCAAGAGGCAGCAGTTTAACTAGAGTATACAAATTTCCAAACAAGACTTCAAAAAACATATGGTTGTAGAGAAATTTATGGTTATATCGAGTATCGTTGTAGCAAGGTTTCACTAGTGTTAATTTTTCACAACAATTATTTTGATTTTAAAGCACATTTTATATAAAATTTGGATAAGTTTCAGAGAAAGAAAAGTCACTTAGCAACATTAATGAATATTGTATTCACTTTTTGGCTTTCATCAACTTATTTATCAACTTATACTCACCAATTATTATCTTTATGCCCTTAAAGGTTTCTAATCTAATAATTGGGAGAACTTATTTCATATGGATGAATTAGTGTTTAGTAATGAGAAAACTGAAAAATATTATATTTTTCACTATATTTTCTTACAGGTTTTTGTTCACTCCAGTATTCTAATGATAGACTTGGCTTCATATCAGAAAGGCATATGTTTTGAGTATGGGAAGAAACAGCTTGGTACAGCTTAAAACAGGTCCTAACACCTTGGTCGCAATGTTGCGAATGCCAATATGACCTCCCCGTTTGTCTGCATCATGTGATGCTACCTCGTTCAAAAGTCTGTCACTTGCATAAAAAGGTCTTCAAATGAGTCCTAGAGGCAGTCCTATCTTCAGCAATCAATAGCAGCTTATCAAGTGAAAATAAAGGTACAATACACGAAAACAATCTCTGAGGCTGTTTTAAAGAGCAATGGCGGAGGAGTAGTAATTTCATGCTCTCTGGTGGCAAGAATATTTATGTAATTCTTTTGCAAGATTAATCATTTGCATACCTACATAACAAAACTGCCTGCACATTAACGTGGTGTGAGACTACTTGTTACTGGTGTTATTTTTGGACGAGGATTTTATTTCTACATCTACAGTTAAAAGCTTCAACACCTAACTAGAATAGCCTAAAAAAGAATTTTTTTGCCTTTAGATATGGTGTTAGTGTGAAAAAAAATTAAAAGACAAACATAACAGAAAAGAACTATTTGTTCATATTATCAATACAAAAAAATGTCAATGATATTTGATGACTAACATTTAAATGTTGCATGTTTTTTCATTCAAAACTATATAGGTAAGTGTTTATTTCCATTTCAAGTCAATAATATAAATTGTCTCAATTATTCTGAAATGTATGATAAATGTAGAAGAATTTCTAATTTTCAAAATTCCTCTTATGAGCATATCACACCATTCCAGTCAACGAAACCGGACAGTCTATTATTACACCAAAACTGCTATCATTACTCCTTTTGCACTGTTCATTCATGAATTTTAGTCTATGCAACGCTTCCCAGTCATTTCAACATTTCATCAATAAAATTCTCAGTGATGTTCCAAACTATTTTGCCTACTTTGATGACAATCATTTTTTCAGTCGATGAAGATTCACATGTATCCCATCTCTCAGACAAATTTTTTGACAGCTAGACCAATATGATATAAAGCTCGATATATATCCAAGTGCGAATTTGGGGATGTTGGAACTCTTGTTCCTTTGCGATAAGGTTTCAGCAGCCGGCATTGGACCACTACCCGAAAAAGTTATCTAAGGCTGAAAACATACCAAGAAGGAGAGCAAAGCAACGAGGGGAGAAGAGATCTGAGCAGTGAAATCAAACACATGGATCCCAATGCGCCCGCATATAGTGGCGCACACTGCAGCAAGGCAGGAACTCCACAATAAACTATAATAGTGAAGGAAGAGATTTGTTTTCGCTGCTCTGCTAACTTGCATGTAGTTTCAAGATGGCCATCAAAGGGCTTGTTTTTGCTGTTAAAAACTGCTAGCGAGGTCAAAAATGTCACCAGAATCAACCATTTTTCGATGATATCCAATAATTAATCCGATCCACGCACTACATTGTAAAAATCAAGCTGTATATAGGGAAGGAAGAGGAAACATGGGTAGATAAATTTATTCTTGAAGAAACCTCGTATTCTTGACTCCCAGGGACATAAATTGTTTAGAATGAAATTTATCAAACTTTCAAATAAATCTTGGAAGTTCATGCTATACGAATGAATTTAATAATTTTTATTTCTGACACTTCTTAATTGGATGAAAAATGAACGAGATTTATGGCTTTTTTTTTCTACTGAAAAGCCTACTATGATAGACTGATAACATTTTTTCAATGAAACAGTGGAGATTCAGTTGATCAGCAATGTCATTCATCTATTTATGAAAACCAGATAGCAAAGCTAGAAAATTCTGAATATTCCATGAAAATTAGACAGTAATTAATCTCATTAGGATTATTTCCTCACATTAAAATTCTGGTACCATTACCAATGTATTATCAAAAGATGTTCATCATTAAACTGTGGCAAGTTGGATTTGACCTTATTCACATTTGCCTCATCTACATCCTCGAATCAAATAAAAAAATTTTTTTTTTCATTTTAAACATGGCATATGCTTGTGATTTTAATCTTAAAAATAAACTTGAAAATTAAACTCCAGGTAAACATTTTGCAGGTTGCAATTTCTTAAACTTTTCAAAATTGTGTTTAGCAAGATCAAGTAACACAAGAGATACCTTTAATGCACTCAGATTTTTTTACTATGGCAATCCCTACATAATGGGAGAGCGAGGGGAAATGAGGGTTCTAGCACTGGGACTGTTCTTAAAAACCTTTGTATGAATAGCGGAAAGTGACATCCTCATATAGAGACTTTGCTCGCAACACTGCATAAATTAAATATACTGAAAATATTTGAATTTTAGAATTACGGCTTTTGTTCATTATTAATTAAATGTACCTTGGAAATAGAAAAGAAAAAAAAATTGAAATTTGAATCAAACCTTAAAATATTTTTACTTTGAAATTTTGTGTAGCAAAATAAACTAATACAGTCAGACTCACTTATAATGAAAACTGATATTACGAATAGGGATGGGACGAATACAGTAATTTGGCCAAATAACCGAATATTCTGCAGCCAAATATCTATTTTTCCCGAAGTTCATATAACAATTATAAATAAATAAAAAAATATTCTTAATTGAAAATAAAATCATTTATAATTTTAAATGATATTGAATTTTAATTATGCAATTTATTATTTAGATAAATATGAAAAAAAACTGGTAACTGAACAATTTTTATTGCCATGATCAGGGCTCCCACTCAAAAAATTAGAAAAAGTAGGATGGGGTACCCCCCTAGACAATATAATCGTAGCATAATTTAAAAAAACCGGTAAATTTTTTTCATAGCACACTATTTCAATATCCTGTAAGATTGACCCTAGCTGAAGGAAAATGACAAATGACTTGGTAACAAAAACTTTTTGGCCAAAATAAGGTACTAGCAACCACATAATTTTTTTGTCTCACCTCACAATATATATTACATTCTTTTTTGGAGTCTTCTACAGTCTAGTCTGTCAACTCTCTTTGACAATGAACACAGCAAATTATGAAGACATTTAAGTTATTTAAGAATGACGTTGTTTCAAGACCACTTGCAAGAGTACAATGCAAAATGTGTAAATTACAAGGTCCAATATAAATAAGTCAAGGTGGACCAGAGTGTTACTGCATTGTCCATTCCTTTTTTAAAAGGATTTGTTTAAATTTTAGTGATCAATGCCAGTGTAATCATTTTTGGCAAATAAGCACTTTCATTTCTAGCTCTTTGCTGAGCATTGTAAATATTGTTTATGCCTCTGCATGCCCTAAAAATACAGAAGACAATTGAATGTTATTGGGTATCAGAGTCACAAAATCTAGAATAGGCCCATGTACCCAACTGCTTTGTTATGCAAGCCGTTGTGTCACCTATACCCAGAACGTGCACCATAATTTTAAATGATAAATGTTAGATATATCGATGATTCCCTCCTCAATTAAAATCAATTATATGAATTTTGTTGATAGGTTTTGGTAAAAATAAAAAGTATGACAAAACTAGAAAATAAGACAAAACAGAAAGTAGGACACTTTATTGCAATAGGATTCTATTTTCAGTTTCATGTTTTCCCGATTGTAGAAATTCGTCCTGCCCATATCCTTTTTCACTGAGGGGATATGCACCACACAATGAAATATAATCAGTGAATTTTTAATTTAAGGAAAAATTTGAATTTTTTAAAATTAGTTTGATGCACTCGGATTTACACAAATATTTGGCCGAATACCTAAGTATTATTCGAACAAACTTAATATTTGGCAAAAGAGCAGAATAGACAAATATACTGAATAGCAGCCGAATATTTGTCCCATCTCTATATATGTAATTACAAATTTTCCCATATAATGAAGTTTTTTCATTTCCTGTGAATTTCTTATTGGTTTATCTATTTGTATCAAGATACAGATATAACAAAGTTTGGGTAGAACAAGTATTTTAGCCATTTTTTCCTGACTTGGTTATAAATGGGTTCAACAGTATCAAATAAACTAACTTGAAAACTGAATTCTTTAAATAACTAACCCAACAGATGTGTCCAAATATTGCCAGTTTCTGTATGTATGCGAAAAATTGATCTGAAGCAAGCACTAAATGAACGAAGAGGTGGTCTATGACCTCTATGAATGAAGTCATTGTCTTGAAGCCACACAGGCAGGGAGTTGAAATGACAAACCTATAAGGAAAAAAAAACGAAGTGATATGAACAAATAAGATACCAAAAATTTCTTTTCACTAAATGCTTTCGGTGAAAGTCCTGAAACGTACATATATACAGTGAAACCTGTATAAGGGCGATATTCACCGGCATAGTTTATCGTCCTAATTTTTGGACAGGAGATTGACATGGAGTGGCTCCCAACTTCAAGGTGTGGATGCAAGCCGATCTCCCCATTTAAAAGTCTTGCCACAGAGAGCAACATGCCTACAATGGTAAAATCTTCAATCATTACACTTCACCCAGTTAGAACAATAGATTGCAGCACTATAGTAAGCATTACACAGAAACAAACCTCACGTTAGGTTCGTAACACGATACACATATTCTAGCATGTACCCATTTGTTAGACGTCCCGCAGAGGAATATGGATGAGGTGCGTGGGTTAATAATAGTCTATTTAATGATTAATGCTTTGATTAATACCTTTATAAAATGGAAGTCTGTCTAAAATGGAATATTATTTCAGGTCTTGACATTCCATTTTGTACAGGTTTGCAAATAGTGTTATCCATCACACTAAAATAGAAATTAAATGAAAACTTGAATAAAATATAGACTACATAACACATACAGTTCTAGCCTATTGATATTCATAGCCTCGGGGAGCAAAGTGTTGCCAAAAATACAGAATATTTAGATACGCGTGAAAAGTCTATACAGATTTCATATTCAGGCTCACATGAATGACATTTGCAGACTTTTCCAGTCAAATTAAAAAAAAACCCATTTCAGGCACCAATTTTTAAATTTAAAAACTAATGGTTAGTTTTTGAACCAAATAAATTTTAATATGAACCAATTTTTTTTTTTTTTTTTACAAATCCTTGCACCCCTTGACACATCCTTTTATTCAAAATCAATAATTTCGTTTAAATTTCTTCGCTCAACATTGACTTTCTCAGTGTGATCAGAATTTTATCCTTTCTTCCTCTAAAATTCTTATCCAATATTGTGTTTCCTTTTTACTTACATGCAGCTGTTTTTCTTCTTAATGTTTGCTATCCTTAAAAACAAGATACTGATTACTTCTCAAATGGTAGTGTTTTTCAGTAATGTCTATGGGCCTCATTTGACCCCATCACGTGTTGTATAAAGAGCTATAAGCTCGCGAAAGTTTATCCTAGTTTATTGAAAAACTTGATTCAACCGATGCACATGTAACAGCGTGAGAACTATTCTGACATCTTAACTTTACACAGCTCCTTGAATCTTTAAGTTGTGAAAATACATATAGAAATTTTGGTCATTTAAAATGTATTTGAAAAGATATTTTAATTTCATTGTAATTTTGTCAACAAACTCAGTGAATTGGTACTTGCACAATTTGTAGACAACGGCGAGAGGAAAAATTTATGGAAAGAAATACTCTGCACTGAATTATAATTAATAAGTGAAAGAGAAATTGATTTTCCAATAGAAGAATTTAGAAAATTTTTGTCATGCTCTTACTTATCTTTACACCTTCAAATATTTTTTTCACAATCCAAATTTTTCATGTAACTTCTGTTCAGAATGCTAGTCTTTTATACGAATGTTATCGGAGATATGTCTGTTTCAAACTGTACATAAGTTTACATATCGATTTCTTGATGTTTAGGAATAATTATCCCTCTGCGAGTTAGTGTGAATAAATAATCAAGAAGTCTGTTTTATTAAAAATTTGATTTTTACATTTTAACAATTAAGCAGTCAAACAGTTAAATCTGCAAGTACTTGATACAGTTAAAAATAATCCAAATACATGGTAGAGTAAGGTATATGCAGGCCTTTGGAAAAGCTCTTGGGCCTCCCCTTGTGCTAAAAGCTAATGGTGCAATTCGCCCTGTCCGAGATTATAGACTGAATGTGTAAACAGTCCTTGACCATTATCTGATATCTCATCTCCAGGACTTTTCCCCCATGCTCTCCATGGCACGAACAACTTTTCAAAATTCCTCTTATGAGCATATCACACCATTCCAGTCAACGAAACCGGACAGTCTATTATTACACCAAAACTGCTATCATTACTCCTTTTGCACTGTTCATTCATGAATTTTAGTCTATGCAACGCTTCCCAGTCATTTCAACATTTCATCAATAAAATTCTCAGTGATGTTCCAAACTATTTTGCCTACTTTGATGACAATCATTTTTTCAGTCGATGAAGATTCACATGTATCCCATCTCTCAGACAAATTTTTTGACAGCTAGACCAATATGATATAAAGCTCGATATATATCCAAGTGCGAATTTGGGGATGTTGGAACTCTTGTTCCTTTGCGATAAGGTTTCAGCAGCCGGCATTGGACCACTACCCGAAAAAGTTATCTAAGGCTGAAAACATACCAAGAAGGAGAGCAAAGCAACGAGGGGAGAAGAGATCTGAGCAGTGAAATCAAACACATGGATCCCAATGCGCCCGCATATAGTGGCGCACACTGCAGCAAGGCAGGAACTCCACAATAAACTATAATAGTGAAGGAAGAGATTTGTTTTCGCTGCTCTGCTAACTTGCATGTAGTTTCAAGATGGCCATCAAAGGGCTTGTTTTTGCTGTTAAAAACTGCTAGCGAGGTCAAAAATGTCACCAGAATCAACCATTTTTCGATGATATCCAATAATTAATCCGATCCACGCACTACATTGTAAAAATCAAGCTGTATATAGGGAAGGAAGAGGGAAAAAAAAGATATCTATCAACTGTTTTCAAAATTCAAGACACTGTGGCTATGGGGGCGACATCATTTGAAAGAAAAGAGGGAGAGAGAAAATCAATTACGACAAAATGGCAGTTGGAAGTTTCAAAAGACTCGCTAGGAATAACGGAAAACAAGAACCAGCTCCACCTGGCTGCATTTTTTAACAGAAAGAATATTCTAGAACAACAACCCAGCAGGCAATGGCAACACAGAACACAGCGTGCCAGCGCTGGTGACTTATCGAAAAAAGTCGCCAAGTTGGCGTGTCCCTTATATAAAAATGATTTGGGATATGTCCCGTCAGACTTTGTGCACGTGCTTAACCAAGCAAAATGATTTATATTTTAAGTTTTAAGCTAATTTATCATGCACCGTGTATAGGAAAATGTATTTGAGTAGTCTTAATTAAAAATCACTTATGTTTCTGTGGAAAAATTGGCAAGTTTTATTTGTTTATTTTGTGTACCGTCAATATTTCTATACTGGAAGCGTACAGAATGTTTTTATGCTGGATTTTTGTGTCAATAATTACATTTCTTGTGTGAAAAAAATGAAAACAAATATTCATACAAATAAAGCTATTTGGGGGAGGGGAATTTCTACTTCTACACTCTCGCCTATGCTAATACAAATTATTTAAGAGGTAAGGGAGGGGGGAGGAAGTTAATAAACTTGATATTTTTCTCAATTTTTTACTCATAAATTTAGTAGAAAATATTTTTTCGGGAAGTGATCATGCTCAAGTGCAGCGGGAAAAGATGTAGGGAGGAAAGCGACCAAAATATGAGGAATATTTCCCTAGTTATATTTAAAAAGTGATATTCACACAACACTTATTTCTAAACTGTTGTCTGAACAATGGTTTTTATAATTATGAAGTTTTTGTAAATTTTAAAGCATTCTTTAATTAAAAAACCAAACTGATTGAGTTTCTATTCAATACTCTGCTATATCAAATGTCCCCCACTACGTGTGCTACGTTCCTTGCTCATAGCTATATTTTCATCTCGCTTCTCTTTCATCGCTTTGCTCGCTGCTTCCACTATGTTCTTATTCTTAGACATTGCTGAAGACCATAAAAAAAAAAAAAAAAAAGAGAAACTTTCTAGGACTTTTAAAGATGGTTCTTTCTACAAACAAGCCAGATTACCCAATCAACTGGCCAATGAATTTCCCCAAGTGCTACCAGCAGTGCCTTTTTTTGAAGATGCGAAAGCTTTTTCTTTTTCTTGAAGATATTAAAATTTTTTTTGTTTGATTGAACGTTTTATCAGGGTTCATACAAAATTTTCAAAATGAAAAGTAAGGAGTTTTTAAGGACTTTTTAAGGAGTTTCAAGCAGTTTTTAAGGAGTCATGGCAAACTTCATAACTTACAAGTTTTACAGCAAAAAAAAAAGGGGGCGGGGCACATATGCAAATTTATTTTGAATTTGCAAACAAACTTTCCCTCTTCTCAAAAATATAGATGTAGAAATGGTTCAAAAATTACAAGTTTCGATTTGTTACCCGACATCATAAGAATTCATAAAATAATCAATCCACGTACATGCTTTCTGTCATCACCAAAGTGTTCTAAAACCTTCAAGTGTTAGTCAAAAATATAACTCATAATAGCATCACATAAATTATAAAAATTCTAAAAGTGATATTCATTCCCCCTCCAATTATTCAAAATAAAAACCACAGCCAACAAAGATTTTTCTTACAAAATTATTTATATTTGCAGCAACTCTTCAGGGCTCATATAAAATTTTCAAAATGAAAAGTAAGGAGTTTTTAAGGTGTCATGGGGCCACGCCCCCTCCGAAAAAAAAATTGCACCACTAGACAATAAAAGAAGCCCACAGAAAAACAAAAGAAGCCCACATGTGAATTGATTTTCATTTAATTTCTTTTTCAATGTTTCCAAGACTTCAACTTTCAGAATAAAGGGTATGATGGGTAGCAATTTCAGCTGAAAAGAAAGAGATATGCCGTGACTGTACGCACGAGTAACAAGCGACAAAACACAAATTTGAACAGTAACAGAGCATGATGATCAAGATTAGGTATTGAGAAGTGTAGTAAGAAAGAAGAGAGAGAGTTGCGGTAGTATATAGTATTAAAATGATTTAAAGAAATCGGAAGTGATGCATTGAGTTTGCAATAAATTTTGTATTTATCTTGCTTGAGCTGTGGCCACTTCTGCCAGAGAGAGATACAAATACAACGCCACAACAGGCAAAATGTCCAACGAGGTGGCTAAGAAAAAGATGCCCATAAAAATATGGATGTCATATTTCAAAAATACAGCAACCCAATTAAAAATGCAATGATCTGCGGCATAATCACGGATCACTTATATGACGTGCGGCACAGCTCCAGAGCATTTGGATCTGCTAAGTATTTGAAGATCACTAGAGTGGCTCTGTAGGGGACTCAATAGGGAGAATGTTAGTTCAGGTGCCCACAAACTAGTGAAAAGTTTTACTCGTTTTTCGCGCACCGAGTAAGGCGCCATTAAGAATATTTCATATTTTTTATAAAGGGTGGTTGATGACGTAAGAATCATCCAACCCCCCCCCCCTCCACGTCATCAAGTCAGCAAATCGAAAATCCCCCATCCATGCTGACGTAATACTTGAATGACCCCTAACATAAAGATACCCGAAAGTTATTTTCAGAAGGTTAAGGTTAAAAGGTTAAAAAAAGTGGGTTCAGCTATAGCGGCTGATCGGCTGTCCTCCCCCCTCCCCTCCTGTAAAACCAGACGTGGCTCGGGCTGTCACTTTTAAAAGCCGGGTTTTACTAGCAGGTTTTCTATGCCACGCGCAACGTGAATCACCCAGCGCTACACGCCGTCTATTCATCAATATGAAAAGCAGTACGACCGTTTTCCTATAGAGCGCGATACGGCTCACAACAGCGCTTTACATCGGGCGTGATTGGCAGACTGCTTCTAGTGAGTTAAGCGTCGTGTGCCGCGCGTTTCAGCGATCTTCCCTTCATTTTCGTGTTGTGTCTCTTCCCTTTAAACCGGAGCATGCAGCCGATAGAGTAGATGACGCCAGGGTCATATACTATATAGCCATCCTGAGCCGATGCGCCACGCTTGGAAAACGCAAATGCGTAACGCCATTATGTAACTCATTTCTGCCGACACGAAATGATCCAGTTAGGTTCACGCGGCGCAAAAAGCCTACTCCTAGGAAAACCTGGCTTCAGGGATGAACGTTCGTTACGAGATCCCAGGAGAGATAAACCCATTCTCTCTCATGGAATCTTGTGTGTGGATAGAGCCTGTACCTCTTCTTTTTTTTTTTTTTTTTTTTGCCTTTTTATTTACGGCAACCAATCTGCGAAACAGATTCGCTTTCCCCATTGGACTTCAGTTTTTAGCATTTTAAGGCGCGGCGGCGAAAAGATACGCTTGTCGTCGTCCCTTACTCGAAATTTTTTTTCCTTTCTTTTTCAGTAGCGAGTTGTAATGTGAATAAAACACGTCAAAAAACTGCGGAAAGCAGTGACATTTTGCAGTTTCTCGGAATTTTCGTAGTGAGATATTGGCTGTAAGCAAATAGGAACAGTAGGAGAGAATTGTGGTAAAAAAGAAGACGATTGCGGCGAATGTAGGAAAATAGTAGGATAAATAGGAAAGCTGCGAGGTCTGCACTCAGTATACTGCGTAATATAGGAGGTTCGAGACATCGTTTCGCCACATAAGTAAAAACTTTCTCACCACTGGGCATGGGGGAATTTTCGGCTACTGGTTCAGCGGAGTGATGTCGTTCTACGGACCATCGATTTCCAACGCTGACCAGTTTGCGACATAGGCAGGAAAACACGTCAAAACTAGCGATTCCGTAAAAAATCGCATTTTTAGAAGCAAAAGCGTATAATCGTATTAATTTACTAAATACGACAAAATCGTAACGGTTGGCAGGTATGCACAACCATTGGATGTTCCAATCCCATCCCCTGCTTTCACATTTCCTATTATAAAGGGAGAGCGCGTTTTTTTTAATCTTTTCTTCCTCTTTATATTGGGGGGAAGCTTCCCCTTATTTTTTTAGGCAATGCTATTCATCACCATGGGGAACGCCTATTCTAAAAAAGATCATCCCTTCAGAGAAAAAAAAAAGACTTTTTCAGGCGTGGCTGCAAAAAGTAAGGAGTTATAAGGGCCCTTCCAGAGGGAAATGAAAAGTAAGGAGTTTTTAAGGAGTTTGTAAGGATGTGCGAACCCTGTTTATGAAAACATCAAAACTGAGTTTATCATGTTCTTTGCTGTACATTTAAAATAAAATATAGTGGACCCTCCTCCCTTAATGGACACTTTATTGATCCCAGTGGAATAGGGCTTTAATGTATTTTACTCCCAGTTAGCAGACAGTAAAATCAGGCAAACTAATTTATAAAGTTTTGGTCCTAATCAAAAATTTATCATATTCAACTAAGATTATGTTTAATCCCAAGCTTGTGTTTAACATAATTAATGGAACAACTATCTAGGATGGTGAATTTGAATGGTAATGTGTTTTTGCTTGTTAAGAGTGAAGCAGATTTTCCAACTTTGAGAACTATGCATAATCACTTGTAAAAGTGGTAAAAAATGATAAATGTAATAAAATTTAAATCACTTTCTTTATATCAAGACGATGGGTGAATATGCATAACCACCAGTATATCACTTTTACACACAGCAACATATACGTGTTAACATTAAAATAGTGACTAATGATGAATAAAATGAACCAATTGCTATCGATGCCAAATGTCAAATGTGAAAGTTGTATAAACGAGGTTCCCCGTATATCGTACCTCCCCAATGGCAGACACTCCTCTCAAAGTGGACAACATTTTTTGTCCCATGGATGTCCGTTATAGAGAGGTTCTATTGTAATAGTAAAAGTAATTACTAATTAGTGTTCTAAATAGAAATATTGAATTCAAGTTCAAAATGAATGCAGGAAAATATTTCTTGGCAATTCATGTTAAAAACTATGTTGTGAAAACTGAAACGACATGGAAATAGAATAGTTTTTCCTTTTGTGCGACTAATAACGAGATAGAAAATATAAAAGTTTTTGAAGTCTTACTCTAGTATTCAGAGTTTGTGCACGATTTATTCCAAAACATTGAGCAGGGTACAAACCAACAACTCGCAGTAAGAGAAAAGTTAAATCCCCAATTGATATTTGTGACTAAAATCACTGGTAGGAGAGTACTGCGGAGACCATGATCAAGTTGACAACTCGATAACAGATGACAGTACTGGTATCACCAGGAGAATAAAGAAAAAAATAAAAAGCTGTTTACCTTCTCTTGTTGACTACAAACTAACACATTGGGACACATGCAATTGTCAACGATGTAGTTACAACACGATCCATCTAAACGTTTGCTCTCATAATTTGTGTTTTCTGTTTTATCTTTCTATTAAAGTGTAACTGTTCACAGACTTGTATGCTTGATTTTGAGCAATCTTGTAGCATTGTGATGCATGAATCGAAACAGCTATCCACCATCCTTGATCATCACCATGCATAACAGGCATCTGTAATCTTGGTTCTCTAAAAGGGAAGGGGTTCTGTTGCAGCTGTCCAATTTGTTTGTAAACTAGATGTCCAATTGGTTGTACCTGCAGAGACTTAAATGAATCAGATCCTATGACTACCTGGTCTATGACATCACTTTTTAACGTAAAGGAAAAAAATCTAGCGGGGGAGGGGAGGAATAGATTCTGCAGCAATATGCTAAAACACATAAAAGTTTGTTGACTAGTTGCAAAAAAAAAATTAATATTTTTCATCATTGCTGCGCCGCTGCTACTACTATTATTATACTTCAGGAATGTTTTTCACATGTTTGTAAGGCAGGCTGATGGCATTTTGTACTTTCAGAAGTTGGTTGTAGAATCTGTACAAAATAATTAAGAATAAATTTCACTATTTTGATGCTCAACCCTTGCAACACTGCACACAAATAGGCTGATATACACCTTTCTGTAGGCATACACAAATAAAATTTTTCTCCATTTCACCCAGTATCACAAGCCGTTAAGAAGCAATTAAGCAGGCTACTACTCTATTTATGATGGGAGCAGTTTAAGGGTTAAATATTAAAAGCATAAAAATGCACTGTATTTTCTATCATGGAAGAAAAATTAGTCAAACCTTCAAGTCTCACTTCTATATCTCAAATTTTCAATGTAACTTTCATCTCTCATTTACTACTATATTTTCTATTACAAGGGATCTCACTTTTAAAACATTTTTCATAAAACTGCCTAACAGGAGAATGATTTAACCCTTTGAAAAGCAGACATTTTTGCAAAACCCCTATAGAAAAAAATGTAAACAGGTGGGTTCACTATAGAGACACCAGGCCGGAAAAGGTTAAACAAGAAATCATGATGAGCATTAGTCAAAGTTGCGACCATAAAAATAATTTGCATCAAGTGGGAAACACTATAAGCAGGATTCACTGTAATTGCAGTTCTACTACTCAAATATAATTTAATAGCTTGAACTAATATCAGTTTTCAGAAATGCTACAATATACATGGAATTTCAATGTGTTATACTTTATTCAACTTCATACTTGTAGAAAACATGGAAAAGGTACAATAAAAAGGTATATTCCAACCTCACAAGATTTGTGACCATTATTTTTTAAGAAAAGCAACCAAATAAAAATATTTCCTGCAGGGGGAAAAAAATAACTTACTTTCCAAGCACCTTCCCATACTTTTCTCATAAATTGTTCAGCTTGCTCAGCTTCTTCCAGAACCTTACGAACAAGATGTTCAGCATGCTCTGCAGCTCGTGCAGGCAAAGACATATCCATTTCATCAAGTTCAGTTTTATCATCATCCTTGATAAAAAAATAATTCTCAATTTTAATATACAGAAAATTCCAAAATTAATTATTAAAAATACTTTAATGTTGAGTGCTGCCTTTGGTATTTTTAAGACAATGTTTTTAATCATCATTCGCATGAGGAATCTGGCCAAACTGATGGAAACAAGAGCCCATTGAAAATCCCATAGTTACTTATACCTCCATATCAAAATTGCTGCATATTAAAATGAATCTTGCGGACTACTTTTTCAAACCATGGCATTAAAGCTCTAAAACATGGTTTTCCAAACTATGTTTACAGCTTTCTTGCGAATAAACACAAGGATTTTCAATTTACAGGATGTGCCTCCCAGGAAAGAAGCTTCTTAGGAGACACCAAAATCAGGGAAGGGAAAGTGTCTAGATTCTAGAGCCACTACCACAAAAATTCAAGAATCCCCGAGTTAATACATAGAGAGTAGTTTTCAAAAACGAAGTGCTATGTCTTTTCCAGTATAATGTCATCATTGTAAACAGATGCAAGCGACATAAAAATGTGGGTATGCATGCGCATTCCCTTAACTAAGTTTTGGAATCTGACGACCTTAGGTAAAGGGATAGTCTACTTCCCCCTTCCCAGGCTAGCAGTACCATGCGACCAATTTACATACAATAGAGCTCTGGTAATCAGTCAATTGGTACTGTAACCAACACAGACTACTTAAAGCTCATGAAATCAGAAGAGACAAAACCAGAAATTTTGCTAAAATTAAATAATTTCTAATGCAGACGTGCCAACTTTTGGAATCCGGAGATTCTCCCGAGGGGGTACGCCCCTACCTGGCACTCATACTTTTAAAAAAATTCTAAATTATTTTTTTTGATATCGATTAAGAAAAAGTTCCAGCTCTTTCTCCCCCCCCCCCCCAGGCAGGTTCTGCATTGCCCCTGAGCAGAATATAATGCCATGGAACAGCTTTGTGTTTACCGCACAGCTGTTAATGGAATACAATAACGATTATACAGGAATTTCAGCAACCAAGGTCATGCCCCGGATAAATGATTGCAGATAAATGCTACGTAAAGTCACGTCTTTGCCAATTGCAGACGTGCCAACTTTTGGAATCCAGAAACCCGGAGAGTTGGCAGGTCAGCAGTTGCTTAAATGCGGTCACCAAGACTTTTTTACGGCTGCTCGATGGAAATGACCACGGCTGTCCTCTATGGGTGTTTTCCTTAACAACCACTGCAGTCATTGACGTCACCACAACGTGAAAGCTCGTGTAAAATCTAATTATCTGTCAAAATCTGGAGAGCAGGAGAAAGGATGAAAAATCCGGAGTCTCCCGCCAAAATCCGGAGAGTTGGCAGGTCTGCTAATGTTTTTTAATAGCATGCAAGAGAAACTACTTCCCCTCCTGATAATGTTTTAATTTATTAAAATAATTAATTCACCTCCTTAAATTTTTATAAAACACATTAAAATGAAAATGTGAATTCAAAATGAAACAGAAAATGAATATTTTTTAAAAACTGGAATGCATGTAACTTACAGAATCATTCAAACTCTCAGGTACATCAGAAACATTAAAGAGTCGCTGCCTCAAAATAGCCTCATCACACTTCAAGAAAGAAGTATCCAGAGATAAAGAATCCAACATATTTTTGTCGTGCAAAAATGAATCGGTTTCATCACTGCTACAAGCCATTTTCCCTCCTGTAAGTAGAAAAATATGTAGTATCATTGAATATTTTTTAATTTCAAAAGAAGCAATATTTGTAACCAATATTGTGTAAACAACAAATCATTTAAAAAATTTTCTCAATATAGTAAAACTTCAGATTACGTGTAACTTTGTTTAAGAGTGTTTTTTACAAAATGAGCAAAAGTTTTCAAAACCAATTTTGACTTGATGGACTGTTGTAGTAAAATATCACCACAACAAAGACTCCTAGATAAAGACTGGTCTATCAAGAGGGTTTGAATATTCAAACTATTGCCTTCATTGCCTATCTAGTGCACATGATCACAACCAGGCTGAGGGTTCTTTTTCTGAGGACAAGACAGTCTTAAGTTCCGGGACTAGATTTGAGATTTTTTGGGGCCTCTTATATATTTTAATGAAAGATCACATTAAATATTGTATGCACATGTCATGTAAATGAGAATCTTCAATAGTTTATGGGCTCCTGTTTGACTGTGGTCTGTTTTCCCAGGCTATGACAGCTCATTTGTTGAGGTACCACTGACTACAGGAATGGCATTCATAACAAGTCCTTGACTGACTTACCCTCTTGCTGTGTGTTAATGCATGCAGAGAATTCCAAGTGTAGCCCCTGCTTTTGTTTCTTTTTTTTAAACATATATAATTCTGTAAATACTCAAGTCTTTAAGATAAAATAAAGCTTGCACTTTATTTTTAAAAAAGAATAATGGCTGGCGCGTGAAGGAGATGGTTGTGGAATGAATCGTGCAAGTTTCCATTATTTCCTATGGGGAAGTTTATCCCAGACCGTTTCTCAGATCACTTCTTAAATTTGTTCACGCAAAATTTATCAAATTTTTGTTACAAACTTTAAATAATATTATATTACAATCTCATCTATTCTGATATAGGCATATGGTCAAACTCATTACATACTCATTCACAGTTAATATAATTACATTATAAATTCATGCTTCTTACGAGCACTTAAAAAGTTTGACTATGGTAAATTCCCAATACACAGTACCAGGACTGGACAAATCCCACATGCCAGGTCACTCCATGGCGACTAAAAAATTAGTAGTGATCCTAAAAATAAGAAATTTTTCTGTGTAGTTATTAAATTGCAGGCTGAGAGCAACACAAAACATTTGGAATTTATAGCAGTATATCTGCCAACATGAAAGAGGGTTACTATGCCTTGAAAAGTCAAGTATTATTATTTTGGACCTTTCCTTCAGGTAAATTTTTCTGGCAACCTAGAATTTTTTGCGATTTGTACAGCCATGCATAGTATACCGATTCTGGGAGTCAATTTTTTTTATCACCAGATCCGATTTGACATCATTTGCTTGGGGTGTCTGGAAAACAATGAAATTTAAAAATATGCCAAAGGGATTGTGTTGGCGACATATCGCTGTTTTGGCACAGGCTAAAACTTAACAAAAAAGGTATGTTGGAATTAACCGTTTGATTTTAATCAAAGTAATTAGAACTACAATAGACACCGCTTATTAGAAATCAAATAATGTCATTCAATTATTGTTATCACTTTCGCAAAGTACGAAACGGACAAATATGACATAGGAGAAAATTTGTTCATAGTTATTAGGACTTTTAAGTTATTTTTCTTTAAAAGTTTACTTTTTGTATATTTTGAAGCTAAGGTTGAACCAGACTAATTTTAACCCTATAAGTTATGATGAATTTGCAAGACTGTACGAGGCCAGAAGGCTCCCTTATAGGCAAATTTTTTTATAGATACACCTACTAGGGTTGGTGAAAAAACCAAAAACCGGATTTTTTTGGTTTAAATAACATTAACATTAAATGATTTTTCAGAAATTTTATTGTTTTTAAACTTCTAATAATTAATTAAAATAAAATGTTTATTAATGCAATTAACACTATTACCATAATTAATTAATCTAGAAATATTTCTTAAATTTTAATAAAAACCAACTTTTGCAATTTAATTATTTTTTGCTTAAATCAATGGATTACTTTGTGTTTAATAATATTAAAAAGAATTTTCAATCACATAATATATAAAGATGTTTTCTTCAGTTACTTTCAGTATACTTAATTAGGAAGCTATTTTGCAAAAACTGTGATAGAAATTAGGTGAATATAATGTATTTAATGAACAAATAATGCAGATTAATTAGCAATGATTTATGATATACGGGATGATAACTAAAGTTCTGATTTCAAAACACTTTAAAAAAAGAACCATCATCAGAATGACTTCAAAATTTACATGAATATCCCTGAAGCAATGGAATTTTATATGGCAAAGGGGAAAAAATACTTAAAAATAGAAAATTAACAACAATGTACTCATTGAACTCAAATTTGCTTGCAGAATGGGAACGATGGTCATTCAGAGCAAAATTATAACTTAGTTAGCACCACACGATTTCATAATTCATGGAAATATTACAAAAATGAAGTAATTGAAGAAATAACTACAACTTAAGAAATGTTAAATATATTGTCCATCGTAATCTGGCAATGAGATGAAAGCACAAAAATGCGTGTTCAACAACAGATCAGATTATGTCATGGTTATGATGTGGATGTGCTTGCACATCAATGTTTCACAATCCGACCTCTGTCTAAGATTTTGAGGTATAGCCCCCCAGCCAGAAGTTGTAAGAGTATCAGTGAACTGACAGTGGGCCAGGTGTCGTGCCATCCTGTTATTGTCAAAATGGGTCTTCAGCAGATGCTTTGCTGGTATTGTGATGTGCATCTTAATAAAAATTGTGCTATCCACACACTGATGCTGTTGAATTGTCAAAATGATTTGGTTGCAAAAAATAGATTATACTGCTCGCCAAAAGTACAGCATCTACTTGCACTTTTTTCTTTTTCCAAAGAAATTTCAGAGTATCCATGTAAATTTTCAAGTCATTCAGACCAGTAGCTCATATTGTAAGAGAGTTTTGGAATCAAAACTTTAATTATAATCATCCTGCATATAGCTGATTATTTTTCATTAAGCTGTTACTACTGAACCTTGTTTAACTGAGCTTAATGGTGAAAGTATAAAAAAAAGTGATTGAATCTTAAGACCGGGTGATATAGGGTACGAGATGTACTTCTTATGGGAAAGAAAATGAAAATGTCTGAGGTAATGTAACTACTAGTACACTGGTCTTTGTGCTCTAAGGGCAGTGGTGTCTTTATTGGATTATAAGACCACCTCTGTGTGTGTGGTGCTTAGCATAATGATGTCACTACTGTTGCTGCTTCTTTGTGAAGGGAAAAAAACAACCCTGTGAGATAATACACCACTACATCAAGGTGTGTAATGCAATCTTTATTCATGAATTTGCTAAAAATAGAGCATCAGAATGTAGCCAATAGTTAGAAAATGTGGCAAGAATCAGAAATTTTGGCTTCTATATATAACTGAGCAACCAGGACACTTAATATATATGTATAAAAGTGGCCTGAATATAATTTTTTTTATAAGTTTTAAAAAAAAAAAATCTGTATTTAGGCCATTTTTATGTGATTTTTTGAGAACCCCCCCCCCCCCAATTGGTTAAAACTGTGGTTTAAACCAAACAACCTTGAGGCCTACTAAGCTTAAAATGTCCTAATCAGACTGTAATAGCACTATGATCCATGTAAGTGAAGCGCTGTTTTTACAGTGGTTTTCCTTTAGTGAAAGAATGTGTAAGCTGAATGAATGCCAGGACTCTGGCACCAGACTTAACCTATTGCCGAAATCTCTTCCAGCCCAGCTTCATGGCGCAGTCTGGAACAAAGTATGTGGACCTAACAATCAGTGTGTATCTAGTGTTGCATGGGGTTATCATCCACCCTCCTTTTTAGTGCCATTTCAAGCACCCTCCTATATTTTAGAAAATTTATCTTTTTGTCCTCTTTTTCAGGTTTCTGGAATAATTTTTTCTGGGGTTTTTTCACTCTGAAATATCTCTTCATCACCATGAGTGTTTGCATGCTTTTTCCATACATTTTTACACGCTTTGACCAACGCCCTCAAAATTCCCAGACAAATCCAAATTGCCTCCATGCAGGGCAGGTGCTACTCTAACCATAGCCCAGCTTACCCCAGGATAAAATGGAAAGTGTGTCGAAAAAACAGCTCTGAAAGAAGAAAACCGCAATATCTATTTCTGAGAATTAATGTTTGTTCAACAGCAGATGCTGTGTACTCATGTACTGAAGTGGGGAATGGATGCCTATTCCATTCAGAAATAAAGAAAATAAAATGCAAACACTCAATGCCAATTCCTCTGGCAAAAAAAAAACCACTCCCAAAAGATTAACTTTAGAGGGTATAGAAAGAACACCCCTCCTTACTCCAGCGAAGTAATAAAAAAACTGACCGGACGATGGGCACACTTTATTAAAAGTGAGGGGAGACTTTTTTTTGCTTTAACTCAAAATGTCTGTTAGATATACATCACAATGTCAAAACGTTTCAAGTCCAAGACATTGCATAACTTTTTGGCCGTTACCATCCTACTCCCCTTTTCACCTGGTCTGAAATTCTGAAGGAAAAGAAAAATTAACCAATGGGCGGTAACATTAAATAAGCTTGACAACTGCCCCAAAGCAGAATGTGCCAAAATCTGTGACGTAAGTCGCAGAACAATTTCGAAGAATTTCAAGAAAAAGTGCAAAGAAGCACTATTACATGTATGGGGATTTTTACTGCAGAACATTTCCAGTCAGCGGAGGGCTCGTCGCAGAACAGTGCTAAACATTCTGCACTGGGGGACAACTGTAGGAGTGACTTATTACTTTTTGCACAGATTATGACAGTTCTCTACTTCACAAACACTTACTGTATCATCAATGTTTGTTCCCTCTTTGTTGACAACTTATTGGGAGAGTTTAAATAACCTTTTTCATGACGAGTCCAGATTATACTCAAATGAATACGTGCATATACATTTGCAAATTTTTTACCTTTTTCAGTAGCCTATTAATCATGGCCCCACATCCTGGAGCAGAGTCCCAAGACTGGGACCTTTGGTGGGCCACAAGACTTTTCACAGGCCCTTTTGCAGTAAATTTGCAGAGTAAAAAAGAAAATGAGAATCATCTTGGGCCACGATATTAATGCACACAAATAGATAAAAAATTTTAGAATAAGTGAATATTTTCTTCATATTTATTAACATTTTTAAACATAAGAATTATCACTGATCAACTCCATCATCCCAGACTGAAATTTGAGCAAAATTTCCAGTTAATTTAAATAATTTATTGGCAATTTATCATATTTACCAATACAAGCTGGGGATGACGCATTATTACCGGTAAATATGAAAAAATTATTAAATTTACAAAAATGGTTGGTAAATATGCATAATAACTTGGGGTATATATATATATATAAATAAAATTTCCGTAACATATATAGTTCTCTTTTAGTTAGGAAAAATCATTGTGGTAGCGGTTTCTTTTTTAGAAGAAAAGTGGCACCATCTGTTGCAAAAATGACGTCATCAAGAGTGCATGCATCCTCTCTTTCAAGTTTTAGAATCTGGTAACCTTAGTGGTGTCAGATTTTTGTGTTGTAATCTATACTTCAAATTGTGAGTGAAGTGTAATGATTGGATATTTGTAACATTGTAGGTCTGCTCTCTGTGGCTAGACTTTTTAATAAGGAGATCAACTTGCGTTCACGTCTTGAAGTTGGAAACCACAGAAAACCAACTTCAGTGGGACATCACTGCAGGGGCAGCTTGAGCTAACCTGCCACCTGGGTGCGAAGCCTCGTTAGCATCCCTAGAGGCAACCCTGGCGAGAGGCCGACAGGTATCCAAATCTTAGGGGACCTCCACATAAACCTGTCTTTTTCTTTGCAAAAGAAAACTGCACACCAATATTTATTGCGCAAAATGCTTGTGACCATACGTCCCACTTTTAAAGTCGAATTTTCTTCCTTTTGGTCTCGTATTATTTCAAGTTATCTGGCATTTTTTTTTACACACACACACACACACATATATATAAAAAGAATGATAATCTCAAAATATCACTTATTGGTGAGCCATCATCACTTGCACATATCCTTTAAAGATGATATATAACGAGATTTAGAAACTTATTTCTGAATAGAAATCAAAGTGTTTCTAAGCTGCTCCAGGGGCCAGACAAGCAACGCCAAAATTTTCCTTTGTTTTCATTTGACAAAATTTCTTTTGTTATGGAAAACATACTAGGTGAGGGGAACCAAAATGCACACTTGTTCCCTTGTGATCGAGTACAGGGATGGCTCGAGCCATGCGATCGATTGCAGCCTCACACAGCACTGCGTTTTCCAAACAAAAAACGTTTTTAGGAATTTTTGGATTAAGTTGCGAGGGTGGGACTGACAGGGATGCAGCTCAGGACTATTCTTATCATATTTTCACATTAAAAAATAAACTGTAGTAGGTCCTCCATGAAAAATCTGGTTTGAGGGCAAGCAAGATTCTATAGCCTAGGGGCCCTGACGAAGGATGTGTGGGCCATAGGGAGAGGATACGCAGGAAGCGTAAAAAATAAATCCTGCATGGGTAGAGATTGTCTTGAACTACCCCTGGTAGATTTTTGTTTTTCGTATCGCGGTCCCACACAGGTCCTCTCTATTCCCAAGTTTTCTCAATATCTCCATTATCAAGGTAAGGCTCAAAATTGTTATGCAAATTTTTATTGTATGAAATTTTTAGAAATTGTTAACGAAACTAGAGTCTATGCTACTGCCATTATGACCTACTGCACCCCCTTGCTTAAGCTGCACCTGCATCACTGTGGTGTTTGAACACGAACCTTCATGATAGATGGTCAGCATGGCCCCCACAAGGGGTGGGCTGACAAGACTCCAGCCCTGGGGCCCGGGGTGATTTTAATCATTTTTTTGTTTTTCACGCTATAAATTCATCATAAAGGGACCCCGTGAAAGTCTGGTCGGGGGGCCCATAAAAGATCCTAGCCTAGGGGCCCTGCTTCAGGATGGAGGTCACGATGGTCAGAAAAGTTTTCGCAAGGGAGAAGCTATGGAACATATACACGTAGATTATAAGTAGTATCATAATTCACAATATACATTAGACAGCTCTTCACAATTCCCGAATTAAAAAAAACAAACAAAAAAAAAAAAACCAGATTTTAAAACAATTGATCGATACCTTTTTAAGTTATAACAAAAAACCTAGAGTCCCGATATGATCATATTAAGTATCATTCAAGTAGATCTTTGTTTTGGCTCCTCTCTAGATGACATGGATTCATAACTCTTACTTATCATTACAAATTAAATGAGAAATGAATAGTTATAAATGTGTTAATATTTTACACCTACTCTGTTGTGCCACATATGCATTTAAATTCCAAAGTATTTAGTGTGCTATCATTAGGTTTTTGTAAGAGCATCAGCTAACCATGCAAATGATAAATTTTCATGCATATGAAAAGTGAAAGAAAAAGAAATTAAACAAATACAAAATTTAAAAATTCAATTTCACAACAATTACTTCTCCAACTGATCTTGGAAAAAAGAAAAACCTCAACCGACTCTTAAAACACGTTAATAATTCTAAGATGAAACTTAGTCAAGTCCACGGTTTTATGAAGCTTTAAAATGCTTTCTTCTTATATTTTGATATATCCCCCCCAGACCCTAACTTTAAAAAAGATCTTGAAACATTAGCCTATAAAGTCTGGATTAATTATTCTTTCCATTCTCTCAAGTGAGAGAATGGAAAATGAATATATTATTTCTCACGGAGATAATTCATAATAGACTAATAATTGAAGGCGCTGTAATGAAATTTAAAAAAAAATTACAGGTCCTGTCCAATGAACCTGAATAGATCACCAATGATGTGACATGACCTTCTTGATCACACGCACAATAGCATCTGAATAAATGCACGGGTTTCTAAAGGGTTCAGTTACGTTCAAGGAAAGTTCAAAGAATAGCTGAACAGGCTTGCTTACCTTTTTAATTACCTATATTATCGTCGCATCGTATGGCACAAGCAAAAGCCAAGGAGAGAGAACACAACAAAAAACAATTCTTAGTAATGTGATGTTTGGTTTTTATAAACAGCTACTGACTGGCGGAAGTCAGTGAAGAGATCGCTGACGTCATATGAAGACTGGAATGACCATATAACCCCGTATTTCCCTGGACATTCCCGTATTTTCGCGTGATTTTGGCCGTACCGACTTTTTCGCAAAAATCTCCCGTTTCTTTACGTCTTTTTTAACGAAGCCAACTTGTCTTACTTTTAATTTCAATCGTTAATTTCAATGATCTTCCCAACTGAGAAATAACATTAATATTCTTATTTATAGTCGTAATTATCGTAATCTCATATATTTGTCATGTTTTTTAAACGTTTTATTTCGTAGAATTCATTTAATTCATTGCAATTTGCAGTAGTACTTCATTTCCCCACCCTGGAGACTTTTCTGTGACTTTAGCAATAGTTGGTAAATTTGTTTACTTTTAGCATTATTTTTGCCAATGTCCCGTATTTTTCCATATTTGAAAACTCGGTATACCACATTTTTCTAGAACAAATATGGTCAGCCAACTGAAATTTATCAAAACCTAGTATTTTACAGTAAGACCCCTCTTAACGGTCACCTCTTTTGCAAAAATTAAAAAGTCACAATTTACCATTGTACAACAAAAGTATGCAGTTGAAACCGAGCAACGGTCACCCCTCTTTTTACGGACGAGTTTTTTTTGCCCCATTGGTGTCCGTAAAAGAGGTTTCACTGTATTAATACGTTTCAGAAAAAACTTTAAAATACAAATTAATCAATTCTCACAAGAGTAAAAATTAAAATAAATAATTACGATGAGTTTACTTAAGCTGACCATATCTCATCGAGAAAAAGTAAATAACTATTCAAAAATACGGAATGTTGCAAATGTTTGCCAAAAGTAGTAAATATTTCCCGACTCGACAGAAATTGCAAAAAATTGTGTTGAAAAATACTGTAAAGGGGTAATTCATATCATAGGAAATTGTAATTTATTTCATGAAAAAAACGTTAAATGTGCGAAAACATGAGAAATATTTATATTCAGGGACACAACTGGAAGGCGGGAAAGCAGACAAATCTGGTACCCCGAACGCTAGACTAAAGAGGGTGAATTCGGCACCCCCTCAACTGCTCCTACATCATACGTGGTACCCGAAATGTGTGCTGTTCCGGTTGACAAAGTATTCTGTTCCCGTCCCTTGGAGTATGCAACAGCTGTGGTCGCACCGGTCTCCCGTATTTCCCGGGACAATCCCGGTATTTTCTGTTTTTCTGGCCGTCCCAACTTTATGGAAAAAGTTTCCCGGTTTTTCCCGTATTTTACACAAAGCTTACTTGAATTTTTATTCTTCATTGAAGTCAAAGATTAAAATTATTTTTCAACTCATAAATTATATTATGATAATTACAACTATAAATAAAAATATTAATCTCCCACATTTGTCTTGGTGAACGCGTTTTTTTATCGTGGAATTCATTGCAATCCACTGCAATTTGCGGTAATGCTTCATTTCCCCCATTGTGATTTTTCCGTAATTTCAGCAATATTTGGCAACTTTGTTCGGTTTTGGCATCATTTTTTGGCGATAATTGGCAATGTCCCGTATTTGGAATTCCAATTTCCATATTTCTTTCAATAAAATATGGTCAGCTTAGTTTTTGATGAATGAAAAAAGGCTCTTCACGAAAAATAATGTTCACGAAAATTCAAGAAAAAAAAACAACAGCGTATGACTATCACCAAAAAGACTAAAATCACCAAACAAACACTGACTATCACCAAAAAAGTTGCCAATTTTTTGTTGAAATTACTAAAGAATTTGCAATGTATTGCATGAAAAAACGGGACATCTCTAAAAATGTCGGGACAGCAAAAAAAAAAAAAAAAAAAAAAAAAAAAAAAAAAAGGAAAAATAAGGTAATGTTCCCGTAAAACGGGGTTAATAATGACCCGGTATGGAGTTAGAGAAAATAATATCCCCCGTGAATAGACTCCGCAATTGTTTTTGCAACGGGCCCCGCGTCTAAGGGCGACCTGTTTATATTTTGGTCACAATTTTTTTTTTTAATTCATAAATTTTATAGTTCGTAAAAAAATCTCACAGGATGTCAAATTTCGGGAATTCGTTAAGAAAACTAAAATAGAATGGGGGAAAAGGGTGCAAAAAAATCAAAAATTCGCTTTTCATCTCGTATATTTGTAGCACGTTGAGGTTTCCTTTATGAAATATATTTTAATTCATTATAAATTTGCCCTTGAACTTAATTTCTCTCCAAAAGAAATTCTCAAACATTTTTTGCAATATAATTTCGCCGTCAACGGACATTTTTTATTTTTGGTGACAACCGGTCTTGTTCTGTAGTTTGGTTATTAAACATTTAATGAATTGTTGAACTGTAAAAAGTGCTTTAAAAAAAACAAAAAAAACTGCACATTTAATGTTTCCAAGAAAATTGTTAATCAATCAAGTATAATTGAGATTTTTGGAAGATTTACAGAACGAATTAAAATATAATTATCTGAAAGTCAGACTAAACGTTGTTAACTGCGTTTCTAGAGCCAAAATCGAATTGAAAGTGAAATTCAAACTTTACTTTTCAAATTAGCATATATTTGTGAAACATCGTTATAAAATCGTCATTTTCAACACAAGTACATTTTGAAAATCGTAAATATGAAAATCACCAGTAAAAAAGTTTAAATAAGGGGGAAATGCCTTGTAAAGGTTTAAAATACAATATAGTCGAACCTCAGTAACACGAATCTTACGCGAAATATTAAAAAAAACACTGATGGGGGACCACATGAATTTTTTTTTAACTTCATTAGACAACATTAAATTCGTTAACGAACTAATTTAATCGGTCCGCACGGTTTGGCATTGATGAGGTTCAACTGTATGCAATACCGCAACTGGGGAGGGGGGGGGGGAGCAGGTGAGTTTGGTGTTCGGGGCGTTGAACCGGAGGGGAAGCAAATTTCACCCTTTAACCTGTTGATCAACATTATAAGAGGGCGCTAAAATGCGTGCTTGCCCCGGCTGATCAAGCAACTAGTTGCGGCCCTGACAACTGCCGTCTTATTAACATATGGCCTCACCCAGATACTCCACAAAAATGAGATCTGGTTGAAATTTTCGAGAATTTGCAATGTTGGGCCTCAGAAAAATAACTTGGCCCACGATGCCCTTGAGACGGCCATGGCCATATGCTTATAATTATTACAGTAAATCAGATAAAATACGATATGGAAAGTTAATGATTTTGTTTTAATTAAATTTGAATTTAGCTCTAGCTATTTCGGCTCCCTTTTTAACTATATTCACTTACGAAATTTGCATATTCTTTCAGTTTAATTGGAGCTTTCAAACAGTTGATCATCGTGTTTGTCCCAGTTTTGATAATTGTAATGATTTCGGCACCTATTCGAAAGGATTCATTTTGTACTGACTAGTATTAAATGGATGCCTCCCATGAGGGTCCCTAGGGCTCCAGCTCAGATAGATGAGCAACGTGTAAAAAAATAAAATTTCACTCACCAAGGTTTATAGGGTGAACATATAAAGCAGGACAACTTGGAAACAAAGTCGACATCGAGAATACATGGATTGATATTTCATTTATACTGCTTCTGGAACTGTGCGCGTGTGCAGTCAAGCAAGTTTTTTTTAATATTGTCAGTAGAGTTTGTCCGATTATTCCTTCAATTGTTAATCGCAGTTACAATTTTTAGTTCAGTTGACCGACTCGATCAATTCGATTAAAACTCTTCATTTAAAGTTTGCAAATCGACTTCATTTATTTCATAAAAATCCGATTAGAGCTCTTACATTATGCTTCAGCACATTACCTAGTAGCTCCGAGACCATATTTATAACAGGGTATTTTATGGATGCACTTTCCTGAATCACACGATACCCTAACGTCAGTCGTCCACTGGAAGCTGCTACGAATGAAAACAATTCGCGTGTATGTGCGACTACTATAGTAGTCTTGCGAATACACAAAACTTGTTATCGCTCGTCATAGCTTCCAGTGGACGACCAGCCTATTAGTTTCCACGTAAAAAATACTTTACTTACACAAAAATAGCATTTGTAACATAAATAATGACTACAGGGGAAGTGTTGGATATTTTAGAGGACGCATAAAAAAATATATGTATTGAGCACATGCATCTTTTTATTTTATTAGTCACCAAGACAATTGTCAAATTGCCACGATTGAGTTTTATTGTGGCCGTTTGTGCTAGTCTTGTCGCAGACGAATTCGTGCTAAAAGCACGATTCGTCAATTCAATTTCAGATAGAATTTCTATGATGAAAAATTCTACCTCTGGCAGAAAGTGTTCGATCAAGTACAAAGACACTAGCAATGGTACGTTTAAGACGCAGAAAGCAAAAAAAAATCTTCCGAGTCAGGACCGCATCATTTCAACTTTTTCGGGGGGGGGGGGGGGCAAAGAACATGTACTCAATGTATGTATGTGTGTATACACACACCATTTCTAGTGTATTTTTCAAAAGCGGGGGGGGGGGGGGGTCAAGCGCCACCCCCCCCCCCCCCCCCAAATCACGGGCCTGCTCAGAGTGAAATTTTTTGCGGAAACAATTCTAAATACAAAAATACAATCTGAAAACAAATTTATTCCACCTTGAAAATCAGTTTATGAATAAAATTGGCAACACCCGGGATGAAAGTTCTCGATCAGCACTTTCAGGGAGATAAGTGTCGTTCACTGTTCCAAAAAAATGTATATTGGCAATGGGCGGAGATACGCCCCCCCCCCCCCCCCCAGCATCAAAGGTGAAGTCGACTGATCTAATGCATATATGTATAGATGAATTGACATTATCATCATCGTGCCCCCAGACTTCCAAGTCTATCTCCGCCTATGATATTGGCTCGAAATATGTAAATGAAATAATGTTTCCGTAGTCGCAGGGTAACCAGTGCCGTCTTAACGCATGGGCCCACCCGGGGGTCTCGAAAGGAGAGGGGCCTCACAAAAATGAGAAGTGGTTGAAATTTTCAAGAATTTTCCAGGTAGGGCCTCAAAAACATCACTTGGCCCGGGGGCCCATGATGCTCTTATGACGGTCCTGAGGGTAACCAGACAATGTCATTATAACTTTTTCTGAAGCGCTAACGGCCGTATTCACCAACACAGTTTAAACTACAATCGCAGGATTAGCGATCGACACGAATTGGTCAAAATCCTCAATTTAACCAATCCGTATCGATCTTCAATCCTTTCACCTGCGATTGTAGTTTAAACTGTTGGTGAATACAGCCATAAGAGAGATGGCTCCTAAAAGATATCTTTACGATGAACTCAAAAGCTGATAATTTCCATGTTGGAATGACGTAGTTTCTCAAAGGGAAGTTACGCAGGATTGTTTAACCTTTTAACCGGTTTTTAAAAATTTCCTGATTCGCATTATGACTGCCACATTTGAAATTGCAAAACCTCCACAAATTGCCACCTTTATTTCCAAGAATTATTTTTTTTCAGATTGTAAGTTGATAACTGCTTTTCCCCAACAAGAAAATTTACTACGCCCATCATCGCTTCTATTTCCCTCACTATGATACAAAAACACTTTCCGTGACGTGTGGCTTTCTAGGAAGAGAAATATATTCTTGTATTATTTATACTGATCGTATATTTCTTTACAGTGCTGAAAAAAAGCGGAAAACACCAGTATTTTTTTTTTGCTACTTCTCTTACATTGAGCAAGAGCTGTCTCCGCCCTGGAAAAAAATATTAGAAGACTGATGGGGTGTTGTGAATTTGCCTCGGGTTCGTCGCACACTTGGAACCACAAGGAGAGATGATATAAAACTCATTGCACTTATCAAGAAGTATCATTGTGCCACCCCGAAATAATTGAATGCAGAGCAAAGTACAAGGTTCGTGTCTGCAACCGTACTTTAAGCAAAAAAAATAAATTTAAGAAAGAGCTTGGGTGTGCTTAAATGTCACCGAATTCCTCATGCGGATCTGTTTATACACTCATGAGTGCCAACGGACTATAATAAAACTTTGCATCGCGAAGCGTACTTCTATCTCAGAAGTTCTACATGAACACTATAGAAAAATTTGATTCCGAGTGTCCACGCAAAAATGGTTTTGGGATTCAACTAACTTAACTAGACAACAAAACGTCTTGCCATCGTGGCAAAAACCCTAGCCAGTCCTCCGGTATTTTATCCAAAGATAGCTCACTGTACCTAGCGCACGCAGTTAAACGATCTTGAAACTTCCCTTCCAGGAATTCAGTCTTTCCAACATGGAAATTATCAGCTTTTGAGATCATCGGAAAGATATCTCTTTGGGAGCAATCTCTCATTTCTTAGCGCTTCAGAAAAAATTATAATCAGGGCCCGGATGTTTTTTTGATGACATTAGCATTTTTCAATACTTTTTCATTTTTAAGGCATTTTTCAGGTTTTAGGGCATTTTTAGGATATTTTTCACTTTCCAAATTTTTTTCAAAATGAAAAGTAGGCTAAAAATTTTTTTAAACAAAAAAAGCATTACTTCTTATATCACTTAACGAAAGATACAAGTTATAAATGACAAACTAAGTTTATATAGGATCAATTCCAGGTAAATTTGGAGCGATTGGAGAAATTCTGATCCTATATGGGATGTTGAGAAAAATTTTCATTTTATAAAAGGGAACATTTGGTATAGTACTTGTATGTACTACGGGGGAATTTTGAAATCTGCAAATTCTAGTTGAATAATTTTGATCAATAAGAATGCTGCATGCAGTAAGATTTCTTAAGCTTTGTTTTGCCTTGGGAATATTGAACTGATGATGTACACTGCTCAAAACAATTAGGGGAGCAAGCAAAAAAGTGAAGAAAACCGTGCGAGACAGCCACGTATTGGCATACAATGGATAGTACACGCGTATCAATGCGCAATACAGAAAATAGACGTAAAAAAATTTGGAATTAAGCTTTAATTCTTTGAAAATATGGAAAAAACATGAAAAGATGATTTAGGGCAACAATTTGGTTACATGTAAACGATAAAAAAAAGTACTGTTTAGACATGATGCATGAGTTTTAATAGAGCGTGTGGTCTCCTCGAACAGCTAAGACTGCTGCACACCTGTTTGCCATGGATGCGATGAGGTTATCGATCAGACTTTGGGGAATACTGTTCCACTCCTCAAGAAGTGCAATCTGCAAGTCTCGGACAGTAACAGGCGGCCTTGGTCGCGCAGCAATGCGCGTGTCACACTCCAGACTGAATCGGGACTCGTCTGTAAACAGCACTTGGCTCCAATCATGTTGCTCCCAATCTCGATGTTCAGCAGCCCATCTTCTTCGGGCCGCACGGTGGCGTGGGGTCAACGGAATGCAGACCATTGGCCTACGTGCATAGAGCCCTCCCTCATGAAGCCGATTACGTACTGTTCGGCTGGACACCCTTCGTCCTGTTGCCAAGAGCAACCGTCTTTGCAGCTGCGTAGCATTCTCTGTTCTGTTTCGACGGGCTGTTAACCGTATATACCGGTCATCAGTTGCTGTAGTGGCGCGTGGCCGACCTTGTCCTGGTCGACGTCTAACATTTCCTGTTTCTTGGAATCGGTTCCACAGCCTTGCAACAACACTTTTGGCGACTCCAACAGCGTCCGCGACACTACGTTGTGTTTGCCCGGATTCCAGTCTGCCTATAACACGCCATGCCATGGATTCCGGTAAATCACGTTGAGACATCCTCAAGTCACCTTGTCTCAAAAAAAAAATACTGCGCAATCGAATTTCACAGTTACGGCGGTAAAACAGACGTTTCTGCAACATCCCGATTTCTGCCCTTATCTCCTTTTTCTGGTTTATGACGTCATGAACTTTGATTTGCATATGAAGTTTTCTTCTTCCGTTTCCTGCTAGGCTTTAAATTATGGATGATTCATTTTATGTTACTTATCGGTATACATCTTTGCGTAATTTTGTTAAAACCATGTGCTCCCCTAATTGTTTTGAGCAGTGTACATAAAGATCAATCTTCAGCATGCTTGGGGGGGGGGGGTGTTTTTCAAGCTTCAGTCCTTGGATGATGCTATCGATAATGTCAGCTTATTGATGCTATCGATAAAGTCAGTGAGCTAAAAGTGGGCTAGGCCAATTTTGCTACCACGAAATTTGAAAAAATAAGGGTGCCATCTTGGGGAATTTTCTCTTAGTTTTTAGGGCATTTTTTCGAGTGCTTGGCACATTTTTCAGGATTTTTTAGGTCAACATCCGGGCCTTGGTTATAATGTAGTGTCCCTAGGTTCTCCGAATAATAAGCACTCATCGAGACAAACTTAACAGGAATTTAATAGTAAAAATTAGAACAAGAACGTACATTGAAGACGACGATTCTATGCTCGATCGTTTTCATACACTTCTATCCTTTTTTTATTTTCGAATGCCCCTCTTCACTTCTCGTGATTTTCGTTCTCCTGAGGCTTTTTCAGTCTTCGTTTGCTCATGAGCTTTATACCCTATTGTTACTTCAAGGTTTTGACTGTTAGACGCGCATACAGAACACTACAATGTGACATTCATTTTTTTTTTATACATTGTCTGCTTACCCCCCTGACTGCGCAAACATTCCATTTACATGTTTCGAGCCAATATATATTTTTAAAAGCAGTGTGATCGAACACTTCTTTCTCCCGAAAGAATTTCTACCGAATAATTTTTTTCCGGGTGTTACCAATTCATGAACTGATTTTTCAAGGTCAAATTGGAGTAAATTTATGATTTTTTCTTCATTTATTCCGTATCTAGAAGAGGGACAATCCAAAAATTGTCAATCAATCACTATTAGAAAAAAAGAATTTAAGAAAAAAGGGGGCAGGGAGGGCAACTGCCCCGGGCAGCAAAATTTACGGGGGCGGCAGTTTCAGGTGGGAACAAAGATAATTATAAAATTATCGAATTTTAAAGTTGTGGGGAGGCAAAAATTCCAGTTACGGCCCTGGCATGAGCTTCGCCTAGTATCATTTTAAGAGCTAAACGCCCTTTAATCCTTTCACGACTAAGGGAAACATTTTTCCTCCATTTTAATATTGGTGATTGTCGTATTTAATTATAACGTTATCTGCATTTTTTATACAGAATGTCAAAATAGAACGTATGCCGAACGCAATTACGTAAACGGGAACGTTTGGAAAAAAAACCTGTCAAATCAATAATGATCTAAAATAACAGTTACATACTAATATTTACTCTTAGCAACCTTATGGTCCTGTAAGGGTTAAGACATTTTTCTATGGGTTTCAAAGGAAGCAAGCAGCAATATGAGGTTTAAAAATAGTTTCGAGATCAGTGACCATCATAAAATAACTTCAACAACCAGACCTAAAATAATCTAATTTAAAACCAAATTTTTAATCCGAAATGTCACGGATACATGAGATTTTAATGTGAAAATTCCTCACGAAATAATTTTCTATCACGTATTGGATGCCTTGAAATAGTTCTGATGTGATAAATGAGCTGAAAAGTTTATTCTTTGATGTGTGCACTGATCAACATGTCTGTGTGTGAAGAGTTCTCAATCTACGTTAATGTTTCCAACAACCTTTCTTAGCACTTTGCTATAAAATAGTACTGGAGTGAACTTTAATAACATTTCTTGATAGAAAGTGTCTGAAAATAGTGAAAAAAATAAATTTTGGACTACTATTAGACGGGATATTCTATGAAAAAGGCATTTTTGTGTCAAATTTTAAAGAAAAATTCATGTAAAATTCGAAACAGGCCTAAAAAAAAAATTCTATGAACAAAATGTTTTATTTTCATAGTACATTCAACTAATAATGATGCAGGTTGTGGAATAAAACTCAAAAGGATTATATGGTATGCTTATAAGTTAACTCAAATCTCTTGTGTGTGTGAATTTCTTGAAATTCCATTTTAATATTGAGTATAAAATGTAATTAGAAACTGTAATTAGACAGATACATGTGATAGACGTTAGATTTTGGTTCAAACCTTAGCAATACATGACAAAATATTATTAAAATTTTGTAATGATACAATCAACAGATTTTTAGTATAATCATTCTTCAAACTCAAGTAGGGGGCGCGGTAGCCCGGTCGATACGATGCTCGCCTAAAGTACTCAAAGGATGTTTAGAGGTGTCGCGAGTTCGATACCCGGTTCGTCCTTGTCAGAAAACTTTCCTCACACAAGGGTACAACAAAAAACGGCGACTTGACCGCAGCAAAAAATTGCTACCGCAGGGAATCCCCCCATCGAAGGGTTAGCGCACCAACCTCTCGACGAGTATAAAAAACAAGCCTGCCGTTCGGAATCGGCAATAAATTGTAGGTCCCGGTCTAATTAGCCCTCGTGTGCAGGAAATGGCCGTGGTGCGACAAAAATGACCAAATGACCAAACTCAAGTAAAATGTCAAAAATAACATTCTTCGCAAAAACGCGTTTAGAGTTTTTATACACAAATTAGTGTTTCGTTTTTATATCAAGTAAAGTCGACGTAACTTCGGTTCAAAGCTTTTATAAACAAAACAAGGCCTGTTTTTGAATTACAAGAAATAGGGCCCGTTAAAAAAACCACACACACACGCACACAAATATCGATATTTTCTCTCAAAATGACGCTTTAAACGTTGTCCGATAGCCTTTTTTTTGTCTGACTGTTAAAGCTTGTTAAAGAGAAACGATGTTAGAAAGGATCTTTAAAAATGGTATGAAAAGTTAAGAGAATAAAAAGAAGTTGGTGAATTCGCAGTGGTCTTTTGACATAATAAGTATGGTGGTAATGACAATACACTTCCGCTTCGAGCAGCGTTGGTCACTAGCGCTTAGCATGTCACGAGTTAACAAAATCACGTGTTTTCAATATCTGAAGGACTAAAAAATAACTAGCCCGTTGTTTAAACGTTATTTAGGCATTAAGACCAAAGAGATGTGCATTTATTTGGCATTTTGTTATCAACTATAATGGTCCTCTTTAATCATTCACTAATCTTCCTTTATCTTTTTAGTGTTATGGACTTAGAGATAAAGAAAAAATTGTCTTTGGAAAAACGCAGCGACGAAAAAAAAAATTCTGCCACTTCACTCTACGGTTTCAAAAGAATACAAAAATAATTTTTCTCGTAATAGCTCAATCCTGTAAGGGAAGCGATTTATATTAGAAACAGATATTCAACACAGGAAAAAAAAAAAAAATTCGGGTAGGCCGTGTCATAGCACGTTTTGACGTGAATACGTTCTCTGGGCCTACCTTTGCGTGGTAGGTACTGACATAATAAAATTGGTATCATAGGATTTGTCCTTGAAATAGCTAATAGAGGACACCGATGTTGTCTATTTGTATTGCGAACATGTCGAGACGTAGCATAAAACAATTTCGTTACGAATGCCGGCCGTGGGGCTGGTGTCCACACCGGAAGTAGTATTAAAATACGTAGGGTATCATCGAATAAGTTTTTGGAATATCTAACAAATGATACCAGTCTTTTATTTGGGTTGCGAACATCCCAAGATATAGCGTAAAACAATTCAGTTACGAATACGGGCTGAGGATCTGGTGCCAAGACCGGAAGTAGTATTATAACCAGAGTGATGTCATTGGACTTCACTTAATATCTATCAGACGACACCATTGTTTTCTATTTGAGTAGCGAACCTCTTGTGAGGTACAGCGTAAAACAATTTCGTTACGGAAGAGGGCCGCGAGTCTGGTGCCCAGACCAGGAGAGGTGTTAAAAAAAAGTAGCATTATTGGATTTGCTTTAACGAGATCTATACCCGCAGACATACAAAACACTGATACATTCAGAATACTTCCCGAGATATGAGCTTTTAAGTTATTTTGTTAAGCAACTTTTTTGCGAACGCACCCAGTATCGTCAGATGATTTAAAAGTATTCACGTCAAAAAACTTCATATTCTAATTTTTTTCTCATTGTTCAAAATAGCAATTCACGTTAGAATAGCATAAGTCCATTGCAGTGTGCTTATTTTTTTTTCTTTTGGAAGAAATCTTGTTTATGGAAAGTACTATTCACAGTAGCTCGAAATCTTCAGGTTTTCTCACATCAATATATTTTAAAACCAAAATTGAGTCGCTCTTTGAATTTCATTCATTTTTCGTCATTGAAAATTAGTTAAGATAATTAAAAATATACTATTTCAAAACCCGATAGGAATTTTTTCGTATGTTTTTCGAATTATGCTTCATTATTTTCATTAGAAAACTTCGGGAATAAAAACTATTTATTTATTTCAAAGGAAAAAAAATTGAAAATAAACACATTTACTATCAAGACGTTGATGCCTATACAGACCACAAAATAAATTACGGTATTTCAAATAATACTTATGACAAATAAAAACACAAACGCACGTGAACTAAATACATGAAAAAGTAAAATTTTTGAAAATGCTATATGTACCACATGAAATTGGGGAGCTATATAGTAAAATTTATACTTCCGAATTTCAAAACAAGATTCAATACCGTCAATTAAAGGAAAAAATTGAAATAATGCTTCTTAAATGTCAAGTTTGTAGGCATGTTCTGTATTTCTAATGGGGAAATAAATTGAATAATTTTGGTGAAAGATATAAATGTTTACGAGAAATTTCTCTTTCCTAACACAATAAATTATACTATAGGTCTTATCCCCAAGATATTATTCCTTAAATTCAGTCAAATGTTTATGGCGATTTCAAAATTTATAAAAATCACGATATACATCAATAAACAGCAAAATAAAATTCCAATATTGATTCGACCTTTATCGAATTACAACAACAATATTGAAGAAAATATACTACGCCATAAAATTATATGAATGTAAACAGGTGGGGAGTAGGTTGTGTGTGTGTGTGGTGGACATAAGGAAAGGGACACGTTAAACAAGTCGCGTGATCACTGCTTGGGAAGGTGCCATCTGCAGAACGTAAACAAAGCTCAAGGCAATTTGCGAGTTCTTGGCGCTGAACTTAGTCATCCAAACAGAAAAAGCGGGACAAGCAGCAAGAAAATGATAGCGTATAAAAAGAATATTCAACTGTAAACAAGGCCTTTATTTCGTAGAGTAGGCTATTAAGGTTTCGGTTTTAATAAATGTTTTGGTTCCTGTGTAATTATTATACAATAATACCTCGAATAATACCGACGATAACCGTGGAAGTCAGGGGTACGATTTTGTGAATACAAATACATATATTAGTTTGTTGGGACCGAAATTTAGGAAAATTACCTTCATTTTTCTTCTTATTATGGTACTTTCCTACGACTTCGTGAAATTCAACTTGCATCGTGTGCAATCCACTCCGGTATAAAAAAAGATTTCTTGAAATTTATACAAATGAAAGTCACTTGTTAAACGTTTCGAATGTTTTGATAACACTTTGATCTATTGAAAGAAATGCTACTTGTGTTTGAGTTAAAATTACTACAGACCACACTGCATTCCGATCTATCAATTAAGTGAATCATCTGCAACAGATATTTCGAGAAAACTAGCTTACTTGATGTACTACTGTTACTATAAATGATAAAACTATTCAGTTTTCGTAAATATAAATTTTTCATTTAACCGAAAACACTTATGATGTTAGACCAACCATTGACGTACCACAAGTGAGGTATATCATAAAAATGAATTAGCTACGAATGTTTGGGATAGAAATACAGCTATAAATTACTCATATAAATAAAACAATTTAAAAAAAAAAATTGATCCTTCATTTTGGAAATTGGTGTATGCTTCGAAGCAGAACGGTGGAGGGGGTGGGGTCATTTTGGTTAGATGGAAAGTAGCAAATGAATGATGGCAAGATAATTCTCTCCTGTTTGCCTCAAAGTGCCATTTGCGGTAGCCCGAATGTAAGGAGGCAAATACCTCTAATGAGACACTCATCGGAAGTAAATTTGAATACAGCAATTCGACTAATTACGTTTACCTCTTTAGTTCTCGTTACAGAAATTCGGAGGAAAGCTGGAACAAGAGATTACTCTGTTTATGGGAAGAGCTTTATGAAACCCAAGCTCAACTTTGACAGACCCTAATAAAGGTTGGCTCTGTCGCATATGCTCGCAGATTTCTCTAAAATGTCACAGCATAATCATTCCTCTGAAAGACCTTAATTAGTAGTTTCAGACGAAATATACACATGCAGGCCAAAAATGTATAAACGCATAAATGCAAATGAAAACTGGTCCCACGTGAATTGAAAATGCTTGCAAACATCATTATGAAGAATACTATAATATTTGTGTGTAATGCCGTCATAAAAATGGAAAGAAAATTAGTATCACTTTAGAGTCGTGGCGTTTGGTATATACGAGGAGAAACCACTTAAACAATTTGAGAAATTCGCTTAAAAGACACATCCTATACTGGAATCTACTGTAATGTCCCGTAAATTACTAGACATATGGCTACCCCTAATGATTTCCAGACAAAAGGAAAATGATATTTATGGCATCTTATCGTCGCATAGAGTTGGAACCAGTTTCTCGGTTAAAAATTCAAATTGAAAAATAAAGTCCAACACAGATCTTAACATTAAATGAAAGAATGATTTAAAGTAAAATATTTCAGTGCACTGTCTTTGTTTAATTCATTCCATGGTTAAAATAACCACAGTTTTAGACCGTTGAGTTCGGGAAAAAAAATATTGGAATTACTATGAATGTTCAAATGCTACTTTTTTACGTCAAATTCAAAATAAATGCAGTAAAAGCGTCAGTAATAAAAATTCTTTTCTTATTTACAAGCTCTCCGGGTTTCGGAAGTTTAACCCTCTAGGTCCCATGTATATTTGAATATACATGGCAAATACATAGTAAAAAAACACCCATTATATCCATTTCATTTCTAAATTTTTTTGTACTTTGAAAAGTACGTCTTTTAGTGTCATTTCAGCACGAAATATGGCTATATAAGTACAATACTTATTAGCATAATACAAATAAAAATGCAAAGGCCACAACAGACAAAATGACCAATGAGGTAGCTGAAAAAAAAATGCCCATGAAAAATATAGTTTAAATAACATTTAAATATTTTCCCTTTCTGACAGTAGCGCAATTATTCAAATCATATTTATTATCTCTAAATTTGATATTTAAAATGCACCCGCCATGCGTTGCCACAATGATGTTACTATTAATTTTTTGTTTTCCCCCCCTTCACCCATCTATTTGATATTCAACTATTAATTTCCCTCCCCATTTATATTTGCGTTTATGTTAAAGTGTTTATATATTAGGTATTTCCCCCCCCCCCCCACATATTGTACTTTTTTTTTTTTAATAACCCATCATCCAGTATGTGACAGTCATGTTCACCTTGGATGAAAAGTTGTCTATTTGTATATGTATGTTTGTACATTTCTTTGAAATTAAATTAAAAAAATTAATTAAAAAATATGTATTCCACATCCATATCAGAAATACAGAAACCCAATAAGATCAATAAAAACCAAATAATTATAATAAAATATAAATATACATAATGTCCATAAACATAGGCGCACGCAGAATTTTCTCAAGGGGGGTTTCAATTTTTTTTCCCACTCAAGGCGGTTTTTACGTTTTTACCTGCAAAATAACACTATAATCTCGGCTTGGGGGTACATACGCCAATGCCCATAAAAAATTATGGTTGTCTCATCTAAGCGTGGGCAGCTTCTCGATTTATCCCAATATGTTTATCGTATTTCTTTTTAAACGTGTCAATTGTGTTAGAATTCACGACCCCCGCAGGAAAGTTATTCATTTACAAGCCTATTAGATAAAAAATACCCTGCGACACCACAACCTAGAATTGTCCCTTACCAATCGATATTGGTGTCCCCTTGTTGAAGCAGTTGATGACGATATTAATAGCTCATGGTCCATTTTATCCATTCCATTGAAAATTTTAAACACTTCAATCATATCCCCCGACATCTTCTGCGCTCTTCCAATGTAACAATTAAAAAAAAAAAAAAAAAAAAAAAAATCAAGTCACTCTTCATAGCTTAAGCCCCGTGTGCCATCAAAGAGCACGTATGGCTCTTCCCTGCACCCCTCGACCAAGTTAATGTCCCTCTGTATGAATGGTCACCAAAACAAAAAATAATCATACTGAAGGTCTATTCAATCCGGCAAAACTTTGCCGATCAAGGAACTTATTATGTACTTCAATTTCTGATGCAAATGAATTTTTAAAAAATTTAATATATTTCAGATTCAATCAAGTCAAAATTTCTTCGAATCAATGCAACTTAAAAACTGACTTGTAGGACCTATCGGGAAAATGAAACAAAAATTTAAAATTTTTCAAATAAACACTGCTTTAATTTTTCATAAACTAAAAACTACCAAAGTAAAAAAAAGGGGAAAAAAATATCTTGAAAAGATGAATATATTTCTGCATAGACCTCAGAACTTTTTCATCACGTTTTTTTTTCTAGGGCTTGTTTAAAAATACTATGGGTATACAGGGTGTCCTGTAAGTGCTAATGCGGCCTTTATCTCATCAACCGTCCATCGTAGAGGTATAGTTTCAATATTAAAAAGGTCAACGTGGTACAAAAATTACCCTGCATCAGTTTTGAGAGTGAAAATGCAGTGTGTAACAAAATGAAAAAATCCAAATTTTCATACCGTCCCCTTGTCCTCTAACTTCAAATTAAAAAGTTGAAGCCTTCTCTTGTTGGGACTCGGGCAAAGTCGACCACAGAGTCAAGGTCGTCAACAGTGTACAGTGAGTTGGTTTTCGAACGCGCTCGTGAATGGCCGCGGTTGTTGTCGGAGAAGAATGTTTTTATATTATTTTATAGTCATTTTAGCCTTTCCGTATACATTTAAATTAAAAATATTGTTATATAAGATGTCGTCACTCCTCCTTTCATCACCGCATCTATAATCTCCTGAGGCCAACAAAAACTAAGTTTCGAAGTACAATATTCGCCGAGATATCTGGATTTAAAATCGGAGAAAAGTTTGGAAAGGACAGTTGTCCGTTAATTTTTGTTCTTTCATAACTTTTCCCCGATTTTTGAATTCAGATATCTTAGCGAATATTGCACTTAAATACATGGAATTTTTTTCTGTTGGACACAGTGCAACAACTTTCTAATTGGAAGTTAGAGGATAAGGGGACCGTATAAAAATTGATTTTTATTTTGTTACACGCTATATTTTCACTCTCAATACTTAAAGTGGAATTTTACCTCTACGGCGGACGGTTGATGAGATAAAGACCGCATTATCACTTTCACTTTATATAGTAGAAGTATAATAATTATAGGATTGCTGACATTATATAACCATGTTCAATTATTTGAAAATACAAAAAAAACGCAAGAATTTTTTTTTCATTCCTATCAAAAGACACGACATTATGGAAAAGCGATTCTATTCAACATGTAGGCCACCATAAAATTTTCCTAAATATATGGTAGTTCAGGACCGAACTAGCTCGAGAATGACTAACTAGTGTACAATGAAGCTGTAGTGATTGTCATAACCACTTATAGTTAATATTTGTTCTCAGTCAACAGATTCTTTGCACAACACGCACAGATATAACTTAAGGAGAGGGAGATCAAGTGATATCTTAAATTTTATCTAATTTTGTAAGTAGTAGTACAGATTAAAAAAGACGTAGTCAAACACCATCACTTAATTCGATTAAACAGCGTCATAAGCACTAGACATGCACGAATACGAGTGTTGTTTCCTTCTTCGTAAAAGATTCATTAATCGTTTATAAAACTGTGAATGCTAAGTGTTCACGACATCAACTCTCCGTAGTATTGAATAGAAAGCGAAGTTTTGGATGAGAATAACACTCAAAAGCCCTCCACCACCACCTATTTCTTGTGTCCTTACCGCTGCTAGAAAATCTAGCTCCAATTTCATGCCCTGCCGCTTTTCTGTATAAACGAGCCGAACCAAGCGAAACAAAATAACAAGACGATCTTAGGTCGGTGACTGGAGTAACTCTGGGTAAGTTTTGCTACAGATATGCCGTAGCAACGTCGTGATTGGCCTGAGATACCCGATACTTGAATAATTGCTTTCTGACATGGAAAAAAATACTCGCAATTATTAATTTTTTTGTTTTTTGTCCAAAGTGTCTCAGAAAAGATGTCTTCAGTTACATATACAGCTGCGATAAACCAGCCAGAAATCAAAAATTTGTCTCTTAAAATACTTGTTACCAAATACCTAAAGTTGTGTATTGTCATTGAACTAATTTTTGATAATATTGCAAAGAATCGAAAAGTTTTCACAGAAACTACGTATTCAGCATTATTTGATGATGTATGCTTTACTACCACTGACACAAGGTGCTCGATCACATACGCGAACCCTAGCAATATAATCCGTTTAAAACATAAGAAATTAAAAAAAAAAAAAAAAAAAAACTTTCCTCTCAGTGAAACATTTTGGTGAACAAAATTCTCTAAATACGGAATATGTGAAAAAAAATCAAATTTATTCCAGTGTGACCTTGAAAATCAGTTTATATGAACTGGCATCACCCGGGATAAAAGAGTCCGATCAGCACTTTCATGGGAAAATAAGTGTTATTGCTTCGAAATATGCAAATGAAATAATGTTTGCTCAGTTGCAGAGAAACCAGAATATGCATAAAAAATGAATGCAACGGGGTTTTCATGATAACTGAAGCACTAATGACCGTATTCACTGACAGCGATTAAACTACAATCGCAGGTAAAAGGATTGGCGATCGACACGGATTGGTTAAAATCCTCAATTTAACCAATCCGTTTCGATCTTCAATCCTTTCACCTGCGATTGTAGTTTAAAATCAGCGTTTCTTAAGCTTTTTTTTGCCCGCGGCCCCCTTGGAAGCATATTTTTTTTTTCGTGGCTCCCCTGTATTACCCAGAGTCTTTGACTCTCATCTAGAAGCAAGATCCTTTATACGTATTGAATTGATTTTTTTCAGTGAACTGAATGAAAATTTCGCAAATAATATTGGCCCCCAGACCACTGCCCTAGAATTTATTGAGCTCCCCGCTAATCCGAATTCTATTCAGGACCGTCTCAACATCATGGGCTCTCAGGCAAAGTGATGCTATGGCAGTTCATACCTAAACAGAAATAAACAGCCTCCATATTTCCTACTTATTTTCAAAATGTATTATACTATACAAAATATCATGAGGGGTGGGGTCACTTATGGACATAAGACCCCCCAGGCATGACCTCTCACAAGAGTTGGACTGACAGAGCTGCAGCCCGGGGCCCGATATGGTTTTCGTCATCTTTTCACACTATAAATAAAATATAGAGGAGGAGTCTGAAAATTTAGCCGGGGGCCTGCGAAAAACCCTATCCTAGGAACCTGCTGTAAAATGTAGGTGGTGAGGCCAGGGTGGGTCCATGCCCTAAGACGGCCCTGGTTGTATGGATGGTTTTGTTGGATTCCTTAAGTGTGTAGTCACTAATAAAAGCTTTATTTCTTCACAAGTTAATTTTTCTTCTCAGCTCGCTGCAGCCCTCCAAACCACCTGCCATGGTTCCCCTGAAGTATCCCAGTACCACTAAGGGACCATATGGCTCCCGGTTGAGAACCACTGGTTTAAACCGTGTTGGTGAATACGGCCGTGTGTAAGGGTGGTATTCACCGGCATGGTTTAAAGTATAATCACAATTTTTGGATTGGAGATCGACAGGATTGGTTAAAACCTGAATTTAACCGACTCGTGTCGATCTCCTATCCAAAAATTGTGACTATAGTTTAAACCATGTCGGGGTGAATACCACCCCAAGAGATATAGTATATACTGTATATATAGCTCGCAGACTATACATTTCTGATCATCTCAAAAAGCTGATACTTTTCATGTTGGAAGACAGTTCCTCAAAGGGAAGTTGCAGGATTGTTTAATTGTGCTCTAGGTACAGTGAGCTATTTAGGAAATATATTAGAGGACTGGCGGTGTTGAGAATTTCTCAGGCTCGTCGCACACCAGGAATCACAAAGATGACATAAAACTCATTGCACTTACCAAGAAGAATCATCGTTCCACTCCAAAATAACTGAATGCAGAGTGAACAAAGTACCAGGTTCGTGTCTGCAAACGTACTTAAATCTCCCTTCTCGTCAAAGTTTGCTTAAAGTACTGCAAATAAAAACCGAAACCTCGTTCAAGTTAGTAGGACGAGGTCTCCATTGCAATGGTGTTAAAAATCACGTCAGCTGGAAAATGGAAGATGCCTCAACAAACTTTACAATGAAGAGTCCAGAATCAGGTTTAAAACTGGGAGATATAGCTCTGATAAATTCGTATGAATACAAATACAACGCCACAACAGGCAAAATGCCCAACGAGGTGGCTGAGAAAAAGATGCCCATAAAAATATGGATGTCATATTTCAAAAATACAGCAACCCAATTAAAAATGCAATTAATAAAAATTATAAACAATATATGCACGTGATAAAAATTATACAATGCCCATAAAGAATACTTATGGTTGTCTTATTCTAAGAATGGATTGCTTCTCGATTTACCCCAATAACAAGAGAAAAGCTTCGTGATGAATGCGTCGATAAGAAAAAGAACAACTGTGTGTGTGAAGTGTTTGTTTTTTCTTTTATTTAAAACTTTGGACATGCATAACGGCCAACGAATTAGAAAAAAATTGTATCGTGAAGCGTGTTCTGTGATCTCAGAAGTTCTACATGGACATTATAGAAAAATTGATTCCTTGTGTCTACAAATGGTTTCGGGATTCGACTAACTATATTACAAGACGACAACGCGTCTTTCCATCGCGGGAAAAACACCCCGCCCGTTCTCCGATATTTTTTTCCAAAGATAGCTCACTGTACCTGAGCACAGTTAAACAATTCTGCAACTTCCCTTTGAGAAACTCAGTCTTTCCAACATGGAAATTATCAGCTTTTGAGATCCATCTCTTAGCTCTTCAGAGCACATCATTTATAATGATGAAAACTCCGTTCCATTCATTTTTTATACATTGTCTGGTTACTTTGCAGCTGCGCAAACAGCCGCTGTGGTGGTCGCGTGGTCATAGTGACGGACTCGCATCGCGAGATCCCGGGTTCAAACCCCACCGTCGCCACAGTGGTGGTCGGCTGAAGTTGTTTTTCTGTGGTTCCCAACTTCAATGCGTGAATGCGATTGATCTCCCCTTTAAAAAGTCTCGCCACAGAGAGCAACAGACCTACAAATGTAATTCAATCATAACACATCACTCACTTCACTTCTGAAATATAGATGGCAACACTGAAAAATCAAACACTAGATAAGCACTCAGACTTTAGGTACACACACACTTACACTTCCGGCACAACTCACTAGGAAGCAAATTGCCCACAGATGGTGATAGATCTGAGTTGTGCTCCGTTTGAAAAAGAAAAGCTACGCAAAATTATTTCATTTACATATTTCGAGACTATACATTTTTTTTCAAACAGTGATCGACCACTGGGTTCGCTTTCGTGGTTTCCGGGAGTGTTACCTGTTCATAAACTGATTTCCACGGGGTCTAATGGTTAGGATACTTGGCTCTCACTCAGGGGAGGTCCGGGTTCATTTTCCAGCGTGGGAAGCTTAAATTTTAGCGCCCGAGTGGTGCCGTGGTAAGATGCTCGTCTAACACATGAAGGTTTCCGTCATGTCCGCTCTTGGGTTGAGAACAAGTACTTTCCCGACGAACCTGAGGTGACCACCGATAAATGGTGCCTTCATTTCCGACCCTACTCTATCGGTCGAAAATTGCTGTATGGCGACATAACCGGTGCTCGTATGCAGTAAAGTAACAGTTCATAAATTGATTTTCAAAGTCACAGCGAACTAAATTTATAATTTTTTCATTTATTCCGTATTTAGAGAACGACTTTCAACAAAAAGTTTTTTTGGAAACTTGTTTTTTTAGGAATTTTTTTTTTTACATTTTAGTCTTTCGCGTTTTAAACGTGCTTATTGTTAGTGTTTCTGTATATAGCCGAACGCTTTCTGTCAGGGGTAATAGTAGCTCTATCACATTGGAAATTGAGCATGCAAGTTATCTTGGTGAATGATTTTGGCTGCTAGCAATACAAAAATAATTTTAGTCTTTTTTTTATCGTTGATTCTTAACGGATACTCATTCATATGTACAAGGAATTCATGTACATAGTAACAAACCTTTTTACCGGATAATTGTTTGCAATTTGATTTAAATTTTCTAGTTCTACCCTTAACGACTAGATGAGCGCCAGAGAAAAATCAATCGGTTAGAAAGTTTAGAAAACAAACATATTGAATATCGAAAAAACTCACGTAAGTGATTAATTATTTTATGTGGAGATACGTTAGAGATGAAGTTTCTACTCATTTTCAACTTTTCATTCGTTAAATAAAAGCGAACGATTCAAAACGACTAGATTTAATCTGTATAAATTGAAGGCTACTTACTGCCGTAGTATGCCCAATGAACCAAACATTTTTTACAAAATCCGGAGAAAGAGTGGAAGTAGAGTTTGTATACCAAGAGGAAAAATCCCCCAATTATCGGAAACTATGAATTTACTAGTAAAAAATGTAAAAAAAAAAAAAAAAAAAAATAGTCCGTCAAAAATCTTTTCTCAAAATTTTTTCCCCCTTATTATTTCTTGCGTGTCCTCTGGCATGGTTGGATGAATACCTTGGATTTCGCTTCAACTCGCTGAACCCGAATTAGCTCGCAATATACTCTCGGCTCTAGTTTTATTTTACAGTTCATATAAGGAAACAATAGGCCTACTGATGAAAACAACAAAATAAAAAAAAAAAACATTGTTCGAGTGTACTGGATTACCATCTCGTTTACGCGAAATACACAGTACTTCTGCGCGTAGAATTAATTTACGTAGAATTCGAAAGGAAGTGAACTATGTACAAAACGTTCTTCATTAACTGTTAAGCTTACTTTTGAAATGAGATTGCTAAATTGCGATGTACTTTGAAAATTTTGTGGTCATTTTATCCTGAAAAAATAATTTGTGCTTATGTACAAAGCAAGAAATTGGTAAGTGATCTTGAGGGGTAGAGAAAACAAGAATAAAAACACAGGATCAGAAGGATTTCGCTTCATATTTAAAATATTAGTAATTTAAATTAAGTATTTTTTAAATTTCGCAATGATTATAGGGGTACGTATCCATTGGTTAATATGCCCAACCGGATACACAGTATGAAGCACTTCATATATACCGAAGATTTCTTCATTATAATTTTCATAATCCACTCTCATTTTTCATTCGGTTAAATATCTTTCCCAAAAATATTTCGTTTTGCCGTTGTACTTGTAGAACCGGAGTCACGATTAAAAAAAAAAAAAAAATTGTAATTTTCATGAGCTAATAAGGATTGATTATACGTCACTATGTAGTTAAAGCTTGAAATGATTTCTGTCAATATCGTTACCAATGATATTTTAGTATAAAAGAAATTCCCGATGCACTACAGAAAACACTCATATTATGAAATAAATTATATGTATCGCAGGAACAAAAATAGCTCTATTTATATCCATAGAAAATCATTAATTTAATATGAAAATTGATCTGAGAAGAATCGAGTTTACTTTCAAAATTTGATGTATTGTTAATTTGAGAGAATTCCAAAAGGGTTACTTCATCGTTAATCGTAAGGGAAAGTGCCCATATACCGTCCCCTGCAAGCAAAATCGTTAATTCTGAAAATTTGTTTAGGAGTTAAAAATAATTTAAAAACTGATTCAAGTAACTTAACTCATTACCTAATAGTACTGCAAATGTGATTGTACTAAATTTTTTTTCTATTAAAAAAAATATATAAATCCAAACAAATTTTGGATTTTCATCAAAAGGTGTCCCAATTCCGCCTTTTCCAGTTAAGTATGATAAGTCATCATACGTCAATCAAATTGAATCTAAGTAGTCAGGAATACACACACAAGAATATACACGAGTTTCCCTCTGAAAGTCAGAGGGGACAGATTTAGGAATTCAGCTATAGCAAAAATTATGACTACTCCTGATTAAAAGACTACAACTACACGACTATGACGAATATGCAACGCACTATTCAATTAGTGATCATATCAATCGCTAACTGATAAAATCCGTATAAGGCGTAAATATAACTGTTCAAAGTTAGTTTGGCATTGTAACATCGTTATAACAAAAACTGTTTTTGAATAGTAAAAGCGTAAATGAAGAGAGAGCAAAGCTACTGGAAATAGTCAACTGAATGGTTCTGAAGCGATTCCTGGAACTTTCGCAAGATAGCAGCAGCTCTGTACATGCAAATTAGAGAGCGGGACGAATTTATGACAGGAGACGGACATCGGGCACTTTCCCTTATCAACTAGATCGTTTGGTAGGGGTATGTATGATAAAACTTGAGTCTCTTCGGACCACATACGTATGCATGATCAGAATATTTCAGAATCTGGAATAAATGCCCAAAATTTCTGATGGATTAAATTTTTTCACCACAAGCAAAACAAATACCGAAATACACATATGAAAGCGATCAATTTAGATGAAATTTCTAGATACAATCGAAAAACTTTTTCTAAACAAATATAAAACAAAAACTTACGGAAAATTTGTTGATCCCGCAATAATACTGACAGTGTAGAACGTTCAAATAATTCGGATATTATAATAAGTGGTTTCACAATGAGTTAAGTTTGTTTTCTTATCCACTCGCGCATCTTAGACGTCACGTTGACGCTTAGCCGGCAATGCGTATGACCTTGTTGAAGACATTGACAAGCAAGAGGAAGGGAGACACACAAAACATCGTCCTATTTGTTCATATAGCCTATTTACGTATACGACTAATACATACCCATAGGGAAAGGTAAAATCCATAACGTCATAAAGAACACTATTTGGATTTGGACGAATTGGAAATTTGATTTGAGAAAAAGTGGACAGTGTGTTCAAACAGAGGGATAAAAATGAAATTGCATCTGAAAAATTCCCAAAAAATTATGGATCTCGCATTTAATCGTTTTACCCGTTTTCTAACTTGATGCTTATACTGGTGACACGCTCCGAACAGCAAATAGCAATAACTGTTTTACTCTTCACGAGTTAACGATTCTAAATTTTCCTTGAGATTGGACACAGATTAGAAAATTTGTACGTGATGTGCAATCTGTTTCGTTCGTCGAATTACTTGCTCACTTAATATATATAGGTCTGAATTGCAGTTTTTATGTTTCACTACAAATTACGTATATCGTAACTCTTCCCCACTACCTATAAAATTACGAAATGGTGAATGAAATTCAATGGTGAATGATATTTCGCAAAATTACATTACTATCTGCTAGTTACAATTAGTTTAAATTTGATATGATAAAAAAAAAACAGGGTTAAATGCGGAAACACCGTTTTACCCGCATTAACGCTGTTCTTTCCCAAAAATTTCTCCGTTTTTCGAATTCAAATATCTCTGTGAATATTACTCTTAGAAACATTGAGTTTTTTTGGTTGGCATCAGGATAGACAGCGCAACAACTTTCTATTTGGAGGGTACCGTATAAAAATTTAGACTATTTATTTAGACGAGCAATTTAATTAATAATATTTATAGCTAATAATCAACCTGTTGGATGGATTTTGAAAATCCCTTCAGATCACAAAATGGATGCATGTCAGATGTAGAGTTGGTATGTAATTACCTTTGATGGGCTTTTGCCACCTTTGGAAGCACGAAATATAGGCCTGGTACAATTATTTCATAACTAAAAGATATTTTGATCAAGTTCCCCACAAAAAAAAAAAAAAAATCTGGTGAATATTGTCATTTTTTCTCCTAATTACTAACTGATGTTGAACTCTGAATATTTTCAAATTTACCAGAGTACCAAGTTTGAGTTTTCAAAAGAAAATTGACAAATATCAATTTATGTTAATCAATACAGATCAGTATCTTCTATCGCTCATAATCTTTAGTTTAAATACTAGTTCAACACGCTATTGGAATCTAACCCAAAATAATTTTTTTTCCGGGGAATTTTCTGCTTTTCACAGCTGGTTCGCGTAAAGCGGCGACACACTATGCAAATGAACGGAGCGTTTTCCCATTTGGATTAGTCTGATCGCCACCGATTGCCGGAATCGGAAACACCAAGAAATTTTTCGCGTTAGTCGTTCGAAATCTGAAAACTAAAAAAGTTTAAATTCAGGTTTTTAACCAATCGGAGACGACGCGGATTTCCAGAATCTGAAACACACGTGCACTATGTTCATACCCTTATTTTGCAAAATCTGAAGAAAGCCCACTTCATTCAGAGAAAGATATGACATTTTGAAAAGGTTCAGTGATTTCTGCTGGGCCACTTGGAAGGTAGCGATCAAAATGAAAAAATCCTTATCAGAAAAGTCAAATTTTCTAGAAAATGTCACGTAATTAACAAAATAATTATTGAAGGAAAATAAAATACTTACGCCTGTGAAGGGTTTTCGATTGTATTTTTCACTCGGCGGTATTAAAGAGAACGCACGACCAATGTTCAAAATGAATCGAAAGATTCCTTCTATTCTTGATGCAATCGTTTTTAAAAACCCTATATATTTTAAAGAAGGAAAAATTAATTATATGCAATAATATATCAAATTTTTAAAAATCAAAATAACATAAATCTGTATTACTCGCATCGAATTTTGGTCATCAAAAAATAAAATTATTCTGTTGTCACTTTTCTGGCACCAGTGAAATGACAAAAAGTATTTTAAAATGTTAGATCAAAATTAAATGGAATTTTGAAACAGCAAGAAAATTGTGCAGTAGCCAGAAACCCTGCTTAAACAAAGATTGATTAATTGAAGAAATGTGTGAAAATCATTTAGTAATTTAGTACCATATTAGCCTTCCTACATATACGATCCATCTGATGCCCAGGAGAATGTTATTTAAACGCAAAGTGAAAAGATGGATATTGAGGTATCTCTCTCGGGTATCCTTCCACTTTTGAAACACGTGTTTTTCTTGACGTAAATTTATGCAAAGTGACTAGTGAAAATAAACGAGTGAAACTAATAAAAAGAGGAATATATATTGCCCTGATAAAACCGATTAAGGTCACACGCAATAGATGTTCTTGAGATAATGTATACGGATATGACTTGATTTCCTTGGTCTCTCTCGTTTCATCATCTTATTTTGTTCCTACGTGGGACCAATTTCAGATTTGATGCGATTACACGTGACCTTTGAAAGTCAATTTTCTCATAAAGAATTTATTACGTCGGGGTGATATTTATTATATAGAGAAGCCAAACCACAATTGCGAAAAGTCATCGTAGTTTGGATTTTTCAAGGGAAAATATAAAATAAACAACAAATATATAAAATGATCATTATTCTTTCTTTCAAATAAAATCAGTGAAAAAACAAGAAAAAGCATTTTTCCTTGATCTTGAAGGGTAATGAAAGAAAACTGCTGAAAGGAAAAACGATTGTATTTTGATAACCTTGGCTGTGTGACGGACGTATATATAGGCTACTGTATATACGACGTTGGTCTTATCAAGAGCAAGAAAACCATGGCTTGCTTCTGTGTTGTTTTCATTCATTTATTTTTTTTTTCTTTTCCCGAGTCCTCTCCGTGTTTGTGACGTTTCGGTTTATCTTGGGTGAAAATAATTATGTCCAAACATCCCGATGCAAAATATCATGGTGCAATTGCTGTTCGAAACTTAATTATAGGTTTTATTCTAATTCTGTATTGGAAACTATATTGTATAAATCATTTTTATAATTTTTTACACCATCTTCAGTGGACATTAAGATGTATAGATTGCAAGGCGAGTAAATTTGTAAGGGGAAATTTCGTTATTATTATATTTAGTTCAGCAAATGATTCATAACCTTGATGGAATAGGAAATTTTGATAAGTATGAGACTTGTATATGGTGGATATATAATTTACTTTTCTAGCAGTTTAACATTCTAAATCTCTCAAACTGAATCAGTATGTACGATTGAATCGTTTAAGATTCACGAGGTTTATTGCGAGTAGCAGTTTTTAGAAAATATTCGCTATACAGGGTGTCCTGTAAGTGCTAATGCGGCTTTTATCTCATCAACCGTCCGTCGTAGAGGTATAGTTTCAATTAAAAAAAATGCTAATGTTGAAAAGGCGTTCAAAAATTACCCTGTACCGGTTTTGAGAGTGAAAATACAGTGTGTAACAAAATAAAAAATGTAAATTTTTATATGGTTCCCAGTTTTCTAACTTCCAATAAGAAAGTTGTTGCTCTGTCTCTCCTGAGGCCAACAAAAAAAATTCAAAGTTTCTAAGTGCAATATTGAGGTATTCGAAGTCGAAAAACGAAGAAAAGTTGGGAAAGGACAGCATAATTGAGGGAAAGGAGCATTGTGTGTGTATGTCCGTTAGTTTTTGCTGTTCTTTCATAACTTTTGAAAAACTGGAATTTTTTCTGTTGGCCTCAGGAGATATAGGGCAACAACTTTCTAATTGGAAATCAGAGGTCAAGGTACCGTATAAAAATTTGGATTTTTTTTTTTTAATTTTGTGAGACTGTATTTTCGCTCTCAAAACTGGTAAAGTGTCATTTTAGAACGTATTTTTCGAATTGGAATCATACCTATACGACGGTCGGTTGGTGAGATAAAGGCCGCATTAGCACTTACAGTGCACCCTGTATAACGTTAGGGTTTCTTTAACATCGAAAAAAGCTAATCTAAAGCTAAATTAAAAACGGTAAGACAGTTCGTCGATGTTCATTCCGAAAACTCAGAAAAATAACCAATTAAAAATAATAAATTTCATTTGTCAAAATTTGTAGAATTAGAATTTCGATTTTTATGGTATTGTTATGAAATTCATAATTTGTAGATTATATTGTGGGCCTGTATATCGTTAGCTTGTCTGTATATTCTCGATAGAAATCAAAATCTTTTGAAATCAAAAGCAGTTTCGCTCAATCAGCAAACAATGATCCACCTTAAGGTTCGAATTAATTTAGAAAATGTTGTGGAAGAAACTCTTAGAGAAAATCAAACAAAATAGCTTTCGTGACTTCAACAATAGTTTTCACAATAGTTATTTGGAAAAAATTTGCTCTTATATAAAATGCATATTTTATCATTTGATCACTTTTGTCGCACCACGGTCATTTTCTGCACACAAAGGCTGATTAGACAGGGACCTACGATTTATTGCCGATATTGAACTTCAGCGGTCGACTTTTTGCTTTTGTTTTCATACTCACCGAAAGGTTAGTGCGCTAACCCCTCAGCCTGGCACTCCCTGTGGTAGCAATCTTTTCGGCGGTCATATTTTTTGATATATATATATATAGTACCGGATATAAACTGAAGAGCCAAAAAAACTGGTACAGGCATGCGTATGCAAATAAAGAGATATGCGGTCGGCAACGCCTATATAACACAAAAAATGTCTGGCATAGTTGTTAGATCGGTTACTGTTGCTACAATGGCAGGTTATCGAGATTTAAGTGAGTTTGAACGTGGTGTTATAGTCGGCGCACGAGAGATGGGACATAGCATCTCCGAGGTAGCGATGAAATTTGGATTTTCACGTACGACCATTTCACGAGTGTACCGTGAATATCGGGAATCCGGTAAAAAATTAAATCTACGACATCGCTGCGGCCGGAAAAAGATCATGCAAGAACGGGACTGACGAGAATCATTAAACGTGACAGACGTGCAACCCTTCCGCAAATTGCTGCAGATTTCAATGCTGGGCCATCAACAAGTGTCAGTGTGCGAACCATTCAACGAAACATCATCGATATGGGCTTTCGGAGCCGAAGGCCCACTCGTGTACCCTTAATGACTGCACGACACAAAGCTTTACGCCTCGCCTGGGCCCGACAACACCGACAGTGGACTGTTGAGCACTAGAAACATGTTGCCTGGTCTGACGAGTCTCGGTTCCAATTGCTTCGAGCTGATGGACGTGTACGGGTATGGAGACAACCTCATGAATCCATGGACCCTACATGTCAACAGGGGACTGTTGAAGCTGGTGGAGGCTCTGTGATGGTATGGGGCGTGTGTAGTTGGCGTGATATGGGACCCCTGATACGTCTAGATACGACTCTGACAGGTGACAGGTACGTAAGCATCCTGTCTGATCACCTGCACCCATTCATGTCCATTGTGCATTCTGATGGACTTGGACAATTTCAGCAGGACAATGCGACACCCCACACGTCCAGAATTGCTACAAAGTGGCTTCAAGAACACTCTTCTGACTTTAGACACTTTCGCTGGCCATCAAAATCCCCAGACATGAACATTATTGAACATATTTGGGATGCCTTGCAACGTGCTGTTCAGAAGAGATCTCCACCCCCTCTTACTCCAACGGATTTATGGACAGCCCTGCAGGATTCATGGTGTCAATTACCTCCGGCACTACTTCAGACATTAGTCGAGTCCATGCCATGTCGTGTTGCGGCACTTCTGAGGGCTCGCGAGGGCCCTACACGATATTAGGCAGGTGTTTTGGCTCTTCAGTGTACCAGCTAGCAAATAATGAATTGCTATTTAAAAAAGGGTTGAATAAAAAATATCATCGCTGTTCGTTGTCTATCTCGATAGGAATATCTGGGTATTCAATTGCTACCATCCAATACTGTCACCATCTCTGAATCCTCTCATATTTATATTTATATAGCCGTATAGTTACACATCGATGAGATTGTCGTTCATTCAAGCAACAATAGCACAGTGCTGTATTTTTATGGTGTCCAGATGGACTATAACCATAAGAAAAAAAACACAGAATAAAAAGCGTCTGGCCAGCCGAAATTTTAATAGAAGGATTTGTTCATGGACCAATTGAAAACCGCCTCAAAGTACAGCAGTAACAAAAGCTAGTGGCCAACAAATGGTTGTATTCGAAGGTATGAGCAATTTTTCTGTAGAGAACTGAAAAGTACCCTATTAGCTCAGGGTGAGAAATCTGGTGGAATGGTAAAACTGGGAATTCAGCGATTGTAATAGTTTTTCTTTTTTTTTGGATTTTTCTCTCCCCTGCCATATAAATTTTTCATTAATGAAAACTTTCTTCCCAATATCCTTAGGAAGACGGATATACAGTATATAAATTGTAAATTTAATCCCAATGATAATTTTTTACTACTGCACTTAAGAAGAACGGGTAAGACTTTTTTGTTCTTCCCCCCCCCCCCCAAATCTCATTATTCACCTAGTAAAGTACAAATGTTAGAGATGTTTTGTTTCATGAAAATAGGAGTTTATGTAGAAAAACATTTCGAATACGAAATTTAAAGAACCAAACATTCAGGATGTACGCTGGGAGGGGCACGGTGGTCTCGTGCTCCACCCCTCCCAAGACGATCAAAAATTAAAAATAAAATTAAATAATTTTTGTAGAAAAATTAAAATATCGAATATCGAAAGAAAATACTTTCATATATGCTGTTTACATCAATTTCTGTTTATTTTAATTATTTTTAAAGGTAGGGAACTAAAAATTTCTCTGGCAGAGATTCCTTGTGTCCCCTCCAAAGGTCGATTCTGCGTATACCCCTGGATGCAGGCTACGTTGCAGCCCTGGTATTACTTCTGTTAATTTATATTAATTTAACAAAAACAACAATAAAAAATTAGAAAAATGTTCAAAGTTATCGAATTTTGCGATTTGTCAGAAATGTGTGTCTTTTCAATATGATTAGAGTCAAAACTAAGTGGAAACAGACTGACCACTGTTGTCAAACTAGTTAAAATGCAATTCACTCGCAATAGATCCAAACTATCAACGCGCGTTCCTAAAATAACGAAAAAATGAGTATAATAAATTGCGTTTTTTCTGAACAATGCCCCCCCCCCCTTCTCATGTTCGCCACTCGAAAAGTTTGTAATTCGGAGAGCATGGCCCCCTACAAGGGTGGGGCTCACAGGGCTCCAACCCCGGCAACCGGGACGATTCTCATCATTTTTTTTCACGCTATAAATTCACTATAGACAGGCCCGTGAAAAGTCTGGCATGGGGTCCTGCCAAAGATCACAGGCTAGGTACCCTGCTCTAGGATGTGAAGGCCACGGTTGGAGAGCGCCTACACTGTACATAACATTTCTTGGAGGGCCACAAAATGTTTTGCGCCGGGCCCTGTCTAGTATCAACGGTTCGCCAGTAAAATGTGGCCTAGGGACTTTCCTTACTACCCTACTTTCCTTACAAAAGTAACGGGACTATACTATCAATTTTTTAAATGTGCATTTAGTTAAATCATTTTATTTTAATTCCTTAAATTTGATACAACATAATTTTTTTTGGGGCATAACAAATTTTTCTTTTTACATACACAAATGAAAATTTCGTATTGCTATGAAAAACAAAAATGTTATTTTTTTAGATGAATTCGTTTAAAAAAGTATCGCGCATATCGATAAATGTGTCAATCGCTCATAAATATTGTAGTAAATATGTCCGGTGAAAATCAAACGGAAAGAAAACAACATTGCATTGTGGTGAAGTTTTCAATGAGATAACCTTGAATGTTCACTGTGTATCGTATTAATCAATTTGATAAAAAAAATGGAGGTCATTGTTAATAATGTAAATTTCAGTCAGTGAAGAAATGTTTCACTTTCTCTTCTTAGTTCCAAAAAAATAGAATTTTGTTTCCCAATCACGTAAAAGTTTTAGATACAAACAAAACCTGGGTAAAAAATACAATTCAAAGCCATTAACCTCCCTTTTTATTTTTATTATGGACATCTAATGAAAACTAAATAGTATATTGGGTTGTTTCATAACCATTTGCCGGTTTCGGCAAGGTTGATTTTTGAAGTCATTAACCTAAGATACCTCGTAGCAGGAATTACCAAAGGTTTTGCAAAATGAATTATTGTTTTAGTGTTATAGAATTATTTATCCACGTGTTTTTTAAAAAGGCAGAGTCAGATCAGAGACATTGGAGCAAACTTCGAAAGCAATGTGTCGGAAACGTTTGTCAATGTCAATAAAGCATGGTGATACAGCCAGTGGCAAATCGTGATGAATTGCACACAAAAGCAAATTATTATATTTATACATATAAACAGTGATACCTCGGACCTCGGCTAACGAACGACTCGGTTACGAATTTTTCGGCTAACGAAGATTTTTTTCGTAATTTTTCTGCCTTGGCTAAAAAATGTGGATTCGACTAACGAGCATTTTCTCTGATAATGGATGCACGTGCTAATATAAAACAGCAGCGTCATGAACTAAATTTTCGTGACAATCATCACACATCAGAATTACTGTTACTCGAGTCCGATTAACTCTTGTCTACCTCGGAATGTTTTTCCAGTTGTACCAACACTTAACTTTCTTTTTCTTTAACTTTTTCTTTCAGTTTAAGATTCTGGGCATCAAAATGACAACAAAGAAGTCTAAACATTCTAGGAGATTACCTTTTCCATCTGCATAAATATGAGACACAGAAATGAGCTGACCAAATCACAAATGAATGAAGATGTCTACTAACTCAACTGGGTTGTGTCACTACCTCCTATATACATAGTAGTGGCATATAGGCTATACTGTATATAGGAGGTAGTGGTTGTGTCGACACCGACTTCAGCAGACTAAAGCTGATGTTGATTGTGTGCATTGGTGTAAAATAAAAAGATCTTCAGTGTACTCCCCCCCCCCCCCCCATAATCCTGTAGATTCTCATTTATCCGATATTGAAGCTGTTCAGCCTTTAGACTTTAATTCAGTTAAGCCTCTAATCAGTTTTTGTGTTTTTTATAGCGTTCTTTGGTGTTTCAGATAATTCGTGTTTAATTTTGGGCAGAACCTGGAGCTAATCAAACGATTTTCCATAGAAACCTATGGGAAATCACTTTTTCGGCTTACGAAGATTTCGACTAACGAACATAATTCCGAAACGAATCATTTTCGTTAGCCGAAGTATTTCTGTATTATATTATAATGCACATTCCTGTAGTTTTTGAAAAAGGAATTGTGTTAAATTGATTACCAATTATTACTGTTTATTTTGGTACACTTGGATGATGCCATGAATCTTGTAAGTTACTCTTTATGACCCATGGAAAGATCATCCCTTTGGGTCAAATGGTGTTTGCTTTTGTGATTGTCTTTTTATCCTGTTTGGTTTTGTGTTGTTTTGTCTTGTCTTGTCTTGTCTAAATAATAATAAATAAATAAATTACACTGCATACTTTTTAAGAATTCATAGAAGGAAAAAAAATATATTTTATATAGGTGAAGTATTATAATAGAACGTGACTTTATATAATTTTAGAAGTCACGCTAAACATTCTCAAAAAATATAAATAATTGACGCAATACAGTCGACGCTCGATTTCCCGAATCCCCAATATACGAACTGCGGATTTTTACGAACTATTCTTCTGGTCCCAAACACAATATGCTATTCCTTTGAACGTATTACCCATTTATGAACTTTTGATTTTACATATTAGATTTTACATCCGAACGAATTCGTAAAAACGAGCATCGACTGTAGTAGAATAAAACGCATATAAGAACGCAGTGTAAAAAAGATCAACTATATTCATGTAAGACATAGAACTGACTGAGATGATGAAGTAATTAGAAGAAGACTTAGTATTGATGAAACTTTCTGATAACAATCAATCTTGTGTTGTCGAGAAGAATTAGAGAAATAGAGATTGTGTGCAATTTCATCATCGACCAATTTGATTCGATTTTCGGAGAAAGTGCGTAGTAGTAGGGGTAACAGGAGCGAAAATACATTACACACGAAAGTGTAGTTGCAATGTATCATTTATCTCGAAGAATGGGACAGGTAATCGAAAGCTGAACGGAAAACGAGTACGTAGCCGAATGAATCTTTTTCCTCAAGGGCATATCGATTATAAAGGGAGATTTCTTTTTTTTTTTGTTTCTCTCTTTCATGTTTGCATTGCTGTCAGACACAGATATGTTATGTGTGCTGTAGTATACGGACCATATGACAGAGGTAATAACAATCAAGACGGGATCGTCCCGCTGGTTGCACTTCCTGCTTAGTTAGCTGCGGGCCTCTTTTGACCTATATGTATTTAGATGCATCTTCTTCCGCAATGTAGATGCTTCTGTTTGTTTTTAATGTCAGCTTTCAGTTTCATTCATATAGGGTTCGCCCGAATAATTACCATTCGGGGTTAACAGAAAAATGAACTTCCTGAATAGTGAAAACCTTAATTGCTCGATTTTTGCTTTTCTTTTTTCGCTGTTCCGGTGGTCAGTTGCTATGGTCAAAACCCTGACGGGTGGAAACATTAAAAGAATTTATGCCATGTTGATTTCACAAATAGGTTATGGCCGATATTAATTATAAGGTGCGCGTGCAAGAACTCATTCCGATCTTAATGATCGAATTGCTTGCGAGTAAAAGAGGAAAAGAATCACAAACGATACCGAACAAACTTTTCCGGTGGCGAATTGTAATTTAGGTTTTTATATCACTATTAATGTAAAAATCTCAGAGTTTGTTGGAGATGCCGGACAATCTTGAGAAATAGGAAGCATGCTCATATTAAGCTCTTATCCTGATGTACATAATTTATATTATATATATATATATATGTGTTTGAATTTTCGCTGAATTTTTTCTAACACGAATTCAGAACTATTTGGCATCAGTCATGAATAATAGAACATTATATTCTCATCCTGTTCATGCTAAAACAATTGACGTATCAAGAATGAAAGGGATAAACTTCCAACAGTGATATGCGTTGAGAAAATTTAATTCGAAGTGAAAAATTGCATCGGTGGTGAAGCGGACACAATAAAAAAGTAAAACTTACGGATAACCTGGCTGATTGCCAATGTCCAGCTGACATTGTTTTTGAATTTGACATACAGGATATTTCTGAAGTTACCAAGGTTAAATTTGTTGTTAGACTTCCAATACGTTTCAAATTGATAATGAAAGTTAAGTAGGAAAACTAAAAAAAAAACCTTTAAAAGAGTTTCAGTAAGCTTTCGAAAATTATTTAATTTTTTGCATTGATTTTACACATAGTTTTCGAGTGTTGTTTGCATATCCATATTCACAACAACGGTACAAAGTTTTACATATACGTAGTCTATTTTAAAGTGTACGAATTCATAAAAGCGTTGAAAATAATCATCAAAAGTTTTACTTAACACTAATTCTTTTTTAACAGTATATCTCATGCTTCTAAAGATATACTCGAGCAATCAAATTCGATTAGAGTACGCTCCGGTGGAGCGAACACTTATAATGCATCACTTAACAAAAGACTTGGTGCAAAATCGTGAATGGATACAGATTACCTTTCGTTTCCACGGTCAGCATATTTGTCATGGCTAATAATGATGAGTGCGATACGACAACTCAACTGCTTTACTTATTCATGATGTAGAAAAGTGCATCCGCAAACAAACTGCTTGCAGAGTGGGGATTCACGTCCGTAATCTACAACATTGGGGAGCTTTCACGTTGATTAAACAGTATTTGACAGAAACGCATGGAAAATAACTCATGTTTAAGAAATGCCTCAGTGGCAAGTATAATAGCCGATGCATCCGTACACTGACAGTTTCATAACTTCATTTAAAGATACTGATTGCAAGAGATATTCTCCTAAAATCGAATCAATACCGTATTTGAAAATCCCAACAGGTTTTCGACAGAGTACACTTATAGAGTACATCACCAAAAATAGTATTTAAATAGAATATAGTCTAGTGACGCAAACTACTTGACAGTTATTTGCGATTGAGGCAGTTATTTCAAAGATTGTTTCAAGTCTTAAGTTGATGAATATGAAATTCCCGCTGTGTTCGATTAGATATAACAGATATAAAGACCACTTAATTGAAAAAATATCTCAGTTGTGGATCTACGAAACAATATTTGTGAGCGATGAAAACGAAAATCAAATGGGCATGAACCTCTAGTAATGAATATTTTCTATTGATTATGTCATTATAATATTTCCTATTAAAGTAAACACTTTTCTCTTATGTTGAAATGACAGTGTATCTCGGCATCCGTTCCAGTCAGACAAACAGGACGTTTTCACTTGTTATTTCAAAATCAAATAGATTCTTATGTATAACAGCGTGTGTAAAGTTTAAAAATAAATGAAGCAAATTTCCTGGACAGGTCTTATGGATCCCTTGGGAAATACGTGAGGATCACGTTATTTAAAAAAAAAATGGAGGGAATGCGAATTTATACTTCAAATATTCGTAAAATTCTGTAAGTCATAAATAATTGAATTATATAACAAGATTATTTGGGATGTAAAATCATTTTTTTTTCATGACAGACCATTTCTGTCTGAAAAACTTTTTTTCTTTAAGAGTTCTTAGAACGTTTAAAAGACATTTAACTGTGCATTGTCTAGTAAATAACTTCGTTATCTTAATGCTTTATTTCTAACAGCGTGTCTAGTAGCGAGTCTTTTGGATACTCATGGTCTTTTAATTTACTGTGAGACTCGTTCAACTTTGTTAGCGTAAGCAAGAGAAATCAGACTTAATCGAATTCTCGGCCTCCCGTTGGAAATCTCTCTTGCAAGATCACATTGGTGATTTAATTTGAGCGGAATTAAGATTGATAAGATCGAGTATAACAATAAACTTTCTACAGTGTACACACAACGTGGGACAGAGCGTAAAGCCTTCAAACGTCACATAACCATATTCCGAGAGTATTCTGCGAAACACCTTAACGCGTTCTTACGATAATGTTTGTAAGAAACTAGCGTGTTATTCAAGTAGCCGTAAGCAATCTTAATGAGATTCTCCGAGGGTGGATAAAATATAAACCAGATCTTCTCTTAAATTCTTCAATAAACTAAAAGAACGCGGTAATGTCATTTTCTGCATAATTTCAATTAACGTGCACATTTTTTTTATCCTTCAATAACAAAAAGAAGTGAGCCGAGTGCGATGCAAAAGTTTCTCGTGAATTTTTCTTTTCTAGTTAGCATTTAATCGACTGCGCACAAAGCATATAAAATATGTATATAAAGTTTCTGCAAATATCTATGTATTAAATTTTGTATATGCAAAACTGTTTCTAAATAACATTCATTCGTGTCAATTACAGTCGATGAAGAAACTGTGAAGTCATGGAAAGTTTCGTAGCAACATTAGCTTGATATCTATAGTAATCCTGAGCAGATATTTATCACGATACTCTCTAAATGTCTTTTTTATATGGTGCATGGATAAATTCATACTTACAGCACAAGTAAAGTGAAATTATGAAGAACACCAAAATTTTTAATACATATTCAGAAGCTCGTGAACATTTATATGGGAATTCGAGATGATAAATTAGCAATAGTATACAGATTATTCGACCGAAGAATCATCGCATATATATATATACACCCTGTGTATAAATTTGTTATGTATGTTACGGTTCATGTCCAAATATAACGTTTTCGCAAGACTTCAGGCTAGGACCATAACATAATATATACGTTTAACGTTTCTAACATACCTTCTTAGCACTTTTCTATAAGACGGTACTGAGAGGAATGAATTTTAATAACATTTTTTGATAGAAAGTGTCTCAAAACAGTGAAAGCAATAACAAATTTTAGACTACCCATGTCATTTTTGTGTCATGTGTTTGTGTCAAATTTTTAAAAAAATTCATGTAATATTCGAAACACGAGATTGCAAAAATTATAGCAATAAAATGTTTTGTGTTATTTTCACAATACATTCAGCTAGTAATGATGTAAGTTGTGAACTAAAATTCATGCTCATAAGGGGTCATTCAAGTATTACGTCAGCATCGAGGGGGGGAGGTGGTTTCCGATTTGCTGACTTTTGAAGACGGGAGGGGGGTTTGGGGGATGCTCACGTCATCAACCACCCTTTATGAAAACATGAAATATTCTTAATGGCATATTTCTCGGTGCGCCAAAAACGAGAAACCTTTCGATAATTTGTGGGCACCTGAACTAACATGCTCCCTATTGATAAGTCCCCTACAGAGCCACTTTAGTGATCTATAAATGTTTCGCGGATCCAAGTACTCTGGCAATATGTCCGGTCGCTTAAGTGCTCTGGAAATGTGCCACGAATCACTCAAGTGATCCGATCCATCATTATGCCGCGGATCACTTAAGTAATCTAGGAATGGGCCACGGGTAACTTGAGTGATGTAAAACTGCACTGGGTGCCTCTTAAGTGCTCTAAAACTATGCCACATGTCACTCAAGAGATTTCTAATTTCACATTAGATAATCTCTAGGGCCGCATTTGGTCCGCGGGACAAGGGTTTATATATTTTGCCCCATATATGGTTTAGAGGGTGGGTCGCAATAAATTTCTTAAAAAGAAATAGACAAAAACATTTTGAAATGGCATTGAAATCAACAGAAATTGATTATGATAAAATATAAAGGTATTTTCTTCCGAAATTTCAATTAAAATTTTTTTTTTGCATTAAAAAAAATAAATTTTTGATTGTCGCCCCCCCCCCCCCCCCCCGCGTACATCTTTGATCCAACCAATATGCGTTAGGAGGCAGGGAGCAGAGCTGATGACGAAATTTTGCTGGCAGGGGGAGCAGAGTTTTGCTGACTTTTGCTGACAAGGGGGAGGGAGGGGTAAAAAATGGCTACAAATTTGCTGACGAAATACTTGAACGGCCCTTAAGTTGCACCCAAATCTGTTGATATATGTGTAGTTTTTCAAAATTTCACTTACCATATCCTGCATAAAAACACCATAATTAGACAAATACATGTGATAGATCTCAGATCTTAGTTCATAACCTTAACAATATATAGGAAAATATAACAAAATTTTGTAATGATACGATCAATGCATTTTTAGAAATCATGTTTCAAACTCAAGTAAAATGTCAAAAATAGCATTCTTCGTAAAACACATTTAAAGTTTTTAATCATATTAAGAGATGGTATTTTTTTCGGAACGAAATATACGGAGAAATTGAATTTTCTGGATGTTTGCCGAAACGAGTATCTTGGAGAGAAAAGTGAATTGTCTCCTCCGAGAATCGAAGCCGGGTCCCCTTGCATACCGGGAAAGTGCACTAACCAATACACCAGCTCGATTGCTGGAGTAGACAAATCACTTTTCTTCCCAAAATACTCGTTTCGGCATAACATCCAGAAAAAATTCAATTTCTTCTTAATCATAGAATATTGCATGTAAAAACGCAACACTCAAGTGAATGCAACTTCGGTTGTAAGCATCATGTGAACAAAACAAGGCCTATTTTGGAATCACAAGAAAAAACCGAAAAAAAGAAAAGAAAAATCGATATTTTCTCTTCCGAAAGGACATTTTAATCGTAGTCGGATACCTTAATCTGAAATTAGTTTTTCAATTATAACAATAGCTATTGGTCACCAAGTCAACTAAGAAAAGCTTGGTGAAGTCATATGATATAAATATTTTGTTCTTTCAATTAATAAGAAGTATCAGTAAAATAATATATATTTTTAAAACGACTATGCTTCGGGTGAGGACGAATATGAGGATATTGCTCCTAATTATTTTGTTCACTCTGATACTTTAGTATCACTAAAGTGATCGATCATTAAGCGAATTGATGACGGGTGATTACAAGATATGAAAAGAAAAAAAAACCCGCTATTATAATTAATCATTTTTTCAAGCTCTTGTCAAGATTCCAATGTAACCAACACGATTATGTCAGATTAGGATTTTATTTTAAGTACTTACTCGAGTCAAGGTACTTGAGCGATAGTGCGAACGGTTCGGACTTGAAATAGACAGAGTGATTACTTTATTCCCTTGCCGCATTTTACTGCTGAACCGTTGATCATAGAGGCATACTTTCAATAATAGAAATATTATCCAAACAACACGTTTAGACTTCAGATACGCCATTCACATTGCAAGGGGTTGTATAGTAATTAAAATAAAAAGAAATAACTTTTTATACCGACACTCTGTCCTCAAAAACCGAATTAGAAAGATTTTGCACTGTTTCTCCTGAGAAATGGTTATTTTAATTGCGTGTGAACGTTATATGTTCAAATCGTTGCTTTAAATGTTATGGTTCAAAATCAATGAATGTGAAACAGTTTACTTCGTTTTGAAGATTTTTAATACTATCGAAAAACGTTGTTATAGTGGGGGAAAAACGAGAGCCAAAAAGGTACAAGTTTTCACTTTTTCCATCTTAAGACGACAATTAATTTTTTTCAAAGTTTTCATCATTGTTAGCGATTCTGTTTCCATATCAAGAGCAATTTCATTCAAAAGGTCAAAAAAAGCTTGATCATTTCCTTTCGTTAAAAGCGTGACCAAACTGAACTTCAAACTTCGTTCTAACATATTGGCCTACACGTACTTCCATGTGATTCGCAGACCAAAGTTCGGCTCAAAGTTCTACTATTGAAAGAAAAAGGAGTTTCATCACGTATATCTACGTATTTTATTCATATTTCTTACGCAATCATTGAGTTTTTACAATAAGCTATTTATATCCAAAGAAAATCGTTATCTTAGAAAATCCTCGATTTGCGTCTGCAGTTAAGTCTTTTTTGGCCTATTCAGTCTCTTATTAGCATTTTATCTAAGCCTATCAATCATCAGAAGATTATTACAAGAGAGAAAACCAATCAAACAGTTAAAACACCATAGCCGTTCTAAATTGTATTAGTTTCTTTAGGAATTATAGGGAAAATGTTTTCACAGTTAAAAATTCCGTAATTTTAGTTTATGAAATATTTACAGTTAATTCTTTGAAATTGAATTTCATCGTGTAGCTGATAAAATGCTATCGAATTATAATCTCAGCTCACTTAATTGAAATAAATTTAAATTATTTTCTTGTTTTCTAGTCCCTAGATACTTGTATTGTGTGTGATGGTGGGTTTTTATTTATTATGAACATGGATAAAGGGATCGTAAATCACTATGGTAAAAAAAATTAAATAAACTTTAATTTATAAAATAAAAATTCATGTATTAGAGAGTTGAATAATGAGACACACTATACGGAGGTGCGTAGCAAACAGAACGTATGACACTTTACTGGCGAACCATTGATCCTAGAGGCATACTTCCAATTAGAAAAAGTTTCCAAATAACGTGCAGTACTCAGATATGCCATTCACGTTGCAAGGGGTTGTGTAGTTATTAAAATATAAAAACTAACTTTTTATACAGTCCCCGTGTACCCCAAAACCCAATTAGAGAATTGTTACTCTGTCTCTCCTGGTGCCAAATAAAAAATCCCACGTTTCTAAGTGTAATATTCATTGATATATTTGAATTCAAATAATGAAGAAAATTTAGGGAAAAAAGAGCTTTAAATACGGGTAAACCGTTTTACCTGCATTTAATGCTGTTTTTTCCCAACTTTCCTCCGTTTTTCGTATTCGAATGTCTCAGTGAATTCGTGAATTGAACGTCACTTGCAAACGTAAAATTTTTTTAGTTGGCGTCAGAGGAGACAGGGCAACAACGTCCTAATTGGGGTTTGAGGCACACGGAGATTGTATAAAAAGTTAATTTTTATATTTTAATAACTAAACAACCCCTTGCAACGTGAATGACATGAGAGTACTACGCGTTATGAGAGTACTACGCGTTATTTGGAAAATTTTTCAAATTGGAAGTATGCCTCTAGGATCAACGGTCCGCCAGTAAAATGCCGTACGCCCTGTTTGCTATCCACCCCCCCCCCCCGTATATGTGTTATTGTATTAAAAGTATATTCTTTTATTTTAGATAAAAAACAATTAATGCAAAAACTTTATGCATGAGAATTTTTTATAATCTTGAAATTTCAACAAATTAAATAATGTCTATAAATTGCCTAATTACAAAATATTAAGTTTTATGACATGCATATCTGTCAAAAAGATATGAATTTAAAACTTTCAGTTTTGTCCCTAAAAGAGGTAAATGTATACGACGGTAACAGATGTCTTCCGTATTGATAACCATATGTTCAATTTGTAATACGAAGGTCATACACAATCACCATTCTCACACGTATAGTATTTTTTCATATTATTCTTGGAGCACAAGCAATCCTTATTATCAAGAAACACTACGGCGTAATATTACAGAATTTTTGCATTGACATTTTTAAATTAAAAAAAATAAAAATAAAAAATTTACAGAAAAACAAGTTTATAATTAAAAAGTTATTTTTAGTAATTTTTTTTATTAATTAAAAATATGTCAAGAAAAATGATGGATTTACCACAAAAAATATTTTTGTTTTGCTGCTTTTAAAGGGGGGTAGTCGGGAATCAAAGTGATAGGGAGTTGCTCCAGACCAACCTAAACAGGATTGCAGCATGAGCAAATGAATGGATTATGACGTTTAGCGTTGACAAGTGCGTGGTCGCTCATTTTTGTTGGAACAACCCACGTTTCAATTACGAGTTGAGTGGTATCACTATTCCGGATTAAACTAGGATCACCGATTTTGGACTTCTGATTGACGAGCGGCTTAGATTTTCTGAGCATTGTTCAGCGGTAGTCAAAAAAGCGAATAGAATGTTCGGTTTCATTTTCAAAAAGGTCTCTTCGCGTTCTCTTAAAGTCATTCTTCCGCTTTTTCGAGGCTTAATTCGTCCTGCCCTAGAGTATGGTGTAAGGTTTTAGAGACTACCTACGGAAGGACATAGACTTGGTTAGGGGGTGCACAGAAGAGCTACGCGTGTTGGCACACAAGGCTTGAGCTATAAAGAAAGACTCGATTCTTCGAGTTTATATTGAAAGGAAACGGAGGTGTCGGAGAGTTATCATCGAAGTGTAGAAAATTTTCAACGGGATGGATAGCATGGACCATGATTTATTAATACATTGTCAATCGACTGCTTCGACAAGGGGACACCAGTATCGTTTAGTAATGGACAATTCCAGGTTGTGGTGTCACAGGAAGATTTTCTCTAATAGGATTGTCAATAAATGGAATAGCTTACCTCTGGGGGTCGTGAATTCTAACGCAATTGAAACGTGTGAAAAGAAGTACGATATAGACATGGTGGGATAAATCGAGAAGTTATCTATGCTTAGATAAGACAACTATAAATATTTTTTATGGGCATTGTATTATATTTTATCATGTATATGTGGTAGTTTTAGTTTTTATGATTACATTCATAATTTGGTTGCTGTATTTTAGAAATATATGAGATTCATACTTGTTATAAGCATCTTTTTCTCAGCCACCTCGTTGGGCATTTTGCCTGTTGTGGACTTGTATTTGTATTTGATATTCAACATGAAAATTAGCTTTATTTTCACCTAACAAAATACACATTTTTATCGAACATTTCTTTTTTATTTATTGTAAAAAATATAAAGCACGTTATCTGTAAATTTGACATTTGTATAAAAGCAAAAATAATACGCAAAAGACACGATCATATACCACGTGTTCTTTTATTGAGCAGAGAAAGAAATTTTAATTTCAATAATTAATTTTGTGCTTAATTAGCCGGGAGAAGAATTAATTCATAAAAAAAATTGTTGACGGTATCTGAATACGCTGAAAATGTCATTTTGGAAATATAAATATAGATTTTTTTTAATATATGTTTGTTTTTTATGAAATCATCATTTCTTGTGATTCCAAAACAGGTCTTTTTTTTGTTTGTATGACGCTTAGAACCAAAGTTGCGTCCACTTCTGTGTCGAGTTTTTACATACAAATAATTTATAAATAAAAAGTTATACTCTTTGATCATTTTTGTCGCACCACAGTCATTTTCTGCACACGAGAGCTACCATTTATTGCCCATTCCGAAAGGCAGCCTTTTTTTTATACTCACCGAGAGGTTGGAGTACTAACCCCTCGATGCGGGACTCCCTGCCGTAGCAATCTTTTTCTGTGGTCATGTCACCGTTTCTGTCGTACCCCTTTTTCAGGAAAGTTTCTGATGAGGACAAACTGGGAACGCACTCGCGACACCTAAACATCCTTTGGTACTTTAGGCAAGTATCTTATCGACCTGAACTACAGTGCCCATTTAACTCTTTAAACCCGAGTATTCATTGTTTGAAATTTTTAAGATGTTTTTGCATTTTTGATACTCAAAAAATACATAAAAAACAAATGTGAGCAAATTTTCATTTTTTCAAATTTAAAATTTTCTTTTGCTTTGTGAACAAATAATTCGTTCATATTTTTCAGTTTTCAGCCAAGATGATTTTCAAGCCATGTTCATCTTCACAAACAATTTTTTCCAGAATTTTATTTCCAATTTTTATGTAATAAATCACACTTTCTCCGAGGCTCCCCCTGAAAGTTCAAGTGCCGCTCCCTGATGAAAGCCCACAAAAAGTTCATACTCACCATATTTCTAACTCAGAACTTACACAATCCTTTAAGTCAGGGCTTAATTCCCTGAGGTAAAAAAAATTTTCTACTGTGAGAAAAAGCAACCACCACATTTGTGCATGCAGGGTCTGAAAGGGTTAAACGTGCTTTACACCAGTGTTTCTTAACCTTTTTTTGCCCGTGGCCCCCTTTGAACCATATTTTTTTCTCGTGGCTCCCCTGTTCTACCCAGAGTTTTCAACTCTCATCTAGAAGCAAGACACTTTATACGTATTGAAATGGTTTTTTTCAGTGAATTTGTACTAAAGGAAAATTTTGCAAAGAAAATTGGCCTCCAGACCACAAGCCTAGAATTTATTGATCTCCCCGCTAGTCCGAGTTCTATCAGGACCGTCTCAACATCATGGGGGCCCCTTTCCTTAGGCAAAGTGATGCTGTTGTAGTCCCATACTTTAGCTGGAAATAAACAGCCTACATATTTCCTACTTATTTTCAAAATTAATATTGGACTATACAAAATATCATAAGGTGGGGTCACTTATGGGTATGAGGCCCCTGGACATGACCCCTCACAAGAGTGGGACTGACAGAGCTACAGCCCGGGGCCTAATATGGTTTTCATCATTTTTTTTGTTTTTCATACAATAAATTTCATATAGAGAAGGAAGGGGGGGGGGGTCTGAAAAATTTAGCCGGGGACTTGAGAAAAACTCCATCCTAGGGAACTTGTTGCAAAATATAGGCGGTGAGGCCTGGGTGGGTCCATGCCCTAAAGAAGGCCCTAGTTATATGGGTGGTTTTGTTGGATTCTCTCTCTCACTGTAAGTGTTAGTCAGTAATATAAAATCTTTATTTCTCCACACCTTTAATTTTTCTTCTCAGCTCTCCAAACCACCTGTCATGGCCCCTTTCTCCATTTTCTTCCGTGGCCCCCTTGAAGTATCCAGTACCGGTTGAGAAACACTGCTTTACACGAAGAATGCTATTTTTGACTGTTTACTTGAGTTTGAAACATGATTTCTGAAAATCTATTGATTGTACCATTACAAAATTTTAATACGATCTTTTGCCACACATATTGTCAAGGTTTTTCACCAAAATCTATCTAAGGTATATCACATGTATTTGTCTAATTACAGTGTTTTCATACATGATATGTTAATTAATTAAAATAATTAATTTTGAATTTAAAATTCACACATACATCACCAGATTTGGGTGTAACTTATGAGCATACCATAAAATCATTTAATTTTGGTACCAAACTTACACCGTTAAGTTTGGTACTAAAGTTAAATCTTTTACTGTGAAAAAAAGACATAACATTTCATTCATAAAATTTTTTTCAATCGTGTTTCGAATATTGCACAAATTTTGCTTAAAATTTGACATAAAAATGACTTTTACATAGAAAATGGCATAAGTAGACCAAAATTTATCATTGTTTTCACCATTTTGAGGCACTTTCTATCAGAAAATGTAATTAAAGTTCACTCCAGTACCATTTTATATAAAAATGACAAGAAAGAGGTATTCGGATACCTTAAGTTTATAGTAAATATTTAGAAAAAATGTGGGAAAGGTTGTAAGAAACGAGTAGATATCTATCATTCAATTTAAATAGGAAAATATGTTTATATGAAATTATTATAAACGGATGAAATATTGGATTGATATTTCTTACCCAATAATATTGAGTTTCAAAGAAAACGTTGCGTGTATGTATCCGTTTGAATACGAAGAGAATATACTGTATTGTTGAAGGAGAGGAACGAACTTGCTCGTGTCTAGTGTTTTTTCACAATGAGTAGAGCTCAAAACTCGCTGCAGCAACTCTCAGCTGTTGGTTACGCGAGCACTTTGCTGATTACGCGATTCGTGACGACATTTATATTCCCTATCGTTTTTTTTTTTATTTTGTTTTTGGCAGCCACACTTTCCTACGTAGAAAAACGCCCCAAAGACAGTCTAACCTTTTTTTTCCACACATATTTTTTTGCTACTTTCCAAACAACAGCGATAAGTAGTTAATAACGGTTCTTTCTCTACTTCGTGCAAAAAAAACACCAGCGTCTTTCATGCTGTTAAAGAGTGACACGAAACCTATTCAGCACATAATAATATAATACGTAGTTTGCCTGAAAGCTGTGAATAATGATTTCTTATTGAGGTTTTTAAATGCGTCACCATCGTCATTTTGACGTTCTCATTTGTAAGGGAATACAGTAAAATCTCGACGAAGAGTGCCACCCTTCGTCTTCTGAGGTGGTCTTTCAGAGGTGACTTTTTAATAGAGAGGTGCATTGAAAAAAAGTCATGTTTTAGTCTTCAAATGTACAGAAATAAATCATTTTCATCATTACGTGATACGTGATTACGTTTTCCACAGTACGTGATATCTGCATCCTCTCTACACACCTGAGCCAAAACTGGCTAGTAAAAAAAATTTTTTATTGATTTATGTTTATTGTATGTCAAAATGTAAAGAAAAATAATTAATTTGGGGGTCGATATCTTTACTAGAACCATTTGAGTTAGCTACACATATGTGTGTCTCAAGTTCTTTTCTTGAAAAAAAAGAATCGTTATAAAACCATTTAAAACCATTAAAAATGAGGTACGGATATGTGTACCTCTGGAGTGAAGAGGGTATAGCATTGGAAAAGTCACCATTGAAATGTTTCCTTGGCATAAACGAACTCACGATACAGAAGCCTGAACCCCTTCAACACCTAGAAATTTAATAAGCCATTGCGAACCATAAATTCATAAGGTTTTTTGCTAATTCAATTTTCTTCTACCGATATTCGGTGTTATGTGCATATCGCTTTATTTACACTCTTAAAAAAAATTATTATCCATATTTTAACCTTAGCATGACACCAAGTACATAAATTGATTCCTAATACCCTTCTTGCCACAAAACTGCATCATATAGATGCAAAACAGCATTGCAACTCTCTTGAGCTCAATTAAATAATAGCCATATGGCGTGGATATATTCCTGCTTTCCACGAATTAGTCAACTCAAAAACAAATTGAAGTTACCTCCTCTCAGCAAAAAGTGTAAGGAAGGAAGCTGAATAGAAGTGACCGTTTAAAATAGGAGGAAAACTAACATCGAGTCTGTATCGGAAAATTCTAGACAACGAAAAATTGGCTTTTTTGAGAGATGAGTTTTCACTGTTTTTAATATGCAAATTCAATAAATTTGTATTTTAACGAATTAGTTAGATTTTTGAATTGAATTTCAAGTTTTCATTAATTACTTATTTTATTTAGAAATAATTAAATGATAAATTTTTCTCAAAACTTTTTCGTACTGAGAGGCATTGAAACTGCGGCGCATTTATGGTTTCGTCGCCTGTGGGCTACACGAATTTAGCCGCTCCTCTGTCATTCCAGTCTGATTTTCTTGAACACTCATTTCCTCGAATTCGCCTCCCTGTGCAAAAACCAGCTTGACCCCCCCCCCCACCCTTGTTACTACGCCTTCATCTCTAAGTCACTCTTTTGGTCACTCACATTCTTGCATGACCGCCCCACGTCCTGGAGCAGGGTCCCTAGGTTGGGTTTTTGGTGAGCCCCCGAAGCCAGACTTTCCACAAACCCAAGCCCTGTCGCTCAGGACCAATTACCATAATTTCTTGTTTGTTTTTTTTCATGCTATAAATTCACTATAGAAGGGCCCATGAAAAGTTTGGCTTGGGGAACAACCAAAGATCCCAACCTAGGGGCACTGCTCCTGGATGTGGGGGGCTATGGGCACTCACATGCTCTCACACACTTTAGGTCACTCTTTTGGTAGCTCACTGATCCGATCCCTTGCTATCCAGCTCACTCGTTTGAACATTCACATGCTTAGGCACGCTCTAGGTGACTCTTTTGGTTGCTCACGTACTTGCATACTCTTTTTCTTGGTCATTCAAATACGTACACACGCTCTAGATCAGTGGTTCTCAACCATTGGAAGCCCGCGGCCCGGTAAATATCTTTTGCGTAAGGGAAAGGCCTGGTCATACACACAACTAACGAGAAATTAATAGGAAAATGAAACTGCGAATCATTCACGGTCCGATGTGACTAGGGTAAGGGCCCGGTACAGGACCGAAGCCCGGCGATTGAAAAACACTGCTTAGATCACTCTTTTGGCCATTCACATGCTTACACACGCTCTAGGTCACTCTTTTTATCACTCCCATGCTTCAAACTCTCTAGATCACACGTTTCGTCACTCACTGACTTAGTCCCTCGCTTTCGAAATTATTGGGGGGGGGGGGGCTCAAATGACCTCAGCCTCTAGGTTCCGGCGCCTATGATGATCACGTATTTCATAGTCATATCATCAAACTGAATAAAACTGAAAACATTTGAATCGAGGTTTGGTTTTCTTTAAAAGATGAAATAAGATCTTGTAGATCGACTTACGGACTCGTCGAGCTACGAATCGAAATACTTTGCTCTTTTGGCAAATCTTGACCTTGATGACTAAAGCCCGGAAGTTCAGGCAAAATGCCATAAATGCTTTTTTCCCCTATTTCAAACATTTTTGTGAAAATGCCTTTTTTGAACTTTTCTCTCCTGCCATAAATGCGTATTTTAACATAGTTTAAAGTTTATTCGTGAATTTCAGATTTCAGAGGCCATAATGTGCAGGACTTGGGTATTTTGAGCATTAAGAACCAAAAAAAGAATGGCTCTTTTTAAAATTTTTCAACTCTCAGTACTATAATAATGCTGACGTAAAGAGAAAGAAGCAGTTTCGATTTGGCTTTTACACTGTGAGAATTGTATTCCCTTTCATCTTCAAAAACATATTCATTATTTAGAGAAAGATGTACTCTCCACGTGTTAATACAAAATTAGCCAGGTTTTCTGTATATCTTGCAAATTCATTATTTAGTTGTGCTCCCAGCCACATATGCAATACATCAAAAATTAGTTTCTTCTGCAAATTATTTCATTCAATCTATTCACAGTTTGAATTTCTCTCACAAATGCAACATTTCTTTCAATTTTTTGTAAGAGAAAACAGAAAGCCCTGTCAGCGTCATAACGCCAGTGTTTCTGATTCATGAATTATATCGTTTATTAGAAAATTTGTTATTTTTGATGAAATCTAACGGAGAGAGAGAAAAAAACCTCGAGAAAAAATTTACATATGATTTTGATGTTGTCAAAACTTTCGACATATCGAACATACTCAGTTTTTAAAAGAACTTTATTTTATTATTTTGATGGCATTTTTTTAGCCATTTTTCGAAATTTTTAGAACAACATTCGGGCTATGCTGATAACATAGTAAATTATTTTCGTCACTAATAATAATGAATGTAAGCAGTTTTCTGTTGAACGAGAGCAGCTCGAATAATGATCATAAATTTGATTTAACACTTTATAAATTATTCATTTTAATTTAGTTATTCAATTAAATTTACCTTGTCGGGGGCCCGTGGGCTAGCTGTTGGCCACTCCTGCCATAAAGTATGAAGTAGGGGAAGAGAGATCTCGAATTTAATATCTTTCCCATCTCTACTCCGGAAGAGGCTCAGTTAAATAAATAAATAATAATAAAGTTATTATAAAAAAAACACTTTCTTTTATTCGTTAAATTAATAATATTTGTAATTAATAATCAATCTGTTGGATGGATTTGGAGGATCGAAAATCCCTTCGGATCACAAAATGGATGCATGTCAACTGAAAGGTTGGTATAGCATTTACCTTTGACAGGTTTTTACTGCCATTGGAAAAACCAAATTTGGGCCTAGTATATAATTATTCTATAACTATAAAAAATATTTTGATTAAGTTCTTAACCAAACAAAAAAAAACATGTAGTGAATATATATGGTCATCTTTTCTCCTAACTACCAACTGATGTTGAACGATTCTCTGAATATTTTCAAATTTACCAAATTATATCAATTTCAAATTTATCAGAGCACCAAGTGTTTTGAGTTTTCAAAAGAAAGAATTGACAAGTATCATTTTATTTTTAATCAATAAATCGTATCTTCTATCGCTCACAATGTAGTTCAAATACCAAGTCCGAAACACGCGGAATCTTTAACCGGAAAGAAAATTTATTTCCGGGGAATTTCTGCTTTTCACATCCGCGTAAAGCGGTGACACGCTATGCAAATGCACGGAGCGTTTCTCTATTCCCATTGGCCCGATCGCAACCGATTGCCGGAATCGTAAATAACAAGAAATTTTTTCCGGTAATCGTCCGCTTTTAAAAGCTGAAAAATTTTTAAATTCGGGTTTTTTTAACGAATCGGTGAAAACGCGGGTTTTTTTCCAGAATCGGAAACACGGACGCACTCTGTATGTTCACATCCTAAGATTTTATCTGTTTATAGGAAACAATAAAACAGAGGCAAACAACATATTTCACCCTTAATTAACCATTTTAACTAATTAAAAAAATGTAGTTAACCCTCTATAATTCACCCATAAAAACGTATTGCTTTTTTTGGGATGTAAAATGGATGTAAATTGGAACTGCTAGCATATTTTTAATTGGAGAACAATACATCAACATAGCAATTTAATTAATCAGAGTGGATTTTTTAATTTGCTAAAATAGTATATTAAAGATAAAATATACAGTTAGCCTTGATTTTAATGTTACCTGTTAACAGATAAAATCTTGGTTAGCAAAGTTGGATAGTTTTTACCTTGAATTTTATCTCCAATTCCCTAAATTTGGTGCGATTTTATAAATCTATGAATACGTAAACTTTCAGTAGCTCTCAAAAATGGTACTAACAAGGAATCAATACTTTCTAGATAAAAAAGTATTCGAGTTCTACCGCACGTCTTTATTACATGCTTTTGTTTGGGGCATGGTGAAGGTCAAATTAGAGTGTGAGTCATATTATTTCAAAAGTTACATATATGATGTCTGATTTTCATAGCGTATTCGTATATTAAAAAACAACAAAAACATACATTTTTATTTTATCATTGTTATCTATTTCATCATTACGCACAAGGTTTTGTAAAACAATAGCGTCGCTTGACATAATCTTAGCAATCGACACGACTCGAAAGCGAAAATATACAAGGAAACATCAACAATAATATTCTCGGTTGTATGGCTCTTCCCAGTGATATCAGAAGATTTGTTAAATTGTATTCTAATTATTTTTTAAATCTTGATGTGATTTCTTGCGCTTTTTCGTCAGTGAAGAGTTGTTTTGTGCGACACGTATAGAATATTTATCAGATGTCTAAGCCTACTTTTTTGAAAGAAATTGAGTCTTCAAAGTAAAGATTTTGATCTTGGTTTTCTTAATCACGGTGTTTGTTTGAATGCCATTTTACGTTCACACTACTTGCATTTTCTTGTTAAATTAATGTCATATCTTTATATCTTCATTCATCGTTATACAACGGTCTTGTATTTTGCTCTGGTCATCCAAGCAGAAATATAGTGTATGCTCGTTTTGCAATACTGGAGATAAATTATTTTCTTTTAAAAATGTGGTATAGTGGTCAATAAGAAAACAGCTAATCTAATTGAGTAAATTTATGTAGTTTTTTTTTTAACTACGACATTGAACACAAAATGTAAATATACCAGAGATTTTTTGAAAGTTAAGTAACCTTCTATAAGGGCTTGGTAAATAGAAAGTTACATAATTTTGTAAGTACCCGGTATGCGTTACGATCGCAAAGTTACACATACTGATGTAGTTCTTGACTCCTGATAGTAAAGTTTCATTAACAATGCCTTTTCCAGTGAAGTGAACATGGAGAAGTGAAACCCTATTCAAGGATTTTTGTCTGGCTTCTAGGCTACGACCTTTAATGAGCCTCTACCATGATTTCCTAATTTACTGTGTAAAAAAATTAAAAAAGTCAATAGCCCCCAGACTTCATCTCTGTCAGTATTCTCTCTCTTGTGTAGGCCGCTCATTTAGTAATTCTGTCTCTAGTTTTCGCTCTACGTACATTTCCTTTTACACACGTTTTAAATCAACATCATTGCTGTCCGATGACTCCTGTTGGGCATTAATTTTTATGCATTTTTTTTTAAATATTATGAATGAAACTCTGCGTATCTGTGCTTCTGTTGCGATGCATTATTTTGTGAAATAAATATTTTTCAAATTTTTAATAACTTTTGAGTCACCCGGTACAAAAAAATCTTCCTCTTACGAGCCAGCAATACATGGTTGACTAAGTCGTTATCTTTCAGTGATTATTTACTTCGTCACTAGTCACGTGTGAAGTTGTTGTTGTGTCGTTCTTCTTAGAAAAAGTGGAATTCTTTTATATCGGCTCGATTCATTCATCGAGATTTATAATCCGTGAAATCCATAGAATATCAAGGTTAACCACATAAAACGTTTAATTTTCGTCAAATATTCACGATTTATATAATTTCTCATACTTCTTTCATAAATTTGTGAATTTTTTTGAAGTTTCATTTTTCAAGCCGTATGTACTGCGAAAAAGAGAAAGATAGGAAAATTAAACACGCCTAAAGGGAATTTTTCATGATAAAATGACCATTTACGCTGTACGCTCCAAATTTATAAATTCATCTTAGAAACTTAAACTATCGAAAAGAAATAAAAAATGATATAGCTGGAATGTAAAGCATTTTATACAAAAACTTTCGGAACATTTCTTATTAAGAGTATGACCATTCGGTTTTGATAATTACCTCTATGATGAGAGTAATTACGAAATCTTCTTTCATTGCGTTATCATTGGAATTTTTCGTGACAATCTTTCACTGCATCACTTTTCATTAAGTTTGGTTCTACAGATGTATGAAATATTCATAACTTTTTTGAACGACTGTAATCTACAGAATTCTTTATGAGTTCCACTATTTCAGCTAATGAATGAATTTGTGAAACCATGTTTGCTATCTTAACCAAATCCATTTTAAATACAAATCATCGTATTTGTTATTTATAAGTTTCCTGAAAATATTCCTAGAAATTTTTTGTTTTATTCACTTCTATTTTTCAGCAGCCCCTACTTATATCTTTAGAATAATATAGTGTCCACAAGGAACCTTCTGACCCTTGTGTGTGTCCATGATCAGTATTCAATGTATCTTCCCAACAATAAGTGTAAAGAAATCGGAGCGTTGATTGATAGCGTAATTAAATGCTGAAATATAAATTGTTATCGAAAATAATGATTGAAATGGGTAATACATATGGGTTGATTATTTAATAAAGGCAACAATGCCAATGCTGTATCGATGCCGTGAAACTGAGCTAGGCCATGTCGTTCATACCACAACTAAGTTGAATGCCTACCCTCCCTCAGAGCAAATGAACTCGCCCTCATCCTCCATGCTTGTGTGCAGTAATAATAGAAACAGAGCAGTTGTAAACGAGCCGGTCACGGATTGCCATTGCAATGCTTTTGTCAATGTTCAATGCTCTAATTGAAAAATTAGTGTGATAGAGGTCGCAATTTACGACAGTGTCAAGAACTGCAAGAGGCTTGCGGTGCATCTGCATTACCTTACCAACCAGTAGCAAGGTGAGTAACAGAACCAATGATGAAATGCCAATCGACCACCGAGTGGCGTCATTACGGGTCACCGCAAAGAACACCAGTTGGGCAGACCACCACAAATGTGAAAGCTATGGTGATTCTTTCCTACGATTGGGATGGTTTTATCGTAAAGCAAACCACATTCCCCAAAAGCGTACCGTTAACGCGGACTTCTGCCGTTTGATTTTGCAAATCATTCTGCGAGCAGCTCTTTTAGGCCGAGATTACACTATAAAAGTTTGATAAAAGATCTTTTAGAAAACTTGAAAAAAAAACAACCAGTAAGCCTGTTACATTCGCTCGAATGTAACCGTTGCGCTCCTCAATTCCATTTTTCAAATTTTATAAAAGAAATTTTACAAAACCTTTATAGTGTGATCCCGGCCTTTAGAAGAAAACGACGACACTTCACTTTATGTATAACCCACCCATCATTCTGCACGAAAATGCAAAGGTGCAAGCAGCAGAAGCTTTGTCTGATTTGTTCAATCGCTGGGGCTGGGAAGTACTCTACCAACCCTCATACTCTCTGGATTAAGGTCCCCACAACTTCGAGCTAATTTCTAAGATGAAGGAACCACTTCGTGGGATTTCCTTCTGAACAGTTAAAAACGTTCTTCAGGCAATAGATCGCTCTTTTCGCACCATCCAGAGATTAGGCCGAGCCAATTATATCCAAAGGCTTCTGCATCGCCTTGAAACACGTTGTGCGCAACACTTGCGGCTACATCAAAGGTCTGTGAAACTTAGAACCTTGTACGTATACTATGTACCTAGAAAATAAATAGTTTCCCACTATTAAAAAAATCAACCTATGTATATGTAATGTCTCAGCAAATTAACAGCTCAAAATTATTAGAATAAAGCGTGTTTTAGTTTACTGACGCGTTATCTGGTGGAAAAACTATTTATAAATCCCCAGATCTATATAAAAGTCGTTAGATTGTTGAAAAATAATAGCATATGCCACAGTAATTCAGTAAAGTACACTTGGTGGTACAAGGTATTAACCGCAGTATGTAATATATTATGTTATTACAATTTAAATATTTTTATTCACAATCCTGACCATAAGTTTGTCCAAGTTAGTTTCCATAATTATTTTGAATAAAAAAAAAGTGGTGTCTTTCTTGTGCACCTTCGTACGAATTTTGATGAAGGTTTCTCTGAAAATACGGAATTCCTGTCTTGTACATGAGAAAATAAATAGATGCTGAAGACACCATAATTAAGGAAAACGCAAAGAAAAATCCTGTTATGTTAGGCTAAAAATAGCAACGATTTTTTTTCTTAAAGTTTGTATGATTTTCACGGATTTATGTTGAACATATGCACCACACACACATAACTTAACATAAACGAATAGTTCGAAATATAAAATACTGAAACTTCCGGAACGGGGAACAGCTATCAAATGACTGTGAATCACAAGACTAAAATTATATAGAAAATCACGAACAATTGCCCTTAAAATATACATATATTTTTAAAGTTCTAAATTGCTCTTTAAAATGTAAATGCAAACTTGGGTCATAACACTTTTCTTGGTAAAACAGAATATGCTAATGATTGCGTAATGAATTCCTTACCAAATTCTTTTAATTGCACGAGGCGATTGCTTTCTCGTTTCTTCCCAAGCGGAAAATTATGATTAATATTACGCACGTTATAATTTTTTAAAAAAAATCTTTTTCTTTCCCAAATAAATGTATCGTGTGAAATAAGAATGCTTGAACGCTCATTTTCTTTTCTTGTTTTCTTATTTTCATTCTCTTTCTCGAGCATTAATGTTGTTATATAAACATTATATAATTTTGTTTCGTTAAAATTATGAAATTATTTTGTTTAGATTTATGTTTTTAGTTGAACTTTCTATTCTTCTAGAGAGGAAACAATCCATTACTCTGATGATGGTTTTCGTTTTATTTCAGAAATCCTGATTGTTGAAACAGTTACGTCTCTTGTGATATACGAGAAGGAGTAAACTAGAAACTACTGTATTTGAAACATTCTAGAGTTTTCGAAAACTCGAGAATCTCACTCGCATCGTGAAGGTCAGCTATCGCGTGTGTGTGTGATTCCAGACTATCTCCATTTCCTTAGTATGTAGTAACCCACATTGCCTTCGGCCTCTATTACCAAACAAGCAGCACCAGCTCGTTTTAATCCCCAACATAAACACCGCAACACCGGCTATCCTTCATTCTTGTGATGGAAGAAAGTTTAGAAACATCGTCGAAGGACGAGTTCACCTTGTTACTAAGACCAAGGTCGAAATACGGGTTATGGGAACATATGTTTTTTTTTTATTTCGGGGGAACGAGAATATTCTGAAATTATCTTAATGTTCAATCAATTTGTTAAATGAAAAAAAAAACAGCTTGATTTTTTCTCTTGAGGAGTAAATTTGGACAAGGACAGTCGTCTTAAATAAGAACTATTTCTTAAACGGGTGGGAATTCTTCTCATTTGAAGAACCGTACAATAAGACAACGTAGTAACTTATTTTCTCAGGTTGAACATATATATATGTACATAAGCGAATGTTCATGATACATATATCGTATTCCCCTCCATTAGCCGGCACGCCGTGAAAACCAGGGGGACACCAACTTTTAGAATGTTGGAATCTGGTCCATTCTCGGCATGCTGGGAAGAGCGAAATCCAATAAGGATCATCGAATGCAATCCAAAAAGTCTGATATCAGTTCATATAAAGTGCTGAATAAATAAGCGAATCGGAATGAAATGTGTATTTTTCACTATAGCAATCCTATTTCGTCCAGAAATTTGATAATGGTAATGAAAATTTAGAATTTACTTATTGGTATATTTTGATTATCGTCAACCCATTTTACCAAATACAGCTGCTGTATTCTGCACGTTTGGTGTCATTTAAAAACGTTCTTTTGCAGTGCAATGCTTCAATTTTTTGCTCTGCTTATTCCAATTTTACACACATGATCAAGGCGTACAAAAATACTTCACAGTTTACTTGATGTTACCCAAAATACTCATATTATCGTTCAACTCATCTTACCTATGAGAAAGAATCTCATGCTTAGTGTCCGACATTTTCAATAAATCAAGATTTGTTTTATCGAACAATTTTCATACTATCTGAGCCTAGATCGCAAAATCTAAAGAATCCCAAAATGCAGAGAACAGGTAAAGTTCAAATCAGCTAATTCAACCAATTCTTAGAGTTCAGATTTTTAAGAATTATCCGGAATCTGTGACTCGGCATGTTGGTCTCCCTCGCTGTTCCCCAGTATGTGGAGAAATACGGTGAGTAACATAACCGGCCTTGTGGTGTATTTATTTTATAAAATGCACTTACTTCAGCGATTTTTTCCTGCTTTTTTAATAGATGATACAATACAACCCGGCAAATATACTCAATGACTTTCTTGCAAGGTCATTCCCAAAGAGTGAACGCTGGTATTTATGTAAATACTGACTTTGAGGTATGACGCAATAATGTGGAGACGTCTGTCTCATGTTGAGAAAAATCGCTTTATCTTAGATAAAACTATCGGTTCATTGAAGAAATATTAACTGACTTTAAAACCGAAGCAGATCGGAATACTTTGAATTTAATATCAAAGTGGAGAGTAAAGGTTATGGGAAAAGATGGAAAAACAAAATTTTCTTAAAATGCGTTTCCCCGTATTCTTTTATCTGTGTTGTAGAATTTCCATTAAAATCATGAAGAAAAGAAGAAACACAAAAAAAGTGTTTTTCGTTAGTTTACCTTATAATATAAATGTAGAATCTAATTAATGAGATAGTTACTCATTTAAAAACAAATGAGCTACCGTTCATAATTTCAAGAGATTTTATGTTATTTATTTATTTAATTACAATTACAATTATTTAATATAATAATAATTACAATCTCTATCCTTAATCCTATCATCATTTAGAGAGAGAGAGAGAGAGAAGAGAGAGAGAGAGAGAGAGAGAAGAGAGAGAGAGAGAGAGAGAGAGTAGTAAAAAAAAAGTTATATTCAAAAATCTCTACTCACACATCAACTGTGAACTTCATTAAAAAAATCTACTCATGTACAGGGCGACCGATCAAAAGATATCCGTCACATAAAGTCACGGCTTATAGTGAGAGAACCACATCTAATTACTTATAAATTTAAATTGCATTGCAGAGGCATTCATAAAGTTCAATGTGAGCACCTTCAGTAACTCTGCAGATGTCCAAATAGTATTAACTTTCTTGCCAAGTGGTTAATAGCATTTGAGGTGTTATCAAATCGACTGCTTCAAACGCTGTTTCAAATCATGTGGTTCAGATTTCACTCACACGGTGTTTAACACGCGTCACTGATATTAATTCAACTATCCTACATACGCACTGAACCTGATGTGGCGTCCACATGCTGCCACTACTACTACTAAACCACACGTATACCTCGCAAATATTCCTCTGCGAAACTTCTAACGAATCAGCGCGGTGTATGTGTTGTGTAACCCCATCGTCAAGTATACGCAGATAAATACCATCGTTGATTACACATCGTCAAGTTTGTTTCCGAGGAACGTCTGTCATCTGAAGTCTCTGAAGTACTAACATCTGCCTTCCAAATTCGGAAGCAAACAGCCCAGCAGTTTATTTTGCCTGTATCACGTACTATGCGTGAGTTTTCAATGTTGTAGGCCTAATTGTGTGTGTGCTTTCTGTAGATATTTTTTAAATGGAAGATCGACTTGCATTTGAAACTTTAAGTCGAAAACCACAGAAAACCAGCTTCAGCCTACCACGGCGGTGTCCTCATTTCATGTTGGCAGTTAGCGCAACTGCTGCGAAAAGCTACTCAAACCAGCTGTCGATAATGCGCGTGCGCGACCTTCTTACAAAAGTTGGAGTAATTCCCCATTGGGATACGTACAGCATTTTCATAACAAAGCGTGTTTGATTCTCTTAGTTATTAACCAGCGTTTCTCAATCTGTAGTCCACAGGCAGAATTGATAAAATTATTTACCTGTTGTAATTTATATTAGTAATATTCATATAGGTTCAAATTAAATCCTTCAAACTTGCGTTCATCTAACATCATTGAGGAGAATGAAGGAAATTGCGATCCTAAATACGGGATATAACTAAATTTTTTGCCGAAAATTGCAATTTATTGACTTAAATGCAATTTCTGAAGGTGTGGAAATAAAGGGCTGCTACAAATCGCAGTAAACAAAAAATGAATTTAACGAAAAAAATATTCAAATGACCACATTTCATTGAGAAAAATAAAATTCGGTTAACTGTGTGTGGGATTTAAATAACAATCCTTAAAATACCGGAAATCGCCAATTGTGATAAAAAACATTGTCAGAAGTAGGCACAATCACCAATCATACATAAAATTTCAAAAAATGAGGACAAAACATTGAACCTGGCAAATATTTGAGATGAATATTTCTAATTATTGTCATAATTATCGTAATATAATATATATTATGAAAACGATGCGTGTGCGTGCGTGTGTATTCAGGACTTTAGTAAATAATACAAATTCGAATAAGTACCGTTGGAAAAACGGGAATATGAAAAGCATCGGAACAAAATTAAAATTACAGGAATGTCCCGTAAAACAGGACTCAAATGGTCCGTCGAATTGTTTCAGACATTTTACAGATCCTAGTTTTCAGAAAGGTTGAAAAACACTGGTATAAAAAACCATTCTTTTTAAATACTTGTGGCGCGGTCCATATAGCTAACTCCCCGAACAGTAAATTACTGGCAAACTGTTCATCCCAGAGGCATACTTCTAATTAGGAAAAGTATCCAAATTACGTGTGTACCTCATATATGTCGTTCATATTGCAAAGAGTTGTATAGTGATTAAAATGAAAAATATTAACTTTTTATTCGAAGACCCTTTGGTAAAAAACCAATCAGAAAGTTGTTGCCCCGTCTCTCCTGATGCCAACAAAAGAAATTCTACACTTTTAAAGTGCAATATTCGCTAAGATATTTGAATTCAAAAAGTGAAAAAAACTGGGGGGGGGGATATATATACTGTATATATAAACAGCATACACTAACGGAAAATGTTTCTTCCCATCACTTATGTTGTTCCCAGGTTTTCTTCATTTTTTAAATTCAAATACCTCAGCAAATATTGCACTTAGAAACGTGGAATTTCTTTTGTTGTTCTCAGGCGAAACCGGGTAACAACTTTTTACTGGGTATTTGAGCACAGGGTGTTCGCATAAAAAGTAATTTTTTTATTATAATAACTATACAATATGAATGGCCCTTGCAATATAAATGACTTATCTGAGGTCCACACGTTATTTGGATACTTTTCCTAATTGGAAGTATGCTTCTAGGATCAACGGTTCACCAGTAATTTGCTGTTCGTGGAGTTAGCTATGCACCCTGTACATTTACTCAATCTTATATAGGAACTAATGTTTTTTTTAAAAATATAGTTTATTTATATGCAATCTCGTGTTGATTGATCAGCGTTAGATCTTACATTGATGAATAAATTGATGAAGTCCTCTCAATACAAAGTTAGAAAACGGAAGAGTATAGCTTCGTAGACACCCATCTGACACATAGGAACAAGCTAGTAAAATTTTGTGCTACAAATAAGCTACGTATGTGAATACTTCATTGATCTTGACTTCAATTAAATGTTAGCGCAATCATTTGGAATTTGCAGTACGAGTTCCAAAATTAAATCTTGTCAAAATTAGTAAGGAAATATCGCTCGCACAGTCAGATACTGCTAGATGGAATCTCCCAACATATTTAGTTGACTAATGAATTTGGTTCAAGAATTTCCAGTCACGCATCGAGTCGATATAAATCACGAACATTCACAGAATGAAAGTCAGCCGAAGTATTAAATTATTTCAGCGTCACGACGTGGAAAAAAAACAAAACAATTGATTGATTCTTTTTCTTCCCATCACATTTACGTTTTCAGCAACGCATATTTTGCAGTGGATAATATAATCAATTACTGTGACTAATTACGCAAAAGATAATTTACATTTTCAATCAAATCGAGATACAACAAAGATAAACGACATCACTACATTGAAAATAGAATCAAACGGAAAATATGTATTGTTAATGAAAAATTATTAACTTATAATTATTATTTAACGAATACAGTTTAAAAAAATCAAAAACAAGTCTTTTCTCCCCGCAATTAGTTCGATGATTTTGTTTTGGAACTCATAAAATAATTACTATTTGAGAAATGGTGCGCTTTTACTTTCTAATTGTTTTATTATCGATAATTAGCCTCAAATATTAAAAGGTTCAAGATTTTGGAAAACGTTCAAAATGAAATCAATTAAAGATCTCAATTTCATTAGTAATATTTTTAACTGTTTTACACGTCTGTACATAACCAAAATAACCAAATGTACAAGTATAAACGCATATCGTATAAATAATTTAATAATTCCATTAAGTGGAGAGTATCTTATAGTTTAAAATCTTATCTCCTGAGGGCCTATGTCGAAGAATAAACTTAAAAAAAAATGCTTTGCATTTGCTTTTACATTTAAAAACCATATTTGTTTAGAGAGCATGAGAATATTAAAATGCAATAAATAGGGATTCGGGGGTGTCTATTTTCAGTCTCAATAAGATTAACAAACAAAATTTGTAAAAAGCACTATAATTGCAAATAAAGAATCAAAATTTTAACGCAAGTAAATTTACACTTTAAAAAAAAACGCTGCTCTAAAATTGCATCACTCAGACTAAACTAACAAAAAATGAGAACAAAACTAATATATTCGAGGATCACTTTAAAATACTTTAGCTATTATTCACATAATCCAGCAATTAATTTTAATACGTTTTTTCGGGGGTAGCACTCAAATTGATGTTCTTTTAAACTCTCCTAGCAATTATGAATAGAAAAAAAAACTATTTTTTTTTAAAAGGCAACGACTATTTTTAAAAGCAAACTTCTTTTGATTTTAAAAATCGATGAGGTATCTGTAGTAGTGGGAATAGCATCCAAATGATTTGCGACTAAAAGCTAAGTACTTCGTTTGAAAGTCAAATCATTAAAATAACATCTTTAGAAAATATGTTTCATGTGGTACGTAATCTAACAATTTCTGACGTGCAATCTATTCAAAAACTCGTTTGAGACTCTTGAGTTGTTCAAAAATTTAACTACTCTGCAGTTTACTTAAGTGTCCATAAGTTTATCCTATATGTATTTGGCAAAAATTATAATTTATTTTCCTGTTTTTAAAAAAAAAACCTGTATTCTTGAAAAAAACACCATGATTATTTAATGATCAACCTTTGTTTATATATTTTAATGGATATATATTCAGTTCGTTATCTGACTAGGGCTTAAGTATAATTCATAGAAAAATACATTCATTGCAGTATGAAATTTGGTATAATTTAAAGAGTTTTTTTTAGCTTAATTATAAATTTATATAATCAAAAGACTTTATATAATCAAAAGATAGTGTGTCATAATCTATTATTTTATGAATAAATGATTAAGTTTGATTTGATGCTACGTAATGCAATATCGAAAGATTCGAAAACTAATAAAATTATATGCGAAATGTTGATAAAAGTCGTAGTAGCACTCTTGTATAAGACGTATGACAAGTTCGAAAAATTGAATCATTACTCGAAAATCATGAGATTGATTAGTTGGAGATTTTTTTAAATATATCGTGCGTTAAATTATTCCCCAACATTTATGCACAATAAAAAGAAAATAATTAACATCTCTATGTTTCGAACAGTAGCTACTCTCTCTCTCTCTTGGTGTCCATAATTGAATGGAAGGAAATTTTTATAAGACGATTAAAATAGAAAACAGACGAAGAGGAACTTCAAATGACTTATGATGGATATTATACAACATACAGTAGGACCTCTCGATAACGGACATCCATGGGACAAAAACTTTTGTCCGCTAACGAGGAATGTCCGCTATTGCGGAGGTACGATATAGAGTAGAACCTCGTTTATACGACTTTGACATTTATACGACGTTTGGCTTTGGCATACGAAAATGACACACCAATTACCAGAAAAATTTCTTAAAGGTACATGTCTCCTATTTCTTGACAAGCCAAGCAAAGAACGATTTTCATAACCCTTGCACTTTGGAGGGATTTACACTACCATGTGTGGAGGAGACATGTTGCTGTGCATTCTTCAACAATGATAGAAAAGTAAGTTGGAAAACAATAAATGGCATTTTTATGCTATTCAAATCTATGTAAATCATATAAATACAGTGTGTTCTCTGACGTGCGGTATCCCATATTATTTTTAAATATTGACAGTAAATTTTTTATGTCATGTAATAGCATTCAGGGTTCCTTTATTTGCTTAATATATAACATCTCAAAAATTTTCTCCACTGGATATTACAACGCTTGTCAATTAAAATTAATAAATAAAAGGGTTAATAACGCGAGAAGGAAAACCCCATAATATTGAAACTCACAAAACGTTTGTTATTAAAATTTGGATGCACCGAAATTATCGTTTCAACAAAAATATTACTCATTAGCATACAAATATTTGTGTTTTGGTTGTAGCTGTTCCGATCAATTCAAAACTGTAATTTAAATTTTCATTTCTGAAATAAAAATGAATGATATTATCGCGATGTTGAAGTTTTTTGGCTTATGTGAAATAAATTATGTGCAAAAAATTAAACTTACGAGAATAATTTGGAAAGAACACAGTGCATCCTTAACACATTCAAAATTATTTGCATTAATTAAAACTAATTTGTTTGAATTAGTTTAATTTTTTTATAATAACTTTTCAAATTACAAGAGCTGTTACGCGAATGATTAAAAAAAATTATTGAAAAAAATAACTTTGTGAAAACGGATAGCTCTCTCAATGTATTAAAGTACAACATACGAGATAGGTCCGTGTCAGCTCAAAAGTTTTTGTATTGCGAATTAACTGGATATTTCGGGGCGTAACGTTTTTTAACACCTTTAATTATGATAAATTTGTCATTTACGGGAAATATTAATTAGTTTGTACGAAAAAATGTATCAATTAGCTCCATCTGACGTATCATTTATTTAAAATAATACGGTAAAGTGTGTATATATATATATATATATATATATATATATATAGTTTTTACAGGTATAATTACCATCATAGATTTCTTGCGTTGCTTGATTTTCTTATCTTTTGTCGCTTTCTTTCCACGAATTCTCTCGATTTGCTGCTTAATTTGCTGTGTTAAGAATTTTTTTTCATTTGTTCTTTAACGATCATTAGTTGAGAGATTACGCCCTTAAGCGCAAATAAAAACAGATTCTAATTTCCGGAACAGCTTCAAGACACTTTAGTATTAAAATGGATTGACAAGTGATTTATTTAGAGTTCTACTAGTTCTTCCCATGAAATTAACAAGAGCATGTTTCATTAGATCTCTTTTCAACGATTAATATCACAAAATTGGTAAGTGATTTGATTAACTATCTAATTCACGTAAAATCCATTGAAGAGAATGTAAAAGAATGGAGCATTCTTTCAAAAATGAGGCTCTTGAACACGACGTTTATGATGGCGTTCACGTACTACACTAGTATATTGGTGTATATTGGGTAAGATGACATGTCTAAAGCATAATAGAAAAATAAATATAATTTGACTTTTTTCTTACCACTCTACTGCCCACTTATTGACTGACAGATATCCTATTTTTCCCGATGAAATTCCAGTGAGAAAAATGATTAAATTTCAATTTTTTTACCACGGTCATTTTCACAAAAAAAAATGTTATAAGAATGAATACAATAACATAAATATAATGATCTACAATATTTAACGGCAATTCTGAATGACTGCTTGAACTCTTTCATAGACAAGTCGGTATTTGAACCCGTTGAATCAAAAATTGGTGCATTAACCCAGGGTTACATAATAAGGGCTATATCTCATGACGCGCCGGAATGGATACGAGCTGGCGTAATGCGTGCTGTCACTGCTCTGACAGAACCGAAGAAGCCCTCTTTGCTACCTTGTTAATTACGATAGTTTGCAATCGCTGCACTACCCATTTTACTGAATTGTTTCGAAAGTTATCTTTTTCATTATTGACATCGGTATTTGTATAAGCATTTTGGTTTGCTTCTTTCAATCATTTAAAAATTTGAATTAATTTTCTTTCTTTTTTTATGATTTAACTTCCACCAAGAATAATTTTCTCGGATCTATTTTAGTTGAAATAAAAAAGTTGGTTAAATTTTAATATGTTAACTAAAAGCCGACTCGAGACAGATAGCTTTAATTATTTTTTGAACTTTCTGATAATTTTTAGTTTGTCCTTTTTATTTCATTTGAATAAGGTGTGACTTTTAGAAGCGCTGACTTCGTCATTTCCATATGTGTGATATGGAAACCGTTCGCGGGTCAGAAACAGGCTTGTGTCCAGTGGGGGGGGGGGGATAGGTTCCCCCTCCCGAGAGTTAATAAGACAATGGGAAAATAATCGTTCTATACCGTAAAATACAAGACGTTTAGTCACCGTATGCCCTTTACTCTCACTAATTCACCCTCCCCAACATATTGGCCTGGATCCACGCCTGACCAGAAAGTCGTGTACCTGTCATGCTTTATGTGATTTGATATCCTTCTTCAGGAACATCTTAAGCGGGCCCAGGTGGACCCATGCGTCAAGGTGGGCCTGGAAATCACACAATAATTCATATTTGTTTATCACTAATTAACGTAAAAATCGTCAAAATGAATTACCAAAATACCATACGCGCTCACCACTGACACTAAAACAACACCATGAACGAGAGATCACTTACTTAAAACAGTGAAACAAGCAACTGAAATGTAAAATAAGCCACTTGAATAATGCAAGTACTAAAAACTAAGACGCCTTCATATACATATTAAGGAATTCTACTAAAAACTATCAGATCAGTGACGTCACGCAGCAGTTTCGAAACCACACCCACTGAGCCAAGGCAGCAAGCGTGACTTCAAAGGGATGAAACAGCCATTACTATATAGTCCAGGCATAAACCACGCAGCTAACAACTAGCTTATCTAGTTTCACTTTAGTTGCACGACAATGAAACGCATATCAATGTTTCACATTCTTAAAGAGTAATAAGAACTATAAATTGTGCATTTCTTTTTTGATCAACGCTCTCTATGTATTAGGAAACCTTCGTTTTAATTTTAAACGAAGTTCGATAACATAAACTTGTAACATGCGCGTGAATCATTTAAAAATAGCCCGATACAACTCGGATTGTAAAATTCCTCTCGCATAGATCATTTCGAATTGTTTCAACAATAATTTCCTGTGCTTCTGTAAATTTATTCGCTTTATCATTTCTCAGCGACATCACACAAGTCACTTATTATTGACGTACAAGATCCATATATTTGAAACATTCGTGAGAGCAAAATCGAGAACTTTGTGCGTGGGAACAATAACTGTGAATTGAAACGGAAATCAAAAGGACAACCACGATTACAGATATGCATAATGCTTTCGCAATCACAAAACGACTTTCGTATTAATGGAAATGCCGCGAAGCTATCATTCGCATCATGCGATTAATTTTACTCTGTTTCCATTTGTAATATGTAGGAAAAGACATTTTACGATGATGTTCAATCTACGGGTGGGGGCCGTATTTTGATCAAATTAATGGTTTGCTTGATAAGTTATTGGAAAGTTTCAGTCTATAGAAAAGTATGACTGATTTATACGAGAACAGCTTTTTGTTATGCCGATCTAAATTGTTCTACTCGTATTTGGAGTAAATCGATATGTGAATGCTTCTAACCGGCAAGGGAATTAAATTATGAGAAATTATTTTTTGCTTAGTGCTTCGTGATAATACGAAAGGTTTTAACCCTTAAATGCATGCTCTTTTTTTCGAGCTGATAATTTTCTTCATTTTTACGGATACATATAAAAAGCCTGAAAAATCATTTAAAACAATCTATCTCGAATTGTATTTCTTCTACGGGGCCTTAAAGAGGCTGTATAAAGCCTCAAAAATAACCCTTAAAATAAATGTAAATTGAAGTAATATTACATTCATATAAAACTACTTCTTTGTGATTAAAATTATAGTAAGAAAAAAAATTCGAGTAGCAAACAAAACACATTTTAATAAATTAGCGAAATCACAGCCACACATACTCTGCAACAAAGAGTTGTTGTCGTTGATTGGGGGTATCTCTACCAGCCAATTCAAAATATAAAGGGAAAAGAAAATTACCTCAGCTTATGTGCAAAGGGGATTTTGAATTTTCAAACTGGCTGCAGTCTTGAACGTTTAAAGGACCAAATTTATCAAGTTACAAATTGTCTGAAAATCACTTTTCTTTCCAAATATCAGTTTCGGCATCAACATCCAGAAAATTCAATTTCTCAGTATATCAGGCCGAAAAAATACCATCTCTGCATACAAAACGCCAGCTGGGGCGAAAATTGCTGTAGTTAAAGGAGGCTGCTATGACTCAGCGCTTCACGCTACTATTACGTGTTGAAAGGAATTGAAAAGTATCTCTAGTGTATTGGTTAACGCACTTGCCCGGTATGAAAGGGGATCCGGATTCGATTCTCGGAGGAGGCAAATCACTTTTCTTTCCAAACATCAGTTTCGGCATTAACATCCAGAAAATTCAATTTCTCAATGTCTGAAAAATATTTATTAATTATTATTTCTTGCCTTTGGCAGGAAAATGATCGATTCAAGCTGTTAGTGAACATCATACTACGGACGCATATATTCGAAAGGTGAGTCTCACGAAATCCCGTCGTTGTCGAAGGACATTGAGTGTTACATACTCGGTCATCACTTTCATTTCCGTCCGGCAAAAGTGCTTTGTAGTCTAATGTAATCTCGATGTGTGCGCACCACTGTCTCGGATTCAGAGGTGCAACTCATTAGCAATACCACTAATACCATTAAATTATTGTTCTCTTCTCCTAATGCATTCATCTGTGCTCTGGTCAACTCTACATTAACGTTGAGAGGTTAGAGACAGTTGAGTAATGTTGCATAACACTGCACTCTTTTAAGTCTTTTAAGGATAGTACAATTGAACATGAAGATCTGAACGATGTTTGTCGTTATCTACACCTCGATAAATATGTAATCGAAGATATATTTCAATTCAGTGGGCCCCTCGAGAAAACATACGTTCATTCCGGGAGAGTCACGTAGTTATTTGTCGCACATTGATCATAACCTATATTTGAGTAGTTTCAGTTTGAGCAAGCTCACGAAATTTATCTAGAGCTAGGTATACACACATATATAGTTTCATCCTACTCTACATACAGATAAATTCGTGAAATGCAACGAGTGATTAAGAAAGCTATCAGAATGAAATCTAGGATGGTATCCCAGATGAGTAATGAATGGTGTTGAGATTTGCGTGTCGTGCACAAAACTGAATTCTTATGAGAGAGAAATCTAATAGGTTTAAAATCGAGATGGATTAGAGTATGTCGAACGAGATTATTTGAAAACATATTCTTCGTAAACGGTCAGATCATCTGGGAATGAGAAGTCTTTAAGGCTCACTTTTATGATCGATTGGAGAGCTCATATTTGTTGCCTTCTGAGTCTTGTTACACATCTGAGCTAGGTATACATAGTACAGTTTTATCAAGTGAATTCAAAAATATGTTTCACAATTCCAAAGGTATTTATGTTGCAACAAAGCCATGAACTAAGGATATCCAGAGCTATTCGACCACTGCTCAAGAAAGTTTTAGTTTTTCGGTATAAAAATAAAAATAAATTACAGTTAATTGTGAAAATAATATAGTTTAGTTAGAAATGAGAAGAGTATATTAATATATTCAAATATACATTAGGACTGGCACTTAAAACTGAAGAAAGATTTTCTAAAATCAAAAGCTCTATTCTAAGTAGAAATTGACTATTTCAAGGATTGAAGTCATGATGCATTATAAAATTTCAGCGTAGTCTATATTAATTCATATGGTTTTTCAATACTGTCATTATATACTCTTCTTAAAATTATTAGATAGTTATTGCAAGATAAAAACAAAATCAATGATCTTGGTATTGAAACTAACATTTCTTTAGAAAGCGTAAGCATCTTATTTCGAAAGTTGAAAATTCCAATTAAATTAAGTTATAATCGGTCACTATAACAAGCATAAGTTACCGTATATATACTACATGCCGTACATAAGTATTAAGCAATTTAAAAATTGACTGACTTCAATAAAAATCCGACTTTTCTGAAAATTCAAACAATTTTTGGAACTAATGACATATAAGGGAAGATTTGAACTTGGAAATGTCCGTGAATCATTGATTAACATCAACTGAAATCGCTATAACGTCATAAATTTGAGCAAGAGGGAAAAAAAGATGTGAGAATTTATTGTTCTTACCTAGAGAGTAGGATAATGTTGAACTCATAATAATGCAGTATTTCGGAGAGAAATAAAAAAAAGCAAAGAATTGCTAAAGCCACGCATCTCGATGAATCAACGGATATGCTTCTCTTCCCAAAAAAGAAATGTTTCGAAAAATAAAAATTTCCCGCAAAAGAGGAAATGGGAAAAGGAGAAACGGAATGCTCCAGAGAAAACTGATTTTGTGACTGCGCAAGCTCAAGTTATTTTTCTGCTGTCAACCAATAAGATTTCGAGTCATCTCCTGAAACTTACTGGCGCGCGGCCACAGGTTGCAATGGGCAGTACATATCTTCACGTACTTATTGCCTGTTGATTCACAAAGCAACGACACTACCAAGTATCTGACCAGTTGAAAGTTTCGCGAACGCGGTCAAGATATTAATAAAAGTTTTCATTACCATCTTCAGAAATTTTGCTCCTTCATTTACTTGCTTTGAACCGAATCAAACGAGACCTTTTCATTTTTCTCTTTAGAATTTAGTATTCTTTAAAGAAGTTTTTTATATGACGTAACTTACAAATACAGTAATTCATCTGCACATTTTTTCCCCCTGTAGAGATTGAAAATCATTAATTCTTGGTCAACATGTTGCAAAACATCTTCAATTTGTTCTCGATTGTAGGACTTTTGATCTCATTCGGACCGATGACTGCTGATGAAAGCATTCAGTTTACATTTCGAGGTAAGAATCGACTTATGGCATTGCAATTATATAAAAGTTGTTTTCTTTTATAAATAATATGGGTAATTTTTCGTATCGGATGGAATATTCGGTGAATAATGCTTTTTATAATAGCCTACTTTGAGAAATGTTTTCCTGTGACTGTATTTTATAGATATAACGTTATTTTACATCATTTTAATTGGATCATGAAGAAAAAGTATTTTCTTTGATTTTAAGATAAATTCATGTTATCAAAAGTGATAAATATTTCATATCATCTAATGAATATAAGGGGAGTAAATTAACCTATATCGGGGCCATTTATTACACGGTAGATATTAGGTGAAGAAGACTTGTTGATCATCTTCACGTTCATGTTTGAGCAGGTAAGTAGTACAGTAACATGTGATAAGAGAAAGAGAATTTATTGAAAAATATATTAATGAAAAAAGGTATGAAAAGTCGAGATTCGAAATTTTGTGAAAAGTTAATATGAACGTAACTTTTCATTTCATTCATTGTAATAAATGATTTCAATTATTATCTTGGTACAAGATGATTTTTTTTGAAAAAAAATTCCAAAAATAAAATTGATAATTGAGGGGTTTAAAGTCAGCAATGTAAGTTGATTAATCCGAATTTTGAGGATAAAGAAAGTTTTACTAGAATTGTTGTCATAGGTTCCCATGTTAAAAAGTTTCTGATTTCACACACAATCTACAGGCAAACTATTGAAGCTGAGACTTGGTTTATTTTCCTCTTTCAATAGTTTAGTACTTCTAGATTACATTTCGGGACTTGAGTCAGCATTTTTGAGAATGTGACTTACATCAAATGTGATATTGACCCCCCCCCCCTCTCCATCCAATTAATAGTATTATGACATGAATGTCGCTCTTCACTTGTTAATACAAGATAATCTTGTATTAACAAGTGAAGAGCGACATTCATGTCATATATATAGCCATCTGGTGGCTCGTCGTCCATGAGCTATTGACTGATCGGTTCACCGTCCATTGCACGGTTCCGTTCGGCACATATATACGCTCTAGCGAAGGAAAATCTCTGTCTCCTCTGTAGCTTAGTGGTCAGAGCACTCGTCCGGCAATCGAGGGACCCGGGTTCGACTCGAGGCAGAGATGAGTTTTTCCTTCCTCATAAAACAAAAATTGACATCTCAAATAATAAATATCTTCACAACATCCACTCCTCCGTATATCTTGTAATAGTATTAATTCACACACAAAAAAAAACTACATTGTTTGGCCGAGGCCTGTTCTAGAGATTTCGAGTGTTAGTATATTAAATTTATATATATAGACTGTAAATAACAAATATGCCACTATTTTTCTATAAAAAAAATTGATTAAAAGCTGCTAAAGGTAGAAACGTACCCGTAAAACTCAATATAGTTTTTTACTGAACCTAAACACATCCAATATTTGGCGAATTAATTTATAGGGGAAAATATACCCCCTTTATACTTTTCATTCAAAACAGTGAGCCGGAGACTCGTGCTTCAAATACCAGGAATTTTGTCGCCTCTCAGATGTGAAATTGTTTATCGCAAAAGATTCCAGCCATAAATTTCGCTTTCTGGTACGGAGGCCAATCCATCGACATTCACTTGAAAAAATTATCTCACGCTCTGCTTTACAAGTATTTACCCTAAATAATAATCAGCTTTTTGTATATTCATTGTTTTCACCTGAAATAATGAAAATAAATAGAGAAAAAATGAAATCGTGTCTCATATTTCTTGAAATATATACTGTATATATATGCAATCGAATCCCGTTTTAACGAATACCTTTGTAGCGAAAATCTCGTTCTAACGAACACTTTTCTAAGCCCCCCGATAAGTTTACATAGGAACATTTTTAAAAATCCTGGAATTCTTTTATAACCAAATGTCGTTATAACGAAGTCATTTCACCGGTCTCTTGGAGTTCGTTATAATGGGATTCGACTGTATTCTGCGGTAAAAGTTACTGATTCACTTTGAAAAATGAATACCAAATTATTTCTCAACCTTAATAACAGTATTTTTTACTAATTCGTTATATTATGACGTAGACATAAAAAAAGTAAGTACAGTCGAATCTCATTATAATGAACACCAAGAGACTAGAGAAATCATCTCGTTATAACAACGTTTCGTTATAAAGAAATTCCAGGTGTTTTAAAAATGTTCCTATGTAAACTTGTCTGGGGGCTTAGGAAAGTGTTCGTTAAAACGAGATTTTCGCTATAACGGTGTTCGTTACAACGGAATTCGACTGTAATAGATACAATTTTGATAATGACACATCAGTTATCGTAATCTGATCACATAGATCGCCGATATGAATGGAAACCATCTGGACCACCAAGATAAGAAAAAATTTCCATCGGAAAACAGCAGAATACCAACGATGAGTCCAAGGCAGAGCCGTAACTAAGATTTTTGCCGCCCTGGGCAAACATGATTCAGCCGCCCCCACAACTTTAAAATTCGATAATTTTATAACGGTGATCTTTGTTCCCACCTAAAACTGCCACCCCATAAATTTTGCCCCCTCTAGTTACGGCCCTGGTGCAAAACATGGTACGTTTTGCGAAAGTCAAACGATCCTGTTTGTGAGCGATAATATAGACGGCTTTTTTCTCAGCCCACGATATCAAAGAAACAGATAGTTTCTGGATATTATGCTGAAGTGAACATGGAAAGAAAATTCATCTGGTCTCCGCCGGGACTCGAACTCAGGCCCTCTTGCAAACCGTTCAAGCATGCTACCATCTACACCGTGGAGACACTTTGAGTCCCGGCGGAGACCAGATGACTTTTCTTTCCGAGTTCATCTCGGCATAATATCCAGAAAATATCTGTTTCCTTGATATCTTAGGCTGAGAAAAAAATCGTCTATCTCTCTCTACGGTCCTACCTGGGGACCATTTGCTGAAGTTAAGGGAGGCTACTAATGCCTCTTCTTCAGCTCCTCACGCCACAGTGCCTGAAATGAGGGAGGTAGGGTCATGTCTCCAGTGGTGTAGATAGTAGCATGATTTCGTCCAGTTTCCGAGAGGGCCTGGGTTCAAGTATCGGCGAAGACCAGGTGACTTTTCTTTCCGAGTTCGCCTAGGCATAATATCCAGAAAATATCTGTTTCCTTGATCCTGTTTATGTTTCAAAGTTAATGGTGATTTTCTCTTATTTTTATGAATTTGATATTACTTGTAAAATTTGAAACTCTTGAAATTGTTCTCTGTGAGCCCTACAGTTGTAAGTCATATTTTATATTTCTGGATGACATTTTGCTCCTTATTGCTAGAACACAATTCTGCTACAGACAAGCATGGGGTGGACCCGGAGAGTTTTTTTTTCTGCAAAGTCACATATTTCCACGGTTTAAAACATTTGTGACGATACATCGAGAACGTCCAATTTTATTGGTCATATACGTTTTAGAAATGCCGGTGCCATCGAATAGCCAAATTTCACGAATTTCACTTTCTTGCAGAACTTCCCCCGTGGCATTTTTTCTATTGATCAGGTAGTTGTAGAAAGGGCATATTTTTATTGATTTTTTATCCAAAGACGGAGAAGTGACGTAAAAAATGATTTGTATCAAGTAGAGCAGTACTACACTACGGTAAAATAGCAGAAATGAAAATGTCTTATATTTCTGTCCTTATAATTTTTTACTAGAGAGAATTCAAAAAAATATTAAAATATCAAAAACTGTTTCTTGGACGTCCTTGTAGTTTCTTTCATTATTGTGAACAACATGACCGATATATGTACTTCACGAATATTCCTAGCGTCTTATAATCATGTCTCGTACTGTATTTCAGTAATACGTAATTTTTAACAGCATAAACATTTCTTTCACCCGTGTCGTACTTTAATCTCTTACCCTATTTTCGATCGAAATAGTCAATGCATTGATTGAAATAATTTAATAGGACCTGGATATTAAATTATTATTAAGAGCGATTTCTTTTTATTTGTGAAATTCCATATTTTTAAATTAACCATTGCTATTTTCCATTAACATCTACACGCATTTCTATCATATATATAGACCTCTTGTTTTTTAACTCGTATTGCTACGTAGTATTTCTCGTATTTCCACGTATTTTGCGGCACGTTGGAAAAATCGAATCATTTTTTGCCGAACTTGTTTCTCTTTTGTCCGTGGTAAATTTCGCTTCCTTTTTTTAAAATTTCTTTTTCAAAATCCATTAAATAACTCTATTTAATTAGTAATTTAAAATTCAGCTATTCTTAATGTAGCTAATCTTCTCGTTGCAACTTGATCTGGGCGGGTTTCTCAGAATAATATTCACAAAAAGAACACACTAATGGGTTCATTATAAGAATATCCAGTATCCATTGAAGCCTTCAGCAGTTTCGAAACGTATTTTATTTATGGTGATCAGAAATTGTGGTCTATTTGTGTATCTCCCACGCATTCGATTTCTAGCTATGACTGAAAGTAATTAATGTAAATGGGGAAATGGATATACTATTGAGTTCAGAGTGAATCAATGCAATACTATTTCGCGAGTTTAATGGAAATATTAGTGGTACGTTCAAGTACTTTGGTACACCACGGACAAGTGTTTAAGATTTCATAAAGAGAGAGAGAGAGGGAGAGACTTAATGGCCAGAAAGAGACTCTTAATCCACTTTTCAGTTGATGATCAGAAAATAAAACAAAAATTTCCAGAACTAGAAAAACAACTGCCGAATTCATATAAATATTTCTTGAGAAATTCTCAAAAAACTTTTTTCCATTATCTGGGGGGCAGTAAATATTAAAGTTCATGCAACGTGGCTGATTCAAGACATAGAAGCCGAATCAAAATATCAAGTCATAGAATAAGTGGTTCACTGGAAAAGTTTCTTGAAAAATTATCACGTAAATTGAACGGTAACAAGTGCTAGCCAAAAATTAAAAAAAAAATGTAAAGGAGTTTTGCCCTGAAATTGCCACTTTTATAAAAAAATTACCTCAATTTCCTTCAAGAGAAACAAAATGTACTTTCAGATAACACGAGAAAATCGTTAATAAGGTGAATTCAATTTAATAAATATAAATTTATATAAAAATATATTGAATTTAATACAAATACAAATACAATGGCCACAACAGATAAAATGCCAACGAGTTGACTCAAAAAAGATGCCTATAAAAAATATGGATGTCGAATGCTAATTTAAACTATATCAAAAATACAGCAACCCAATAAGTGCAACAAAAAACCAATAATTATGACAAAATATAAATGTACTGCCCATAAAAAATTATGGTTGTCCCATCTAAGTATGGATAGTTTCCCGATTTATCATGTTTCTTTTTAAACTTGTCAATCGTGTTAGAATTCAAGACTCCCCTTCGGAGGTAAGCTATTCCATTTATTCACAACCCTTCAGAGAAAAACTCCCAGTGACACCAAAACCTAGAATTGTCCCTTTCGATCGATACTGGTGTCTCCTTGTCGAAGCAGTTGATTGATGATGTATTAATACCTTATGCGAAGGTTTTAACAACTGGCGGTTGCGAAGATATATTTTGGAAAGGGAGAAAATTCAATTGCCCCTGCGGGGAATCGAACCCACGTCCTTTCACTTTCCGGTTGAACGCACTAGACTACAGAGGAACCGAATCTCTCAATCTTTCCTTGGAGCTCGTGTACACTGAAAGGGACCGTACATGGACGGCCAGACCAGACTCAGACCAAGCTCACAACTGCTGACTCTGCCACCAGATGGCGACTTATACAAGGATGACGTCACTCTCCGCTACCATACGAAGGTTTTAACAACTGGTCCATTTCATACATCCCGTTGAAAATTTCAAACACTTCGATCAAGTTCCCCCGAAACCTGCCCTCTTCAGATGTAATTCGCATAAAAATCAAGTCTCTCTTCATAGCTTAAACTCCATTTGCCATAAAGAACACGCGTGGCTCTTCTCTGCACTCCCTCGACCAAGTCAATGCCCCTCTGTAAGTATGGTCTCCAAAACCTAACGGCATACGCCAATCCAGAACGAATTATAATCATTAATAATACCAAAAGTTAAATAACATAACATCAAATCCCGTTTTAAGTTTTATCCGGCATGCCAAATAATGCACGAATAATACAGTAATTGTTTCGGTCCCTTAACATGCGGAACTATATATATATATTTTTTTTTTTTAACTTTATTTTATGTATTTTGATGAATCAGCTTGTAGGCTTATAAGCGGAAGAGTTGACGTATAAACCTCTGCAATTCGACATGTCTGGGAGTGAATCCCGGTAAAAGTTGTTCGGAACAGCTTTCAGTTGTAGCTTTCGGCCCAATTATAGCTCGCGTGCTCATGAAAAGAGTAATTGTACGTTTTGTTTGTTGAGTACACCAAAGAAAATGCTTTTCAATTTCCGTATTCCAATGAAATTCAATTTATTCAATAATTCTTTTCTATCGCTGGAACCGGCAAACTTTTCAAGTAGACTTAAAAATCGGCCAAGTGAATCCTATGAATATGGAAATACCCATGAGTAGGGAAAGTGAAGCAGAAAAACACGCATCCATAAGAAATTGGGAAAGAGAGAAGTGTAATTAATTATCCTGATTTAAAATTGAGACAGCTCCTGTAAAACGCAGATTCTCCGATTCAATAATTATGGTAAATAACGACATATTCAAGTAAATAGAAAGATAGCTCAAGTTAGAAAAGTCTGAAAGACCATGAAAAATCTATTTCTCAGATAAATATATAACTTTTCGATTTATATATATCTAATTAATTCTTAATCTTTATATCAAGATACTAGTTTATGAGTAATTTTCGCACAAAATAGCGAAATATTTTTTTGAATCGGATGGGTATAAAGGATGTCCTATTCGACCTTCATCTCATCAACCGTTCGTTGTAGAGATATGGTTCCGATTTAAAAAAAAAGCTCAAAATGTGTGTTTGAGAATCACTCTGTACCAGCTTTGAGAGGGGCGTCTGTGTGATGCAGTGGTAAGATGCTCGTCTTCTCCCATGAATGTTACCGTCACGGTCCACCGGTTCTATTTGGGGAAAGAACATTAAGAAAAAAGTTCCTCACCTGCCGACTACCAAGCATGGGGTGACCACAGATAAACGGTGCCTCCATTTCTCGCCCAACTCCATCGGTAGAAAATTGAGTATGGTGATATGACCGGAGTTTAGGTACGGTAAAGTAGCTTCGAGAGTGTCATACAGTGTCATAAAATAAAAAAATCTAAATTTTTATACGATCTCCTTTCCCCTAATTTCCAACTAAAAAAATTATTGCCCTGTTACTCCTGTGGCCGTCAAAAAAAAAAATCCCATGTCTCTAAGTGGAGTGTTCGCTGAGATATTTGAATTCAAAAATTGGAGAAAAGTTGGAAGAAGAAAAAAGAAACAGCATAAGCTTACAGACAACGCTTCTTTTCCTCATTTATGCTGTTCTTCTCTAACTTTTCTCTGTTTTGAATTCAAACATCTCAGCCATTATTGCACTTACAAACGTGGAACGTTTTTTGTTCGCCACAGGAAGTTAGAGGACCGGGAGGACCGTATAATAATTTTTTTGACACACCGTATTTTCACTTTAAAAGCTGGTACATAGTGATTCCTGAACACACTTTGAGCATTTTTAAATTAGAACTAAACCTCGACGACGAACGGTTGATAAGATAAAGGCCGAATTAGGACAGGCACCCTGTATATTATTGTATGTATACGAAATTCGTATTATATTATTAAAATTGAAAGTTTATGATGAAACAAATGTATTAGTAAATATGGCTTCCGTATAATTAGGATAATAATCGGTCGTTTACTGAACAATGTCTTTTGTTTTGGTACATAAAAGAGTTTGACCTCCTATTGTTTCAAGAAGACTTTGATTCTACGAGAGGAGGTTTCGGAGAATTTGATCTAGAGATTTACAACATAACAATTGTCCGTGCGAAAAATACAGAAATTCGGACTCTTACATGTGTTGTCGTGCCAATTGCTGAATTTTGAGAATACCATCTCTAGATCACAATTTAGTCCATCTCAAAAGTTTGAACACTATAGATTTTTAACTGCGACACGGATACCGTTTGAAATTTTGATTTCATTTTTTTTTTTTTTTTGTTTGTGATCAGAATGCAAAAACCTATACTTTAAACTTCGGTCACTGTCGAGGAAAATAAGTTTTGGATTTTTTAAACTCAAAATTTTGAAAAATAGCTGTCTCAAAAGTTTAGAAAAACTTCCGATTGAATGAAAATTTCGAAGATTGCCTCTTCTATATGGAGTATCAGAGACGTGGTAGTATAAAAGTTGAAAGCTATCGGATTGGTTTTCATTTAAAAGAAATTGCGGAAGTCGTCGTGTATTTTGTAGGATGAAATCCATCGAGTACTTCATTTGAAAGCAAAAAGAAAGACTGTAAAAGGCATTGCTATTGCTTTGAGAAGGTCGAAATGAAGTGTCTGACGTGTATTTATTCAACAGATGTCGCAAAAAGCCAAAACCTGGTTGTAGCAGGCAAAGCAGTGCAAGTTTACGTGAAAACAAAATCGTTAGAAGATTGGCTTCGACGCTAAAAATGACCTTGCATGAAATTATGAAAGATCTGAAAGATCCTGGAGTGAAAATTTCAACAGATACAGTTAATAGAGAGATCATAGAAGCTCGTATGTGATTTATAAAAGCGGTTAGGAAATCGCCTGTCACAAGGAAGCACCAGAGAGAGGTGGAGTAGAGGATGAAAAATGGACACGAAATCATGTGTTTTATGGAGACAATGTTTTATGGAGCTTGGTATGATATTTAGTGGCGCGAAAAAAAATGGAACTCACATGTTCCAGACGGATGTTTTCAGCACACAGTAAGGTGGAGCATCAACAATGGTTTGGGCAGCATTTGCTTCTAATGTCCAGGCTTCCTTAACTTTTGAAATTGGTCGTCAAAACTCTGATACTTAAAGGAGATCCTCGAGAACAATTTTCTACTGATTGGAGAAGATTTAGGAGGACCAAACTTGATATTTCAACATTATAACGTGTCTATTTCGCCTTTTCTGTGGCAGCAGATGATTGAATACAAACACAAATTTGTATGTGTATTTGTATACAAAGATCTGCTTCCACGAAAAAGCTCTTTAATCGCAAAAAGGTATCAGTTTTAGACTGACCATCGATCAGTCCTGACTTAAATCCTATTAGAAATGTATGGGGCATACTTACGATGAATGTGTTTGCAAATGAAATACAATATCTTTTCGACTGCTGATGACTTGAAGAACTCTATCTAGGAAGCATGGTAAAGTTTTGATGTTGAAACCCTATAGAATTTAATTAGATCCATGGAGGATAGTATGTTTGAGGTTGTTTGAAAAAAATGTAAAGTCTATTAGTTATGAACAGCCTGTAATTTTTGTTAATCTAAATTTTCTCCAAACTTTTGAGACAGCCATTTTTTGTATTTTCGATACTATAAATATTCTAAATGTTCTTTCGTAGAATTTTTTTTTCTATAAATGTAGAAATGCTTCATTTTAATTTTTCAAAATTGAAATGTTTTTTTTAATTATCTATTAAAAGGTGCTAATTTTACTGGCCGTATTTTTCTTGTTATTTTAAGTGTATTATCTAAACTTTTGAGACGGACTGTATATTGAACTTTCTTTTACGTAAATCTGTTTTAGTAATTTTCGAATGATCATGATGAAAAGTCATCATAAAAATGTGTTCTAAAGTGATGTGTAGGCGTTCCACGAAATTCCACTTGTTTTACCTTTGGATCTGCACAATAACCCAGAAATTTTAACCCTCAATCATAAGTTATGAAAGCGAGACCGAGTTTAAAGTCTTCATTGATAAATATGACGCAATGATGTGACTACTCAATATAAAAAAGTGTCCGTTGGTTTTGCAATTTAAGGTGAATCATGATAGTTCTAGATACGTACTTTTTAATTTATGGTGGCATAGTTCTATTTAGAGCTGCATTTTTTTAAGGGTGTGCGACAGGTGCGGTCGTACTAGGCCCCGAACCCACGGTAAATTGTTTAAGGCTTCCACAAATTCTTAATTTATTTTTTTTCATTAATTAAGAATTTTCATTAATTAAGAATTTTCATCAATTCTGGAATTTTTCTTCCGTAAAATATGAATTTTCATCAATTCTGGAATTTTTCTTCCGTAAAATATGAATTTTCATCAATTCTGGAATTTTTCTTCCGTAAAATATGAATTTTCATCAATTCTGGTGCTATTACTTTCATTAATTCTGAATTTTCCCCAATTCCGGAAACATTACTTTCATCAATTCTGGAATTTTTCTTCCGTAAAATATGAATTTTCATCAATTCTGGAAATATTACTCTCATCAATTCTGGAAATATTACTTTCATCAATTCTGTAAATATTACTTTCATCAATTCCGTAAATATTACTTACATCACACAATTCTGGAAATATTACTTACATCACACAATTCTGGAAATATTACTTACATCACACAATTCTGGAAATATTACTTACATCACACAATTCTGGAAATATTACTTACATCACACAATTCTGGAAATATTACTTACATCACACAATTCTGGAAATATTACTTACATCACACAATTCTGGAAATATTACTTACATCACACAATTCTGGAAATATTACTTACATCACACAATTCTGGAAATATTACTTACATCACACAATTCTGGAAATATTACTTACATCACACAATTCTGGAAATATTACTTACATCACACAATTCTGGAAATATTACTATTCTGGAAACTTTACTTTCATCTCAATTCTGGAAACTTTACTTTCATCTCAATTCTGGAAACTTTACTTTCATCTCAATTCTGGAAACTTTACTTTCATCTCAATTCTGGAAACTTTACTTTCATCTCAATTCTGGAAACTTTACTTTCATCTCAATTCTGGAAACTTTACTTTCATCTCAATTCTGGAAACTTTACTTTCATCTCAATTCTGGAAACTTTACTTTCATCTCAATTCTGGAAACTTTACTTTCATCTCAATTCGGGAAATATATATTACTTTTTCATTATACGTATATATGAATTGACGTCATCATCGTGCCCCCCTCCCCCAGACTTCCGAGTCTATTTCCGCTTATGAACTAAGGAAATATTTTTCACATTTCTGGTAAAGATGCCATTAAGAATATTTCACATTTTTATAAAGGGTGGTTGATGACGTAGGCATCAGTCAAACCCCTCTCCCCCTTATCATAAAAAATTCGGCATATCCGAAACCCTTCTCCCCATCGATGCTGACGTGTATAAATATATATATATATAATATTTGACTGGCAACATATTCTATTTCTAATAAAATTATACTGCGTGTGTAGAGTTAGAATGCAGTATAAAGAGATGAACGGCAGCTTTTGATATGTATTATATTGTTTTACTATTTGAACTAAGTCTTATAGAATGGATAGGCTTTAAGGTCATCGCACGGAAAACGGTCGTGGTTGGAAAACAAAAATCATGAAAACATCCTTTCCATGATACTTTATCTTTACGGGAAATGTTTTCGGTGGTCACAGACATTTGTACGTAAAACCACTACCGTGATTCAATTTTGCCGTCTATAGACCAAGAAGAATTTTCATTTCCTAAAGGGAACAAGAGTACAATATCAGAACTCGAAACCATCAGTCTCTTTTACTGTTTACCTTGGACTACTGCGTGCATTTGTAGTTTCTTATTTGCCTTGAATTGGTTTAACCTTAATTTGGTTGAAGGGCTTTTTTTTCCTTCTCAGTCTAGCCGATCATTTCCCAGACCTCTAGAAATGAACTCGAAGAAATTTTCGTTAAGTCAATAGAAAACGGTAGAACAAAAACATCATCCATCTCAAAGATCTCAAAGTTTCCTCAGGAATTAAGGGAAATAATAAGTCGGAGTTGCAGCAGATAAATAATGAAGAAGCGCAACAAAAATATGCTTGTCCGGCTAAAATATCGATGAAAATCCTATACAAGCTCAGGCAAGTAGTATATGCAAATAAGCGCACTCGTTTCTCGCAGCAGCATCTTGCAGTCTAATACAGTGAGTAATTTATTCATGAGCGATTTTATTTTTGGCGTAACCGAAGGGGCTTGCACTTTGGAATGCGGTTGTGGTATTTATGGTGCTCTTTCGATGTTTCTTTTGCATATAAATCTTGTCAGAACAGGTTTGATGAGATTATGACGTCTCGTTTACTTTTCCAATATGCACCAGTTGCTTAGAACTTTGTTTCTTATAAAAATCAATGAACAGCGTACGATCAGCAAATATATGCGTTGATGTATACATAACTTAATGTAAAGCTTTATTTTTTTTTTCAAATTTATGTGCAAATGTATTCATAGGCCAACAGGAAAATAATTTGACTCAAGTTAGTTATTTAGATTTTTTAAATGACGTTCATTAATCATGTATAAGCAAATTCTGTTACATATATACGGGGGTAGGAGTTTATTCACCTCGAAGTTTTCCGATACTATTAGCTGCTTCATATTTTTATCAGAAAAAAGAGAATAAAAATACTACTATCATTTCAGAATATTTGGTATACTTCAAATTTTAATGACTCACTGCCTAGTTGAAAGCATAATGATTGAGTAATTATGCGGTTATTTTCAATCTGATGTCGGATTACCTGATAAATTTTGGTTGGTTCTATATGGTTAACATTTTTTAGAGCATTGAGGCTTAATTTCATATCAATTTCATGTGCCAACTGGAGAAATCAAAGCCCTTCGTTGTCATTTTCTCCCACATCGTAACAATAAAATATTAATAGATATTATTACTTCTTCGTTGCTGTGATTCCATTTACATTTGAAGATAGAAAACAGAAGCTGTAACTTTGCTCTTTACTTAAAATCTGAAAACTTGGCTCAACTAATTGTATTTTACCAAGTTGTTAACTCTCAACATTAGCATTAAGGGGATTTTTGGAATCCTATTTTTTTTAAGGTTTCAACATACGATGAACATAATTAGTTTATGAAAGAGAATGCATTTTCACGAAATAAAATTTGCGAAGCGGATTAAAGTGAGTTTTTACTTGAACAATGATAATACAGTATCATGCATCCGTACCCGCTGCATTACAAGTGGATGTTTTTAGTTAAGTTTGAGTGGAGCTTGTTCTCTACTTGGACATCAAAGGATTATTCTTCATTCCCCAAGCGTATGATTGCAGCTTTCTTGCCATCGTGATATTGTTATTGATCAACTACTATATTTTCACGCATTGCAGGCTTTGCCACATTAAAAATTTATGTTCATTCCATAAATTACGAATCTTCATAAGAATGACTACGTCAAGAGTTACTTTAATTAGGAATTTCCACTCGAGAATTTGTTTAACATTCTCTTGCAATTAATTTCGGAAATGGTAAAAGAAAGTAGGGTTTTGAAATTTTGATGTTAATCTGTGCCCGAAGTTATTTTGAACAACAATATGTTTCAGTAGGACTGACTAGAAATTCTATTTTACGCACCTAAATAGCTAATATATTTAATATATTCTGCGAATATTTAATGCTAAATGGTTGAACACGAATGGAATGAAATAAAGTCTATTTTTTTTTCTTTTTTTTATGTTAAGTAACTGCTATAGTTAGTCTACAAATCGACGCATAACATCATAAAATATACATGCCATGACTATTCGTTCATTAAGACCAACATAACTTTATGCCTCTGCTTCAAAGCGAAAGCCATGCACTGTATACGATGATAGCGATACGTAATATGTTCTTCTGAAGAGATATATCAATTAGAAGAAATTTATTTTAATGAATTAAACTTTGAAAAGTTACATCAAATAAACCCCCCCCTTTTTTTATGAACCATTTTTCTCAACATAAAATCATCTTCTATTCAAAAATGAATTATTATAAATTTATTAGGTGACTCTGTGAGTTTACCACCAGAAAAGTTTTCCAAAATAATTTTCATTGATGAAAAAAAACTTTGTCAAATTGAATTTGGGTTTCGTGAATAGCTTATTCAATACACGAGTGCATGTACTGCTCCTTTATTACTCAGAAGTCATAAAAATCGCGGAATATAAAAGAAGTGCGATGACCATAAAGACCCTTTCTATTACAGGAAGAAATAAGGCTATCTTAATTTTTATGTTCGGCTGCTAAACTTAATGCAGAGGAAGCTTTCACAAAGTAAACGATGGCCATTCTACTCCGAACAGTTTATATCTACTTCGTCTTTGCAGTCATTCAGCTTTTAAATATCAAATATAGTCCATATAATAACAATGCAGGTTTCGATTTTGTATGGGGACACGAAAATGATTTATTTTCTTTGTTAAAAGCATTTTACTGCGACGCTGCGCGTTAAGTGCAACGAGAATCGATCATATTAATCAATACATTTAAACTTCCTTGTGGCTATATCTATTACACACTATGGTAATATTTTTGCAATGTATGTCAGCGAAACCCATGTCATCGTATAGGAAAACACCTCGTATTCAATAACCATGAACAATGAAGAGCAATTATAGTTTTTGAGGGTTTTTCCCTTTTCGGGGAAACTACTGAAGGGAATCTTTTTCTTTTTTGGTGATGACTTGAATGAATTCAGTAAAGAAATAGTTTCTTATGCAACAACCGAAGCCCCGATTATGAACAATGCTCGTTTTTTTTACAACCAAACACGATAACGTATAAACTTGTGATAAGAGTATTTACTCAGGTGAGTTGGTATATCATCACGCGTGGAAAAAAACTTATTATTGTGTTTTTCGTGAAAAATGAATGTACATGTAGGTTTTTTTTTTTCAACTAAAACTTATCTTTTTGTAGAACTAAAGATTATTCCCTAAAAAACTGATAAAATAATATATTAGAGACCGTTTATCATCAATAAAATTCAAAATAAATATATATTTTTTAAATTTTATGTTAGTTTTTTTTATCATCAATATTAATTTCACAATAGGCATAAATGTATGATACAACTTATAGATTCCACGCAGGGTTTACCGGGTGTGACAAAAAAGTCCGAAAGATTTTTGAATTTTTTTGGATGGTTTTAAAATTAAAGTAAAATATGAAAAAATATCAGCTGTTGTTAGTGACAACATTGTAAAATATTAATAGGTGAAAATATAAAATTTAAAATTTTTACACGGCCTACAATTGAAAATACTGTCGATTATTAAATTTTGTACTCTGTATATTACAGCGAAATAAATTAGAATAAATTTTTTTTGAAACTTCAATAACATAATTTCTCGATACTTGGTCGTTTTAGCATATAAAAAGTAACAAAAATCAAGATTTTACAATCCCCATTTTGACGAATTTTCATTCATATTTTACTGGATGAATTTCTTTTATTATAATAGAGATACTCAGATTTTAAAAACTAATATTTTCAATTTGGGCTGCATAAAAACTTAAACTTTTATATTTTATCAATTACTATTTACTTGAGAGTGAAAGTATCCAGCTCAAAATCTCTCTTTTCTGCTTATATATATTCATATTTCTCTTCAATTTTAGAACCAACCTAAGAAATTTGAATAATTTTGGTCTCTACCTACAGGGTGTCCCATAACTTCGTAAATAGTTTAAAAATTCATAAAAAATTGAAAGAATTGGTGTATTTGAATGCGGTTTGCGTAAAAGTTATTCTCACGAAGGGTATTTATTTTTTTATTTTAAAAAAAAAATTAGTTCACAGATTTTTGTCGATAGAGGGTGCTGCGCGAAAGCCAATCACAGAATTCTGGAACCCAACCTTTTGAATATTTTCTGTGTCCGAAACGTTCATAAAGCTTCAGCTAGCGATTCATGGCTGAAGTAAGACGACTTCACCAATATTGCTTTATCCACCAATGTAAACATCACAATGGTAATTATGTGAGCGCCAGTAACCTTATGTAAGCGCCAGTAACAGGAAAATTCAGATATGAGCTTTTAATCGTACACCCTGCATTTTATAGGACTTTGATTTCGGTATTTCTAGTGATTTGCTTTCGTACAGCGCCCTATATTGGCAAAAATTTGATTTTTTTGCATTACCAAAAAAATCCCCCTTTCGAGAGAATAACTTTTTCGCCAACCGCATTCAAATGTAGCAATTCCTTCAATTTTCATGAAGTTTTAAACTATTTAGGAATTTACAGGACACCCTGTACAAATACCCTATTTCAACAACATTGTAAAAATTTTACTCAAAACTCGATATATTCGGATTTCCATACAAAAATCTCTCCGATTCGACAGTTGATTCGTTTGTCACATTGTATGGATAGCAAAAATAATTTTGTTCTCGTGGTTCGTACGAACGTGTTTGTCATTGTTACAAACTTTAAAAATCTATAAACAAAAAAAAAAGATTTAAAAAAAAATGCCGCGCGTCTCACTGTTTTTTATATTATTTATTATCACTGTGAACTTTCCTCTTTTGAAGCTGAGATCAGAAACGAAAATCAAAAGTGATTTCTCTAAGAAATTGCTTCGAAAAAGATGTGCAGGAAAAGCATTTGCATTGTAATATGCCTAGGGCGTTGGGGAGGGGGGAAATTCAATTCTACGCATGTCTGTCCTACGCTTACTATAAACGTACTGAAGAGTCAAGAAAAATAGCTCTAAGGGTTACGGTAGGTGCGGAGACGAATATTGCGTTTAACGCAGAAAATGGATTTCGCTGTCTCTTATCGAATTTGAACGTTTACGAAATTGAATAAGTCCAGAAAAAAAAATCCTCTTTGAATACATCTGTATAAAATGTGTAGTGGCTTTTGAGTCACCAGTTGAAATTGTGTAAAGATTTCTCTTTTAAGCGATGTAAATCACGTTTTTTCTCACCTGGGTTACTAGTGTTACTTTATTTCCAGGACTGCGTTTTATAATTACCGTGATACCTCGACTAATGAAGATGATTCGTTCGAGATCACGTTCATTAGCCGAAATCTTCATTAGCAGAAACGTGATTTGTCATAAATTTCTATGTAAAATCATTTGATTCGTTCTTGATTGTGCCCAAAATTCAAAGATAAGTTTTTTTAAAACACCAAGAAACACTATGTAAAAGACAAAAACTTATTGAACGCTAAAATGAACAGCTTAAAAATTGAATAAATGAAAATCTACAGGGAAGATAAGATTCTGAAGATCTTTTGGGTTCACACTAACGTATACAACCAGCATCAGCTTTCGTCTACTTAAGCTGGTGTTGAAACAACCCAGTCGTGTTCGTAGGTATCCCCATCCATTTGTGATTTGGTCAGATCATTTCTGTGTCTGATACATGCAGATGAAAAAGATAAGCTCCTTAAAGATAAGACTGTTCCGTTTTATGCTAACGGCCGTGTTCACCAACGCAGTTTAAACTATAATCGCAGGTTAAACGATAAGCGATCGACACGGATTGGTTAAATTCCTCAATTTAACCAATCCGTTTCTATCGTCAATCATTTCACCTGCGATTGCAGTTTAAACTGTGTTAGTGAATACGGCCGTAAGAGTCTTGCACTGAAATAACGCATGCTCTGAAAACACGGGTTTCTTTTTTTCAATGCATATTCTATTAGCTGAATCTTTCATTTTACATAAAATGATTCAAAAAATATCAGAGAGAGAAGTGGAGGTGTCCTAAGTGGAGGATCTGTATAGAAAAATATTCCGAGTTGGACATGAGTTAATCAGGCTGGAGTGCAGGAATTCTGATTATGATTGGCGTGAAAATTCCGTTCACGGCCGGTTGTTTTATATTAGCACGTGCATCCGTATCAACGAAAATGTTCGTTAGCCAAATACGCATTCGTTAGTCGGGGCAGAATAATCACAAAAAAATCTTCGTTAGAGATGGATTATGATTTTTTGCTCGGCTAAAGATACATAAAAACCTTCGTTAGCCGAAAAATTCGTGAGCTGATGTGTTCGTTAGCCGAGGTATCACCTGTATTGCAATAAAGATTTGGAAGTTTTTTTATTGCATTGTGAGATAATCAGTTCCGTTTAGTTTAGTACACATAATCCGATTTATTTTGTCTTATAATGTTGGTTTTATCATTCAAACTGTTTTTGTTATCGAGAGCGCCGAGGAGATTTTTTTAGCCTCTTCACGATCACGGGCGTAATATAACGTCCAAACTCCAGTGGAATAAATTCAAACAAGTTCTCTTTGTTTTCTTTCTTATCGCTTTACCATCGCGAAGCTTTATAGCAACCCTATTATCACGATTGCCTATTATCTACGGAAGTTGCTTTTTCTTTTCCCTCCTTTCTTTATAATGTATCTTTCTACTATGTACATGTAAGGACGAAAGATAACACGTAGTGTGAGGGTGAAAAGAGATCGCTAAAAAACTCTCTTATCTGTATTATCTATTATACTTTTTCCTTTTATAAATATATTTTTTTCTTTCCTTACCTTCTTTTTTCCAACAGGTGATTAGGTTAGGACAAGGATACCATATTTATCTCCGATTCCTTAGATAGAGATAATCCAAATTTCTTTCCAAAACCTTGTACGTGAAGTGGTTAAGGAACTATAAAAATATTCTCGCTGTCAGTTTTGCCAACTTAGTTGTTTCACCACTGAATCTAGTCTTTTTGCAGGGCCTTTTAGTTGCTAGTTGGAAATCCAGTCTTTTTTTAAAATTTTCCTGTGTAGTCTAGTTATGATTTTTCCATAATACTTTTCATATCCCCATGTAAATTCCTGTATAACTTTCATTAATTATGCTGGGAAAACTAAATGAAATTGAGAATTAGGAATGGTAAGGTTCCTTTGGATGTATAGTTTGTAATACACCAAGATAATTTCTAATTTGGTCTCATGCAGAATTTTCAGTTAAATCTGATTAATACAAAATCGCGAGGAACAGAACTAGTACAGACATGGTGAATACTGTTCTGGAATTCATGCTGACCTACGCAGAAGAAATAAATACTGTATCAATTTTGAATTTTCTGCATCTATCCTGAAAAAATTGGGACAAATGAGGTATACAAAACGAAAAAATTTCATTGAATTTCTGCTGCTATCTGGCTGTCTACTGCAGCTGAAGTCATTATATATTAAAGACAACTTGCTAAACTAAAACAACTTTGCTTTATGTGATTTCACCAATTTTTTTATAATTACAGTATTTACAAAATATTTTTTTACGCTCGCAATGGCTAAAACTAATTCTGTTTGTTTAGGTTTGTTTTCTAATTATTTTTTTCGGAGATTCTAGTTGCAAAATATTTTGATTGTTAGAACATAAGACTCACAGATTGCGAGCTTGCGTTTCGTGGGCTGTTTGTTTCTTGAAGGTTCGACGAACAGAATATAATTCAAGTTTATAATTAGATGTCAGTCATTAAAACATATTCTCAATAAATGGAATTTTTACGAAGTAAAATTAAAAAAATGAAAAAACCTAGACATGAAATATCCTAACTCTCTGAAGCTAAGACCTTCTACTTAGCTTCAGAGCAGCCGTTATTGATTGCAAAGGCTTTCGACAAACTAATTTGCTCACACGATACGGCATCTCTCTCATCTGCTTGACGTTTATACTATAATAATCATTAAAATTTTAGAATGTTCTTCTGCTTGCATCAGTAAGTCTTTTTTAAGAAAATTGGAAATTTAAAAAAATATTTACTTTTTCTTGATATTGTATGTGAGAAAAAAAATTTATATAAAATATTTTTTATTAAAAAAAATTGAATTTGGTTCTTATTCAGACATTTCTTGCCTGGGTTTTAAATCGACGCTTGAAAGTTATTTCAGTACTGATATTATCTACACTTAAATACAAGACGTGTTGATTTACCTGCAAGAAATTTAGAATACGTCAGCTGTAATCGGGTACGCATCAATATTTCTTGCCATTAAAGAAAAAACCGAGAAAAATAGAATTTAATGTCTCTGAAAGATTTAAAATATCAGCGAGGAAAAGTAACAAAACGTGGCTCATAAAAAAAAGGTCATTTTGTAATTTACTTCAAAGTATTGGAAAACCATGCATGAAAATACAGTATATAAAAACTAAAACGGGTAAATGTTTCGTGCATTAGTCCATAATTTCTCAGTGAATTGAAGAATCAGCAACTCTCAACGTGGAAATTTGCCAAGGTGTTTATGGATGATCACCAAGCTGATATTAATTTTATCCACATGCATAAGCGCATAAATCTTCTCTGGTAACTATCAGAAATATGTGAGTCGTTCAAAGAGATTGATGATTAAAGGAAATTTTCAAACTTTAAAGCCTGTTTGATATTGCATAGAGGAACTTAGATCCCTCAGGAATTTCTTCGAATTGACGATTGCCCTCCAACATAACATATCCATGAATTAAATGCGAAATATATAAGCTTACGATTTCTTCTAACTCAAGATTTCAAGTCTTTTCCTGTATTTGTTTTATTGAGAATCGTGCATTTATATTTCATTTGGGATTTGAACAAATGTTATAGTAAATTATCGTTCTGAAATATCTTTTCCTTTAATAAACCAAATATATTTTAATTATATAAAATCATAGCTGCAAATGACACGTGAGTTATGAAGGGAAAATGCGTAAAACTGACAATTTTTATGTTTATATTAGATAATCCAATTATTCAAGTCTATAATGATATAAAAAGAAATTAAATGAATCCTGGATAATATTTTAAATAAATTTTCGAAATTTGAGGTTTTGCTTAAATATTCTATTCTAAATTTAGATCTTATCTATTTCTTTATTTCCCTTTTACATCACGTAAAGAACTTGATACGTGGGCGCGACATGAATTCAATATAAAGTTTATCAAAATCATAAGAAAATAGCATTCGACCCTCGCATTCCCAAGATGGGATCAATTTGATCCACAGGAAAATTTTTACGTTTAAAAATGTTAAATTACTGAAAATAAGATTCAGAGTACGAAGTATAAATGACTAGATACAAAGCAAAGTTAGTTTCGGAAAAAAAAGTCACATTCCTCTGTATAGGGAATCGAAGTACCAACCTCTCACTGTCCGGGTGAGTGCTCTACCAGTAAGCTAATGTTGGTGGTTCGATTCCCTATAGAGGATTGTGACTTTCTTTCCGAAATTATCTTCACTTTGCATCCATTTATGTGTACTACGTATAATTAGCAGAGAGGTTCATCGTTTCGTGAAATTCGAAGTATTCTTTTTTCTTGATATACTTGTGCTTTTTTAACAATTTCCCTTTTTTTTTCTAAAAATTTTCTGAAAATATGATAAATTGGGATTTCATATGAAAGTAGGGAGGTCAGCTGTTCCGGAAAATCGGGATAGTCCCGGTTTTTTGCTAATAAATGCACTGTCCTGAAAAGTGCTTTTTCGGGACGCCTGTTTGTCCCGGTTTTAAATTCGCGTCATTAAAGATCAATGAAATCAAATTATTTTCCAATATTTAGTAGGCAGAACTGTTTTATAATATTGAATATCAAACTACCCACATGATTTTTAGTTTCGAATCTAGTGGACTGTCATCAACACAGCCGCAAGTTTAGAAATAATGCGTATATTATGCATCGTAACGGTACAGAGCAGCCAAGTTGATGCTCAAACTCAGGGCCACCCTCAGTGCGAAAATAATCTCGCGTTCTTTCGTGGAACCAATGATTTTTAATAATTTGTTGTATTCTTTTGAATATCAGTGAATGACGTCACTCTCCACTATCTTTACGAAGGTTTTTAACAACTGGCTGATGCGAAGAGAGAAAGATGAATTTAGGAAGAAAGAAATTTCAACTGCCCCTGTAAGGAATCCAGCCCACGTCCTCTCATTTTCTGGGTGAGCGCCCTAGACTACAAAGGTAACGAATTTCAATCTTTCCTTAAAGCTCGTGTGCACTGAACGAGACCGTACATAGGCGGTCGGGCCCAATTCAAGACAAGCTCGCAATCACTGTCAACACTAGTCTAGCTGTCTAGGGCGCTCACCATGCAAGTAAGAGGACGTGGATTCAATTCCCTGCAAGGGCAGTTGAATTTTCTTTCTTTCCTAAGTTCATCTTCTCATCAGAAAGCTTGTAAAAATATTCATATTCTTTCGAATAGTCGGAAAATGTTCATGGTTGTGGAGCAACCTACTTGCTTTAACGTACAGTATAATCATTCAATTACTACTTTCTATTACAGCAAATGCGGCTGCACCTGCAGCACACCTTTACGTTTTGCCCTGCCCAAATTCTTAACACATATTAACAATATGGTGTCTGATTTTTTTTTTAAAAATGTAGCTCCAATATTTTCAAAACGTTATACCTATGTAAAAATAATTGCACAATATTTCTATTGCATTTTAAGTTTGCAATCCCGCATTGAACTGAACAAGACCACTTCCTTTAGGTTATATATTATTTACGGTGGTTGTTGAGAAGGCCCAGGCTTTACTACCAAAGCTTAGCCATTGCCGTGAAGTTCTTACCTGTAATGCACTCTGAGAAATATTTTTCAAGACATCCCAGTTTTTATTGAGATTTGTCCCGGTTTCTCAGTTGTATGATCTGGTCACCCGATGCGAAAGTCATAGAAATTATATTTTTGTGTCATTTTTATCATTTATTGGAAATATTTCAGTAAATATCGCAGTTAATTATTTAGAAACGAATATAAAAGCAGGTTTTGATTCAAAAACTTAGAAGAATGAGCGGAAATTATTTTTCGGTGTTTTTATTGAAATTGAATAACTTAATTGTAACTTTAATTAACCGTAATACTCAAGAAATTTAATTCTTATACTTCTATTGAATGTGGATTATCTTGTATTAGCATTTTATTTCACAACGCTTGAATTCCTCGGGGCTGTTCATGCACTTATATGAAATTGCCGTACGTAAATTCTCATTAACAAATTCTTGTTGGACTGCGTTGGAGTTGTTCGTGCTAGTTTTAAATTTTTACGAAATCTAAAAGGAATGCCTTCAAAATATTTAGTTTTTAAAATAAAATTTTAGAATGGGTCCAAAAAATTGTGAATAATAGAGGAATAATACAAGGAAAAAAAACTTAAGTGGTTGAACATGGAGAAGAAATTGGAAATTACGAATCGGAAGCTTTTTAAGGTCCACTGTGGCCATTTTTCTGTCAATAGAGAGGACTGATTATGGGTGCTAAGGTATCTACGAAAAATATTAATATGTTATGAAGAAAACTCCCTTCCAGCATCTAAGGCTCAATAAATTGTGGTGTGTAGTGTGGTTTGCAATTTAGTGTGTAATACAATAAATAGTAAAAAATAGTAAAATACGTAAAGAATTATAAATATGTAAAGGAAATCTCCCAGATAACAAGACGCATTTTGAGCTCTTTTCCCGTTAAGAGTAACGGGACGAAATGATCTAATAAAGAATTAATCGATAGAAATGAATTAACTCCATGCAGCTACAATTTTCTGACTAGAATATTGGTGAACCATATGACAAGGATCTGTTAACTTCAGCCATCACGATGCTTGTATGTTTTTTTTTCTTTTTTTTTGACACAAAATAAAGTGTTCCAGACTCTGCCACGAAGCTGGGCTGGAAGAGATCTCGGCAAGTCCAGTGGCAAAGTTCTGGCGTTCATTCATTCATTCAGCCATTACGATGCATTTTTAAGTGCAGAAAAAATTGTATAATAGGCAAAAACGCTTGTGTACGTTATTTTTTTATTTAAAAAAATATTCATTTGTTGTTTTTAATGTGCCACTTTTACGTAGCTTTGTTATAAAAAGGGTCAAAATGTGTTCAGGAGTCACTCTGTACCAGTTTCGAGAGTGAAAACATAGTGTTGTCATATAATAAAAAAAAAAAGTAATTAAAATTTTTATGCGTTCCCTCCGTCTTCTAATTTCCGGTTAGAAAGTTGTTGCCCTGTCTCTCCTGAGGCCAACAAAAAAAATCCCATGTTTCTAAATGCGGTATTCGCTGGAATATATTTGAATTCAACAATCTGAGAAAAGTTGGGCAACAACAGCAAAATTAACGGACAATGCTTCTTTCTCTTATTTATGTTGTTTTCCCCCAATTTTTCTCCGATTTTTGAATTTGAATACATCAACGAATACTTCACTTTTTTTGTTGGTCTCAGGGGAATCAGGGCAACAGTTTTCTTATTAGAAGTTGAAGGTCAGGGAAGACCGTATACAAATTTATATCATTTTATTTTATGACACACTGTATTATCACTCTCCGAACTGGTCCAGGGTGATTTCTGAACACATTATGAGCCATTTTTTTAAATTAAAACCATTTTTCTACGACGAACGTTTGATGAGGTAATGGCCTAATTAGGGCTTACTCACTGTATAAATATAAAAGTAGATATATTTCTTAGTCGAAATATTTATGATTACTTTGTAATGCACGTGAAAAATAAAGCAACTCATGTTCATAAAACTGATGAAAATATATTTTTTCCCTTCATATCCGAGAGAGAGAGCGGTTTTACATATATATAAGTAGAATATCTCTTAGCTATATTATATTATTTTGGGAAATTAAAACTATCATTGAGAGTAATTGACATTCAGCGAATAAAAACTACGTACGAAATAAATAATTTTTGTTTGAAAAAAATTGTGCTGAAAATGATTACGGTACCGAATTCGTTCATTTGTTATGGATGATTGTTTATTCTCGAGTAACGTTTGTTGCAGCACAAAAGATAGGTATTGAATAATTGAGTAAGACCTTTCTAGAAAATAACAAAGGTAAATATGGGGATTCTCTAAAAAAAATCATCGTTTCTTTCATTCGTAATGCACATATCTATACTATATTTCACCAAAACATTTCACGTAAAAAATGTAGCCGAGTCTCAAGACTCTTTATCCGTGAAAAGTTGTGACATGTTATCTGATGATGATTCAAGTCTGCGCTCTTATTAACTGTGACACTGATTCATAAATCACTCCGGGGATCTACTGTTTAGTTATATAATATCCCAATTTTTCACGGGTAAAGAACATTGAGACAACTACATTTTTTACATGATTTTTTTTTAATGTCTTCTTTTTTCTTTTTGAACATCATTTTATTTTAAACTTTATTTATATTTTGTTTGTTGTTTTACTATATAAATATACCCCTGAGAAAAGTCTTATTTCCAACTCAAGCGTACAAATTTGTACTTTCCGTTCCAACAAAATGATTTTTTAATGGAATCGTAAAAACTGTCGTTTACCAATCGCAAATGAAATTTTTCATAAGGATACGCTACAGGTTTGGATAAAAATTAGATTATTGCATCGATGTCTACTGAAGGCTAAGAGTTTGCCATAGAACATTTATTATTTACTTCAAAAATACTACCTACGATCTCTTTTGGGTAAAATTTGTATACATTTGTAATACTTATTTTCCTACAAAATGTCGAAAGTGCTAATTTCTTATGTGCCCACTCTGTATCATTTTTCTGCTTGCTTCGACGTGTTTTCATTGATTAAATTTAGTTAATTGTGAGCTTTTCACCTTAATTTTAGACAAATCAAGCCATAAAAGCGCAAATTAATTAAGCACAAGCATTTTTTGTGAAACATATAACTTTATTTAATATAAACGAAGAGGAAGTTTCTCTTCGATTTTTAACTCTAGCTTCATCTTAATCAGCATATTCAAGCGTCAAAAATATTCCCACACCTCAATGAAAAAATTTGTGTTCTCTTAATTAAAAGTAATCTTGTAAAAACGCGTTCACAAATTTAGCGTGCGCAAATGTTGTAAATAAAATCGTTTAGATATTTTCCTTTATTTCTTTAACAAGAAATAGGAGGAAGACATTTTGTAATTTTAATTTTTTTTCCAAGTTTCGGTAAACACCGTATTTCCGTGATTTTAAATGCACAAAACTGTAAATTTTTTAAAAACAATGCATAAAAATTTTCTTTAAATTGGAATGCGAGACTGAATTAAAATTAACGTTATGAAAATACAGTTACTGTATGTGGGAAGTAAGTTATTTTTCGATAGAATAATTGGATCATGAATATATTGGAATTTAAAAAATACTACACTTTTGTATATAGTAATGAGGGAGGGCTAATGTTCGTCTCTGCTTGTTTATATCCAAAACTTTTAATATCAATCATTATTATTTTCAAAACATCTGTTCAATTATTAACGTTAAATTAACTTTTGTTCTTAATAATAAAGAATATTTTCTCACTTTTATGACATTTCATTGAAGAAAGTTTTTCGTGTCTTTTGATGAAACTCTGTCCGATGTATAACGTAATTTCTTAGCGCCTTTAGAATTCTTAAAATTAATTTTAAATCACTTTGTATTTCAAGCTGTTTTAACTCCGGAAAGTGTTTGATAAGACCTTTGACAGAACGATGGATGAATGATTAAGAATCTCTTTAAAATTTTACTCCTCTCTGCCGTCATTTTACTTCTTCTCAACACCAGACTTTAAGATTAGATGAACCTAATTTTAATTACATTCCGTATACTTGTACTCCTACGGGAAACTCTAAGTTTCGTGACTTCATAAATGAAAATTGTTATCTAGCATTCCAAGGGATCAAAGCCGGCGGCGAAATTGTTCACGCTCTTGCAAATTGAGACACATCGCTGAGTAGGGCATTACGATTAATCGGTTCTGTGGGTGGTGGTTAAAGTTTCCTCGGGCTTAATCCACGTGTAACATCTAAGTACATACAGTGTGTTGTCAAAGAGAAACTACTGTCACCATAATACTTTCAAAAAATAATTAAAAATGATTTCGAATATAACATCTACAGAAAAAAAATTTCACGACAAACGTAAAAGTGAAACGATCAAAACGCTGTTCGTATGCTTCTCAAGTGGGTATTTAGAGTACAAACTGAATCTTTTGAGCTTCTGACACGTACAAGAATTTTAACTCAAATCGATCCTTGAAAGGCTAATGACTATCGAGATCATGTTTAGTTTTATTTTATTTATATTCAGGGTTCTTTAAATAAATAAATTTCTTATATCTTTTTAAGTGTTTATTTTGCCATTATTCAAAGGATTATGCATGTTTGCGAAAAGGATATTCGCTTCTAATTACATCATTCATCCGTGTTATGGAACGAAAATTCAAGACTTTTTTGTGCTTTTATAAATTTTCATTCATCTTCATGAACATGCAAATAAACTGAAACTGTCGATAGAGTAAATTTGGGAACCAAAAATTCTTTTAGAGCACATTTTGGTTGCCTATACTTTTAAAAAATTATTATTTTTCATAGACTCTATCAACAATAGGATTATCTAGTTCATTTAAAATTCATTACTACTTATAACAGCTTATACTTGACACTGATATTTGCATACGATGGTAAGTGAAGTTTACCAAAGCCTATCAAAAATCTACTTGAATTATTTATAATAAGAGGGAAATAGAGGTTATATTATAGTGGCAGTAAATTTTTTGTCTGCATTAAATAATTCGCATTAATTCTGCATTAATAAGTTTATTAAAACAGATCTACTGATATGCATTGTTCTTAAAAATTTACACACTATATAAATCAATCTCTTGAATACCGAGAACAATCTTCAATATTTATTTCATGAAATTCTATGCTATCATTAGTCATGAAATGGACATAAAAAAACACGATATGAATTACGTTCGGTTCCACTCAAATATATATTTTTTAATTAAATAATGTGATCCTCACGTATTTCCAAGAGATCAGAATGATCCGTCCAGGGAATTTGCTAGCGTTAGTAAACATCCATACCCGAACCGGGATTTGAACCCAGACCTACACAGTGAGAGACTAGCTCCTTAACCACTCTACTGCCAGGCTGCAAATCAGCCGTTGGTTAAAACAAAATTCCTTTTCATCTGAGAGTGTTTGTTCATAAAAATTTATTTTTCAAAAGTTTACAGTTGATTCTGAATAGTTTTCTTTAATGTGAATGTTTATGATTATAAAAATTATTTTTAAAAAATCATTTGAGGTAAAACTTCGGGAGAATCATATTTTATTTATTATTCCGTGCTGAACTTTATTAGGACAGTGAACGTGTAAAAAGTTATATCTAAGAAGACAAGTGAAGTAAAGATTTACGCTCCAGATGTAATGCTTACTGCTTTTATTCGTATTGGATACCATTGAGTAAATGAGACAAAGATATTTTTCTATATTTGTCTTCGATATATTGCTGTCGTGTTCACTACGATCCTGAACCAACATTCAGCAAACCAATCACATTCAAATATATTAAAAATTAGTTAAAACTGATGAAGCTGATCGCGCGAATGCATCTTACGTTTCTCATTTTCGGTAACATAATCATACTTCTTTAATACATTTTAAATTCATGGCATTTAGATACCCCATGTATTATAATATTCTCATCGTGTTACACATCCATAGCAAATAAGCCTTGAAAATTTATTTTTCTATCAAATAAGAGGGAAAAGAAATGTCTCGTTTAATGATTTCGCATGACTCAACCAAAATGTACTGATACGAATTGCTTCGGTCAAAAAAAGATAGACACAGTAATGTGATTTCCCTCAAGGATTACATATTCCCATCAAAAATATCACTTCAAAAAAATCTGAAGTTCTGTCGATTTTCAGTCACATGGATACATTTGTTATGGCATATTTCTGTTTTACCATCATTCTTTTGCTGCTTCTAAATGTTGTTACTAAAGCGAAGAATTCTATTTCGCGCGACAAAGAGTTCTGACAAGCGCGAAATTAAAACCTAACACATTCTGTCACAATAAGAAAGAAACAGAAAAAAGTCCAAGCTCTAGCGGATGTTACCAACGTAATTTCTTAATTTAAAGTCTCGCGGAAGTCTGCTGTTTGGAGCTTTTACCAGGAACAGCGGAAAGAGAACAGAGGAAATGCTTTGATGATGGCGGCGGTGGTGGTGGCAGCACACAACAACAATTAAAAACAAAAATAACTCTCTCACATGCGCATGACGTGATTGCTATAATGCATTCATTAAAATAATAATAATAATGAATAACGGTTGGGAAAATACTTTGATCATAACTAGCATCGACGTAACATTGGTAAAATAAAAAGTTCGATATATTCTTCGTTACTAAATTGGAGTACTCAGTTCATATAATAATTAATTTCCTATATCCAGTTATAATTCTAGCGTAATAAAAGTTAGAAAACATTCTTTTTAATTTTGGAGCACCATGGTGCGTAGGCTAATTAGATCGGAACTATCGGATTAAAGCCATTTCGAAGAGTCACAAACATGTGCCAACTCTTCCCCACCAGTTTGAGTTCGAACTGTTCCATGAAACATTCAAAAACAAAATACACGGTAATTTTAAGTTTATACATTATGGGAAGAAATTGGGGAAAAAACTTTGACTGAACGCGCGCGCGCGCGCGCGTGTGTGTGTGTGCATGCGTGCGTGTGTGTGTGGATATCTTTTACTGTATGTTTAGACATACAGTTCGATATAACGAGCATATCGCTGTAACGAGTTGTTTGGAAGTGATTGTCAAAGAGATGATATTGCAGATACAGAAGATATATATACTGTATAGATATAACATGGCGTCAAAAAATTCTCGAAAATTCTCGAAAAGTTTTTCTTTCTATTTAAAAAAAAATGAAACGAAGGACACTTGTCATTGCACATGCTGCTCGTAAACATTAGTCTGAGGAACTAATACAGAATGGACATGGAAGAAAAGTCACATATTTGTGCCTCCTTTTCCTAATTCAAGGTTTTCCCACACAGAATCTGTGAAGATTTTACTCTACTTTTGTCTGTGATCGCTAGGGATGATTAGACAGGAACTTACACTATAATGTCTTCTTAAGGCCAAAACGCAATACACTGACGTCACGTCAGTGTGGTGTGTTTTGGCCTTCAAGAATGGCTGAACGAATGGTACGAAAAAACTTTCCGATTAGCAGAAAAATATTAATCAGTCTATGCAGTGATACAGCATCTGGGAATCGTAATTGCTCGGGTGATCGGTTAAACCGCTTTAATAATATGAAATTACAGTACTATATGCAAAAAGCGTCCAAGGGCCGTATTCACCGACATGGTTTAAACTGTAGTCACAATTTTTGGATAAGAGATCAATATAGATTGGTTAAAAACCTGAATTCAACCAATCTGTATCGATCTCTCATCAAAAAATTGTGACTAGTTTAAACCATGTCGGTGAATACCGCCCTAAGTGAATCACTAAAAATCGATTTCACGAATGGAGTTCTGTTCATTCGTGAGCGAACTTATCTAAATGATGTTTTAATGCAGATAGAGCCGCAATTTATAACCTGACAGAGCAAAAAAAAAGCAAAAAAAGCTTATAACGCAAAGTCCATTATAACAACAATTTTCTTCGTAATTGTGAACGCTCGTTATTACGGACTTCAACTGTACAAAAAAATGTTAAACATGCAATTCATTAAAGAGCAAAGACATGCAACTCATTAATTCTTGGAGTTTTAAATACATACTTCCTGCCATATATAGTCCATGTTTTTAATCAATCATCTTTCGACATTAGTCATAAAAAATGTCGAATTCCATTAACAGCTACCACTATAGCCACAAAAATCGAGTATTCATCAAACAATTAACGTGAAAATGAGTTACTTATCAACGGGTTCAATTCTTGGAAGTTGTTAATCAAGCGTGTAGCAAAAACCCAAAAATTTACGAAACCTGTCAATACATTTTTTCTTGAAAAAAGAAAAAAATGACTTAATTTTCTCTTTTTAAAGTCTTTTCATAAATCTTAGATCGACCGAAAGTATCTAGCTAAAATAGGAGAGACAGATTATATATACTTTAAAACAACATTCCACTTGAAAGCATAATTTCCCGGTGGCGTTAAGCAGTAAAAAAAGAGTTGAATAAAGTGCATTTACAAGGAATTTTCTTTATAATTATGTGGGAGAAAAATTAATAGGAATAGGGAAAATTAATAGGTCGTCATCCTTAGGAAATATACTGCATTAAATTTGTCTAATTTTTTCACATCGTAAAGAAAAAATTTAGTTATATGGAAGAAGAGAATTTATCTTTGAAATTATTCATGAAGTGTGGGTATCTTATTTCAAATAGCAAAGTTACTTAATTTTGACAAAATTGCTGTTCGGACAATTAATCTTTTTCCTTGACAGATAGATGAACGGCTGAATTTGATTCTAATTACGCTTAGACACATGAGAATGCTTTATTAAAATTTCGTACAAAACATCATTAATACTACGGAGGAAACATTTTCTCGCTCGTGTTCTCTAATATGATATGAATAAAATTCAATCTAGAATATTACATAAGACAAAATAATTTTAACATTATTCGTATAGAACATGAATTTGTTAAAACGTTGAAATAAAAAATAATGCTGTATATTAGCGTGATTGATTGTGGTTGACCAGTGGTTCTCAAAGTGGGCGCCGCCAGCCATTGTCAACGGTGCCGTGGTGATGTCCTTATTAATGTGACATTATTCTATACCATAAAGCGCGGTTCTTTGTCAGACGATTCCGAGGAGTCGCGGATACATGTCCACTAGGGTAAGGGAGCCACGGAAGACAACTTATTTATGCTGTGAAAATTATAAACGAAGGTATATTTTTCAGTGGAATCACAAAAGAAATTATTTTGGGATTTCATCTGTGAAAGATATATATAGTCTATATATTGGTGGAGTTTTGAAAATAATTTCTTTTTTACCTCGTTTTAACCAATCATTTTATTTTAAAAAAATTAGCACACAACTCTCATTATCATTATGATATCATTTACAAGCAGGATAAGTCTAGTTAAGTTATTACACAAAGTTTAGCATGTGCCGGAAAAGAAACTCAAAATTCCTCCCCTGAGTCACACTTTGTTCTACCAATATGAATGTATCTCTATTTGGTGACAATGGTCTGATTCTGTTCATATGCTCTGATTGTGTGAACATATTTATATATAGGCATAAAAATTATTCAACATAATCCTCTACGCCTAAATCACTTACGATGATCATCATTATATGACACTTGTTCTCCATCGACAGTAATGCTCTCAACTTATTTGCCACATCAATAATTTTTCAACATCCTGAATCACGTTTATGCGAGGTTCCTATGAGTGGAACCTCGTTTATATGTCGTTTATACGACGTTTGGCTTCGATCGCAATCGCTTCCGATAAATTTGAATGTTAAAATAATTCATTTATTCGACGTTTTCACTTCGACTCAAATTCCTAATCGTTTGAAAAAACCTCATTTTTTTATATCCATCAAATGCTCACAATTTTTGTATGCAGTGGAAATGCGTTGATGCAACAGTTCTTCTTGAATACTGTCACTACAAAAGCCATAAATTTTAGGGTGATTGCTGACGTATACGAAAGTAGCCAGTGAGCTTACTGATGATCATTTAGAATGGACACTTAAGGGATTTTTTGCTTGTTTCTGAGAATACGCAGACGCGGCGAGCCCCAAAGAAACGTGTTTCAATTGTTTAGACGTCCATCTGCATTTCAGAATTTTTTTTCTTTCAATGTTTTCAGCGTTATCCCAGAGGGTAAGAAAATCCACACACACATTGTAAGCATTTGGAGGGTATAGGTCTGCCGATAAGAGACGCATACGGTACATATACACAATAAGTTCTTACGATCACATTTCCTGTAGTAAAAATTTTAACCGATCCATAAAGTTATGGAAATTAAGCAGTGATATAACATCTGACAATCTTAATTGCTCGGTTGATCGGTTAAACCACTTAAATAATATGAAATTACGGTGTATGCAAAAAAACGTCTGAGAGAATCAGCAAATATCGATGTATATATTATTTTATTTATCTTAGAAAGCAATTCACAAGGTGAGATGCTGTAGAAAAGCCTTAAAAAATAATGATGCCATTATACAGTTTTACCGTTGTCAATGACAGTGATGACACAAGATATGAGTACTTTCTCATATCTTGGATTCTATATTTACGGGGGTACGGTATCCTAGGTCTATATAAGATACTTACGTACTGTACCAAAATGTTCGGATGTGTAGCGAATTCGATACACGATTAGTCCTTGTTAGATTCTTCTTGACACGAGGGTGCAACAGAAACGGTGACAAAATAACCATGAAACATCGAAATATTTGTGATTTTCCCATTATTAACACGGAAAGAGTCGCTTTGGAGTTAAGGGAACTATTATACCGCATTATCATAAAGAGGGTTTTATAAGAATATTGTTGAAAAATCGATTGTGTGTTTTTCAGCAGGGACTTACTATTTATTGAGAAATGCAAAATCAACATTGATTTGTCGGAATCTATGGCACATTATCTCTTATTTCTCGACCAACTAATAACTTCCAACTAATAAATTTTCATTTTAGTAGACACACTCGCATGAATTTCGAAAACTTCGTGTTGTGTTCAGACTCCAATTTAATAAACACGCATGGAAAATTGTAGCCACCCGTACCAGTTTTTTAGTCACCATGGGGACTTGGCAAACACCTGGTATTCGTCAAGCCGTGCAATAGACCAATGTTTACTTCAAACTGTAAGGATAAATTATGGAGATATAATTAAATTGCGTCATGAATGGGGTTTCTCGAGGTTATTACTGAAATCTCTCGTGAATATATCAAGAAAAAAATTGAAATTCTCAGACTTGTTTCTTGGAATATCAATACGATTCTTGAAAAAATTGAAACAAGAAGACAGTATGAAATATGTAAAAAAATAAGAATAAAAATATGATATCTGTGTGTGTGTGTGTGTGTGTGTGTGTGTGTGTGTGGCAATTACTTACACTTACTACCAGCTGTGACGCACATTTAATTTACACTTGTTGGTTTTGATTAATATTGTTCATTTCACTATATGAGACCGAGGATTATAAATTCAGACAAATAAATCTTGTATATTGCCATAAGAAAACTGTAAATATATTTCATAATCTTTTTGCTCTTAAAATACTGCACCGAACGTTATATGGAAAGAAAAGGAGCTCTAAATCAATAAATTTTAATTAAGTTTTCTTCTATAACGTCGTCAATTTTTTAAGAGCATTATCCTTTTGGTTAAGCAATTTAAATGAACAACAAAATAGCCAAACATTCCAAATGTTAAAGATACTACACATTAAAAGCCGCTTTATTAAATTGGGGCAATAAATTCACTTTCTTAAAAGAAATAATAAATCTGATTAATTACAAAAGCAATTGAAGTTTCTTACACAATCTTCCAGGCTTCAAATAAATCTCTTTAATTAGTAAGAAATCATAAATAAAATGTCGTGTCTTTTTACACGACACAATCAAAAACGAGCACTTCTTCAGTTGCAGAGTGATAGAGGTTTTTGATGGAGGTTTTGAGAAGGAAAAATAATAGAAATGGTTCTTTTTCATCATGAAAAATTATGTCAATAGTAATATTCCATACGAAATCATAATGCAATTAGCGTTGAAAAAATATCGAGTTTGGGAGTATATAAGTAGATGTAAATGTTTTTACACAGACAATTTTATGAATTTCTATATTGCGAATACGTTTTTTTTGCTGCTGTGCATAATAAATTTTCTCGAATTTTTACGAGGCTAAAATGAGATAGCTAGCTAGCTTTATCCCTTTAAGCGACCCAGCAGAAATCCCTAAACCCTCTCAAAATGCCATATTATTTTTACTGAAGTAAGTTTTCTTCCGGTTTTCAGCAGGTGCAAACTAAGAGGCATAAGAAAAAGTGTTCTGTTAAGAAATCAACTTTACAAAGTATCTAGGCTTGTAAGGCTAAAATAAGAGGCTTTTAAGGACGCAAGATACACGTCAATGCCGCTGAGAGGGTTAATACAAACACCGCTCACTCCAGAAAATGAGAAAAATAAAGAAAGTATACTCTTTTATTATGCAAAATTGTCTCACACTTTAACTATACAGTATTTATTGATAAGGAATAATGGGCATTTGAATAGACTTTGCTTCATCGAGATATTCTATGGTTATATATATTTGGGTAGAAAGACTTGGAGAAATACTTTCACACAATTTTTGAACAATAAAAAGAAAATTTCTGAAACAGAGTGAGAAGATTACAGAGGAGAAAACATTTTAATACTCATTTCAAATATTCATTCCGGAAATGACTGAGAAGTCAGCCATTTCCGGGATGCCGGGAAGATCTCATTGACTTTATCCCGTCTTCAATGAGGATGTCCGCAGCGCAGATGAATGAGGAGTTTAGTAGCAATTCACCTGGAATATACGGCTCTTTTAGCCCAGATTCTTCTAACAATGACAGGCCATGCTTACAAAAAAGGAGCCACAAATCTATTTTAAGAACATTAGAATTCTCTCCTCTGACTTTTCATTATTATTATTTTTCACTTTTACCCCTTACTTGTTTCGCCCGACCTGGGGTCGGGAAACTGAAAAGTACAATGTTACAATGTTTGTGATTAGATCATTATTTTTTCTTTTTTTTGTGACAAATAAATTAGTTTTTCTTTTCACCTTGAAAGGCCAAATTGAGTTTGTTCATCTTTTTTATTGATATAATGCACGAAATTAAACAGGTAGACTTCAATTTTTGGTGCATTTTTCCGAAACATATTCCATAGTTAAGGGATAAGTTTACTATGAAGTCAAAGAAGTTTACAAACAAGTTAATAATTTCAACATTGAATGCAAACGACTAAATATAACATACAACAAGTAATTATGTTTTTTGTGAAGTCAGAGGAATACAGAGAAGTCCGTTATAACGAGTGTTTTGCCGGAGATTGTCACGGATCTAATGTTGCAAAAAATATTCGCTTATAACGAGAACTCTGTTACAATGATTATTTTTCCTGTGATTGTGAGTTGTCGTTATAACGGACTTCTACCGTATATCTCAAACGTTGCAATCTGAAATGGTGTACTTAATTTGATATGATTACCCTCTCCTAGTTTCGAAGGGCCATACGAGGGCCCTCAAGGGGGTAAAAAGATTTTTATTCTTTTACAGTATCATTTAGTTACTTATCAGTTTCTTCATTGATGATTGCAAAATCTCTTAAGTATTTTTTAGTACCATAAGGATCATTAGTGTATGTCCTGTTTATACACATGTTACACCAAATTTATTAAAATTTATCCTTTATGAAATTTCACTGCAGGTCCCTGGCAGAGTGTTGATGCCAGTACTGAGTCCCTGGAGCCAGCTTCCGTTAGAGGCCAGACGAGTAAATTGAACGAAGAAATCGAATTCTCACCATTGACAAAACTGCCACTGAGCTACCAGGCACGAGTATTTTCGAATGGGTCATATAGAGTGCCGAATCTGATCAACGAACAAGAAGTTGGAGCTAAAGAGGCTGTAGTAAAGCGATATCATCAAAACGATTTTGTGGAAATCTGGAATCTCATTAACACTGAGCTAGGCAATAAAAGAAAATCCAGTGTACGAGGACAAGGAAAACGTAAATGGAAATTCGATCCTGCTTTCAAAATCATGGGCTTAGGGAAAAGAAAAGACAGCCAAGAATTACGAGATGATGGCTCATATACTTCTTCAGAAAAAAACGAGTTAGGCGATGACTCTACAACAGTGTTACGAAATGCAAAACTTGATACAAAAATATCACCTGATGAGAAAAGAGTACAAAACTTTGATCCTGCAATAAAATATATGGGTTTGGGGAAAAAATCTAATAAGTTTGATCCAGCAATGCGATTCATGGGTTTAGGGAAGAAAGATAAATACGACCCAGCAATGCGATTTATGGGTTTAGGGAAGAAAGATAAGTACGACCCAGCAATGCGATTCATGGGTTTAGGGAAGAAAGATAAATACGACCCAGCAATGCGATTCATGGGTTTAGGGAAGAAAGATAAATACGACCCAGCAATGCGATTCATGGGTTTAGGGAAGAAAGATAAGTACGACCCAGCAATGCGATTCATGGGTTTAGGGAAGAAAGATAAATACGACCCAGCAATGCGATTCACGGGTTTAGGGAAGAAAGATAAATACGACCCAGCAATGCGATTCATGGGTTTAGGGAAGAAAGATAAGTACGACCCAGCAATGCGATTCATGGGTTTAGGGAAGAAAGATAAGTACGACCCAGCAATGCGATTCATGGGTTTAGGGAAGAAAGATAAGTACGACCCAGCAATGCGATTCATGGGTCTCGGAAAAAGAACCGAAACCTTCGATCCTGAAGTTCAGTATAGGGGGCCTGGAAAGAAGAGTGAAAAGTATGATCCAGCTATTCGTTTTATGGGTCTTGGTAAAAAGAGTGGAAAAAATGATGCGATTATACAGCATATGGGGCTCGAAGTAAATGATGAAGGATCCGATCCTGCGAAATGGTATTTGAGTTTTGGAAAAAAAGGCGGGAAATACAATCCTGCTATACGATTCATGGGACTTGGAAAAAGAACAGGTAGTTTTGATCCTGCCATGCGATATATGGAGCTTGAGAAAAAAAGTGAAATATTCGACCCTGCAATGCGGTATATGGGACTTGGAAAAAGAGATAGATATGATCCAGCAATACGTTATATGGGTTTGGGGAAAAGAAGTGGAAAATACGATCCAGCTATGCTGTATATGGGACTGGGAAAAAGAGGAACATATGATCCAGCTATACGTTATATGGGCCTGGGAAAAAAAGGAGGGGAATACGACCCAGAAAATCTGTTTATGGAGTTAGGGAAAAAAGCGGGAAAGTATAATCCAGCGATTCATTATGTGGGTTTGGGAAAAAAAGCTGGAAAATACGACCCTGCTATCCGATACATGGGACTAGGTAAAAAAGCTACGAAATATGATCCTGCTATCAGATTTATGGGATTAGGAAAAAAGGGACAGAAATACGACCCTGCTTTGAGAATAATGGGCTTGGGAAAGCGAGATATGATGCGATTCGATCCGCAATATATCGAGCCAGATGAGAATTTGAAGCAAATAAATGAGTATGCGGAAAAGGAAAACGAGCATCTTCATAAAAAAATTATAAATGAAATGCCAGAGAAGCGAGCAGATTCCAAATACAGAGACAGTTTGAAACTAATTGGCTTGGGAAAGCGTTATAAGTCCAGTGATTATGTTGGAGCCGATTCATATGAGCATCTTGACACTGATATAGGAGATTATTTAGGATCTGAGTTCATCAAAAACAAAGCATTGGGCAAAAGAGATCTCACATATAATCCATCTTTAAAACACATTGGTTTAGGTAAACGAAAATCCTCAAACGACAGTTTCGCAATATCAGATGGATATGAAAGGAATCAAGACAAATCCAAAGAGATTATAAATGCTGAACACCAGCTCTTGCCTGATGGAGAGGACAAAGACAACCGTAGAAGCTATAATGAGATTTTTCATGATACCAAATCTCACAGAATACAAAAGCGAGATGTTATGCCTACCTCAGAACGTTTCTTCAAAAGTTCGTATGAGCATGACTTGCAGAAACCACTAGACTTGCCTCCATATGAACTTATCGAAGAACCAGAAATTCTGTTAGTTTTGAAAAACATGTGCTTTCCAAAGTTCCAAGAACATTTACAGACTTCACTGATAGTTAAAGCTTTCTCTCCTTCGGAAAGTTTGCTCGAAGATGAAATGCATCGGCTTTCGCGCCCACCTTCATCTTTCGTAAGTTTCAGTCAACCAGACTCTTTATCCGATGAAGTCTTTGATATGGTTGGAAACAATAAACGTGATGAGGGTAGACCGAAGTTCAATCCAGGCTGGAAATTCATTGGGCTAGGCAAACGCGATTCATTATCTGATGACATAGAGCTATATCCGGAGATGGACTTCGTTTCATGTGCAAAGTTATATCCATTACTTGATAGCTTCGTACAATACCAACTGGGAAACATTGAAAATAGAGAAAATCTGCATAATAATAGTAATATAGACAGCAATTTGAAAAATGAAACTCCTGGAAGTGGTTCACGTATTAACACTTTCGAGTCATTAATATACAAACGAGCTGCTACTTCACAAGACAATAATCATCCCCATCCCTCCAACACTGCAACTGACGCTATTTTTTCTCGTATATTTAAACAGCAGTAATTTAATCAACATCAAGAAAATTGAACAAATAGATACTATATTTAATATATTCCATGTGGTAAAAGAACGCGAGAGAGAATTCAATAGATGTGGATCTCTTCACAAGATAGCACTTGTGTTTCGCACGAAATATATTAACTCCAAATCTGTGGAAATTGAACTTTGGATCAATATTTCCTCTATATTTGCATGCATAAAATTACCAAAAATACGTATATTCAATGTTGTTAAAAGAAAATATAATGCAATTCTAAAATATGTTCTTGTGACGATTAGTCAATAAAACGTGAAAGGAAAAGGTCTTGAAGTTTGTTTTTTTTTTTGCAAAAATGTAATCACGATATAACCATTTCGTAGTTTTTGCGAATCTTTCAAAAATGTCGACAATTTACGCATGGTACGTTTAAAGTCACTGCATTAAAGAAAAAAGGAGATAAAAAATATTGTTTACGCTCTATAGAGTAGAGGTTCTCTAGACTCTAAAGCACAGTATGACCCGCCGAGCTCTTTGATATGTTAACAAATTTTCAGTATAAACAGAATGGGCTTAGTGGACCATACTGTGTTAAAAGTTAAAGGCGTCTGCTCTGGAGCAATGGTTCTAAACCTTTCATGCTTTAAATACCTCTTGAAATGCTTAGGAGGCTTCCGTACCCCATTGAAATGAGTAGAAGACTTACTTATCCTAAGGAGAGGGGTGTTCTCGAGCATCCCCCTCAATATTTTCAATCCTTTTCATGCCTATGGGTATGAGTAGGAGCATGCATATGTCATTTAGAAATGCGTACAAAAGCTGATAATGTATTAATGGAAATATGAGCACAACTCCCTTTAATACTATTTCCCTGCGTTTTTAGTAACGTAAATAAGTTGTCTTAATTTCAATTTTAGTTAATCAGAAATATTCAAGAAATTTAAATTTTATGCAATTAAAAATTTGTATCAAATGTTCAGCAGTAGCTCTTATTTTGATCGTAGTTTTTCCGACAGAAATAGCATCAATCAATAAACCATTTATAAAAGATAACATTATTTTTCAACAACTAAAGGGGATAACAATAAAAAAAATCCCTACCCAGTAACAATAAAGAAACTAATAACGAAAAATACTTAAAAAAAGGATTTTTGAATAACACAATACTTTATTATAGAAAATGATGGCTAAACATTCACAAAAGTCAATTTTTCTAAAAGAATCAAACTGCCGTGATATGAATTGTTTTATTGACATGTTAATTAGACTCAATAGAACCTAACTCAATTGTAAAAAAGTAACTTGTATATATTTTTTTTTACCCACTAATTTGCAAAATACTCTTCTGCAATAACTACCCAATAGTAACAAAAAAGTTACAGGAATTATTTGTTCATCACGGTGCATTTAGATCTCCAATACATAAGGTGAATAATAATGTATATATATTTCACCCATTTCTTCTCTTTTATTTCTGATCTATAAAACGGTAAAAAGTCTTAGGCCGAAATTACACTATAAAAGTTTGATTAAATCTCTTTTGTAAAACTTGAAAAATAAATCCAATAAAGCTCATAGGTTTCATTCGAGCAAATGCAACCCATAATCTTACTGGTTGAATTTCTCAAATTTTATAAAAGAACTTTTAGAAAACTTTTATTTTGTAATACCGGCCTTATATATATAAATGTACTATTTCCTGTAATTTCAAAACAAAGGCGACAAATAACACGACTTGTTGATCTTTGGGTTAGGTTTGAGTCTTCCAGAGTAATTATAAGTCGTCCATCCATGTATTATTAGAATCCCTCCAGAGCTTTGGGAAAAAAACCAACATCATTACTGTCTTTTATGTTTTTTTTTTTTTTTTTGGACAAAAGCGTTGAAGCAAAGTACAGTATAAAAGAATTCGCGGTATTTTTCCTTTCATTCTGCAGGAAAAGTCTGATTACCTCCATGCGAAATACTAAAAGGGTGACCCATCTGCATTGAAACTTCTGCTGTTAAAAGAATGAAACATTGCTCATTCCTCATTCTTGGTAACTTTTGTGTAAATGGTTCAGTTGGCCTTTACCTATCGGTACTAACCATCAAAAAATGCTTCATTTCATTTTGGCACCGAAAAACATTCACTCTCGATAGGAAGTTATTTTTTTAGTAATGAGTATAATGAAATGCGCTACACACTACGTATGCATATTCTACACATATCATTCCTATAACCATTTTAACAACAGATTTCTGCATTTTTATAATGCGTTTCACTGATGTAAAAAATATCTCTTTCTACATTATGTTTCACCGAAACTATTACAGAGACGCATTTACTGTATATAGTCATTCTAAATTTGCTGCGATGCTTTCCAAGTAAATTTTGACCTGTAAATTTTTTATACATTTCAAAAACATGAAATGTCTCATCAAAGATAACTGACAACAAAATATATATATATAAATAAATTATTTATGCGACACAAGATGTTTTTAAACAAATGAATCTACGTAATATCATAAAAAATCCATTTCAAATGTCTTCGTGCATAGAATGCAGTGTGGCATTTAGAATAGACATCCGATGGACTCCTGAAACATTTGGGTAAGAGAAAGCCCCTAAACATTTGGCCATTACCGTGCCTTTAGGTCCGAATGTGCTAATGAAGATATTTACGATGGTGATTAAAGCAACCAGACCCATAGTGATATGATTCAAAAAATTGGCGAAAGACTCTTCATTAGATTTCTTTGGCACGTAAGCTCCGAGGAGAAATATTGTGAAACCAACACACAACTGGCAAAACAGAGAGAAAATATAGTGTTAATATCCTCACATGCGCAAGAATCACTTTTATATATACTCCAACAATATAAAAACAAACAGTAGAAAATTAGTAAAATACATCTTCATTATGAAAAGTTATCTAAGCTTATTATTCCATTTAATTTTAATGCAGTGCATATCCGAAATCTTAAGTTTAAGCTGTTTTTTATTGCACACAACTGGTTTTTGAATTATTTCTCACGAGAGTACTCTTCACATTTATTCAAACATATTTCATTCTCAATGATTTACATGTCATGTTTTCTTTCAATACTATCGTGAAGTACAGTTTACCATTTCATAAGTATCAAGTAGTACTTTGTATATTAAAATTATGAAAGAATTAATTTTATAATTTAAAAAATAGGTAACCATATTCCTCCGCATTAGCCGGCATGCCGCCAAACTCTAGGGACACCAGATTTTTGAATGTTGGGGGTCTGGTTCATTTTCAGCATGCCGAGAAAAGCAAGGTTTAATGAGGATCATAGTAGGCATTCGGCAATTTCAGTGGATTTTTATTAAGACATTTAAGGCTTTCCAGAATCTGTGCTTGGAATTTCCCGGCATATTTCTCCCTCGATGTTTACTGGCATACCGGCTAATGCGGGGGAATACCATAAGTGAAATTTGGTTTCAAAACTGAGAACGTTTATGATTGCATTAATATTTATTATTGCACAAGGATAGCAGCAGAAAAAAGAAATACGGCATTAGATTTTTTTTCCATCTGCTCTTGAAATGTTGATCAATGATATCAAAAGGTTTGTAAAAGTTACCTGAAGAACAAGAGATGTAATAATGAGTGCAATGACTTCCTTGTAGTAGATGTGAAAATATCCCAGCTCTAAGACGAATTTGAGTTGTTCACAATTCGCACTAAATAATGCTATATCCAAAAATCCACCAGCAATAGATACCCGGCGAGCAAGCAATTGCCGGCTTGGAAAATTGTTCAATTGATCATCCGTCTGTGGAAGTAAAAAACACATACCCAAATTATCCGTATAAAAAAGGTATCAAAATGCACATGCGAAAAAGCGCCCAAAACATTAAACATTTTTTCAAAAAATTACAGACACAAAATTCACTAAAATAGCTTGTTGCATGTAATAAAATTGTAAATTAGTGGAAAGTTAATACACAAGAGGCTTTCTGAATTGTGCCCCCCGTTTGGCTCTTAAAAATAAAAGAAATAAAATTGGTGACGCTGTTGAACAACGGTTGCTTGAAATTCTGGTCGTGAATGACAGGATATGAAGACGTACGATCAGATGAATCCGCAGTAAAATAAATTTCGATAAATTGAAAAAAAAAACTAATTTAAAAATAGATTATTTACTGAATCAGACCCAACCTTAGCAGACGCGGAGCCCAGTGCGAAAATAATAGCGGGGCCAGAGGAGTCTTAATAATTTCGGGAGGGCCCCTTAGCTCCAATTTTATATATTCTGTGGGACCGGGAATCGGCATATAAAAATTCATACATTATTACAAAATATACAGGTGCTGAAAACATCCATACAAAAAATATAGACAGAATTATATGCAAATTCACAACTGAAGAATATTTTAAATTGATAGTATTTGATGAATTTATGGTATTTTGATTCCAAAACCAATTAATATTAGAACCTAATGAAAGAAATTGTCTGAAAACTAATGAAAATTCAGAATAAATGAAAAAATAATTCTAGAATTGATGAAAACTGAGAAAAAATGGAAGTACTTTTAGAATTGATGAAAATTCAGAATAAATAAAAGAAATAATTCCAGAAACTGATGGAAATTCAAAATTCAAGAGTTGATGAATATTCAGAGAATTCAAGAGTTGATGAATATTCAGAGAATTCAAGAGTTGATGAATATTCAGAGAATTCAAGAGTTGATGAATATTCAGAGAATTCAAGAGTTGATGAATATTCAGAGAATTCAAGAGTTGATGAATATTCAGAGAATTCAGGAGTTGATGAATATTCAGAATTCAAGAGTTTATGAATATTCAGAATTCAAGAGTTGATGAATATTCAGAATTCCAGAATTGATGAAAATTTAGAATTTATGAATAATTCCAGAACTATTTCTTTTTAGATCAAAATGCAGATTTCCAGAATTGGGGGTAGATTTCATAAATTCAGTATTTATCAAAGAAATGATTCCAGAATTGATGAAAATTCAGAATTTGTGAAAGAAATTATCACCGTAAGTGCGGGACAAGTTCGCGCACCCCTAATGGCGGCTCTGTACTGAATGTTGAGACAAAATTTCGTCAAAAGATTTTTTGTTAAAATAAAAGAGAGCTTATACACATCACATAAATTCCATTATACGCATGAAAAACTCTGTGTTTATAATTTAACTAATAAAAAATTACTACAAAAAATATGTTATATGAAATATATATTCCCAAATATATATACAATATTTAGTAATGAAATGGTACACTAAAAAAAAAAAACTACGTTAAAAATAACAGAAATATCTAAGAGACCCGATGGGAATTCTTAGAATTATTTTATCAAGTTTCTTTAAACTCTATCTACATGGCTGCGGTGTATTCAATTGTGAAATTTAATTCCATTTTTCAATAAAAAAATTTAAAAAAAGAGATTATATTACCAGATATGATCATTTCCAGTGATTGCCGAGAACATGGAGACTTCCTCGAAATATTTATTTTCACGAGTTACCTAAAAAATTGCGATTGAAACCATGCTTTTATACAATTTTTCCTGTTCATCCTCGAAAAAAATTGGATGTTTCAAAGAAAAAAAGAATTGGCGAATTCTCCGTCTTTCTACTACTGATTGAAACAAATAAATTAAACCTAAGAAACCAGAGATCAGTTTAACGATTGGCAATCCGAGCATCGAACCATCCCCTTATGTTGCCTCTTCCTCCAGAGTTTTCTGATATCTCTAGCGATATTTTTCTATGCTATTCGAGATTCGTCTTTCATGTATTTCCTGTTTTAGTGTGTTTACTAGTTGCATTCTACGGACAGACAAATCCAATTTATCGAAGATTATACAGGTATACTTCGAACTGGTATGTTTCATAAATAGGGCAGATAACTGAAATAATCATGCTTTATGAAATTGTGCGCCGTCAAAACATTGTTTTACGAATTGTTTCTAATTTGTTGCTTCGTACTACAATTTTGGTGGTATGGTATTTAATTACATTAGCTATATATGAATAGCAGCACAGTCTAGCGATCCAGTCCAAGTTCTTAATTGCTTAACGATGAGAGTCAATGCTGTATAGGCTATATGGATCTAAAAACATACTTTGAACACTACGTAATTTTATGCAAAGTCAGTACGGTCCCTGTACTATAATTATAAGGATTTTATCCCGTATGGGTACACCGTGCTTTTTTTTTTTAATATAATAAAGAAATGCTACACGCTCAAGTACTGACTGTAGAAAAAAATGTAGCCATCATGAGGAACGCATGTTGCAAATGCACATGCATAAAATACTTTACTCTTTCAGACCCCGCATCCACAAATGTGGTGGTTGCTTATCTCACTATAGAAATTTTTTTTTGCCTCAGGGAGTTCTGACTTGAAGGATTGTTTAAGTTTTTAGTTAGAGATATGGTGAATAAGAACTTTGGGGGCTTTCACATCAGAGGGCAGCACTTTAAGTTGAACTTTCGAGGGGGTTTTATAAGATAGCTTCCAGTAAAAAGTGCCTTCCAGGAAAGTGTGATTCATTACATAAAATTCCACAATAAAATACTTTGCTCGGGTTTGAAAGGGTTAAGACACTGTTAAGCGACATTTGAAAGAAAAGAAATATGCAGTTACTGATTGAGAACGCTGTGTTCAATTAAACTCCATGTTTGGGTCTCGACATCTTATACAGTTGAATCCCGTTATAATGAACTCCAACAGACAGGAGAAATCACTTCGTTATAAAGGAATGCCGGTTTTTTGTATTGTTCCTATGTAAGCTTATCTGGGGGATTAGAAAAGTGTTTGTTGAAACGAAATTTTTTTTCACTATAACGGTATTCGTTAAAACGGGATTCGACTGTATATAATTAACTGCAGTTCGTAATTAATTCGTTTCATGCAAGTGATAAAAATTGCAAAGCAGCAACACCTTGCTCGAAGTTAAACACTTTTCGTTTGCCTACGCACTTGTTGAATCATGGAGAAAAAATTGGTTGTTCCATAGAAATTTTCCAACAGGTGTATCTATCTGCTTCACACATTAGTCACTTCCCAAAGTGCCCAGACATCACAAAAAAGGCAATGTTGCCAACATTAAAAAATTTTCCAACTAGATTCTTCATCAAAAACAACTATAAACCAGGCTTAAAACGGCCAGAATTAATTTTAGTCATTATTTCAATGACCATACATTCCGTTTTTTCCGGGAACAATTAGTATTTAATTAAAAAACTAGAGAAAAAGGCTAACACAGAAATGTTTTGAAAAAAAACAGGAAAACTACTAGCAACTAGATTGGTATTTCTCCAACTAAATGGCCGGAAAAACGACCAGATCTAGTTGGAAAATAACTGAGTTGGAAACACTGCAAAAAGACCACTTTGCGAAGTGCGTAGACTTCGAACACTGACAGTAGCATACAAGGGTATACGCAGGACGTATTTGGGCACACAGGTCGATTTGAGAGAAGAACGGTACATGTGTGTGTGTGTGCAAACTTTTCCAGACAAATTTTAATTACTGACCTATAAATGAAACAAAATTTCAAGATGATTTCTTGATATTTTCTCAAGATATTTTAAAATTTTGAAATATTTTAAATTTTAATCACCTTGGGGGAGGGAACGGCATCCCTAAGCGTACGCCTCTCGTGAACATATACAGTTATAATTAAGTCACGAAGCTGTTACTTACATAAGTATCATTCTGATTTTCGTTTACATCTTTTTCGTTACTGATCTCGATTTTATGCCATTGATTACTTCTGGATGACACAGATTTCCTAAAATCCGCACCAGGATCGGAAAAAAGCTCTCTCAATTCATATTTTTCGTCATTCACATCTTCATCTTCAATCCCACAAAGTCTTTTTGATGTATGACAGTCTGCAATTCACAAGAACGAAATGAAATAACAAAAGCACCCAAATAAACATACTATGCATTATTCCTTCAATCAATGATTGTCGAGTGCTCTTGCTGAAACCATAAATACGTATTTAAAACTTATTTGAAGGAATTTTTGAAAACTCCAGTAAAATTACTGGTATGGATTACTAGGCTGGAACTATACTTGTTCCAGACTAGTACAGTATAAACAATATAAATCAAGAGTTGAATATGATTTTTAATAATACTTGATAAAAGTAAAATACTTAGTACCAAATTCTAAAATGCATCAAATGCAGATCTGTGCATTTATACGAGTGTTGCATGCTCAATTCACAGTACTAAGTATACTATAGTACAGGTATAATTAAAAGAAATTAAAAGGATGAAAGACGCGACAACAAAATGACTATTTTCCAGTATTTCAAAGATTATTATTTCTATTTGCATTTGAAGCAAAAAAAAAAATTTAAATAGTCAATATTCAAATCTAAACATTGTCTTAAATAATTAATTAAATGCTCAACCTAATGAACAATAGAAAAATATAGATTTAAATGATAATCGTTATTTAGAAATATTTACATGAAAAACTACTTATTCAGTTCGAAAATGAAATAAAATCCTTCAACTAAGTAAAATAAGAATGTGTACTATTTTCTTTCAGAGGAATCATGTATTTATATTTTATTACTTATATAGGCCTAAATAACACATCTTAACAAATTTGATTTTAAAATACTTCATTCTACACGTTTCATCTGTTGTTATAGATTAATTATATCTTTATTGTGCATTAGATCAGAGCCCACAATGCAAAAGAAAATTACAGAGAGCACTTGGTCCAGTGGCTCTCAAACTTTTTTCACCTGTGGCGCCCTTTTCCCGTATCAACACTTATCCGTGGCTCCCCAAAGCAGACTGACAAAGAATCGCTTCCATACAAGAAACCAACTAGGAAAATCAAAATGTGAATACATGATGAGCATTGGTGTTTTCCATTTCATGACAAGTATTAGTGTGGTTGTAAATTATTAAGTTCGCTAACGAAAAAGAAGTGAAACAATGAGTTCTTTATATCTTGTAAAATATTAGATAAATCACACAATGATAATGACTGAGAGACGTGCGAAATCAAAATCTGTCTCATATATACCATGCACTTCAATTGTACGTCTAACAGTACAATAATCGTGAGTTTGTTAAAGACTGAATGAAATTATCCTTGAATTAAATAAGATTTTAATTCAGTTTTCGTATTATGGCTATTTCTCGTGATAATTATCCGAAGTTAAAAGAACAAAATGTAAATTAATTACCCTAAGTAGGGTATAACAAACATTGGTACCACTTACCACACTTTCTAGTAGGTATTTCATCCATGTTTGTTTACATCTAAATCAATGAGTGCCGTTTCATGTGGTGTTTTAGACCCATCGTTTATTTGAAACGCTGTTTTTCACATTGCTACTGGGTCATGGCCGTACACAAAATTATTTTCGTTGTATATAAAAATGCTTAGCTCACGCCGGAAATAGGTTTTGATGTTGACACCGGATTTTAACCAAACAGGGACATGAAGTTGCGTCACGTGGCAATATAGTTTTATCTATGACGATTTCCACTTATTACGTTCTTAAAAACTAATAAAACTTTAGTCTCCATCTACTTGAATAGTATACGCAAACATAAATTATATTTTTATAAAATTGCATAAGTATAAAGATCTTCACACATTTGGTTATAACATTCTTGAAATTAATCTCTTCAAGATTCTGTTGACTTTCTCAGTTGGTCAGTCTTTTGCACCCTAGCAATTAATTGAAGTGAATTTATCTATTTTCTACAAACAAACAAAATCTTAAGTAGATAATAATGAAATCTGTCAACTATTATATATGCGTATAACTTAATGAAATTAAATTATCTTATATTCGAATAGAAAAAATTTAAAAACAGAAAAAATGATACCGCATTTTGTGTGGTGAAAGATATACCCCTAATGTTCTCAAGAAAATATACTTATACTCCCAGAGACACAACAGATCCTTATAGCACCCCCCACCCTCCTTTATGGTTGTTGTCCTGGTAGCACTGGGTGAAAATCAAGAAAAAAGGAAGCCAGATTTTTTTGTGGGACCGATTATTACGGACGCACACGGAGCTTTGAAAAAAAAAGTGAAAAAAGCGCATTTTTAACTGAAATATTGTGAGAAAAGTGTGACGAGTTTTAGGATCTGGTAGAAGTACTCGTAAACACACACCCCCCTCATAGACGGAGATTGACTTGGAAGTCTGGGGGGCAAGGTCATTATTTCTGGGGGGGGGCACGGTGATGATGATGTCAGCTCATATATACATATATACATTAGATCAGTCGACTCCAACTTTGACGCTGGGGGGGGGGGGGCATGCCCCCCACGCCCCCTCCCGTATCCCCGCCCATGACCCCCCTACACATACATACACCGACACTACCACCAAAAGGGAGGCTTACGGGACCCCAACCCAGGGATGCGGAAATCGATCTTAAATTTTTGTAAATTATTGTAATCAGAAATAAATTTAATAAGTAGAAAGGGTCTCTCTCCTGGATGTGGAGATCCTGGTTAATACAGCGGAGGGGTTTGTGCTCGTAAGAAGAAAACATGGTCCAAAAGGGGCCATTGGCGAAAAAAGATTAAGAAATTGGGCTCTACAAATCTCTGCCAGATCATTTCTGAAACATTAACCTTGAAAGTGTTTTTCGCCATTAAAAATTCAATCATCATCATCATCAGCTGATCACGCCATCTATTTTTCATATTAGGAGTGAGAGTTCTGGTAAAGTAGATGTTAACTTATATTTCTAGAATACTATGAGACTGTTGTTCGATGTTTATATAGATGTATGATAATAATTTACTTACATTAAATTTTGAAGTGGTCTGCCATTTTATTAAAATACAACCGTAACAACTGAATTTTTTTTTAATTAAAACTTTCATTGAGGAACATTGAAATATGCGAAGAAAAAAATTTTTGAGGAGTTACATATAACGTAAAAGAGGTGTCTTAAATGTGATTATATGGAAAAAAAATTACTGTTAATATTTGAAAAAAAATACTGAATGTTACCTGTAAGCAACATTGCCAACCCAGTAGCAATATAGAAAAACGAAACTAATATTGCCTGTATATAAAAAGAAAACATTACCCAAAGGGGACTACTGGAGGAAGAAATTCTGCTCTGCAATTTCCACCAGATCATTTCTGCAACATGGCCTTGAAGGTTATCCTTATTTACCTATAAGCAACTTTGCCAACCTAGAACCAGTATACAAAAACGAAACAAATGTTGCCTAAAAGTGAAATTGGGAAAATAAGAAAAAAAAAAATTTAACATACATAAGAGAGAGAGAGAGAGAGAGAATTCGAGTTTTTATTTTCAAACTTGAAATATATATCCTCTAGTGCTGTGTTTCTCAACCTATGGTTCGCGACGATGACACAGGTGGTCCGCAGGCCGATTTGATAAAATTATTCACCCGTTGTAACTGACATTAATAACATCCATATTTGGGTTAAAATAAAATTATACCTTCATACTTACTTTCACCACACCATCGAGGAGAATGCAGGAAACTGCGATCCTAAATACAGGATATCACTAAATTTTGCAAAAATTGCAATTTATTGCTGTAAATACAATTTGTTAATTACTACTAAAATTGCTGAATGGTTTGGAAATAAAGGGTTACTACAAATCTCAGTAAACAAAAATGTATTTCTCTCTCTCACGAAAAAAAAATACTCAAATGATATGATGACCATATTTTATTGAGAAAAATTCGGTTAACTGGGATCTTAAATAGTAATCCGTAAAATATGGGACATCGCCAATTGTCATCGAAATCAAGTAGGCACAATCACCCCCCAATCGTAATTAAAATTCCTAAAAAGTTGTGGGCAAAACATTAAACCTGACAAATGTGAGATGAATATTTATAATTTTTTGCCGTAATAACCATAATATAATTTATATTATGAAAACGCTGTGTATTCACTACATAAGATACCACAAATTCAAATAAGTATCGTTAAAAAAACGGGACAAATGCATAGCGTAATATAAATATCGGAACAACGAAAATTACAGAAATGTCCCGTAATACGGGACACAAGTGGTCCGTCAATTTGGTTCAGACATTTTACTGGTCCTTGTTTTCAGAAAGTTTGAGAAACACTGCTCTATAGTACTACTATATAATTTGAATATAATAAGGTATACGAATTTTTGAAAACTTTACAGTTTGAACGTGGAAAGCTTCGAAACAGTTTCTATGTGCCACAAAGCATTAAACCCTTTCATAATTTGAGCAAAACACATTTGAGTACCCATTTTGGTGACATCTACATCGTCCCTTTGATCCATGCTCAGAGGAGCAGTGGTCATACGAATCGTATCCATTGTCCTCGCAAGGAATGGTAACTACTTCTTAGGTTGTGGTTCCAAGACAGAAAAACCAAAGATTCCGACGGTTTTTTTCTTCTTTCTAGCATTCATATAAGATTATCTACAATTACTCCTAGGAATTTTTTGACTCACGGTTCGTTTTTTTTTTTTTTTGCACTCACATTGATTGTATGAATTTACAGTGCATAAATCTATCGATTGCGCAGATTACGGATAAATCTGATGTACTTCTTCATTTACAATATTCTCGTCAAAATATTATCTGAAGTATTGCAGAACAGTTCCATCTGGGTCTAGGTCAATTTGTCGCAGCGTCAATTCGTCATGCTACAAACTCGTCGTGGTACAAATTTGTCGCCGAGTCATTTCGTCGCGGTACAAACTCGTGTCGCTGCGTAATTTGTCGTGATGTTAATTCATCGCGACAAATTTGAACCACTTTACATGTTTATTGTGACCTTATAGAAGGGTTTTTGATTTAGGCGTAAAAAATTAAACTATTTTTTTTTTCTCATTTATTAGAAATATATGTTCCATCAATGAAAAAAATAGAAAGAAAATAAAGCCTCGAATGACACTGCTATACATTCGACTTGCAAAAAGCACTTCTTTTTCCTAAGCTTTCAACATCCGTAGCTTATTATAAACGCAATCTATAAATCTTATATGTTTATAACTTTGGGGTACATTCCTTCAATGATAATGTTGGATACATGTACGTTTTGGGATGAAATGGAAGGGGGAAGAGGTTCTGAAGACATTTCTAGCATTGTTGACACCTGAAACACATTGAGACACCTGAGAGAGAAAGCCTCTAAATATAAGGAACTAATTCTATATTCCGATGCATGTGGTGGTCAAAACTGGAACATCAAAATGTCCTTCCACTGTTGAAACTAGTCAATAGTACAGACAGAGCAGCACATTGAATTGGCCTCAAATTCCTGGTGATCATGGCCCCCGGCGTCAAAGGTAGAGTCGACTGATCTAATGTATATATGTATATATGAATTGACATCATCATCATTGTGCTTTCCCCCCCCCCCAGCAATAATGACCATTCCCCCTCTCAGACTTCCAGGTCTATCTCCGCCTATGGTGGTGATTGGAAGGGAATAATTAAGAATGCAAAGAGGAGATGCCCAAAATTTTGATTTACAGAAGTTAAAAATTACGATTTTGTTTCTACCACAGCTTTGGAAGAAGCTGTCACTAACAAAAAGGACACTGAGGGAGTTTGTTTTAGTTGGTTGAATATCAGATGGCTGCGAGTTGTGAGAGGTTGTCCCTTCATTTCAAAGAAACCCTCAATGAGAGAATCTATCTTTAAGAAAAATAAATCTGGAAAAGCAGTTTCGTGGACGAAAGTTTCTTTCTTTATCTGATGTAAGTCAAAATGTACGCGGACCATAGAAAGATCACTTTGGCCAAAAAAGAAAAATATGATGGATCTTCTCCCATACATTCCACCTATACATTACGTATGTTTCAGAATCTTCCAGTGGAGGCAAATACTAGGCTCTAAGCTACTTCCTCTAGAATTGATGGAGATGATAATATTTTGTACAGTGATTGATTTACGACAAATGTAATATTTTTTATTCATTGTAATTGATTTGTAGTTTAAATATACCTAATGAAAATATTTCAAAGTCAAGAATTTTCCATAATATAAATTACGTAAATCATAATAAAATGTTCTTCTCTTATACATTGTAGCATCATATTTTTTTCACGTAGAAGCTTCAATTCACAACCATAGCGGACCAATCCTCATTATTAAAGAAAGACTATAAATTTACAATAAAAATACTGATTTATTATTTGTAAAAGCAGGGCTCTAAAAAATGTCATTTTTTACTAAACGTTGACATATTTAATTCCTTTACATCACTTGAACTGAATTAATTATCTATCAAAAACGTTAAGGCGTTATTATTCATAATGAAGATAAATGGACTTGGTCTACTATGGTTGTGAACCCCTCATACATAGATTTTTGGAAAATTTATAATTTTACGTAACATAAAACAATTTACATTAGCTGCCATCTGTCGTTGACTATGCTAAGGCCAAGCCAAATGTATTCCGTGGAAATTATAACGACAGACCTTGATCTTCTAGAACAACTTGTATTGCAGTATATAAACACCTTAAAACGTTCGTCAAATTCATTTAAAAAAATGAATACCAACACAAAAGCCACAACAGGCAAATTTTTCAACGAGGTGGCTAAATAAGAAAAGAATTTATAAAATGCCCGTAAACATGGTTGTCAATTTAATCATAAAAATCCCAAATTTTATGAAACAAACAAAACTAAAAAATTTCAAAAGAAAAACATAGTGATCATTTAATTATGGTCGCCATTTAAAAATAGGGAGCTTCTAGATTTTTCCCACCATGAATATCACATTTTCTTAACCCCTTCGCTTACAAGTGATTGACGACAAATTCGGATGATCTATATTTGACGAATCTGCGATAAATATGGTAACCTTGTCCTAACCTAACCGCACATTGGAAAAAAAGAAAAGAAGGGGAAAGAAAAAATAGAAGAGATAAGGAAGAAAAAAAAACAAGTGAAAGTGTAAAACAGTATAATGGATAAGTTGATAAGAGTGCAGGTGCAAAATAGATTTCTCTTTTCACCCTCACCCTACCTATTCTCTTTTACTCTCATATGTATATGGAGGAAAGATACATCATGTGTGTGGAAAAATATCACTATCAGGGTATCCAAAAAACTAAGAGGAAAATGATGAGGAGAGAGGAAAGAAAACACAGAGAACGTATATGAATTTATTCCACTGGCATTTATAGATGCAATATTACGTCCTTGATCGTAAAGTGGTTAAACGTGTCTGTTTTTGTGGAATTTACTTCAACAGTACACAAACTATTCCAATTATTCCATCTATTCTCATCCCCGTAAAAAAATTCCTACAACTCAACCCTAAATCGGAAAAGTTGGAATCGTGTCTAACCAACCGGTAATGGTATCAACCTTGTCGAGAGAAGCACGGGATTTAAAATATATCTTGACAGATAAATAATGTGTGACATGAAAAAAAAAAAAAAGTCAGATAATAATGTGAATATGAGAAAGAATAATTTATTAAGTACAAAATAAGTTGGTCAAGCGAAGATCCAAAAATTCAGTGCATAAAACAAACTATAAATGTAGGGTACATCAAAAAAGCATCATGCGTAATCCCCAAGTGTGGAAGCAAGCACATTGACCATGGTGATCAGAAAAATCCCAATCACGGTCGCATTATTCAGGAAGTCCGCTCGTGGCTGATGCGATGCACGATTGATGTTGTATCTTGCATTCACAATCAACAATACTCCAACAAATATCTAAAAACAGTAATATAAGAAGAGAACTATAATTAATTTTTTTTCAAAAAAAATTTCCACACAGGCGATAACCATTATAAAAATTATAACATATTAATAGATATACAGTACGTATAATCATGTAGTTTTTTGTTATTACAGTACGTATAATCATGTAGTTTTTTGTTATTACAGTACGTATAATCATGTAGTTTTTTGTTATTACAGTACGTATAATCATGTAGTTTTTTGTTATTACAGTACGTATAATCATGTAGTTTTTGTTATTACAGTACGTATAATCATGTAGTTTTTTGTTATTACAGTACATATAACAGTATGTACCATAATTTCATTACATAATTTTCACATTATACAGTCGATGTTCGTTGAGAAGACCATGATTATTATACTACCAGTGTTATCAGAAAAAAACAATAATTTTGAAGTGCGGTTTCACTCCTCTTCAAAATTTTAAGGGGTAGTTTTATAGAAAGATGGGGTATTTTTAAGAAAAACACAGAAATAACTCTATTAAAAAAAATACCCAAAATTAAAAGGAGTATTTTCACTCTTCAACGAAATTTGGTGGAGTAAAATTGAATTTTGATGCTTGAATCACGCATCTAGATGCGTATTAGCAGACACCGATAGCGACCGTACCGTTACAACGACCGGTATAGATAAGTCCCACATTTTTTCATATAACTAGTATATCTGTGTGTCATATATACAAATACAAATACAACGCCACAACAGGCAAAATGCCCAACGAGGTGGCTGAGAAAAAGATGCCCATAAAAATATGGATGTCATATATTTCAAAAATATAGCAACCCAATTAAAAATGCAATAAATAAAAATTATAAACAATATATACACGTGATAAAAATTTTACAATGCCCATAAAGAATACTTATGGTTGTCTTATTCCAAGTATGGATAGCTTCTCGATTTACCCCAACATGTTTATCGTATATCTTTTTAAACGTATCAATTGTGTTACAATTTACTACCTCCGGGGGTAAGCTATTCCATTTATTACTGCCATTATTACTTCCATTGTTATACTGTTATACTACCTTATATATTTTCATTTCGATATCAAGAGCATCCGATACAACGTTCGTTTTTGACGAAACGATGGGCGCAGTGGTGTCGGACACACAAGTGCTGTGGGTGCTTTTTTATCATGCGGCAGAGCCCCTCAGAATTAATTCAAATATCAGTCTCCAACGAAAAAGTTGAGTTGGGCACCCACAAGTCCAATAACCGTTGATCATGAATATGCGTGTGTATGATTTAACTCCTTTTATTATTATTTCTTAACTTTATGTCTTTATATAAAACTACAGTATATTACGAATCTACTGATTGTATTTGCATAATTCAAAGACATTAAATGTCCATACCAAAATCTTTCGATTTTCAAGTTTTGATGCAATATTTTTTATCAATATAAAAATACATTCCATACTCTTAGTATATAAAATATATCTATTTTCATGAGTGAGAATCTCTTATAATAATTATTATTCTCTGGGACAAAAACGCGGAAACATACAACAAATGTGTAACATAATGTAATATATATATTTTTTTGTACGAAATTTCTTATTCTGCTTTTACCACCTGTCGGTGTATGAAAACAATCTCCTAGATCAGTAGTCTTCAACAACCAAACGGCGTATATTTCGTCTAATTCATCTAGCTGCTACATAATTTCAGATTTAGAAAATAAAATACCGTCTGTATAATTAGTTTTCATTAGTCATGGTCAGGTCTGCGAATTATTTATCCCATTTCAGCAGGTCCGTGAGATTATTCAAAAATATAAAATTATTCAAATTTGAGATTATTTAAAAATATAAAATTATTCAAATTTGAGATTATTTAAAAATATAAAATTATTCAAATTTGAGATTATTTAAAAATATAAAATTATTCAAATTTGAGATTATTTAAAAATATAAAATTATTCAAATTTGAGATTATTTAAAAATATAAAATTATTCAAATTTGAGATTATTCAAAAATACCCGGTTCGCAGGTGTAAAAAGGTTGAAGAATTACCGTCCTATAGATACTTAGTATACTAAACAATCTAGGAGGTATTAATGAAACAGAACAGTGAACCACTTCAGCACCAGCTGTTAATTGAGTATAACTGATACGTCGGCAATCGAAACTTTCGAATGGATTTAAAGTTATATACATACCTGCAAGATTATCGAAAGGCTAAGACAAGTCATCTGTAGTGCAAACAGTGGATCACTTTTTTCACTACGATGTTTCAAAACCATTTTTAGTTGAGAGGCGTTAGCGGTCAGAAGAGCAATGTCCATCATACCCTGAGCGACAGTTTTCTTCGTAGAATAAACGTTGTTATCCAATGGGCGTTTTCTTTTTGGTGGATCGAGCTGAAATAATAAGCGATATGCAAATTTATTAAAACGATATAAAATTGGGTAATATTACTGTCATAAAACAAAGACATAAGAAAACATTTGAGGCTATAAAATCATATAATGGAGAATGTGAATCAAATAAGAAGTTCAATGATTAAGATAAAGAATTATCGGACAACTATTTTATAGGTTGTGTTTCTAGAATTTTTATTTATAGTTATGATGCGCTATTATGGATGAACCTGATACGAAATAAATCAATTCGAAATTCTATAATATGTACATGTTTAATCCTATAGTTTTAAACGAAGGTTAAAAGCATTTCAAACGAAGTCTAATCTTTTATTTTTTACGAAGTGATAATTTGCCATCTTGAAATGTTACACATCGCTGTATAAGCTTCATTATATCAAAATTGGCAAAATAAACTCTTAATGTATCAGCAACTTCGTACAGGAAGGCACTTGATTTCAAAAGAATTAATTTAGAATCAAGGTCTTTAGCATGTCACTAATAATACAGTATTTGTACATATATCTAAACCTGTTATTGAAAGAAAAATATTAAAGTTTCGACGAGAATCTATACCTAATGATAGATGTCCTATCTATGTGTACACTTTGAAATATGTCCGTAATTGAATATATTCGGAATCAAAATAAAAGCCTTTACGTATCTGCAGCATCAATTCTTTGAGTATTTTAATTATTGTATTATGATTATGAAGTGTATGTTGCAGAAAAAGAGTTTTAGGAAACAAAAAAAACAATATAAAGCACCTCAAATTCAGTTTTTTAGATATCTTACTGTATTAAAGAAATATTAAAGACGTAAAACTTGCCTCTTCGTTTTCTTCATGGAAGACCCCCATCCCTTCTTCATTCTTATCAGATGGTTTGGATGTTGAACCGGCTTCAAACGTTTCTCCTCCATCATCACGAACAACCCTTGCCGAAGCTCTTGATTCAAGACCATCTTCCGTTGCCACAACAGTCATCTTCAATGTTCCTTCAATACAAGCAACTCTTCTGCTAATTATCTAGGAATGAATGAAATGAAAACCGGGGATAGTAATTAAGAAAAAGGAAAAAAGGAAGAAGAAAACACAAAGGAAGAGTCTGATCTATACTCTACTTTTTACGTTTTAGTTCTAGCGCATGCAGTAGCTTTCTAATCGCACAAGTGAAATTGCCCCACAAAGAGCTATTAATAAAGTTTCTGGGAACGGTAAGGTTCGCCTGTGCATATGAGCGAAAAACCATACGCGTATTCTTAACCACAAATAACGTCAGTCACAGATAGCCGTTAAGTGCTGTATTTTCATGCTATTCATAATTCCCTCTCACCTAGTATAAATATTTAGCTAAGTATTCAAAAACTATGAAATGTTCAAAGTTCTTCAGATATTTTCCATAGTATGGATAGTCCTACTTTTACGAGCAAGGATTATCGCAACGCTATTGAGCAGTGATGTACAACTGAAGTGGAATAAATTAAAAGAGCGTGCTCATAGAGCAGCGGTTGGGCGAAGCCCTTAGAGCTCCTCGTGCCCCTAGGAGCACAATATATTATATTAGGGCCACATTTGAGGGAAAGTAAAATTAATCAGTAAATTTTTATAAATAAATAAAAAAATAAGCCTGCGAGGCTCCGTCCTAGAAATTATGTACCAAAAAGGGCTCCGCGAGACAAAACAAGTTGAGAACCACTGTCATAGAGAATGAACGATTATCCCTTGATTATTCGATTACTTTATTGGAAGCAAAGAATTCATATAAGTGCTTCTCTAAATTCTACGAAAAATTGCATTTGGTATACATTTATTCACTGTTTTTCACCCACTATTAATAACACCAATAGTATTAAAGTACCAAAAGTACATTTTAAAAAACATGAAGAGCAGAAAATATTAGTATGAACAATCTTATGATAAAATTCGGTTAACGTTGTTTGTTAATATATTCTAAAATGCCACAAAACCAATACTCACTCAAAATAACGTTCAATCTAACGATGCAAGATCAATTCCCAAATCACGAAGAGTCGTGTAAATGGAAAAGTATTTTGACCAATATAATTAAAGTAAACTTGATTCATTTACCTAAATATCAGACATTTTTATAGCATAACCTCAATGAAAAAATAGGTGATATCAAATTCAACTGGGTTAGGAAAAATGAAGAAAGAAAATAATTTTTTTTAGCTGTATTCTATTTCATTTTCGAAATACCCTAACATCAATATATTTCATAATATCCGTTACACTTCATTACGTTGGAAACATCGAAGCTCTTTATGGATGACGTTTCTTTTAGTTACATCGGAAAAAGAACATAGCATACGCTTTATAGCTTCGGAAATGATTCAACAAAATTTTGCCAGGTTTTTTTTTTTTACTTTTCTTATTTTTGATATAGAAATCCTTTATAAATGCTGCAATAACATCCTGCTTTCATTATACCATATTACCAAGATAAATTACGAGAATTCGATAAAATCTCATCTTCTTTTCGCGGTCATAAAAAAAAAGTCTAATTCACGATAGAGCACTAGGATTATGGGGACAAGGGACGTTCAAAATGAAGATTATATTTCTTTAATGATTTCACCTAATGTGTTTTTAAATAGCGTAAACACGCACAATAAAGGCATTTTGGTGAATCTAATCAAATTATTTGGAAAACTTTTATGCTTAGTGAATAATTCATTGAAAAATATCTACAAAATTGAAATGAACTACATTTGTCCCCTGCGTTTCCTATTTTGATGAAATCCATTCATATTTTTATCATGCTTCCAAAAACACACACATTTATAAGCACGCATTTTAGAATGTGGCGAATGGTATTTGATAAAAAAATAAAGATTAAAATAATCGTGCACCAAAGACAATATTTTTAACAACTAATTCATATTTTTAGCAGTAAATATTGGTGGATTTAAAAATGAATGCTCTCAGTTATCTCAAATAGGTCATAAGAAACAAGCATGTTAAATTTAAAGTATATTGAAACAAATTTGGTTCACGTTTTGAATATAAGTTAGAAAAACAGACACGGAGAAAGCTAGAAATAGAGATATTATTTCCCGTAGACAACCATGATTTTTTAATTATAAAAATCGCAGTAGAAAACATGATTAACAAACAGATTTTAATGCGGTTTGTTGAAAAATATTTTACGCAAACTTTCCCATTTTTTTGTACAATAAAATACATTTCGTCATTTTCACGATTTGAACGTCCCGTATCCCCTTAATGAAATTGAAGACATATTGGAAATAGCTATCCAAACAAATAAAAGATTTGTGAATCCGAGTTTATATTATATTTAAAAAATTCCCGAAATTGTTTTTCCCGTTTGCCCAAAACTTTGCTTCCAAATTCAGATTTTGATAGCTCTATATTTTTGCTCAGTTAGTACTTTTCTCAATACCGTATCTACAGGTTTTCCCATTAGAATGTTACAGAATAATAATAAAAAAAATATTGTGATTCTACGTACAAATATATAAGACGTCAATAATTTTCTCATATATCACTTCCCAAGAAAGAAACTATCTACGAAATCCTATCTAAGAAATTAAGGGCTATAACGTATGTACAGTACTGGTAAAAAATTATATGAATCGTTCGTTAAGAAAGTAAAGCAAATTGACGTGTGTTAAAATTCAAAATAAAATTTTCTGTTCAACCAGTTTTGTTATGATAACATCAAATGAATTACAGTGGTTAAAAACGTGTTTTGATTTTCTTTGGTATTTATATGTATATATATATTTGATATTCCGAATACACTTACTTCTCTTCTTCTTCCCGATGATGTGAATGCAAAGATTAAATTAACCATTTTAAGAAGAATTAATTAATCATTTTGTGGCGTAACCATACGTGTTTCCAAAAAAATTGATGGAAAGGGAAGCAGTTCAACTCATCAGCGCAATGGGCGCCAAGTTGCTGTTCCTAGTGTAAAACCCTCCAGTTTTTTTGATGGGAACAGAAGAAAATATGATTTTTCCCCTTTCGCCATTTTTTTTAATCGAAGGAAAAACACCGATGAAATAGGACAAAACTGAATAGATGAAACAAGAATAGTGATTTCCTGTAATAAGCTCATCCCTATCTTACATTGCTTAATAAATAACACTTGAGAATACTTGACCATAGCAGTTAAAAGGTTAAATTATTTACGCTAATTTCATTTTCAGTATTCAACGGTCATAAATAATGCGTAACGGAGCGAGCGTAACGAAAACTAATCTCACACTTTTAACGCTTAATTCTCAGTATAAAGTATTATAGGACAACTAAAAGTTGTGGCATCGCGTATACACGAATACCGTGCTGGTAAGGAAAATGAAAAGATACCCCATTCATACAGAACCGTCTTTACCGAAAATGTATGAGCCCTCAAGTAAGACCTCCCAGATGTGCTACTTCGCCGCACACCAATTCCGGTCATATCCCCACACGGCAATTTCCTACCGATGGAGTTGGGTGGGCAATAAAGGCGCCATCTATCGCTCGCGGCTCGGTAAGTGAAGAACTTCCTAGAAATGTAGGTCCTCGTAGATAATCTAGCAGGTCATGCACCGGGCCGAGCATGGATGAAAGCCAGCACTTTAACAATGGGCTTATCCTGTTGTTGAGATCTCTTCCAGCCCAGCTTCGTGGCAGAGTCTAGAACACTTCATTCTGAGTATAAAAAAAATTAACAATCATCCAAAACTTTTTAATGTATTTTCCCCGGACGATTGGATATTATCGTGATTTTGCTGTATGCCTCTAAGGGCGGGACAGTAATACATGACTGAGTACTGTCGCGATTCACAGATTTTGTGGTGAAATGTGCTCTAAAAATGTGCACTTAAAAATGCAAAAATATGCACTTAATAATGCAAAAATAAGCACTTAAAATACCAAAATGTGCACTTAAAATACCAAAATGTGCACTTAAAATACCAAAATGTGCACTTAAAATGCCAAAATATGCACTGAAAATTTCAAAATATGCATTAAACACCCCAGAATATGCACTATAAATCTTCAAAAAATTCAAAAATTGCGAAATATGTACAAAAAATGAGAAAATATGCATTAAAAAATTACCATGCAAAAAAAGTAGATGTGGTTTTAAAATGCATCTTTCCTATTTCTTCGTGCATATGTATTTCATTTACCAAAAAAATATCCCCTCATATATATATATATATACCGCATATGCAAATAACATCTACATATTTTTTATTCAGGCATTTTTTAATTTTCAGTTTGTTGCAGTTGCTTAATAACGAAAATACCAGTAACAAAAGAATTTCGACGCTATTTCTAAAAAAAATTTAACACTTTGACATATCTCTAGAAATAGCCTTACACAATAAAACGGTCAATATTGGTAAAATACTTTATAAATATGTGTTAATTCACTAAATTTCACCTGCGGGGAAAAAACCGATGTTATGAAAATATTATGAGCAATATTTATTTGAAAAATTATAAAAAAAATTGAGTGAGCTTAAATAAAGCTTCAAAAATATGCACTTATACTGAAAATTCTTTGATTTTACGTATTTATATGCGTTAATGCTAAAAAAAGACCAAAATATCCAAATGCATATGCACATATGCATTTGCATATAATCCGGGCTCTAGTGATAACAGACGAGATGGGATCGGGAGTTGGAGAAAAGTTCCGGGATTTTCGTTGAGAAGAATGAATGTACATTAATGAAGGTATATTTTATACAGAAGAAATTGTATGGAGTGGGCACATGCCATCGCATGCTACCTTACACTTATATTATATACAAGGATACAACAAACAAACAAACAAAACGAAAACCTTATTGAATAATATAAAATATTCATCAGACGAGTCATCTCACTTAACACCTTATTGGTGAGCAAATGGATTTGATAGGCCTTGTTAACTTGTGGGCTAAATGTCAGCATCAGTTTCATTGGGTTCAGTCGCTCTTTTAGATCTGATGGGAATATACAAAATAAAAATATCGGGTTTTTTTTGGGGGGGAATATTTACAGTTAGAGACCACCCGTGCAATCTCGCTTAGCACCTCATTCGATGAGCATCATGAATACCACAATATGAGTACTCAAGTGTGTTGTGGACATGAAATACATGGAGAATTGAAATAGAGAACGGAAAATAATAATAAAAGAAAAATACATGTACATATACAGTAAAAAAACCCCAACAACGGCGACCAGGGCCGCAACTAGATACTTTGTCATCCGGGGCAAGCCGGTATTTTGGCGCCCCTTGTAATGTAGAAGAAGCAGTTAAAGGGTGAATTCGACGCCCCCTTCTGGTTCAGCACCCAGGGCATCAGACCCGCCTGCTCCCCTTGACGGCGACTAACGGGACCGTGAAAATGTAGCCGTTATTGGGAAGTAGCCGTTAAACGGAACGGCCGTTCTATTTCTGAAAAAAAAGACAACTAAAATTTGTGATCTATATAACATGTGAAATGATAATCCGTTCTGTAATTGATTACGATAATTATGTCATTAATTACTTTATATAATATTAATTATTAAAATAAATATTTTTTTCAGAATATATGATTATATTGATATTGTAATATATTATAATAATTGATTAATCGACAGGGCTGCCCTACTAGAGAGGATCAGGTTAGTCTTGTGCAACGGCGCTGGACCAGGGGTGTCAAAATGTGTGCTTGCCTCTGGTAACCAAGCTTCTAGTTGCGGCCCTGTCAATCGATCCACAGTGCTATTTTGGAATCCTAAAATTTAGGCTTGCAGTACTGAAAGAGAACACAACAGAAACGACTTGGCGAAAAAAAAAACTTATATGGACTAAGACGATGTGTACCAGAAACCCCATATAGTTTTTTATTCCCACCCACGATCAACTAGACCAGTGTTTCCCAAAGTGGGCAATATTACCCCCTTGGGGGCGATGGAAAGGTCCAGTGGGGAGGTAGAAGCTTTGAGTTTAGTATAGGATACTATGCGTTAACTTGGGTTGGGTTGGGGGGGGGGGCGATGAGAAGAAAAAAATTTATAAAGAAGGGGGGGGACGAGATGGGACGAAAATTTTGGGAAACTATGAACTTTACCATACAATACACAACCCATGAACTTATCCCAAACCTAATTTTGTGAGAACGAACCAAGCGGCACATTCTCAAATCACTTCAGTGACTTACAGCACATTTACAGATCATTTAAGTAACCTGGGGAGCTGTTCCAGATCACTTAAGTAGCCCGCGGTAAAACTATATAGCTCACTTAAGTGAACCTTTTTCCATCTCCACTGCCTTCAACACACCCATCTAGCATTTGTACCCAGGAAAAGAAAGCTTACATATTTCCCCTTCCCCCACTGAGTGGAAAAATCTCCCTTGAGAAAATCAGCATGAAAATTATTTTTCTCATAGCGAAATGCGCACCTTTTTCCGATTCCATGTCCAAAATGGCCGTTGTTCGGCTGTTACCTGAAATGTTAAGAATATGGGACGCGTTCGGTTTCAACAAAATGTGGCCGTTGTTCTGAGATTGCCGTTAGAGGAGGTTCTACTGTACATACATTTATCTGCATATACACACATATATGTATATAACTGCCAGGCCGCGTCGTCTCGCTCTTACCTATTTTGGTGAGCAATGTGGGATTAGTTTAAATGGGGGGGGGGGGGGGGAATTATCTATTTTTTTTTTCTCTAAAGAGAGCCTTAGCTAAGGATTAGCTTCGTTCTTGTTGTTTTGGTTGAATCGCTCTGGCTGGACATATTTATAGAAAATGAATATACAGGGTGTCCTGTAAGTGCTAGAACGACCTTTATCTCATTAACCGTCCGTCGTGGAGGTGTAATTCCAATTTAAAAAATGCTCAACAGGCATTCAAAAATTAACCTTTACCACTTTTGGGAGTGAAAATACACTGTATAACAATATGAAAATCTAAATTTTATACGGTCCTCCTGTGCTCTAACTTCCAATTAAAAAGTTGTTGCCCTTTCTCTCGTGATGCCGCCAACAAAAAAAAATTAAATGTTTCTAAGTGTAGTATTCACAGAGATATTCTCGAATTCAAAAAACGGCGAAATATTGAAAAAAAACAGCGTTAAATGCGGGAAAACAGTTTTTAATAAGCCTGTTGTGGTTTTTTTTTTTTGGATGCTTATACAGTGGAACCTCACTTAACGGACACTCCCCGTTAGCGGACACCTCCCGTTAGAGGAAACGTTTCTTCTCCCCGGTCCCGTGGAATAGGGCTTTAATGTATTTCACTCCCCATTATAGCGGACACTCTCGATAGCGGACAGTAAAATTCGGCAAAATCTCTTTTATTTCCAAACTCTAGTTTGTGAATTTTTGTTCAAAATTTGGTTTTCATGTTTTGTTCATAAATTTATCATATTCAACGGTGATTATGTATAATCAAAAGCTCGTATTGGTAAATATGATAATCTATCAATTAATTACTTCATTAACTGAACATAACTATGGTCCAGGATGCTGATTCCGAATGGTAATGTTGGTTTTGTTTGCACATGTTGATACGTGTGAAGAAAGCCAACATAACTGATAATGTTGTTATGAACGTTTACTTCTCTCGTCTTCACACTTATTTTAATTTAATTTAATTTTTATTGCAAAATATGTGTGTTGCACGTATCATGTACAAATAAAAATAATTAATTGGTTTAATGAAGAGAAGAAAGAATATAAATATATTTATTAGGTCATATTTATATATCAGACTTTATTTGGAAATTATGCATAATCACCGGTAAAAGTGATAATTGTAGTGAAATTTAATGAAACTTTCTTTATTGAGATGATTGATGATTATGCATAACCACCGGTGTATCATTTTTACCCATAGTAACATATAGGAACCAACTGCGACCGAAGCCTAACGTCGTATAAATGTGAAAGTCGTATAAACGAGATTCTACTGTACATCGTACCTTCCCAATAGCGGACACTCCCCGTTAGCAGGCAAAAGTCTTGGTCCCATGAGTGTCCGTTATCGAGCGGTTCTACTGTACCACGCTGGGGTGCCATGGACTAAGAATCTTTCGACTACCGTCTTGTAGTTCTTAGTTTTGTGAGTGTCCCATGATTAGCGTGCTATTTTAGTTCAAATATTTATTGCGCTTGGCAGTCCAGTGGTTAGGGAGCTATCTTCTGACTATGCAGGTCTGGGTTTGAATCCCGGTTCAGGCATAGATGTGTGCACTAACAAGTTCCCTGGATAGATCTCTTGGAAATACCTGACGTTATTATAGAAAAAATGGAAGTCAGTCACTTTTCGTTCATTGCTGTGTTGATGTGCGATTCCCAGCCGAGGTCTTTTTGAATTGGTTACGCTTAAATATTTGAGATTGTTTACAAATTTAATATTTTTACCATTAATTTTTATCCTGGGGGGGGGGGATATTTTTTTTTGTGAAACAGAGAAATTGTGTTTTTTCTGTTGAGACAGGTTGCGTTCATTAAGCCAATTTGAAAAACAGTTAAGAATTTTAGTTGCCTTTGTCACTAGCTGTGATACGTTAACTGACCCTACCACAAAGGCAGTTCTCAGCAAAAGCTTGGACATGGGCATCTTCCGGGAGGGGGATTTTTAGGGCTTGATTGAGTACAAGATTCCACAAAGCTGGCCCGTTATACGAACCCTGTGGATATCCAATATCTTATTTTCTAACCGCCAGGACTTCCGGTGTTGTGATGTGAAGACATGTCTATTTGCTAGGAGGTCCGAAAATACTGATTTAATGTTGTTAGAAAGGGGAGCTTTGGACAGTTCTTGGTTAATTGAGGAATAGGTTGTTTTCGAAAGCTCCTTTAATATCAATACTTATAAAGGCTTTTTTGCTCTTGAATTCGTTAATTTTATAGAGTATTAAGTTGAGGGCATTGTCTCAGAGACGTACACGGAGGGAATAGGGGGGTTCGTGGCCCCTCCCCCCGTCCACGATCAAAAATTTATTTTTTTAATGCAAAAAAAATTTTTTTTAATTGAAATTTCAAAAAAAAAGTACACCATATGTTATTATAACCAATTTCTGTTAATTTCAATGCTATTCGAAGGCTATGAACTCAAAAAATGTATCTTTAATAAATTCATTGCGACCCACCCTCTAAGTCATATATGATAAATCGCATAACGCCAGCGGACCAAATATGGCCCTGAAGGTTATATGATGCGGCCTGCCCTCCTCAAAGCTAATTTTGTAAAAATGAACTAAGCGGCACATTTACAGATCTCTTAAGTAATCCGTGGTACAATTCCAGAGCAATTAAGTGGCCCGTGGCACTTTCACAGATCACTTAAGTGACACGCGACACAATTCCAGAACACTTAAGCGATCCGTGAAACATTTAGAGATCCTTTGAGTGACATGTGACATAGTTTCATAGCACTTAAGCGGCCCCCAGTGCGGTTCTACATCACTCAAGTTACCCGCGGCACATTCTCTGATTATTTAAGTGATCCGTGGCGTAATTACGGATCACTTGAGTGATGCGTGCCACAGTTCCAGAGCACTTAAGCGGCCCGGACACATTTCCAGATCACTTGGATCCGCGAAACATTTAGAGATCACTAAAGTGGCTCTGTATCGTGGGGATAAGTTTTATAATCCTATGCACCTCAGCCGGACTGATTGGAGTGTCATTGTAGTTCGATGATGTCGGTGTTCGTGATCTGTGCGGAGGACGTGCTAGGTCGTGTGGGAAAGAGTTTTTCCAGAATTATATTAGCACAATCTCTTTGGGTTCCTGTTCCTTGCGCATCTTCTCCAAGATGTTTGGAAAGCTGGGAGGGGATGGTGCTTTTGGATTTTACTGTTTTATATATTGTTTACCATAAGGATTAGAACCTTTGTTGCAGAAATCTCTGAAGGTTTCTCTTTTTGATTTACGAATTAGTTAAAAAAATGTTGCTCTTTCACGTTTAAATATTATAAAAAGACAGGGTTTTTCATTTAGGGAGTCTTTTGTGTTCTAAGCTGAAGCTGTAGTTGACAGCTTTGAGTTTACTTTGCACAGAATTTACTTGGGGGTTCACCAGGAGGTTTTCATATTAATTTTGGGTGTTTTCTTTTTTGAGAGATTTATGGGGGCAAGCAGCCCACGATACTGGAAAATAAAATTTTCCAACCCTTCCATTTGGGCGTTAAGATCCTCCGAAGTGTGGCAATTATTAATTAAAGTTATTAATTTGGCGATGTCCCTGAGACTCTTATTAAGTTTAGAGAGGCCAAATTTACTTCTGAACATTATGAGTGAGATAGCGTTGGCGAAGATGTTGGGCTCTAAATCAGAATGTATTTATGAAGGCTGTCTCAGAAGTCTGTTGTTATATTTCTATTTAGACATTGCACTATTTGTATGTTTGTTGAGAGAGTTAGGTCTGGCCAGCCTTTTTTGTCCCCATGAACATATGAAAGTGGCGTGGGAACTCAGTCAAAGCCGACCACAGACTCAAGGTCGTCAACAATTATCATTGGATTTTGAACGCGCTTGTTGGATTTTGAACAACGAATGGCAGCGGTTGTTCTTGTCCAGGTAGATTCTAATGATCACTGATTAGAATTTTCATGAATTTTTATATTTTAAAAATTTATAAATTTCAAAAATCTGTGTGTGAGAGAGAGAGAGAAAATTCAATATTTTTTAAAAAATACTTCCCATGGGTTAATTTCTAAATCTGAGGTTCATTTTGCTAACACACATGGCGAGTAAACATTTCTGTAAAATTTCAGGATTTATGGGGCAGTTGTTTTTTTTCTTTTAATCTCACGGATGAACTCAAAAAATGAAATCTGAGGAAATCGTAATAACAATCGTATAAAAATTTGAAAAGTGCAACGCACACGCACGACAGGAAAAAAAACTGGTTTGCGCTTTCTCGATTTTCTCTTAGGGTAAATAGAATGTGAATACCTTCATAAACGCTAAGTTATACGTTTGGTGTACCGTTGGTGAATTTAGCAGGATTATGAAGTGACGTCATCAATTTTTAAACGTAACTCATTATTTTTAAAATAAAAAAAATTGAAAGCACTTTTCCATATTAGTTTTTCACAGGGAATCATTATTGGGCGGTCGATAGTTACCGCCCTTTATAAAAACACTAACTAATTTAAACACCAACCTGGATATATTCCGGGACCCAAAGTACTCCTATACAGGGCCGAGTAATGCACTTGGTCCCACTATACCCTCTAAGCTGAGAGAGTGCATGACCGTGCACTGTGAAAATGCTCCCACGCAAGCGAAAGCACCACAGAAGAATCGGGTTGGTGCACAGGAAATAAAAATTACCGCGTCCAAGTTACACACAATGTTAGTTGCTTTGATATGTCAAAGTCCCCAGTGGGTTCATGCCCATGCGTTGAGACGGTGCTGTACTCATGTGAATGTGTGTTCGAGCTTGGGTACTAAACCAGCTGTCCGTATTGTAAAAAGGCGCGTAATACGTAGTCGCACCCAAACGTGCAGTCGTTTCGATGGCATACCCCACACTAATTTTTTGATACTAGTACTTTTTTTTTTACTAAGGAAGAGGATACGATTGACTATCGGAAGGTGAAGCATGAGGCTGGTCATCCCACCGGGAGCAGGTACGAGCGACAACAAGTCATGGAACAAGTCACGTGTATGCGCAATGCTACTGTTCTAAGACTACTCAACACTACTTTTTATTCAAGTCAACACATAATATCACTCTATCGATGAGTGAGTGCATCAAAGAGCCTAAACTCAGAGCGGTTACTTTACAATTACATATTCTAGCGTGAAGCACTAAAAACAAAACAGCATCCCCGAGTGTTCTGCAACTACATCAATGAACAAAAATAGCATTCTTACAACAGACAGACATGCATTCGCACACGCTAGTCAAATAAAACACATGCACAATACTACACACTCAGCAAAAGAAAAATACATGCCACAAAAATAAGTGAATATTCATGAAAAATGCTTTTATTTCATCATTTTCAAACATAAACATAAAAACATAATGCTTCCAATGTATATTGGCTTGCTTAAAATTTCACAAAAGATATAGCGATTTATAAAGTACATAAGCAATAACTATGACATGCTTTAATGAAGTTAAATATACAAGTATAAATATAACTTTAGTAAAGTTAAAGCATGAAAATTCAATAACAGAGCAGCATTGGATTGAGCATAGCTTCCAGGCATCACTTTGATGTGCTAATACCATAAATTGCTAGGGAACAAAAGAAAAAAAGCCATTCCTTAAAATAAGCGAGTGCATCAACATACCAAAATAAAAATCATGAATTTATGCAATACGAATATATATATTTTTTTTAAATACAACGAAGCTTTAAAATATTTTTCACTGTTTTTGTATTATACGTATACGAATGTGTGAAACAAAACTAGAAAACTGCGACTACTACTTCTAAACCGACCCCAGTCTATCGCTATTGTGAGCAATATTTACTACCGTTTTATGTTGGTGTCTAAACCTACCTCACGTAAGTTGGGCCGGAAGTGCGTGTGTTCTTGACAGTCTACGTGCATATACTGTTGTAAATTTAATTTGTAGAAAGAATACTTCGGATTATATGATGGGATTATAACTAAGATTTTAAAATATTTCAGTTTTAAAAACGTACAATTTCTCGCAAATTTTATAAATAATTCCATCACTCATAATAATAGTAATTCCATCACTCATAATCGCTTTCTTTGTTCATTAAAATGTGCTACTGTGATTCCCATTTTCAAATCTGGAGATAAAAATTACTTGACCAACTATATCGTCCTATTTCGATTTTACCAATTTTTTTCTAAACCGATAGAATCCGCAATGAAAATCAGACTTGTTAGTTTTTTACTTAAAAACAATTTTTTTGCTTCTAATCAATATGGATTGCCGAATGCTTTACTAAACTTCTGCAAATTTACTTACACAAGCATCGACAAAAATAAACAAACTATAGCTATTTTTCTTGATATATCTAATTGATCATTGATCATTTTTGACGCACCACGGTCATTTTCTGCACACGAGGGTTAATTAGTCCGGGACCTACAATTTATTGCCGATTCCGAACGGCAAGCTTTTTTTTATACTCATCGAGGGGTTGGTGCTGCAAATATATCTAAGGCATTTGATTCCGAAAATCATGAAATTTTACTTAGTAAACTGTATTATGCTGGTGTCAGAGGTGAACCACTTCTTTCGTTCAGATCATAATTAAGAAATAGAACACAAAATGTTAAAATTAACAATTCATTTAGTTCTAACTCGAACATTGGTAGAGGAGTTCCTCAGGGCTCCATTTTGGGTCCATTGCTTTTCATTATTTTCATCAATGATTTTTGTACTTTAAAACTTTTCGGTAAAATTATTACATACGCCGATGACTCGGTAATTCTTTATTCATTCTACGATCATTTTACATTGGTATTTCAAATTGAGTAAGATCTTCCAGTTTCAAATTGAAAGATCTTGGAATTAACGATTACTTTGCTCACAACGATAAGAGGTTAAACGTCGACAAAACGAAATTTATGCACTTTTGCCTCAGGGGAAGTCCCAACTCGAATCTTGTTCTCAAATCTCCTGGAACCGGTTGTTCACTTCACGCTTGTAATTGTCAATGTCTAGTGTCTAGGAGAAGTCTTCTCGTAGAAATATCTCGGTATCTACGTTGATTCTAATTTGAAATGGAAATCTCATGTTGAATTCCTCACGAACAAACTCAGATTTTTCTGGTATAAGTTTTTTCATTTGCGAAAAATTGTTCATCACACTTTCTTGCGCTTTGTTTATTATGCCTGGATTCATTCATAATTACAATACGGTCTACTTACAGGGGCTGCGATTATAAGACTAACTTATTACCAATTATAACTATTTAATTCAAATTTCTCAAGTTTTTAGGGTACTCAACTTCAAATGATATTTCTTTATATAATAAATATATCCTAAACCTACGACAACTTGACTTCTATAAAGCAATAATTTTTCTGCACAAAAACAAAAATCTTTGTGCACCCAAAATTAATGTGCTTCCTTGAGAAGACCTCATGTGGTCTTTGAGATTCCCTCACATAGAAAAAATATTTTTTGCAAACATTTTTTTTTTACATTGCTAACATACCAAATATTGAAACTTATTTTAATACTCAGACATGAATTCATACATTTTGATTTTGTTTCACCGAAGCGATTTGCTTATTGTTTTTTACAAATAAATACCTGTCCGCCACCTGTATTTTTTATACTCAGTACATGTATTTTCTTGATTTGCCGTTCACATATATGCATATTTTTTTCATACAATATGTCTTTTTTTTTCTTTTTTGTCGCGCATTTAACATAGCAATACTAATTTCACTAGTGACTTTTAGTTTTAGCTTTATTGCATGTTGCCAATACGGGCAACGAAGTTACCCCTTGTCAACTCATATGTAACTAAGTGTATCAAAAATCACTTCAGTCTGTAATATGTTGTGCATATATTTTTCCCCCTTTTTTTGCTCATCTTATATAAGTGAAGTGAATGAATTTCTTTTTGGGGGAAAAAAATCCAGCTTTGTGCGTGCAGTCAGTTAGTGCCATTTTAAAGCATGGGCCCGGGGGCCTCACAAAAATTAGATCTGGTTGAAATTTTCAAGAATTTGTCTGGTAGGGCCTCACAAAAATCACTTGGCCCGGGGGCCCATGATGCTCTTAAGACAGCCCTGCAGTCAGTGTGCTCTCATCTCTACTTCAAATTGTGAGTAAAGTGTAATGATTGAATATTTGTACCCTTGTAGGGTATATTGCTCTTTGTGGCGGGACGTTTCAATGCGTGGGTAGTGAAACAAAAGAAAACAAACTTCAGGCGACTACCAGTGTGCTACCTGCACGGATCGAACCAGTTATATCTCTAATATTCTAACTCTATCTATTACACTATAAAACTTTGATAAAAATTCTTTTATAAAACTTTGATAAAAATTCTTTTATAAAACTTGAAAAATGTTACCAATAAACACATCTGTTACATTCGAGCGAACTTAACTGATCCGCTTATTGGTTGCATTTTTCAAGTTTTATAAACGAACTTTTATAAAACATTTATAGTGTAATCCCGGCCTAAGACAGAATTGTGATGAGAATATTTCTAAGCACAGACATTTTGAAAAAGTCTCCATCCCTCCCCTTTTTTTTCTACTTGCAAAGAGTTTGATATCTCCTGAATTTTTTTTTTTTTTGGAACATCATTGGATGTTTTGGAAATTTTTCTTTCATATTTTTCCGAAAAGACAGATCTTTTTTTCAAAATCTTTTGAAAATATTTTAAGGTATTTTTTCCCATCGACTACTTGTGAGGATGGGAATGAAGGCATCTTTACACTCATATTCTATGGGGCTTTAGATTAAACTACAAAAGAATGGCTCTAGGCTGCCTATGGGCACTGAATTAGGGATGAAGGAGAAAAATAATTACAAAAATTGCGAAAAAGTAGTTTTTATGCACGAATTTCAAGCATCTTTAGTTTGAAAGGCTGCTCGTGTGAAAGGGTATGCGGACCCGCATCCGCTCCGTGTGAAAGGGGCCTAATGTGTAAGTCTTTTAAACTGATACTTTTTAAAGAAAATGGCTTCTTCCTTCCCCCCCCCCCCGCCACACACACACACGCACACAGGCTTACAAAATACGGGGTGATTATAAAAAAAACTATCCCGACATATGGGCCCCTAACTATCATACCATTCACAGACACTGAATGAAATTTTGGCATAAGGTATTTTGAGGTGTGCGCTCAAGAATGATATGGAAAACAACAGTGTCACTCTAACAGTTACGGTTACAGTGAGAAAATTTCGAAAATATCAAATGGCAACACCAAGTTTTTTGTATTGGAATGCGATCTCCATACTGAAAAACACTAAACAGCGTTGGAATGGCACCTGTAGCACGAAAATCCCCGGAGCTAGGCAAGGAAAAAGTAAAAAGGACTTTGCCGTGCACCAGAGCATTAATGTTCGTTTCATTCGTCACACCGTTTCTTCGGCTGAGATCCCAGCCTGATTAGTCCTCCACAAGGTCATGTGGAAAATTTGTGAAACAATAAAATGCTTTATTTTATGCTGCTTCTCTGTCCTTATTGGTTGTCCTCACTTTTAGCCTATCTACCGCCGGTGATTTTCATGCTACAGTTGCCGTTCGAACGCTATTTAGGGTTTTTCACAATGGAGATCACATTCCAATACAAAAAACTTGGTGTTGCCATTTGATATTTTCGAAATTTTCTCACTGTAACCGTAACTGTTAGAGTGACACTGTTTTGTTTTCCATATCATTCTTGAGCGCATACATCAAAATACCTTATGCCAAAATTTCATTCAGTTTCTGTGAATGGTATGATAGTTAGGGGCCCATATGTCGGGATAGTTTTTTTATAATCACCCTGTATTATAAAATTCAATGTGTTTAATTGCATCTCCACCCAGTGCCGTCTTAATGCACGGCCCGGGGGCCTCAAGAGAAGAGAGGGCCTCACAAAAATGAGATCTAGTTGAAATTTTCGAAAGAATGACAAGTAGGACAGCAAAAAAATCACTTGACCTGGGAGCCCATGATGCTCTTAAGACGGCCTTGTCTCCAACGTTAATAAAAAAATATTTCAATAACACTTGAGGGAAAAATAATTAAGTCGAGCATTTCAAATCACTTGGAGCATTATCTTTGCGGTACGACAGAGGGTAAAAAATAGCAACAAAATCTTCTCGACTTGGGAAAATTTCTTATCTTGTACTCTCATTTTTTTGGCAGTAGATGATTTGCAACCAGCAGCTTGGTCTTTGATTTTGTTTCTCTGCTTTATAATCGTTTTCAAATTCAAAGTTGCCACAGAGATATTCAACTGTTTTGCAAGATCAAATTTTTTCATGAATTAAATTTCTTGTTCCAAAATTTCCCGTTATTTTTTTTTTAAAGAAAGCACTTTTCGTTTTGTCAACATTATGAACGGTGGATTTGACGCAGCCAGCAAGCACAGCACCACAACGAAAGAAAATTTCACAGGAAACGATCGAAAGAACTTATTGTGTATGTGTACCGTATGTGTCTCTTATCGGCAGACCTGTACCCTCCAAATGCTTACAATGTGTGGACTTTCTTACACTTTGAGGATAACGGTAAAAACATTGGAAGAAGAAAAAATTTGAAAAGACATATGGCCGTCAAAACAATTGTAACCCATTTCTTTTGGACTCATTGCGTCTGCATATTCCCAGAAACAAGCAATAAACAAATCACTTAAGAGTTCACTCTAAATGACCATCAGCTATTATCATTTATGGCTATTGCGGTGACAACATGAAAGAAGAACTGTTGCAGCAACCAGTGCCGTCTTAACGCATGGGGCTACATAGGTACGGCCCGGGGGCCTCACAAAAATGAGATCCGATTGAAATTTTCTAGAATTTACGAGGTAGGGCCTCAGAAAAACCAATTGGCCCGGGGGCCCATGATGCTCTTGAGACAGCCCTGGCAGCAACGCGTTTTCACTGTGTACAAAAATTGTGCGCATTCGATGGAAGTTTTCTCAAAAGATTTGGTGTGCGAGTCAGTGAAAACGTCAAATAATTGAGGTTTTGTGGCGAATAAATTAATTATTTTAACATTAAAATGTATAGGAACATATGCGACGGAAGTCAAACGTCGTATAAACGTGAATGTCCTATAACCGTATACCGAGAGACGTATAAACGAGGTTCCGCTTTATTTTTTTCTTTCTTTCTCTATCTGTGAAGTGCCTAATCATGTTGTTTGAATGACGTCACTCGGCGATTTCGGAATTTTTAATTTCGTTCTTGGCCTGTATTAGCATTCAAAATATTAATATTTACAATTTTTTTTGAGTGACCCATTATGATTCTGCCGGATATTTTTATGTTGTTGTGCATATTTAAATGAGTAGAATTAGTAGTAATTTTTTCGAAGCTTTTTGAGGATGACACCTTCCGACCCTTGCCTTGCATTGCCTCTGTAAGGAAGCTTATCGCATTGCACTTTTGTGTCGTGCACAAAAAGTAGCAATGGCAATAACTTCCTTTAGCTTCCGATGATCCTTTAGTGCAAAATATTGATGTTATTAGACGCCTTCAAAAGAACGGGAACAAGTGACGAATTAGTTAAATTTAAATTCAAAACGATTTTGAGCAAAATAGAAAAAAATATTGTTGTGTGTAGCGATTTCAAAAATCTCCTAAAAATATCGTTATAGAGGGGTTTATCGTAGTAGAGGATACCGTTGTCAGGGCCGCAACTAGGGGGAAGCAAGTGGGTCTCGTGCTCCGTTCGCTGGACCAGAGGGGCGCAAATTTAATTCTCAAACCTCTCCTTCAACATTACTAGGGGGCGCCAAAATGTGGACTTGCCCCGGGTGACCAAACATCTAGTTGCAGCCCTGATTGTTGTATCGAGAGTTTAACATTAAACTAGGCAATTCTAAACAAGATTTGAAAAAAATATATATCATTGTAGGGGTATTTATTATCGATTGTCATTGTAGGGGGGTTTTAGTGTATGTACAAACTCTGCAGAGTTTGCAGGATTTTCTCATCGGAGGGATGGGGGGGGGGGAACATTCAACAATTTTTTTCTTCCTGAAAGGGGTTTCGTTTTTTGTTTTTTTTACTGCAAAAATGAACCATAATCTCGGCTCAAGGGGGCGGGGGTGCACAAAATTTTTCGAGGATGGTGGGAAGCCCATCCTGGCCTGGGGACCCGGCACTAGCATGTGGAGGGCTATGGCTAGTCCATCATGATGCTTACACGATCGCACAGCGGCTAAACTACAAAAACTGGATACACAGTCTATAAACTCTAGTTCTATGACAACATGCAATCAGATGGTGCGATTTATGTGTCAAACTTATTTCATACTTGTAGATTCAGTTACGATTCAGGGGCTTGCGCAGGGACTTACCTTTGGAGCGGGCACACTGGTGAATTGAGCCAGGACCTGTCTTAGACTTAGTGGCGCCCGGTGCAAAAACAGTAGTCAGCGCCCCTCCCCCTTCTCCCTCAGGCGAAAATCCAGAGTGATGTGTCTGAGGCAATTTTTGCTAGTCATTACTGTCCCGTGAAATACGGGACAGATTCATTCTACATTATTATCAGACTTTTGGTGTGGTGATCGTCCATATCCCCCCCCCCCACACACACACACCTCTTGGTTGGATATTAAGGCAATGTATATTTAACGCGTTTCGGCGCCCGGTGCAATTGCACCGGTCGCACTGCCCTAAGACCGCCCCAGGATTAAGCGTTGGGTGGGGAAGGATAGGGATTCTCTTCAAAAGAAATTTTGAGTTACTAACATTTAAAAAACATCATAAATTGAGAGATATTGATTAAAAGAGCTCCTACAGAGTTTTTTGGCTAATATTTCGATTTTTTCAAAGCAACATTTTTAATCCCCCCCCCCCCCACGTCTCTGTTACGATTGCCTCAGTACACAGCTGTTTTTTCTCTTCATACTTTTTGGACATCCTGTCGTTTTGATTAAAATATTAACAGTTTTTCCCGTACGTTCACAATTTGCTTCTGGATTCAGCTCTTAATAACCCGGTAATTGGTGACTTTTTGTAACGATAAGCATATTTTGGCAGTTTTAGGAGCAACTGGCCACTATTTTGGTGACAATTGGCTATTTGTTAGATTTGGTATCCTGAAATCCGTATTTGCATGAATGAAATATAGTCAACATTTGTGTGAGGAAATTACGGAATTCAGGATGCAATAGGGGAAGAAATGAGGGAAAAAAATAATTTTATTCGATAACGTTTGGCAACATTGAGAGCTATATTTGTTTTCGTTCTCTAATCAAATGGCCGGTCGAAAGCTCATTGAACATTCGGCGATAAAAGGGAAATGTCAAATCATGCTCACGTGCAAAGGAAGTAAGTTTAGCGGTTCTATCCGAAATCTTTCTTACATGCAAAGTTATCCGAGTCAGATACCACGCGTGATGCATATATACTTTAGGAACACACTGTTATTGCTGTACCTATTACGAAGAGTTCGCAGGACGAAGAGATTACGCTTTCATTAGATTAGGCTTATCAAACGTGAATTAATATTCTCTTTAAGGAACCATAATTCGTAGAAATTAAAATGATTAGCAATCGAATAATATTTTCATTTTTGTATAAAGTACCCGACTGACCAAGCATCTAGTTGCGGCCCTGGATATGTCCCCCACGAGTGTGGGGCTTACAGGGCCCAGAACGATTTTCGTCGTTTTTTGTTTTTTCTGCTATAATTCATCATAAAGGGGCCCCCATGGAAGTCTGGTCTAGGGGGCAGTGCCGTCTTAACGAATGGGCCTACCCGGGCACGGCCCAGGGGCCTCACAAAAATGAGGACCGGTTGAAATTTTGGAGAATTTTCCAGGTAGGGCCTCAGAAATATCACTTGGCCCGGGGGCCCATGATGCTTTAAAGACGGCCCAGCTGGGGGGCGTAAAAGATCCCAGCCTAGGGCCCTGGATGTGGGCAGGGCCGTCTTAAGAGCATCATGGGCCCCCGGGCCAAGTGATTTTTCTGAGGCCCTATCAGGCAAATTCTTTAAAATTTCAACCACATCTAATTTTTGTGAGGCCCCTTTCCTCTTGAGGCCCCCGGGCCGTGCCCGGGTGGGCCCATGCCTTAAGACGGCACTGGATGTGGGTCGTATTCAATGGTATTCTCTGCATATGCGGGCCGTAATATTGTATATGGAGCCGGGACATGAACTAAAAACGGAAAGCTATCACAAAACCCTTTTCGATGCCAATCCTTTCACGCAAACGGGGGGGGGGGGGGGGTTGTAAATATCATTTAAATTTTGAATGTATAATTACTGTATTTTTATATTCAACCCTTTGTGCGGTATAAGAAATCTGAAAGTCTTAGGGACCATAACTGGGGTGAGAGGCGGCAAGGGGGTGTTTGGTCAAGACCGCAACTAAATGCTTGATCAGCAGGGACACGTATGCATTTTCGCACCCCTTTTAATGTTGAAGGAGCGGCTAAAGGGTGAAATTTGCGCACCGTGTGGTCCGGCGCTCGGGGCACCAGACCAACACCTACTAGAGAATTTTCTAGTGGGTGTTGACTAGACTCTCCTGCTCCCCACCCCCTCCCCAGTTGCTGCTCTGTCTCTGATTCTCCTCTTTTGACCACTTGGTAAACGTTATAGAGGGGCGTCAAAATACTATTTTGCTCCTGGTAGGTGAGTAAATTTTTGTATCTAGTTGCGTAACTATAAATGGGATTTTTGTGAACGTGATTTTGTCGTCCCTGAATTGTAAAATACGATAATGTTTTAAGTGTTTTTCGTTACTCCTAAAATTTGCCGAGGGTTAGTTGTTCCCAGGGCCGCAACTAGAGGGGTGCAGGTGGGTCTTGTGCCCCGGGCGCTGGACTAGAGGGGGCGCAAATTTCACTCTTCACCCTCTCTTTCGACATTATGAGGGGTTCTCAAAATGCGTGCTTGTCCCAGCTGACCAAGCATCTAATTGCGGCCCTGGTTGTTCCCTTTTTATTTTCGGCTCAGCCTGGAGCTATAACTGCTCTGATGAATAGAAATCATAGGCGGAGATAGACTCTGAAGTCTGGGGGCACGATTATGATGATGTCAATCCATATAGACATTACATCAGTCGACTCCATCTTTGATGTTGGGGGGGAGGGGGGGGCAATGCCCCACCGTATCTCCGCCAATGATAGAAGTACACAATATATTATGATTATATTCACAAATAGAGATGTGGAAGGCATCTCAAGAAAAAACGGTAAAATATGACCCAGCATCGATTTTAGACGCATTAAAACTTATTTTGGATGGGGTTGAAATTAGAAAAATGCATCAAGTTTGGAAATTATAAGTTTAATCACATTACAGGATACGGCCCACGGGCCGCCAGTTTGCGACCCCCTGGTATATGGTGTATATTGTTTCTTAAATTTGAGGAACTTCACTCTCTCCCGTTTTACGGATCAATTTTGGGACTTTTGGCACGCCCTCACATTCTAACGAATAATTTATTGCGGGGGTTCATAATCACGTCACTGAAATAGAAAAAAAAAGATAATATACGAGAATTAGTCTTTTGAAGGCAAGATCATAATACTTATTGCACTGCACACATACATTATCAAATCTTACCAGTTTTACCCCACATCCTTTGTTTTAGCAGGGTTTTGGGCTACAGCAAGGCCCTCTTCCTCCGGCTAGTAGAGATTGTCTACATCAAAAGGAAACCTTTGTTGTCGTTATGTTGAGTCAATGACGGTCGACCGAAACATAGTTTTCTTCTCAACACCCTCTCGATATTTTCCCTCTAGCAACACGAAATTCCCTTTTGAAAATCGAAAACTTCTTGAATGAATTTTTTAAACGATGCACCAAATATTTATACCAGTTGCTAGCTCAAAACATTTAAAAATCATTTAATGAATTTTAACCTCTAGCCAGGGCCGTCTTAAGAGCATCATGGGCCGCCGAGCCAATTGATTTTGCTGAGTCCCTACCAAACGAATTCTCGAAAATTTCAACCAGATCTCATTTTTGTGAGGCCCCTCTTCGCTTGAAGCCCCCGGGCCATGCCCGGATGGGCCCACGCCTTAAGACGGCATTGCCTCTAGCATAAAAAAAACTTACAGACGAAAATTCCGTAATCTAACAGTCGATATACATATATATTTTTGAAAAACAATAAGATTATAGTCTGCGATCCAGATCGAGTTTTGGATCGAAACTTTGTCTACTTTGATTCTTTAATTCAATTGAATATACTTCAATCTTATCTATGTCAAAAGTTTGGAACAAAGTTTAACGTGGTGTTATCGGCACATGATCGGTTTCGAATCGCAAACTTATACGAATAACGTGAAATCGTTTGGATTCGATTACTCGAATCCAAATAAAATTAAATCTTACTATTAATTTGAATGATTGTTTCACTGCATTTGATGTTTAATAATGAAGGATTATTTCGACTTTTGGCGTTTATCGATGGTTTTCTATCTAAAGATGCGTAATCGTATACGTAAATAATTATTTCTTTCCTTTTGAAGTATAGGGAAAATAGCTGGAAATCTATATGCTGGGGAATTTTGAGAATATCCATCCCTACCAGCAATGTTGTGAAATTTGCTAATACTTTCAAAAGAAAGGGCAAACCCTACAATAATATTTGTAGAACATGATTAGATTAAGCTAATTAGATTTCTTTTTCATAATGCCTCCAGGGTTTTTGAGCCAGGTAGGAGCTGGCTGCTCACGTTGTCTTCGTCTCTGCAAATGGCTACCAGTTGTATTTATAACCACTATTGTAGCTTGGTCATATTACGCTTATGTGGTTCAACTATGTTTCCGTATGTATCGATATTCCTATATGTATTTCTACTTCAATTAACCATATATACCTGCCACACAAACTGCATAGTAACAACTCACATACACCAGAAAATAATGCTTCACTTCTTACATTGTAACTTTGATAACATTCATATAGGAATTGTTTTTCTTACAAGAACTTCTAAATTGTTATAAATTACAACAAAAATAACTATAAATAAAATGTTATTTCAAAAGAAACAATACAAAAACAAATCTATAAAAAGTTATAATCTTCTTTGAACTAGCCAAGCCATTGTATTTTTTCACTACAACTATGCTCATATTAACATTGTTGACTAACTCTCACATTTTTAAGTCAGGTAGGAGCTAGTTGCTCACATTCTCATTTTCTCTCTAAATGGCCACCTGCTTTATTTTATCACCATTGTAGCTATGCTTATATGGTTCATCTGCGTTTTCCCATATGTATACAAAATGATTTGTGTATATCTTTTTCAATTACCAATGGTTACCCGTAAATCAGTTATATACACCCACACACGTTTTCATATGCATAAAACTTTTGTATACATCTTTTTCCTTTAAAAATATTTACATGTGTAATTTTTATATAACTAAGTCATACACAATTCATCATGTTTCCATGTATAAAAAGTATTTTTTGTTCAATGTTTATGTTTTTTCTAATCAACCATACACTTACAAACATCACATCAACCATTTGTATAGACCAGCCAATAATAGTTTGCTTCTCACATTGGTAATATTCACAAAAATATGTTACCCTCCTACAAGAACTTTTAATTTGTTATGAAATTTTAACAGAAATAACTTTAAATAATAAATTAACACTTTAAAAAGGACACTACATTGTCTTTTTCCTTTTAAAATATGGTTAGCCTAGTTGTATTTATAATTAGTATTGTAGTTTGGCTTTAGTATGCTCATAGGCATACCCAATGAGGGGCAGAGGGGGGCAGCTGCCCACCCCCCAGAAGAGAAATGAAAGCATAGTAGTTGACACACAGCCAAGATTCATCAATTTAAGTATCGATGGTTACCCCATCTAGTTCAGATCCTGGGTTTTTCCCTTGACTAGGCTCATGTGGTTCACCTGTGTTTTTGGATGAAAACAAAATATTTTTTGTATATCTTTTTTTCTTAGTCAACAGTTGTTACATGTAGCCTATAAAGTATATATACGTCATATCAACCATTTGTATAGACCAGCCAATAATAGTTTATTTCTCACATTGGTAATATTCACAAAAATTTTATTTTCCTCCTACAACACAAAAACCAGTTGCATACACCCACAAAACAACCGGTTACATCATGTTTCACCTATGTTTCAGTGTGGATAACAAAACATTTTGCATATATCTCCTTCGATTAACCATATTTACATTCGTAACCTTAATAATCCCCAAAGCAGAATTTTTTGCATTCTACAATGGAACCTCAGTTGAGTGGAAATGCTCTGTGGTAGAAATCCCAGGTATTTTATTATTAACATTGTAGCTTTGTCCTACTGTGCTTATGTGGTTCATTTCTGTTTCTAATATGTGTATAAAATGTTTTGTGTACATCTTTTTCCCTTGAAAATATTTACGTGTCCAACTTTTATATAATTAATACTCATACACCCATACACAATTCATCATGTAGTAGAAATCCCCATCATAAAAAACACTCTTAAAATTCTTCCAGATTGTTCTGCAGTGCAATGCTACTTAGCACTAATTGTTCTGTCACGTACATAGCAGATTTTAGCATATTTTGCTGTGGGGATAACAACCAGTCATATACACACCTTATCATTCACTTGTGTTTTCATATGTATAAAAAACAGGACAAAGACTTTCTTTCTTTCTTTCAAACCAATGGCTACCGGCTTTATTTTATGATCAACATTGTAGCTATGCTTATATGGTTCATCTGTGTTTTCCCATATGTATACAAAATATTTTGTGTATATCTTTTTCAATTACCAATGGTTACCTGTAAATCAGTTATATACACCCACACACATGTCCATATGCATAAAACTTTTGTATACATCTTATTCCTTTAAAAATATTTACATGTGTAATTTTTATATAACTAAGTCATACACAATTCATGTTTCCATGTATAAAAAGTATTTTTTGTTCAATGTTTATGTTTTTTCTAATCAATCATTCACTTACAAACGTCATATCAACCATTTGTATAGACCAGCCAATAATAGTTTACTACTTCTCACATTGGTAATATTCACAAAAATATATTTTCCTCCTACAAGAACTTTTAATTTGTTACAAAATTTTAACAGAAATAACTTTAAATAATAAATTAACACTTTAAAAAGGACACTACATTGTCTTTTTCCTTTTAAAATATGGTTAACCTAGTTGTATTTATAATTAGTATTGTAGTTTGGCTTTAGTATGCTCATAGGCATACCCAATGAGGGGCAGAGGGGGGGCAGCTGCCCCCCCCCCCAGAAGAGAAATGAAAGCGTAGTAGTTGACACACAGCAAAGATTTATCAATTTAAGTATCGGTGAGTTGCCCCCATCTAGTTCAGATCCTGGGTTTTTCCCTTGACTAGGCTCATGTGGTTCACCTGTGTTTTTGGATGAAAACAAAATATTTTTTGTATATCTTTTTTCTTCATTCAAAAATTCTTACATGTAGCCTATAAAGTTCACAAAAACCAGTTGCATACACCCACAAAAACAACTGCTGACACCATGTTTCACCTATGTTTCTGTGTGGATAACAAAACATTTTGCATATATCTCCTTCAATTAACCATATTTACATTTGTAACCTTAATAACCCCTCAAAGCAGAATTTTTTGCAATCTGCAATGGAACCTCCGTTGAGTGGAAATGCTCTGCGGTAGAAATCCCAGGAATTTTGTTATCAACTTTGTAGCTTGGTCCTACTGTGCTTATGTGGTTCATCTGTGTTTCTAATATGTATATAAAATGTTTTGTATACATGTTTTTCCCTTAACAATATTTACATGTCCAACTTTTATATAATTAATACTCGTACACCCATACACAATTCATCATGTGATAGAAATCCCCATCATAAAAAACACTCTTAAAATTCTTTCATATTGTTCTACAGTGCAATGCTACTTAGCACTAATTGTTCTCTCACGTACATAGCAGATTCTAGCATATTTTTCTGTGGGATAACAACCAGTCATATACATCCCTTATCATTCACTTATGTTTTCATATGTATAAAAAACAGGGCTGTAACTAGACTTTCTTTCTTCATTCCGAGCACAACTCATGTCTATCACCATCTATAGGTGATTTACTACCTAGTGAGTTGTGCCGGAAGTGTAACTTTGTGTGTGTGCGTATGTAATGTTGTGTTTGATTTTTCAGTGCTGCCATCTATATTTCAGAAGTGAAGTGAGTGATGTGTAATGATTGAATTACAATTTATACTGTTTGTAGGTCTGTTGCTCTGTGTGGTGAGACTTTTTAACCGTAACTAGACTGGGACTACCGGAGCCCCGAGCTGAACGAGAGGCCTCACAAATAATGTAATTTATTCTGCATAATTTTTTCCCTTTTATGGAGGCTCCCAAGAAGATATCTGCCCTATGTCCGGAGAAGGCATGCTACAATCCTGATGAAAATATCTTGTGCGTATATTTTTCAAGCAAGCATACATTTAAAATATTGATATCAACTATTTACACATACCAGCCAATCATATTTCACTTCTCACATTGATAATATTTATATAAATATTGTTTATTGTACATGAACTTCTAATTTGTTATAAATTTCAACAGAAAAAAAAAACTTTGAATAAAATATTATTTTGAAAGAAACAATACAAAAGCAACTGTAGAAAGCTATTATTTTCTTTGTTTGCTTTCTTTAACTAGCCAAGAAGATTGTATTTTTTCACTACAACTATGCTCATATTAACATTGTTGACTAACTCTCACATTTTTAAGTCAGGTGTGAGCTAGTTGCTCGCATTGTCATTTTCTCTCTAAATGGCTACCTGCTTAATACCTACCTGCTAAACACCTTTATTTTATGATCAACATTGTAGCTATGCTTATATGGTTCATCTGTGTTTTCCCATATGTATAGAAAATGTTTTGTGTATATCTTTTTCAATTACCAATGGTTACCTGTAAATCAGTTATATACACCCACACACATTTCCATATGCATAAAACTTTTGTATACATCTTATTCCTTTAAAAATATTTACATGTGTAATTTTTATATAACTAAGTCATACACAATTCATGTTTCCATGTATAAAAAGTATTTTTTGTTCCATGTTTATGTTTTTTCTAATCAATCATTCACTTACAAACGTTATATCAACCATTTGTATAGACCAGCCAATAATAGTTTATTTTTCACATTGGTAATATTCACAAAAATATATTTCCCTCCTACAAGAACTTTTGATTTGTTACGAAATTTTAACAGAAATAACTAAATAATAAATTAACACTTTAAAAAAGACACTACATTGTCTTTTTCCTTTTAAAATATGGTTAACCTAGTTGTATTTATAATTAGTATTGTAGTTTGGCTTTAGTATGCTCATAGGCATACCCAATGAGGGGCAGACTGCCCACCCCCCAGATGAGAAATGAAAGCGTAGTAGTTGGCACACAGCAAAGATTTATCAATTTAAGTATCGGTGAGTTGCCCCCATCTAGTTCAGATCCTGGGTTTTTCCCTTGACTAGGCTCATGTGGTTCACCTGTGTTTTTGGATGAAAACAAAATATTTTTTGTATATCTTTTTTCTTCATTCAAAAATTCTTACATGTAGCCTATAAAGTTCACAAAAACCAGTTGCATACACCCACAAAAACAACTGCTTACACCATGTTTCACCTATGTTTCTGTGTGGATAACAAAACATTTTGCATATATCTCCTTCAATTAACCATATTTACGTTTGTAACCTTAATAACCCCTCAAAGCAGAATTTTTTGCATTCTACAATGGAACCTCTGTTGAGTGGAAATGCTCTGTGGTAGAAATCCCAGGTATTTTATTATTAACATTGTAGCTTGGTCTTACTGTGCTTCTAATATGTATACAAACTGTTTTGTGTGTTTCTTTTTCAATTACCAATTGTTACCTGTAAATCAGTTATATACACCCACACACATTTGCATATGCATAAAACTTTTGTATACATCTTTTTCTCTTAACAATATTTACATGTGTAATTTTTATATAACTAATAGTGAAACACACTTCATCATGTTTCCATGTGTAAAAAGTATTTTTTGTTCAATGTTTGTTTTTTCTAATCAACCATATACTTACAAACATCATAGTAATCGTTTGTATAGACCAGCCAATAATAGTTTACTACTTCTCACGTTGGTAATATTCACAAAAATATATTTTCCTCGTACAAGAACTTTTAATTTGTTACATAATTTTAACAGAAGTAACTTTAAATAACAAATTAACACTTTAAAAGGAAAATACACATTGCCTTCTTCCTCTATAAATGTTCACGTAGTTGTATTTATAATCAATATTATGTATAGTATGGCTATACGTATGCTCATTCACCTGTTTTTTTGATTGAAAACAAAAAACATTGATAATATTGACTACTTTTCATTTACATGAAACAAATGTTTTAGTGATCATTGAGGGGCAATTGGGTGGTGTCAGACAAATCACGCTGTTTTAAAACCTACTTAAGAACCAGTTCTATGTGTGCTTAAATAATATCAAATGAAAAACACATGAAACCATCCAAGTTGAAAGAACCTATTATGAAGTAACTGATATATGACAGGGTGAGAAAACTCAAGTCAGTTTCACCTCAAATAACTTAGGAACCATTGGCTATGGAAACATACTTTCATTTGGAAAAAGTATTTAAATAATGTTTCTCCATCTTAGATGTGCCATTTATTTTACCAAGGTGTGTACTGAGATACAATATTTAATTTTTTATACATTCCTCACCCCTTACACAGCAACAACTTTTCAATTGGAAGTTATCTCCTGAGGCCAGCAAAAAAAAAAAAAAAAATTACATGCTTCTAAGTGCGATATTTACTGGGATATTTGAGTTGCTTAAACTAACAGACAAGCTCATTCTATGCTTTAAATGCTGTTCTTTCACTGATTTTCAGTGAGTTTTGGAAAAATTCAAATATCTCATATTGCACTTAGAACTTCATGGAATTTTTTTTGTTGGGCTCAGGAGAGAAGGCGGCAACTTTTGAACTTGCCAATATAAAAACTGTAATAGTACTGAATAATGTTTGTTAATCATGGTATCGAAGTTTTTATTTATTCTTTAATATTAATTATAATGTAAAGCTGTTGTAATGATGGTTTTTTTCCTTACAGTTACTGTTGAAAGCACTGTACAGAAAGGTAAGTGAACAATAAAACATTATCTTAAATAAGCCTACTACATAAATCTTAAGTCTCATCAATGTTTTTTAAAGCAGATAATTAAAAAAAATTATTAATATTTTAATGACCTTTGTTCCAAATTGGGAACATTGGTTTTATTAATTAGAAATTTTTCTTTTCTTTCACATGAAAGCACTTGATTTTTTTTTCCCATGAAAGCACTTGGTTTTTTCTCCCTGATGGTGAGATTCCAAACTTAATTTACAGAACTAAAATTTTGTTCATTTCAGCACTTATGCCATAAATTTAATATTTTAAAAATCATCCATTTTTGAATAATATATATATATTTTTAATTTTAATGTTTCTATGGGCATGGACAAATTTCAGAAAACATACTACTACTACTTAACCGTACATGCATCTCATACACATTCCTCTATGGAATTTCTAGCGAATTGGTACATGCCTGGATGTGTCTGTACATGTTGTGAACCTAAGGAAGTTTGTTTCTGTGTAATGCTTGTTATGTGTAGTGCTGCCATCTATTTTTGTAACTGAATGAAGTGTAATAATTTAAAATTTTACTGTTGTAAGCCTGTTGCTTTCTGTGGTGAAACTTCAGAAAACATACTATGCTCTTGTCAGTAGAGCACGAGACTCTTAATATCAGAAAACATACTAGAAGAAAAAAAATTTTGTGAATTATTTGGTTGATATCTTTAAACTAAAGGATCAGAAGGGGGGAATAATAGGAAAAAAATAAGAAAATCAATCCAAATCTTAATTCGGCCTGTAAAAGGTTTATACTAGGACTGGGAATTGATTAAAATTTTCAAATGGTTAGTCAAAAATTTTGATCAATTTATTGGCTGATTAATCAAATTTTAATCAAATATTTTTTGTAACTATATAATATTAACTGTTTATAATATAAACACGTACAAAAAAAATGTTTTTATTAGAGTTTTATTCACCTATTTGTTAGTTTTAAATAAATATAAGGATAAATTAAGAAATAAAGGCTGCGCCCGCATAAAGAAATTCAAGATGCTAAACGTATTTGTCAAATCTTGAAGAGTTTATTCACTTAGATCTTGTCATTTAAATAAGTTATTTTAGGTTAATCACTGTTTTCGAAACCAATCTTCATACAGTTGCTTGTTTTCCTAGAAACTCTTGCCAAATAGTACTTGTTGGGAGAAAATCTGTTGCTTCCCAAATACAAGTACAAAGGCCACAGCAGGCAAACTGCCCAATGAAGTGGCTGAAAAAAAAATGTCTGCAAAAATATGGATGTCAAAAATATATATGAAATACACGAAAACTGTTATTTTCATGGTGGAGACAATAAATTTTGGTTTTGTCTTCTGAAATGCCCATCAAACTCAGTTTAAAACTGAAATTTCTGTATCACCAGTTTTCATTTAAATGACATGTATTCCCCAAGGCCGAAAAATTTGATTGATACATTGATTCAAATATTTCTAAATATGGTCACTCATCTAAAATGTCTGACTGACTGACTGAAATGGGACTTTGTAAGAGGTAACGGGTGTCTTATAAATGCTCTCTTGTTCGCTCCGTAAAGGGTACGGCTCTGTACGAGCTGGGATCTCCAATTGGAAATTTGGAATTTTGGCTAAGGAAAACTTGAGATTGATGCGAGGTGAAAATATGTATAAGTGTAAGTGTTGTGTGTGGGGGAAATATTTTACATATTGGAAGAAACATAATTTAAGACATCAAAAATTTGTTCCATCAAATAAGTCAAGTTAAATTACAAACTTTTTCTGCAAAGTTTAATCGGATTGATTCAGTCGATTAACTCAACTACAATTTTTAACTGCGATTAACAATTGATCAATCAACCAACCCGATTAATCAATTAAGCGGACCAGCCTTAGTTTATACATATTTATTTATTCAATATTGGTTGGCCGAGGCCTATACAAGGGAATGCGGTGATGAAGTTAGACAGAGATGATTGATGTCACAAAGAAAATCGGAAATTGTTTCACAATCAATAATGTTTGGGGGGAGGTTGTTCCAGTCGGTTATTGTTCGAGGAAAGAAACTAAATTTGAAACAATCTGAGGATGCAAAGATGGGTTTCAATTTTTGTGAATGGTTAATTCTTTTTGAAAAGTATGAAGCTGGAGTTTGAAGGTTTGAGGTGTCGATATGAAAATGACCATGGAGAATTTTAAAAAGGAAGAATAACCGAGAGATATATCTACGGGTAAAAAGTGGTTGCATATTGAGTTGGCGCTTGAGTTCAGTGATGGAGGCTGAGGATGACCAACAGTTAAGAATGAAGCGGGTGGATTTATTTTGAATAGATTCTAATTTGTCTATATTGGAGAGAGTATAGGGGTCCCAGATTTCACAGGCATATGAGAGTAGAAGAAGGATGTAGGTTTGAAAGCAGAGATGTCTGAGGTGACTGGTGGTGGAGTTTTTGAGTTTCCGTCAAAGAAAAGAGTTTTTGGAGACATTTATGAAAGAGGTAATCAACATGGAGATTCCAACGGAGGTCAGTAGAAATAATTACACCCAGATATTTATAACTAGAAATTTCGGTGATCAAGGAGTTATCGATAGTGTAAGAAGAAATGAGGGGAAGTCTTTTGCGAGTAATTCTCATAAAAACTGTTTTTGAAGAATTAAGGGGTAATTGCCAGGACGAGCACCATTGAGAGAGGTTAAGGTTATTTTGGAGAAATGATTGGTCAGATTCATTGTGCACCATGTGGTAGATGACGCAATCATCTGCATAGAGTCTAATATGACAATCTATGGAGTTTGGGAGATCGTTAATGTAAATCAAAAACAATAATGGTGAGAGGACCGAACCCTGGGGTGTGCCATACTCAACTTGGAGAAATGGGGAGTTCTGGTCCTTGAAGCAAACAAACTGACTGCGGTTGGTAAGGAAGGCTTCCACCCATTTAAGCAGTTGAACACATAGGCCAAGGTTTTGGAGTTTAAGAAGAAGTTCATTGTGGGGCACCCTGTCAAAAGGTTTAGAGAAATCCAAGAAAATTACATCCATTTGGCATTTTTGTTGATACTGTATGAAAAGAGCTAATTGGGTAGTTACTGATAAAGATGGTCGAAAGCTGTGCTGATTTGAGAAAAAGAAGTTTATTGAATCGAGGTGTGAGCGGATTTCCTTGGCAACTATGTGCTCAAAAAGCTTGCAGCAGGTAGAGGTGATAGCGACGGGTCTGAAATTAAGAGGATTTGAAAGAGAACCTGATTTATGTATTGGGATAATCCTATTAATTTTCCAGTCAGATGGTAAGGTTGATGTGTTTAATGATACGTTGAAGATAATCAAAAGATAATTAGAGATTTCATCAGCGCAAAATTTAAGAATATAATCTGGGATCCCATCGGGACCAGTGGAGTGGGGTTTCAGATTTTTTAAAAGGTTAAGAAGGCCTGCTTTGGAGAAAAATACAGGACTAGTGTTGAATAATATCGCCACAGAATTTAATCTGGCTTTTTCGTCAGTTTTTTCCTCTGAACGCACTCCTTCTTCCTTTTCCCTGAGTGATATCAAGGTGAGTGGTGAAGTGTCGATATTATCAATTTTTTGGGAAGATGGGCCAGCTGATTTAGGGCAAAGGAAATTCCAAAATTTTGAAGGGTTAGTTTTAAGGTATTGAGGTAAAAGTTAGTTGGGTAATGTGTTTTTTGGTGGAGGATGAGATATTTAAGGTCCCGTGTAGAGGCTGAGATCTTATTTCTGAGAGAAAGCGAGTTATTGAATTTGAGTTTGGAGACATTTCGGCTAATTTTTCTTTTTAAATGAATAATATCATGATTGATCCAGGAGTTAAAGATATATTTTGATGAGGTATTTTTGATGGGAACAGAGGCTTTGCATATCTCGATAACAGCTTTGAATTTACTCCAGAGAATATGAACATCATTTGAGTCAGAAAATGAAACGAATTCAGGGAAATGGGTGTGGAGGATATTTTGCAGAAGGGGAAAGTTGGCCTTGTTAAAATTGAGTTTTGCAGTGTGCTTTAAGGAGGGGGGGGGGGGTATGATGGAGAGAAAAATTTACAAAGGACATTTTGTGTTCGGAAATGCCATCAAAAACTGAGATATTGGAAATCAAGATTTTATTTGAAACAGCAATTAAATCTAATGTAGAGCTTGAATAGTTCGAGATTCTTGTCGGTTTTAGGATAGTTTGAATGAGATTAAATTTAAGGAAAAGAAAAAAAACTCTATTATTAATAAAATGGTTACCCCAGAGGGACTCCAATTTATGCCAGTCAATTCCGGGTAGGTTCCAGTCACCAGCTATGATAAGGTAGTGTGAATTAGAAAATTTATCTAAAATTGATTCGAATTCGATAAAACAGTGAAGATCTGGGGTAGTGGGTAAATAAAGAGAGAATATTGCAATAGGAGTGCAGTTCGGGCAATGCCACTCGGCCCCAACGATTTCAAGATTGGTATCCAACAAAATTTCAAGAAGAGGAATGGAGCTGTTAAAGACTAGGGCAACACCCCCTCCCCGGGTGTTTCTATCTTTACGAAACGCAAGGTAGTTAGGAGGTAAAAACTCAGAATTTCTGATATTTCTATGTAACCAAGTTTCAGTGACAGCAAGAAAACTTGGGTTATGAGCTAACAATATGGATTCAAACTAATGAATTTTATTGGAAATGCTTCTTTTGCATTTATAGTACCAATTTTGAAGGAATATTTCCGAGGTGCTACTAGGGAATTTGAGATGGTGGGGTCTCGGGTGCGAAGCCTAAAGGGGCGGTGGAAGAAGATTGGGGGAAAGTCAGGTGGGGGGGAGGATTACGATGAGTTTGGGAAATCGGGAGGATATCATTAGCATTGGGATCCCAAATGTATTTAGTGTTATTGATGAGGGCAAAGTTGTGAAAAAGTTTGACTTTCAGACCAGCGTCGCAGAATTTCTGGGAAGCCCTCCAAATCTGTCCCCACAGTCTGCGTGTCTCGAGAGAAAAATCCTCGGAAATGAAAATTCCACTATTTTTTCATTTGGAGGCGTTTTGGAAAATTTCGGTTTTCACTTTGTATTTATTGAATTTTATTATAGAGTCTAGATCCGACGTCTCTTTTAGAACCAAGTCTATGGCAGCGGTCAATATTGGAAGGTGAGATTTTGATGTCTAAAAGATCGGAGCAGTAATTAATAATTTTTGATTCAAGCATCGAGGGGGTTTTCCAAGTTCGAGGGTTCCTCTGCGATGCCACGAAATATCAAGTTGGCGTGACGGGAGCGGGGTCCTGAAGGTCGGTTGTTATTTTGTTGACAAGGGAAGAATGAAATTCGGAAAAGTCTGATGAAAGGTCAGAAACCTGTTTCTGGAGGTCTTCGATAGGGAAAAATTTGTCTTCAACTGCACTTAATTGTTGGGATAAGCCGTTTAGTTGGGTACTGAAAGAGTCCTGTTTTTGTGAGAGACGTGTCAGTTGGTTGAGAATAGTCATTTGAGTATCACGAATATTAAGAAGGATAGAAGAATCAGAATTATCAGGCTGCATCAGAAGGGGAATTTGAAATAGATTGTGTTTGAGATTTTGTGGGTGAGCGGAGAACTTTAGGACCAGGATTCGACTTGATATCTCCGAAAAGCAAGAGAAGAAGGAACAGGTGAGAAGTTGGAGAGAGGGGGGAATGCAACGAGTGTGTAAGATGGAACAACCTTTAACATAAAATTGGGGTGGTGGGGCGATTCAATTGGAAACATATTATGGGTAGAATGGTAAACAAACAAAACATAGTAAAATATATGTAAAATAATCAGGAGATGGATGCGGGATCGTCGTAAAAATATTGACAGCAAAAGTAAAAGAAAAAAATTTAGAATTAGGTAAAGCTTAAAAACAGAAAAAGGACTAACCTGAATAAAAATGAGAACTTTCAGCATCATATTAGATGAGAATATGATGACCCCACATCCAACGTGGTATAATAGAGCGATGAATTTATACACACGCTGAGACGCCCCCTTTGCGGTGAACGAGTTCCAGGTGGCAACAGGTGGCACGGGAGAAATCCAAATCTGGGAGGTACGACAGCTAGCGAGCAAGGGAGATGATGTAGGAACAAATTTCTTGGCACATAGTGAGGAAGAAAATATCTGAGGAGATGAAAATATACTGTAAAATCCATCTTTTGCAAACACCAACAGGACAAAAAAATTTCATCTGTAAAAGAGTGGTGACCGTTAATCAGGGGTTTGAAATACATACATTTATTATACAAGGGAAAATTATTATTTGGCCGAGAAGAGAGGTGACTGCATCTAAGGGGTGGTTGTTGAGGGAGAGGGGCTTTACTGTATTTATGTACAGCGCTCTAAATCATTGATGGTTCATTGGTTCAAGACCATTCATCAATCAATTGGTCTATCAAGGAAAACATTAAGGTGGTCCACTGCCCCAAAGCAGAATATGTCAAAATCTGTGACATACATCACAGAACAATCAGTGCTACTGCAGAAAAATCTAGAAAAATTTTGAGAAAACATTAGTATGGGAACTTTTACTGCAGAACATTTCCAGTCAGCCGAGGGTTCGTTGCAGAACAATGCAAAACATTCTGCTTTGGGGGGTCCACTGCCCCAAAGCAGAATGTTTTGCATTGTTCTGCAATGAGCCCTCGACTGACTGGAAATGTTCTGCAGTTCCCGTAATAGTGTTTTCTGCATTTTTCTTAAAATTCTTCCCGATTGTTCTGCAATAGCACTGATTGTTCTGCGACGTACGTCGCAGACTTCGGCATATTCTGCTTTGGGGGTCCACTGGACCTGTAGCCAAAAAAAAACACCCCTCCTTCCACTGGTGATAGTGATTTTGGAAGCTGTGGGGAAAAATCACAGATCCTCCATCATTTTATGTTGTTTAAGCCATTTAATTGCAGAATGGTGATAAATGTTTATTGCTGTTCATTGATTGTCATGGGTTTCAGTCAAATAGCTAGCAGATTACTCATGTAGTATGATTTTCCTTAGGTGATTGCCATTGCCGCGGTCTCCACTATACAGATAAACCCAAATATTTTTCTTAACACTTGTGTTTCCATCAGTGTTTTTAAGAAACTGGATTTGATACTAGAGAAATGTGAATGGTTTTTTGGTGATTTTCCAACTTCTGGGTACTAATGTGGGTTTTTCTTTTTGGATCAGAAAAGTGTCTCCAGAGTTGTGGCAGTCTAACGAAATTTCAATAATAAACTCCTTTCAATGCTGCATAACTTACTACATATTGTAAGAACCTATATGTCATGGTATTCTGAATTACACATGTCCCCTAAAACAGAATATGTCAAAATCTGCAATGAACATCGCACAACAATCAATCTACTTTGGAGCCAGGAGACACCCAGACCACATCACCTTATGGTGATATTGGGCTCTGGAACACCTTTTATTCAATAAAATATATAAAAATATCATCAAAATTACATGAGGTGGCAATCGATCAAATATTAATACCTGTATTATGATTCATTAAAATCACATCAATTGGCTTATGGAATGTCCACGATAGCAGAGTGTCCAATCAGTGCTACTACAGAACAATCTGGAAGAATTTTAAGAAAAGTAGAAAACACTATTATCGGAAATTTTTAGATAGATATTATCTTTATTTAAAATTTTTAAACACAGTTACAAAACATTTAGGGGCTAAGCAAGCTTGTTAGCTCAAAAAACAATAATACATATGATACATATCTGTCAGCATATATATATATATAACACCAAAATATAAGTGGCAACATGAATGGAGTTGATGGACATTTAGCAGCGCACGCAAGATAAGAGAAGATTACATTAAAATATCAAATAGATAATTTAAATTTTCTTGAGTTAACAACCAAGATTTTATATTGATTAAAAAAGATGTGCGTGAAGATTTTTCACTTACTGAGGAAGTAAATTAAATATTTTGGAAGCTAAATAAAGGAAAAATTTTTGGAAACGAGTTTTATTAGGCCTTGGTTCCCGTATAGTATGACGTCTAAATTGTATTCCAGATTTATTGGTCCTAAATTGTAGGGAACATTTATTCCTGATAAAATAAAATTTCCTAATGTTACGATTCAATTCTACACTCAAATAATTAATGTGTTTTCCAGGGTAGTTTTGAATCTAAAAAAATCCCTAAATACTTAAAGGTGTCTACTCTATTTACAACTGTGCACATACAATCAGAGTTACAACCATCTGTCACACTATGATATTTTAGGATGTCAAAATCACTGAAAGTACCAGAACCAAATAACATTTTTAATTTTATCTATATTTAATTTTAAATTAGTATTTCTAAACCAGATATTTATTGAGTTAAGATCATTTTGCATGGTATTCCTCAAGTTAATTGAAGAGCTTTCTGAGTAACAAATAGCTAAATCATCAGCAAAAGCAGTGATTTTTCCTTTCAAATTAAAGTTATGCAGGTCATTTATGTATATTAGGACCAAGTACTGATCCTTGAGGTACACCAGATGTAATTTGTCTTTTAGAACCTTAAACGGAATTTACTTTCACACTTTGAACTCTGTTGGTAAGATATGTTTTGAAAAATTTAAGTGCCAAACCCTGAATTCCTGTATATTCGAATTTGGTTAGAAGAATACTATGATTCACGGTATCAAAAGCTTTGCTGATATCTAAAATAATATGATATCTATAATGATGCAACTTTACAATTATTGTTATATGCTATATATGCATTTGAAAGGTAATGAACAAGAGCGTTCTCTGTACTTTTTGAATCTAAATTGATTCTCACTAAAAAAATTAATGCTGTCAAGAAATTTAATTATTCTGGATTTAATTATTTTTTCTATGACCTTTGAGAAGACAGATAGTAAAGAAATCGGTCTATAATTATTAATACTCTTTCTGTCCCCTTTTTTGTAAATTGTTGAAACGATTGCAAGTTTCAGCCACTCTAGAAATTCGCCAGTGATAATCGTTTATTTTTAACTTAAATTAAAGATAAACGATGAAACATCACTTACATATGGTGCAATGCATTTCAATATTATGGAATTAATTTTGTCAAATCCTGATGAATTTTTGGAATGCAAAGAATTTATTATACTCAATACTTCATGACTATCCATAGGGTATATAAAAAAAGATTTCTCAAAATTTAAATTTGAACAATTTAATGAATTACAATTACTAGGAATATAATCATTTTTACAAAAATTAGAAATAAAAATCATTAATACATTGAGAAATATCACCAGTTGTTTCAGTAAACACTTTGTCAATGCTGCTATATTTATCCTCCCCAATTAATTTGTTAATTAAATTCCATTGAGATTTTCAGTCACCATTAGCCTGAATAAATGCTGCAATATAATAATCATTCTTATTTTGTTTTATCTCATTATTTAACATATTTCTAAAAGTCTTGAAGTTATTTTGTAGCTCAATATCAAGCGGTTTCTTTTTAATTTCTTTCAATAATCTATGCTTAATTTTAGTTTTTTCATAAATTTTTTTCATAATCCAGGGTTTTCTTATTCTTTTATTACACGTTACTGTAGTAGAAACTCAATTCTTAATTAAATCCGGGAAAGTATTCACATTCCCGAGTTTGCAGATTCACAACTGTAAACAGGATCCCATGTAACCATTTTTACAAGATCAATCAATTTATTTTTATCAAGATAGGTAGAGCACCTTGTTCCACAATTTGAGTCATTGCTGTTATTTGTTTCTAAATAAAATAAAACCATTTTATGATCAGTTATGCACAAATCAAGAAGTACCGCTTTCTTCACATTTAAATTTCTGGATCTACAAAAAATATGATCTATACAAGTTGACGTCTCATTGGTTTCTCTAGTTAGACGATTGAAATCCAGATCTTGACATCAGATTCACAAGAACAAATATTCGAGTCTTCGCATCTCAAAATATCAATGTTTAAGTCACCAATCAAATACATATCTTTATCTTGTTTGTTTTCCAGCAAATAATTAATTTTGTTTATGAATGTATCAATAGAATACATGTGGTACCTGTAAATACTTATTAAAATAAATTTATATTTCCCGTAAGTGCAATCAACCAACAACGAATCAACACATGTCATCTCATTTAAATGCAACTTATTAAAAATTATACTTTCAGAAAAAAATAGTGCTATGCCATGAGAGCGATTTATGTTCCCACATTTTTTTTGAAATAAACTTCTGTACCCATGTATCTTATAAAACGAAGTTTCACATTCAGAGATCCAGATTTCACTTAGTATTATTACTGACGGTTTTACATAAAGCTGATCTAAATATGCAAAAAAGATGTCAAAATTTGCACGTAAACTACGTATATTCAAGTGGCCTATAAGATTCTGATGATATTTATATTGCCATTACAAAATATTTTGAAATCATCAATTGTAGAAAATGTCAAATTCTGATCCATTTATAAAAACAGGCAAAAACAATCACATACCTGAGTTACAAATTTTTCAATACATCTGAATTCACTACACAAAATGATCGATCACCTAATTGCTTCCTCACTAGAATTTTACCATCTTTGACCCACACGAAAGTATAACCCTTCTGTTTCACAACTTCCTTGGCCTCCTTCAGAAGTAGTTTATTCTGCTGTGTGAGGTGCTAGCTGTTTTTTTTTACAGTAGAGCATTGCCAGTCAACCGAGCATGGTCCCCACATCCTGGAGCAGGGCCCCATAGGCTGGGATCTGTGGTGGGCCCCAAGCCAGACTTTTCATGGGCCCTTCTATTTTGAATTTATAGCGTGAAAAGACAAAATTTTTGTAATTGTCCCAGCCCGGTCAGCCCCACCCTTGTGGGGGGTCCATGCAGCCGAGGACTCATTGCAAAACAATGCAAAACCTGCTTTGGGGCACATGCCAAGATGGGACTCCACAGGAATTTAATTAGTCATTCACTCATACGATCTCTTGTACTTCTGGAAAAAATTGTAATTGGCACTGGGTACATCAACCAATCAGCTGATCTTTTAAATCTATCAATAGATATGTACTTTCTTTGCAAATATACGAAAAGTTCTATAAGAGGGCCATTCTCCCAAAGCTGACATTTAATAGAGGTCAGACTCAGATCAAGGGTCTGCCTTCAAAAGCCTAGGAGCAAAAACTAATGTGAAAAAAGAATGGTTCTGTCAAATAAAATATGGGATGTGTGGTCATCATACAGCCTTTGCTCATGGCAATAGACTGGAGTTGCACTCATTTTGAAGGAAAGGAAGGTTTTTTTACCTCCACTACGTAGCTGACAAATTGCCCTGGATCTGCACCTGATAGAGGTAGACTAAAGGCACATTTATACATGTTAAGTGATTAAGTCAACTGGGTCATTCCATGTCAAATCACCCAGCCATGACACCCATAGTCTCAGATTTCAATGATTTTTTTTTTATTTGTTGCATTCACCATCCTTATTAACCGTGTGAAATATTATTTGCATATCTCTAAAACTTTTTGAGAAAAAAAATGTTGAAATTTATGAAAAACTGATGCAGATGACTTTTCCGAGGCTCAATTTTTAAGCGGCATTGTTTGAGAAAATAAATCATACCTTTTTCAATTTTCAATATATTCAAGTGAAATTTTCACTAAAGTGTTCACAAAAACATACAGAATATGAATAAAAATAATTCATACACTTACATTTGAAATTTACATACAAAAAAATTATGTAAACTTTGTTTTTGAGGAATTTTTCGTTAGAAAAAATACAATTTTTCAAACATATTTTTAGACCAGAGGCACAGCAGTTACCAAAACAACTTTTATTTTAAATTTCTCCTAAATATATGAAGTAAAATACTGGAGAAAAAAAATAATGGTTTTTTGACCGTTAATATGTTTATTCTGGCTCGCAACACAAAATTCATCGAAATAAGACTGGATCTTTCCAATTTCAAATCATTCAACTAGATACTGAAATGCAACACATCATCTCAGATTCCAATTATTATTTTTTGTTTATTGCTTCTACCATGCTTGTTGACCATGCAAAGTTTCATGTACATATCTCAAAAACTTTTTGAGAAAAAAAAATGTTTTCTAACCTCACGAATGACGTCTCTTATGCTAACCCCATTCAAGCAATATTATTTGTGAAAATATATCATAACTTTGCAGATTTTCAATATATACAAATGAAATTGCCACTAAAATGCTCACAAAAAAATGCAGATTATGAATAGAAAAAATTTAAACCTAAGAGGAAAAAAGTCATTTGAATTTAATTTTTTAATTTTTTTTTTTAACACAATTTTTTAAACACTTTTTTTTTGGATGCACAGCATGAATTTTCAATTTTTTTAAATTTAATCCTATTAATATATTAAGAAGACTGTAGAAAAGTAAGCATTATTTTGACAGTTAATACATTTGAGTAACAAAACTCAATTCTACTTGTATGACTACATTAATTATATTTGTACATTTTGACTTAATATAATGATTCATGCTTAGTAAAAAGAAATTTATATTTTATTTTTCATGTACGCTTATACATTTATTACAGTATTCATTAAATTAAGTTCCATGAGTAGTTAATGCAATAATTCAAAACAATTAATAAATTTTAAAATTCTACGATTAAATGAATTCATGAAATAATTAGAAATGTTAATGTAATGTGTCAAATGGGAGTTGGTGAAAAAAAAAGGTTTTGGGTGAATAAAATAATTTTTCAAATTAAACCTTCATGCTCAGATTCTTAGAAGTGTTCAAATTCCAAATAATTAATTTCACTTTTAATTGATCCATAAATATTTCTTATGATGCAACAAAGACGAACTTTTGCAATCTGATATATTTTTGCATAAAGAATTATTTTGTATTTGATAAATCCAGATAATATTAATCATATATATAGATTAATTTTTGAAGTTTTTTAACATGCTTAATTATAAAGTTATTTTACCACAACAGTGTTAAATTTTTTTTTAATTACTTTGATTTTTACAGCATATATTTTAATAAACATATATTTAATGTATATGATAAATATGAAATGGTTATACTTGTGTGAAAAAAAATTGACATTATAATATTTAACACAAGCCTCTATATATTTTTCCCAAGAAATAATTTAAAATTGCTGATAAAAAGCCAGAATATGAGGCATTAAATCACAAAGAATGAAATAATTATCAGCTACAACCTAATTGTTGTAGCTGAGGCAGATGGAAGAAAGTAGAATTGAAAACCTAAGGTATATAATGCCTGGTGGTGATATATAAGATGTGATGTTTCTTGTTGTGATGATGGTTGTGAAAAATAATAGCAGCTTCTGTGAAGATATGAACTATGGCACACTGGTCTTTGTCCTTCAGAGGGCAGCTGGTGTTTTATTTAATTATAAGACTTTATCATCCCAGCAGGTGGTGATAAAGTCACTGCTGCTGCTTCATTGCGAAAACTAAAACAAAAGTGTTAGAACTAAACTGCCCCCCCCCCCATCCAATGATGCAAGTCTCAATTATGATCTTGCTGAAGATAGAGAATGTGCTCCATAAAGTAGCCTACTCCAGGGTTAGCAAATTTTTCTTATGATAAAACAATTTCCATTTGAGCTAAATATTTTATATCATCATTTTGGAATTCAAAGTAAAATGTCAGAAAAGACACTTGAAATTTATAGTGTTGGAAAAAAAACTCTATCTGACTGTCATAAAAAGTGTTATGCAAAGTGTAAAATCTGTTACCCATTACATCATTGGACATCAATATTGAGGAGTGGAGCAAGTTCTGAACATTTATCTACTGTGTGTTTAAGCATCATAGAGCTTTTTTCTCAAAGTATGAAATATATCCGGAAGCATGCTTTAATCCTTTAAAATCTCATAAGAAAAAAATAAAAGGTTTAAGGATAGTAAACTTGTATTTTTTATGTATAAATGAAATAAATGGTTGTACAAAATCAATTCCAGGGCAAAAAATATGCCATGCCTGTAGAGACAGTGAATATAAACAACAATAAATTAAATGAAGAAACTGAATACTGTGAAGAGATGAACAGTGATAGTAATGTAGAGAAGTAACTTGGAAAAATGTCAATTATTAAACAAGAAGCACTTGAAGAAATGAATTAATCTCTACAGAACATAGAAGAGTCACCAATTAAACTTCATAGGGTAGCTCCACAGTGCAAGTCAAACAATGCCAAAAGAAAAGTTGAATATGCTTGCAACACTTTAAAATCAAATGTTTGTAAAGTTTTTGAAGAATTACCAGAAAATGAATCTCAAAGCACACTTAATGAAGATATTAAACAGAAAGCAAATATGAATATTTTGATAAAGTTAATTAGAAATAAGACCCTATTAAGTTAAGATAAAATAAATAATAGAGATAGATAATTTACCCATCACAACAAGGGGAAAACTGCAAATTTTAAGTCTGGCCCCTGCTTTAAGAAAGGGGAACAAAGAAAAAAATCGGAAGAGTTCAATGTCACTGAATATGCCGTGAGAAAAGCAGGAGAGCTTTTGTAAATGGCTTTTGTTAAAAAATTAAATTTCAACGATTTTTTTTGCAATCTAATTTTTTAATGCAAAGGTTTAAATTTTCTTTCCTAGTCATAATCTACATTTTTTTGTGAGCATTTTAGTGGAAATTTCATTTGAATATATTGAAAATCTGCAAAGTTATATATTTTCACAAATAATATTGCTTGAATGGGGTTAGCCTAAGAGACGTCATTCGTGAGGTTAGAAAACATTTTTTTTTCTCAAAAAGTTTTTGAGATATGTACATGAAACTTTGCATGGTCAACAAGCATGGTAGAAGCAATAAACAAAAAATAATAATTGGAATCTGAGATGATGTGTTGCATTTCAGTATCTAGTTGAATGATTTGAAATTGGAACGATCCAGTCTTATTTCGATGAATTTTGTGTTGCGAGCCAGAATAAACATATTAACGGTCAAAAAACCATTATTTTTTTTCTCCAGTATTTTACTTCATATATTTAAGAGAAATTTAAAATAAAAGTTGTTTTGGTAACTGCTGTGCCTCTGGTCTAAAAATATGTTTGAAAAATTGTATTTTTTCTAACGAAAAATTCCTCAAAAACAAAGTTTACATAATTTTTTTGCATGTAAATTTCAAATGTAAGTGTATGAATTATTTTTATTCATATTCCGTATGTTTTTGTGAACGCTTTAGTGAAAATTTCACTTGAATATATTGAAAATTGAAAAAGGTATGATTTATTTTCTCAAACAATGCCGCTTAAAAATTGAGCCTCGGAAAAGTCATCTGCATCAGTTTTTCATAAATTTCAACATTTTTTTTCTCAAAAAGTTTTAGAGATATGCAAATAATATTTCACACGGTTAATAAGGATGGTGAATGCAACAAATAAAAAAAAAATCATTGAAATCTGAGACTATGGGTGTCATTTTGGCATTTTGCCGGGTGATTTGAAATGGAATGACCCAACTACTAATTCAAATTCTCAAGTACTTTTGAAAAACCTAAACATCTATCTTGAGAATACTATTTTTTGTTCAGTAATACAGTGCACTACGAGGACCATCTCAAAAGCACATTGGCTCCTGCACAAAGCAATATTCCAGGTCCCTTCTACCTAGTTGGAAATACCAATCTACCAATTCACATAATGTTTCCTGATGGTGGCTATTTCCAGTAGGACAATGCGCCCTCCCACAGGGCAGGAATTATCTCAGATTGGTTTGAGGGACATGATTCAGAGTTTTAATTTGCTTCAATGGCTCCCGCAGTCACCCAATGTCAACCCAATTGAGCATTTGTGCGATAAGGTTAAACGGTCTGTTAAAATCTCCGAAACAACCCCTTCTAATCTGAGGGAATTAAAAGCTGCCATATTTGTTTAGCATGGGATAGTATTCCTCCTCAACAGTTTCATCAACTTGTAGAGTCTATGCCTAGAAGAATATCTCTGTGGTCATCAACGCCAGAGGAGGACCTGCATGATATTAGTGGTGAGTAGCAGGGTATTTTTAATTTTTTTGCCACTGGGTGTATTTCTTAAAAGAGGATTTAATAGCAGTTGGGTATTTTTTACAGTCTGTGTCAATGATTTGTGTTACAGATTGTTGCCAGAGACAAATTTTTTTATAAGAAATTAGATTCAGAAGGTTTTAAACAAGAGCTGGTGTTGTGCTTGGATGTGTCCTCATGAATTTCTCTTAGAGAAAAAGTGGCTAAGATAGGGAAGAGTATACCACTTTTGAACGGAACTTATCATTGCTTATTGGAAATTAACATGTCTTACTATGTTTCAACTTCAAGGGTCACCTAGCAATTGTTCAATTGAGCTAAAATTTTGCACGGGTAGTTTTTTGTTGAATGAAACAGATAGGGGTGGGAGCTAAACTTTTTAAAAGTTGAAAAATAAGGGCCACCCTAGTGCCCATGCATGTGTCCTCATTTCTCTGCTTCTGAAATATATAACCCTAGTTCTGGTTGAAAAGTTAGTGTTGGTCTTTGTCAGTATATAGTGGCACCATCTGTTATAAACATGGGTAAGTGACATTGGAAAGGGCACATGTACATCCTCATTTCTGAGTTTTGGAATCCGGTAGTATTACATTTCATGATACAAGCCTAATTTTTAAATCAGTTGAAAGATTTAATTTTTAAATGAAATAGATTTCCTTGATATATATCATTAATAATGAATGAATTTTTAATAAAGAATGGGGAGGGGTTATTTATGTTCAATCAGTTGTAAGTTAAATTCTTGAAGAAATTTAAAATTATATGTAGACTATCGCTGGATCAATTTCCTTTGAAAATTAATTTAGATTGCAATTGGGGCACGGTAGCCCAGGTCGATAAGATACTCGCCTAAAGTACCAAAGGATGTTTAGAGGTGTCGCGAGTTTGATACCCGGTTCATACTTGTCCAAAAACTTTCCTGACAGAGGGGTACAATAAAAACGGCGACATGGCCGCAGAAAAACTTGCTACTGCAGGGAGTTCCCCCATCGAGGGATTAGTGCACCAACCTCTCGATCAGTATAAAAAACAAGCCTGCCGTTCGGAACCGGCAATTTGTAGGACCTGGTCCAATTAGCCCTCGTGTGCATAAAATGACCGTGGTGCAACAAAAATGATCAAATGATTGGATTGCAATTATCAAATTAATGATGAGTGTAACATAAAAATGTTGCTTGAATTTAAGTTGCTTTTATCTTCAGTCATTTTTTGGGCTGGGATTTGAAAATTAAGATTAAGGTGATTTACTTTTAAGAAGTTGTTTTGATTTCATTAAATAATCAAATGCATATATATAGTAAAAACTAAAATTCTTTTTTTTTTCCAGTTTTTTATTTGATTGTATACCACGCTGTGTTTGCGATATTTTTATGGGCATATTGGCAAACTATTGTCACTAAAGTTGGAACAGTTCCAAAACAGGTATTTATGATTCATTTGTCTTGTGTTATATGCAGCCGAACGTGGTTATAACAACATTCAAGAGCACAAAATTACATTTTTATAACAGACATTTTGTTAAAACCAAGGATGAGGCTTTAAGATGCTGATATGAAATATCCAGTGAGTTTCGAAAGTTTAGGCACAGTAAGAAAATCACAATGAGCAGAAAAAAAATTTGATGATGTGAAAAAATTACTTGAGGTTTGATTCATCATGTACAAGACTGCATATTCATAGTATTAATTTTCAAATGTAAATATATTTAAACCTGGTGAACCAAAACATGAAAAGCAAGTGTACCAAAAGTTTGGGGAGGGATGTTTCTGAATTCCAATACCAGGCACAAAAATATTTTGCATATTTATTTATTTTCCCTGGGATGAAATCGCATTCTTTTTCCATGGAACAAGATATTGGAAAATTTCTGGACCCAGAGGTATACAATACTTTCTCTGTAGCTGTTTTCAGCTCTGCAGCAGTTTGATATCACTTCTCATTGTTGTACACCAGGGCTTAACAAATAGAGAAAAAAAAACTCAGACACTTGTTGAATTTCTAAGGAGCCAGGCATATATCTACCCCCCCCCCCCAAAAAAAATGGCCCAAAATAGTGTTTCTTTTTTTTTAACTTTAACAATTTCCATATTTTATTTATACTGGTCTAAAGACCAGTTGACATGAACTCAGAAAAAAAATTCCTCAGAGACTCGTGACTGATAATCACAAATCAAATATTTCAGGTGCTAATACCAACTTTTTTGGTCATCATGGAAACCTGGGCAGGTATGGATCCAGGGTGATGTCTGGAGGGAAAATTTAATGTGTAGGTTGGTTGGATTGTCCCACATTTTGCAGAATGGAAAATTGTTTTGCATATTATTAAGCTCTTGGGATGGACCACCACCCCAATCACACTCCTTTGGTTCCACATCTGACCCGAGGCCTGTCCATCCAAGCCTTGTTGTTCACCAATCAGGTTAAGCTATCTCACACATTCGCTATTTGATTAAGATCCTGACTTGATGCTGGCATCTCCAAGCAAAGCATGTGATACTGTAAAAACCCCACTGTGTAAAAGTGGAATGATGTATTGGAGTATTATGTTGTAAAAATACATGTTTATCCCTGCAAATCATTTTACTAGGTAGTAGCAGATTATGCTTACAAGTTAAAGGATTCTTAATGATTTATCATGACTTTTATACAGGGCATCCATAATTAAAAGATCCTATTTTAAAGTAGCCTACAGGCAAAACTGGTCATCAGAAAATTGTGAAATTTTGTGGAGGACTTCATGAAGTGATGGGAATTTGTTTCAGGGGGGAAAAATTAGTTGCACATGAGTCGCCACCAGAGGGCATTTTATTAAAATATGACACATTTGGGCAAACGTTTACAATATTAACAATTGTTACTGCAACAAAACATGTTCCACGTGATGACCATTTTCAGATACCATGTGAAATTGCAAAATGGCATGTTCCACAACTGACCAAAGTGTGTGCGGGGAAATGTTCAGCATGTGGCGTGAAATGCTGCCTTTAAGGACAGGTAAAGTTCTTGGATTGTCACGACTTACCAGATATTTCAATGCTCCCAAAGCTAAAAATCACATGGGTTAAGGTCCGGGGATTGGGGAAGCGCTGGCTGATGACACGTTCTTGTTCTTAACACACACTGCAATGTGTGGAGGAGCTCCGTCTTACATACAGATTGTGTTTGCAAGGCAGTGACGTGCTCGCAGAGCTGGAACAATTTTGTTCTGTAACAGCAATGTGCATTGCTGTTACAGAACAAAATTGTTCCAGCTGGTGATCGAACATGCCACTGCACCTGTAGAACATAACTCTGCATAGAAGTAGGAACCGAAAATAAATGATGTTGTAAATCCACGCCATACTGTCACTTTTGGTGAAAGCAACGGAATCTTTAAGATAGCATGCAGATTTTCTGATTCCGAAATTCGGCAGTTGTGAGTATTGACTGCATCATCCAAGTGAAAATACGTTTCGTCTGTCCAGAGGATATTCCAAGGTCATTCTGAATCGCCCTCAATGCTAGCTAGAAACTGCAGTGAAAACCGGAGTCTAGCGTCATAATCATGTGGAAGCAACTGCTGCACAAGTGAAAGTTTGTACGGGTAATATCGGAGAATATTTTTTTTTTCTGCTTGATCTTATGGACAGTTGAACGGGGCCTATCCAACACCTGTGCTACACGCCTGATACTAGTGCTACTACGAGAATTTGAAGCTCTGTCCTCTTCTCCACCTGAAGTGGAACTTCCTGTACTGTGTCTATAGAAACAGGTTGTTTTCTTCCTCTTCCAGGACGAACAGCCAACGATCCTGTGGTTTCAAATTTAGTTGTTATAATCTGAAGGTTTTTAACATTCATTGGACCTATTCGAATCCTCTTCTAAGTCTGATATTTCTGTAGAGCAGTTACTGTGGAATTACTGTTTTGGTAAAACAATTTGACCAAGAAAACGCGATCTCGTAAACTTATCGTCATTGTGAGCAGCAAACACATTGAGAAGCAAGATCTCATGAATGTTTCTAGGTTTTACAACAGCTGCTGACATCACATAAATTTACATGTTTACTACAGGTATTCAAAGTGAAACGCCCTCTGGTGGCGACAGTGGGCAACTAGATTTTTCCCCTGAAACAAATTCTCATCACTTTATGAAGTCCTACAAAATTTCACACTTTTCTGATGACTTGTTTCGCCTGTAGACTACTTTAAAATAGGGTCTTTTAACTATGGATGCCCTGTATATAGATAAACGATTCTTGATGATTTATTAAGATTTATATGCAGACAATTCACACCGGGTGGGCAAAAAGTCTGTAGAAACTATAACAATTCCTAAAAACTGAAAAAATAACCAAAATAAAAAACGGTTTGCAGGGTTAACATCGCTAAGTCACTGGAATTTTTTAAGACAAGAAAAAAGTAACTAAAAAAACAGCCGATGGGTGGCGTTGTAATGTACCGTATTTAGTACATCCCAGTTTGTTTTAATGTTTCCCAACATAGAAATCTATTTGCGAATTACAACAATGAAATACAGTTATTTCCACTAATATTATTTATTAGCAACATTCAATCTGTTGAAATAGTTTGAATTATATGGTGCAATAAATTTCTCTCCTAAAAGTTAATAAAAAAATATATCACAAATATTATTGAAACGTCCTCACTGAATCTGTCCGTTAGTGTATACTTCGTTCTCACAATTCCAACTACTGAAGATCAGTCCAGGTCTTCACCTCGATGGCACAAGTTCAGCAGAACACCACTCAAACAAGTCCAAGATGGAAGTAAGCATGTCCCGAGGTCTGTCAGCAATATTCCATCTCCAACAAGAGGATGTCCCCCTTGACTTCACTTGCAGACCACTGGAATGGATAGAGAGACGATAAACGAGAGGAGAGGCGAAGTTATACTCTAGCATCACATCACAACTGGAAACTTTTTTGTCAACTCATGACAACAAAGGAAGAGGAACCTTCACCACAGAGCGAGACCAGATGGCTGAGCAACGAACCTCTACATAATTGATTATAGAACTCATGCGTGAGAATGTGTGAATGTGATTGCGTCGATACCTAGCACGCTGCAGGTATATATGGAGAAACCCTTCGTTTTATCAGCTATGCGAGAACGAATCACAACTGAGAATGGGATGGCACTGAAATTATCAATTCTTTCAACAAATAGCATCTCATTTGCATATTTATATGAAATAAAAACACTATTGCGAAACTTTGACATATAGAAATTGGCAACATATAGAATGTAAACATTGGAGACCTGGCCAGGGCCCGCAATGATAGGCCTATTACAGATTGATTTTTATCATGAAGTTATTAACCGAAAAGTGGTCCATGTGCCACAGACAGCATGAAGGTAAAAACATTGCATATTTTTTCTGTATAATTATATTGCAAAATATTTATCACAATTTAATATTGCACAATAATATCTTCATATTCTTTATACTGAGTTAGATGATGACTCTGCAGGATCCCCACCAGCGATCCGCGAGACCCTAAGATCGGGAGAGGAAGGTAATATGACAAGCTCCAGGATCCTCCACACGGGTGCAAGCGGAATTTATGTGGGACATCGGTAGCCCGACCTCTGGTCCCGTTCTCGCCCCACAACCAGGAGACTCCAACCCGTGACTGCCAGACTTAGCGAACATAACTGGCCCAAGCCAGAATGCCAGCGGGTACCTCGGGTGGTTTCCAGTAACCCAGAGGTCCCTGGGGCCTAAACTAGAATTAATTATTGAAATGAAAGACTTTGTGAAGGATCCCAGGTTGTCATGTTACAGCGCTGACATACATAAGTGAAAAAATATATATCAATAACAAACAGAATGCCCCCAAGTCGTTTATTACAACAGTATGTGTTCCACATGACTACCATTGCAGGGGATAACACATTGCAGGCGAGTCACAAATCCGGCAACGGTAGATGCAGCAGGTCCGGATGTATACATGACACTTCTCGACGAATCACATCTTTCAGTTCTGACAGATTGGATGGAGCGGATCGATACACTTTTCTCTGACTTGTGTATGTCAGCGCCACCTATCGGCTGTTTTTCCGGTCTTAAAAAATTCCATTGACCTAGCGATGCTAACCCTGCAAACCGTTTTTTATTTTAGTTATTTTTCTGGTTTTTATGCATTTTTAAAGTTTCTACTGACTTTTTGCTTTGTTGGACTTCTGGATGCACCCATCCCTGGGAAAATGCTTTAAAATCTCCTCTTGGAGATGGGAAGCAGGGTATGGTCCATCAATGTCAATGTTGTCTGGGAAAGACAACTAGGTCTGTATATTAAAATGTTCCCCCAACTATTAAAAACTTTCCTTCTGGTGCAGAATGTCCTTGACCTTTTCTATAGGTCATGCTAGTATGTTCTATAGTCATCAAGACGATTTAAACTTCACTTTTTGTCACTGAACAAAACAGGTAACCATTTTTTTTTCTTCACACAAATACTTACAAGCCACGTTTACTCTTTTATTTTTATCAGTTGGTTTTACGAAGGGTCTCCAGGCTGTTCTCTTATAAACCATATGTGGTCTATATATTTGATTCAATGACAAATTGTTGACAGAGACTTTTTTATCAATGATAACTTTTTATCTGATGCGGAGGCATTTCTTGACTAGTTACCATTTTTGCGATCTGCCTGTTGGTAGTCGTTGTTGTGGTATGTGACCGCCCAGATGTTGACTGGCTTATAATTGATATTACTAGCATACTGTAAATACTTTAATCTGCAGATTGCATACTGCTTTGTTGCATCTTGGGTTTTTTTCCTTCCTCTTTTTAGATATTTTTATAGAAATAATACAAAAATACTTTCTTGAACATTTAAAGATAATGTAAATATGAGAGTTGAAAATCATTTTTTTTTCTACAAAAACATGACCAACAAGCCCTTTCATTATTTCAGATTTTATTATTGATAAATGAAGTATGTTTTGGCCTATGTGGCTAGGATTAACTTTATGCGAAGGCAAAACACATTTTGATAAAACAATTTTGATATAAACTGAAGATAACAGACCCCCTTTTTATGAGTCTAACATATTCAATAATACAAATTATTTATGAATATTCATAAATAATTTGTGTGAAATGTTTTGATTAAAACTCTTGTAGCTGTTATTTTTGATTATGAATAAATTATGTGAAATTTTCTTTATTAGTTTAAGCTTCCACCATCTGAAGCAGAAAAATTAGGTAAAGATATTAGTGAAGATAACCAAAGAAGGTTACTTGAGAGCTTTGCTAGAGATTTGCCAGTTTCCTGTCGCACAATGAATGGAGGTTTGTTTATCTGTAAAGATTTTTTCATCTTTATATTGTTTGCATATACATTTTTTATCAATTAGGTCTTTTGACTGTAATTAGCTGTAATCTTTATTTACAGATGCTATAAAATATTGCTTCATTTGAATCACTTTGATAACACAACAGTTTCTTATGGTAATCATTTGAATATATGAAATTGCGCTGCTTGATGTGAGCCCACCAGAAAATGCTTATCAATTTTTATTTCCTTTATGTCATACTTTCTTCTTTCAAAGCAGTTGACTATCGATTTTTCATATTAGCCTGGAGCAGGGCCATAACTATAATAGATACTTCCTTACAAGAAAGGTAATATAATATGGATCTCTTGTTTTATTTACTCAATTCTTTTATTAAAAAAAAATCTGAAAATGTAGTTAAAAAAGAGATACAGTCGATGCTCATTATATATATATAATGACCCCGATCTTTCCATAGAAAACAGACATTATATTGGGAAGTCCTTGTATCAGGCCCGTCATTTAGAGAGGGCAGGCGTTGCCCCCCGGCTTTTGAAAATACACTAACAATGGTATATATAAACTGAAGAGCCAAAAAAACTGGTACAGGCATGCGTATGCAAATAAAGAGATATGGAACCAATCAGACTAGGGCGCTGCGGTCGGCAACGCCTATATAACACAACAAGTGTCTGGCATAGTTGTTAGATCGGTTACTGCTGCTACAATGGCAGGTTATCGAGATTTAAGTGAGTTTGAACGTGGTGTTATACTCGGCGCACGAGAGATGGGACATAGCATCTCCGAGGTAGCGATGAAATTTGGATTTTCACGTACGACCATTTCACGAGTGTACCGGGAATATCGGAAATCCGGTAAAAAATTAAATCTACGACATCGCTGCGGCCGGAAAAAGATCATGCAAGAACGGGACGAATGACGAGAATCATTAAATGTGACAGACGTGCAACCCTTGCGCAAATTGCTGCAGATTTCAATGCTGGGCCATCAACAAGTGTCAGCGTGCGAACCATTCAACGAAACATCATCGATATGGGCTTTCGGAGCAGAAGGCCCACTTGTGTACCCTTGATGACTGCACGACACAAAGCTTTACACCTTGCCTGGGCCCGACAACACAGACATTGGACTGTTGAGGACTGGAAACACATTGCCTGGTCTGACGAGTCTCGGTTCCAATTGCTTCGAGCTGATGGAGGCTCTGTGGTGGTATGGGGCGTGTGCAGTTGGCGTGATATGGGACCCCTGATACGTCTAGATACGACTCTGACAGGTGACAGGTACATAAGCATCCTTCAGACATTAGTCGAGTCCATGCCACGTCTTGTTGCGGCACTTCTGCATGCTCGCGGGGGCCCTACATGATATTAGGCAGGTGTACCAGTTTTTTTTGGCTCTTCAGTGTATATATAAATATATATACATACATACATTGAGTACATGTGTTCCCCCCCCCACCCCGGAAAATGTTGAAATGACGGCCCTGCCTTGTATCAAATGTTTGAAAAAAGAAAGTAGCTTCCCTATTTTTATAGAATAAAGAATTTAAAATGCATACGTTAGAGAATGATAATAAAATGTAATAATTGTGGATTTACTCTTTATTAAATCACCCTGCTTAATGAAGTAATTTTTATTCTGTCCCCAGGAGAGAGATGTTATACTGAGGTCTGGCTGTATTTGTTGTGATGCCACTTTTTATATTTCACAAGAGCTTTTATTTCCCCATTAATAATTTAAAGTAGCATGAAATTACTGTGTGGAAGGTTTAGCACTATACAATTTTTAAAATATGCTTGTACAATGATTTAAATTACCATAGTTTCCTATGATAAAGCCAGGGCTCATACAGCTTTCAAAAGTAATTTTTTGTTCTTGTGATTCATTCAAAGCCTCTGTTGATAATATTTTATCTTGTATATATACTATTCCTAGTTTTTGTAATTGCCTTTTTATTAGGGTTGCTGTAATTTTGAAGTATATGACATCCATATTTTTTATGGGCATCTTTTTCTCAGCCACCTCATTGGGCATTTTGCCTATTGTGGTGTGGTATTTGTATTAAGCAAAGAAGGTTAGCTGCTTCTGAGATACTGGAACTGTCCCTTCTGGCGTTCACAATCATTCTGCGTTCAGTCACTCAAATATCTTGTTTTCCCCATGAACAGGCAAATTCCAATGTCAACTGGTGCTTCTGACCAGGAGAAAGTGTTTTATCTGCAAATCCGGTTTATTACGTCAGCACACGTGTTGTACGGACGAGTCAAAGTTTGAGTGAGGGTTGTTCCTAAGTTTTTGGCTACTGAGTGTATATATTCATAGTTAATAATTCAATAAATCTGCATGACATAGCAATGATTGTAAATATAAAGAATAAAAAATTTTTGTTTTAATTATAGATGTAATGTAAATTTTATTCAAATGCAATATTATAAGAGAAAGATCAATATTTTAACAAAACACAATTATTTTACATATCTATCAGAGTCATTACAACTTTTTACTGTTGGCAAAATAATGTTTAAAAAAAACATTAAAGTTAGTGTAAAGTTATTCACACTGCCATCACTTAGATTTGTGTGCAGTTTATTAACAAAAATACCTGCTGCAAAAATTGCTTGTTCTACTTCAACAGAAGTTGGTAAAATAGTGAGCAGTGCTTGAAGCAAATTATTTATCATAGATATGTGCTTTACATTAGATCAGGGCTGCAACTGGGGGGCAGGTGGGCCTTCTGCCCTGGGAGTTGGACTAAAGTAGCACAAATTTCACCCTTTGAACTTCTCCAACATTACAAGGGGGTGCCAAAATATGTGCTTGCCCCAGCTGGCCAAGCATCTAGTTGCAGCTCTGCATTGGATGACATTATTATGAGCAAAGATGTGAAACTAGACATGAAACCTCTTTAAACAGTGTTTCCCAAAGTGGGCAACATTGCCCCTTGAGAGGGATGATGAAAAGGGTTTGAAATGTTTGAATTTTTGTTGATGTACTTCCCAAGTTTTTGTGACTTGAGAATTTTTTTTTTTAATCAACGTTTTCTGTGTTAGCAGGCCTGTAACTAGCATTTTTGCCGCCCGGGCAAACATTATTTTGCTGCCCCCAACACCTTTAAAATTATATAATTTTGTAATGGTGTTATTTGTTCCCACCTAAAACTGCCACACCCCTAAGTTTTTCCGCCTGGGGCAGTTGGTCTTTTCCCCCTCCCCAGTTATGGCCCTGGCTGTTAGTATAGTAGAACTTCAGTTATCCAGGAAACAAATTTACAGGGTACTATACAAAAATTTTTGAAACTTCACAAAAGTAAAAAAGAACCAAAACAGAAATCAATTGTCACATAACAAAGTTGTGTAATATTAATAATACCAAGGAGGGTAATGTTATTTGGTAATAATATATATCAAAAAGAAGGGGAAAAAGCAGAAACCCCTTTCCTGTAATGAGTAAATTTTTTTAAAATTTATTGGTAAATATATACTGCGATTGAATAATCGACGTTTGGGTGTACCCAAAATTCAAAAACGAACACAGCTATACGCGTTTCGGAACTATATGAAGTTCCTTCATCAGTAGCAGAAATGAAGAAGAAAGAAAAATATTGAAAAAACTCCTTATAGCGGGAGTTACTCGCTGTTGTAGACAAGAGTCAAATTCAAAATGAACTGGCAACAAAAGAGTAGAGTAAGAGGACGGAAAAAAGAAAAATGGCGGAGCCAGTCGCAACCGAGAACGTGATAGTGATGCTGGTGGAGAAGAATAATTATTGTAGAAACTGTTGCCAGATTTTTGAGAAGGGTGGTGTGCTAGATAGGTCGTTGACCAACTGGTTTGTGTTTTTGATGTGGAATGATTCAAAGAAATCCAAGTCAGACGGTGAGGGACATTTTTGGATGATTTTGGCAGAAGAGATGTCAAATTTATGGTCAAAAGACCAGCAGTGTTGGACTATGGATGAGCGGTTAAAGTCTTGGTTGCTTACGTATCTTCTATGCTTGTTTAAACGGTATTTTAGGGCAAGTTTAGTTTGGCCTATATATGATAGTCCACATTGGCATGAAATGCTGTAGATGCCCCAGTTGTTGAGTGTGTCAATGGGATCTTTTAGTTGAGAGAAACAGCGTTTATTGACGGGGGTGAAAACCACAGAAAAATTGTATTTTTGAAGGATTTTAGCGATGCGTTGGCGGGTTTTTGCGAAGAAAGGCAAAATGATCAAGTTTTTGTGTTCAGGTTTAGGCTTGGTTTTGGAAGTGTTTTCAATCAGTTTGCTGTGTAGATTATCAATTAGAGAGCTACGGTAGCCACGATCGACTGCTATTGCTCTAAGGATATTCAGTTCAGCATCGATCGTGGCTACCGTAGCTCTCTAATTGATAATCTACACAGCAAACTGATCAAAAACACTTCCAAAACCAAGCCTAAACATGAACACAAAAACTTGATCATTTTGCCTTTCTTCCCAAAAACCAGCCGATGCATCGCTAAAATCCTTCGAAAATACAATTTTTCTGTGGTTTTCACCCCTGTCAATAAACCCTGAACTTTGTTTCTCTCAACTAAAAGATCCCATTGACACACTCAACAACTAGGGCATCTACAGCATTTCATGCCAATGTGGACTATCATATATAGGCCAAACTAAACATGCCCTAAAATACAGTTTAAACGAGCATAGAAGATACATAAGCAACCAAGACCTTAACCGCTCATCCATAGTCCAACACTGCTGGTCTTTTGACCATAAATTTGACATCTCTTCTGCCAAAATCATCCAAAAATGTCCCTCACCGTCTGACTTGGATTTCTTTGAATCATTCCACATCAAAAACACAAACCAGTTGGTCAACGACCTATCTAGCACACCACCCTTCTCAAAAATCTGGCAACAGTTTCTACAATAATTATTCTTCTCTATCAGCATCACTATCACGTTCTCGGTTGCGATTGGCTCCGCCATTTTTCTTTTTTCCCGTCCTCTTACTCTACTCTTTTGTTGCCAGTTCATTTTGAATTTGACTCTTGTCTACAACAACGAGTAACTCCCGCTATAAGGAGTTTTTTCAATATTTTTCTTTCTTCTTCGTTTCTGCTACTGATGAAGGAACTTCATATAGTTCCGAAACGCGTATAGCTGTGTTCGTTTTTGAATTTTGGGTACACCCAAACGTCGATTATTCAATCGTATTATCAAACCCAAAAGGCAATTCATTTCTAAATATATACTGCTTCAATTTAGTGGATAAAATTGTAAGGGCCCGAACAAATGCCCCACTTGTCACTGCAGAAATCAAGTCCAGCTAATCAAGTAAATTATATAAATAAGGTTTTTTTATTTTCTATATTCTTTACTTAAATTGTGATTGTTGGACATGAATAATATGAGCATATATACTGAAATCATTTTAAGCATGAAAAAAAAATATGCATAAATATTTATTTCATTCCTACTATTTTATGATTATTTTGATAATGTAAAAAAAATTCATTTCTGGCAGATTATTTGTAGTTATCGGATATTCATGAACATCTTGCATTAGCTTTGATAATCAAGGTTCTACTGTACCCATGGCCTCCACAAGAGTAGGGCTGTCAGTGTTCTAGCCCTGGGGCCCTACGACAATTATCATTTTTTACATGCTATAAATTCACTATAAAAGAGCCTGTGGACAGTGCCGTCTTAACGCGTGGCCCAGGGGCCTCAAGCAAAAAAGGGGCCTCACAAAATGAGATGTAGTTGAAATTTTCAAGAATTTAATAGGCAGGGCCTCACAAAAATCACTTGGCCTGGAGGCCCATGATGGTCTTGAGACGGCCCTGCCTGTGAAAGTCTGGTTTGGGAGCCCACCAAAGATTCCAGCCTACATACCCTTACTCCAGGATATTTGGGCCATGACTATACTCTGGCTTAAAAAATTTTCGCATGCCAATGAAATGCCCCCCAAAATAAAAATAAACCCTTCAACAAAATATCATTAACCAAAATTAAGTTATGTCAAGGTAATCTGATCATCTCTGCTTCTCTCTCCTTGGTAGAAGTTGAAGGTGTAAGACAATTAAGGCTTGTCTTGCTGTCTAAAAATTGTGGTGTGTCTTACACAAAGGAAAAAACCTGATTTGTGCTTAACTGTTATTGCTCAACTATATTACCACCTCTTTCAGTATTGTCGGAAATCTACAGAAGAATTTCTAATATATTCGAATACAGATCTTTGTCTGCCCCACCCTTTTGTCAATAGTGTATTTAGAGTAAGTTTTCAGCCAATCTACCCATTTTCTCTGATCCCTTCAGCCATCCACCGTTTCCCCCCCCCCCCCGTACTTTTCTATACAATCCTGTCTGAGTGCCATAGAAATGTAACCCCTGTGAGAGTCACAATATACCTGAAGGATACAACAATTATTAACGAGTAACCTACATACATTCATGAATGTCTGCTTCTTTCAAAGACGATAGCGCTATCAATAGCCTGAAAATCTACCTGTATGCTTTAAAGTAACATAAAGACACCTTTCTGAATAACTGTGTTTAGCCAGCATCTAATCGGCTCGCTTTTTCCCCCTCTGTAAAATCAGGCTCTTTTCGTTAGGAATGTAAGCTCGTTACGGGATTCTAGGAAAGGTAGTGAAATTTAGGTGCAAGATCACGAAAGAGAAACCCTAGTATAGATGAGTTCTTTGTTTGGATGTTTTAACTATTTGACTAGCTAGTATTCACTTAAAGCAGTGTTTTCCAAATCAGTTGATATTTGTCCAAACAGGGTGCTATAATAGACCCATTTTATTTATTCAAAACTACTGCATTT